>NC_053159.1:32477500-33677500 GCF_016835505.1 Polypterus senegalus
AAGAGAGTTTGGTTTACCGGATATACAACTTAGACTGTTATTTTCATGGGAATTGTTACATATGCATTATTTTCACTTTTACTTTAAAACTTTTGTAAAAACAATACTTATCCTTTATTTCGGGCCCCAGTCGTGGTTAAATCTTTCCCGCAGGATATATAACACTGTTCGTGTTGTGAAGGGGGGTGTGGCTGAACGCACGCTAAGGAGATGCCATCAGATCATCTGCTGTCTTTCCGTTGCTGGTGAAATGAGTGTTCTTTTTGTCGCGCTGCGCGTCGATCATTTAAAAGCCTGTACAGCAGCTGTCCTTTTGCCAATCTGTATCTTGCGTTGTGAAGAGGGGGGTGTTTGAACGCACGCTAAGGAGAAGCGGTCGGATCACCTACTGGCTTGTTGCTGCTGGCAAGCTGCATTTTCTGGTTGTTGTGCTTTGCATCGATCATTTCAAAGCCTGTACAGCAGCTGTCATTTTGCCACTTCGTGTCTCCGCCACTCGCGTTGTTAAAGGGGGGTGGGGGCTGAACGCACGCTAAGGAGAAGCAGTTGGATCATCTGCTGGCTTCTGGTGCTGGCAAGCTGCATGTTCTGCATGTCATTGTTTTAAGAGCTGGGAGCACATGATATCTGTCTGCCAAAAGCATTCCAACAACTGTTTGGTTAGATGTCTGTGAACTTGTTTTAAATGTTTCACTGCCTTGTCTCGTGTGACGTTAAAGTGCTTCTCACGGCACATCTAATTGTCTTCGCGTGATATTAAAGTGTCTCTTGTGGGACGTCAAATCGTCTTCTTAGTCTCCCAGGAATTTTTTTTTTTTTAATAATACAGAGAGATAGTGTTCACCAATTGTGTTCTCTTTCCTTCCCCCACAACATAGCAAGTAACTGATAACAAAATTTGTTGGAAACTAACTATTATCAATGATATCAATTAGTAATTGCATCCACTTCCTGAACAAACTTAATTTAGACCAAGGTCAGATGAAGCCTATTCCAGTAACTTTGCGTATTCTGAACTGGATGCCACTCCATTATAAGGCACTAGAAAGCATACAAACTTCAAAAAAACTTTGCATACCTTATGTGGGTCTCTGCGCAACAGAAGCTTCACAAGAAGCTGCACTGCAGGAGGCATCTGTTGAGGCAGTGCTGGTAGTTCTCTCTCTTGGTAGGTCCGACTTTCCAAGCCTGATTTGTAAAATGGATTTGGCCGTCCAAATATTTCATAAGCAATGGCACCTACAGCCCACACATCTGCTTTTGAATAATCAATAAAGGTACATGGTCCAGGAACTGCTGATACAACCTGTGCGTTTAAAGACAAGAAGTACAATTAAATATGCAGAGGAAACCCAGTCAGCTGAATTAAAACGGACAGGTGGTTTAGTTAATACCTTCAGTGACAGACTGATGACTTGCATTTATATATAATACAGAGTTTACAACCTTTACTTAACTATCAATTATATTCCAAATGAATCATACAGTAATGTTAAGACCGATTATAGGGTGAGGCACAAGTGTAGACCGTAGCTTTACAATTTAGTTTTGCTCACTTCTTGTTCCCATGGAATTACAGGTGTTGTATCCTCCTGGTGAATGGCGAGCATTAATAGGCTCAACAACAATAGCCCATATGTAGTGTCCACAACTAGTGCAAAAGAAGTTAATTCTTCATTTTCTGTGGTGACAATCAAAGCCCTATGTGTAAAGCAGACTATTTACAACATTATCTTTTAAACCTGAATCATAATGATTAAAAAATATGGCAAGTGATGAAGGGTAGGAATGTAGGAACCAACTATGGGTGGAGCCATTTTTGAGTCCTTCGAGGTGTAATGGAGCAGCACATTGTGCATCTCCTGTAGAATACAGCCGAGTGGCAAAACTCACCTAATTTTCAAAATAATGCAAACCCTTGGATACCCTATAATGGAAATTGGATTTATATGTGTGAGTCTAACTGAGTTGGGTTGTAAAGCAGGGGTACTAAAAGCAGTGTGTGCACTTTGTATAAGGTACTTCAGAAAAGTAACGAACAACATCTAATGAAAGCATAGTAGCCAGCAGACTAAAGTAATATATTCTCTGAACAGGATGTCTTGAGATGGGACCTATTTACTGAAGTTGAACTTTTAAGGTTGTCCAAAATACTAAGGAAAATAATAAAAATTAAAGTTAAAATATACAAACACATCTGACCTACCACATGCAACCTTCGAAATCACATAGGTCAGGATATTACAGAATATGAACTGGAAGAATAAAGGGTGTTATACCGTGTTAGCCATTATGAATGTAGTGAGAAGTCAAGCAAAATGACACCTTTTATTGGCTAACTAAAAAGATTACAGTATGCAAGCTTTTGAGGCACAATTCAAAGCAAAATATCTAGTGTCAGGGATGCCAGGGGCCATGACCCGGCCGGGACGCCAGGAGGGACCGGAAGAGGGTCAGAGCCCTGCCTGGACCACGTGGGGTTTGCCTTCCGGGTTGCTTTGGGGGCCACGGGTCAACGGCATGGAAGCCCTTCCCTGTAGGGGCCCGTGGTCACCGCCAGGAGGCGCCCCAATGCCTTGGGGACTTGTTTCCCCAGCACTCCCGCCACACCAGGAAGTGCTGGGGAAGATTTATGGCGGCCCGGAGAGCAGCGGGAGGACAGCCGGCACTTCCGCCACACTTGGGCGTGGCCAGAAGATTGCCGGGAACACCTGGGGCTCATCCGGGTCCTCCATAAAAGGGGCCGTCTCCATTCATTCGAGGCTAGAGTCGGGTGGAAGAAGGACGAGGCAAGAGGAGTTGTGGAGGCGGCCCGAAGAAAGGCATTGTGGCCAGGACTTTGAGTGTTTGGGGTATTGTGCACTGAACTGGGTCTTTGTGACCATTATTTGGGGGTCTTTGTGACCTAAGTATTGTAAATAATTTGTATAATAAACGTGTGGTGGTGTTTTAAAACAAGATGCCCGCCTGTCTGTGCCCGGGTGGCGTTCACATCTGGCGTAGCCGGCAGGATGCTCCGCCTGTTCCAAGGCGGGACCTGTTATCAAAAATTTGTTGTGGGCGACCGGCGCAGCAGGGGACCCTGCGTACGCATCGGGGCTGCGTGCACACAGCCCAGCGGTAAAGAACCCCGGACCGCCAGGGGTCCGCAGGAGGGCCGTTATTCCCTGAAGCGGGCGGGCGGCGTGCATTGGAGGAGTGCAGCGGGCTCCCCGATCGCGCCATTGCTGGAGGCGCCGGGGCGGCATGGCGTCCAGAGAGGCCACGCCGAGGGCGTTTCCTCGGTTAGACGGGACCTGGGAGGTGAGTTCCCTGCCTATCGGCAGCGGCCCTTGCGGGCCGGGCGTGTGTTTTGTTTTCCAGGCAGGGACCTCCCGGATCCGCGTCAGTGGCGGGCGATGCTGGTTTGCGGGCTCCGGTAGGGCGGCGGCAGCCGCGAGGGCTGCGGAGGAAGAGACGCTGCAGCTCGAAGGTGCTGGCAACAACAAGGCTGCCGGCAAGCGCGTCGCCGCCGCAGAAGGGGAGCCAAGATGGCGCGGACCAGAAGTCCCTCCCCTGACAGGCACGCGATTGGGCGGTGTGTCTTGTGTGCCCGCCGATGACTGCAGAGAGCGGGACCAAGGAATGTCCATCACGGGCAGGGGAGACCCGATTGGGCGGAGGAGAAGGCCCACAGGAAGTGGCGGCGTCGGAGGCTGACAGACAGGTAGGCTCCGCGTCGGTTAACTTCCTGTGCTTTGCCGGCTGCTCTGGCGGAGCTGGGGGTGTCTCTTCAGCCCACCGAGCAGCGTGTGTTACAGATGCTATGTGCCCTCCGGGCTGAGGTGCTGGAACTGGAGAGGAAGGCGCGTGGCGCTGAGAACGTTCAATCAACAGCGGGGCGGCGCGACGCTGGAATCTCCAGCGGAGAGGTACAGCGGAGACGGTGAGTACAGCCGACTCCGTAAAGCATCGGGAGGGTCTTCTGAAAAGGCTGTGATGATAACGATCAGTTCCGAGTAAGCAGCCCTCCGACAGGAGGTGTGGCGCCGCGGGCTGTATCTTGGGCGAGGGGAGTCGAGGGCGCTGAATGGACACGGGCTGCTAAGTGCCCGGGTCCTAAGCGCCCTCGCCCGAGTGGCTGCGGTCTTGCGCCGCACTATAGGGACGCAGACGGGACAGAGGCGCCTTCTTTGCCATAAGGAGTCTCAAACCGTCATGGCGTCCCAGAGTGAACGGAGGAATAAGAGGCTGGGTGCGATTCCTCCGATATGTTGCGGACGCAGACGGAAAGGGGCTCGTGTTGGTTATCTGAGTCGCATACCGTCAAGGCGTCCAAAGTGAGGGAGGATTAAGCGGCTGGGTGCGCCTCCTCCAATACAGTGAGGCAGCGTTGCTGGGTGCAGCGTGCGGCTGGCCGCCCTCTGAGGGAGCAGAGGGAATCCCTGAGGCGGCGGTGAGAGAGCAGGCGGTGCCGACAGTTCCACTATCGAGAGGACACGGAAGCGCGGAGAGGGTGCCGATCAGGCAAGTGCGGGTGCGGTTGGAGGCGCTGCCCGTGCGTGGCACGAGCTGGGTGCTTTGGCAGCGGTTCTGCCCCTGTATTCTCTTTTGTAGGGACGGACCCCGGGCGAGTTGAAGGAACCCCTTCGTGGCGGAACAGCCCTCTGATGTCGGGCCGTCTGCAGAATGATCTCTCTGCCGGTGCGCAGGTGCGCTCACAGCTGGAGGAGCCAGCGGGGGAACCAGTGGCTCGGAACAAAGGGGCGTGGAGGTCCCGGAGGGGGTGCCTACCGAGGAGGCCCGGGGTGCGGTAAAGGGGAGCACAACCTGTGCGAGCGCAGGGATGCACCATGGGTTGGTGCTCGGATTGTGTCTCCGCCCTGTCCCTGCTAGGAGTGCGGGGCCGGACCCCGGCTATCCTCGAGTGGGACCCGTTTCGGGGCTCTGCTGCCCTCGCGGGACGGGTCGCTCTTACCCACGAGTGGTCTTCGCTGGCTGTGGGGCACTGTCAGGGATGCCAGGGGCCATGACCCGGCGGGGCGCCAGGAGGGACGGAAGAGGGTCAGAGCCCTGCCTGGACCACGTGGGGTTTGCCTTCCGGGTTGCTTTGGGGGCCACGGGTCAGCGGCATGGAAGCCCTTCCCTGTAGGGGCCCGTGGTCACCGCCAGGAGGCGCCCCAATGCCTTGGGGACTTGTTTCCCCAGCACTCCCGCCACACCAGGAAGTGCTGGGGAAGATTTATGGCGGCGGCCGGAGAGCAGCGGGAGGACAGCCGGCACTTCCGCCACACTTGGGCGTGGCCAGAAGATTGCCGGGAACACCTGGGGCTCATCCGGGTCCTCCATAAAAGGTGCCGTCTCCATTCATTCGAGGCTAGAGTCGGGTGGAAGAAGGACGAGGCAAGAGGAGTTGTGGAGGCGGCCCGAAGAAAGGCATTGTGGCCAGGACTTTGAGTGTTTGGGGTATTGTGCACTGAACTGGGTCTTTGTGACCATTATTTGGGGGTCTTTGTGACCTAAGTATTGTAAATAATTTGTATAATAAACGTGTGGTGGTGTTTTAAAACAAGATGTCCGCCTGTCTGTGCCCGGGTGGCGTTCACACTAGTTAAATACAGTATGAGATGTATGACTTAGTTTGACCATTTTACGTACTTCAGGAGCCATGAGGGACACGTTACCACCACGGTCAACACAGGTACTGTTAAATGGCAGCTTTAAACCCCAGTAACTCTCAGCCAGGCAGCAACCAAAATCAGTGATTACCAAACGAATGGAGCCAACTGAAAAATAAAGGAAAACAAAATCTGTTTTAAAACATATTAACCAAGCTGTTCACTTGCTAAATCTCAATAAAAACACTGCCATTAGCTACAAGGCCAATGAACACATAAACTATAAATATGAATTAGTAGTGATGATCTTAAGTAAATCAGTTACACTGAGAGGTGCAGTGCTGAATTTGCCAATCCACAGGAAAAACATTCAATTCCTTTTGCTCCATCTCTTAAACTGAATGTGGATTTCTACTGTGAGGACCTAGGCTAGAATCTAGATGTGACTCGAGTTAGGGGACGTTGCACATTTTTGTCACAATATCATATCCACCATACATTTTAAGCCTGCCAACCTGAATCATATTCCATCAAGATATTATTGGACTTCAGGTCCCGGTGAGCAATCCCTTGTTTGTAAAGATGATCCACTCCTTCTAGAAGCTGCAGAATCATCCGAACACCTTCCCTATGTGGAGGAATAGTTTCATCCAAATACTGTCGTAAAGTACAAGGATATCTGTTTAAAAAAAAAAAAAAAATTGTTAGGAAGCAGCGTAAGGCACTTTGAGTCTAAATAGTAAGTACTTTGAATTCTTGCAAACACAGAGGATTTTAACCCTAGTTTTTATTTATGTGTGGTTGTTTCAGTGGTTTTCCATCATCATTCTGCATTATGAAGTTATGAATTAAGCACCTTTTACAAGACAACAAACTGCCAAGCAGAAACTGCAAAGCCACTTCATTTTAATGGATAGTAAATGGAGCCATATGTTCAATACTATAACTAGAACTCACGCAGATGCAATGAATTCATGGCTCATTCCAACACATCCATCGAGTATACTTACTTTAAAGATACTGCCGACTATAATAAAGAAATCACATAACTGTGGACATCTTCCAAGAATTAGGCAAACAATCAAATTTGGATTATTGTACTTTGGAAAATTACCTGATTTGTATGGTTATGCTTACTTACCATATTGTGATAATATATTGTAATGAGAAAAAGGGACAAATACTCTGCACATTTCTTGACAACTTAAGTGAAACTCATATTTAGGTTAATTTTGAACATGAATAATCTTAATGTAAATCTTGCTAACAGAAAACCTTCAGTACAGTACAATGTCTGCTCCACCAAAAATTAAATTCAGACCTGATTTATATGTTCTACTGTTAACCAATTTTCAGAAGCTTCATTTAGCAAACAGTAGCTCTTCACTTAAACAATCAAAGCAAATTTTAAACACTACCTTAGTATTTTTTTAATCTTGTCATATTTCAATTGCTGGAAATCTAGCACCACTCTTTAGTTCGTATTAAATAAAACTTTTACAATTATTCACCCATACTGCTAACAAAATATTTAACATTAACTGTCAAAATAGCCACTGAGCACCACTACTTGTAACAGACAGTAATCTATATACTGTGTATATCTATACTAATAAAAGGCAAAGTCCTCTAACTGACTGACTCATCACTAATTCTCCGACTTCCCATGTACAGTGGTGTGAAAAACTATTTGCCCCCTTCCTGATTTCCTTTTCTTTTGCATGTTTGTCACACAAAATGTTTCTGATCATCGAACACATTTAACCATTAGTCAAATATAACACAAGTAAACACAAAATGCAGTTTTTAAAATTATGGTTTTTATTATTTAGGGAGAAAAAAAATCCAAACCTACATGGCCCTGTGTGAAAAAGTAATTGCCCCCTTGTTCAAAAATAACCTAACTGTTGTGTATCACATCTGAGTTCAATTTCCGTAGCCACCCCCAGGCCTGATTACTGCCACATCTGTTTCAATCAAGAAATCACTTCAATAGGAGCTGCCTGACACAGAGAAGTAGACCAAAAGCACCTCAAAAGCTAGACATCATGCCAAGATCCAAAGAAATTCAGGAACAAATGAGAACAGAAGTAATTGAGATCTATCAGTCTGGTAAAGGTTATAAAGCCATTTCTAAAGCTTTGGGACTCCAGTGAACCACAGTGAGAGCCATCATCAACAAATGGCAAAAACATGGAGCAGTGGTGAACCTTCCCAGGAGTGGCCGGCTGACCAAAATTACCCCAAGAGCGCAGAGGCGACTCATCCGAGAGGTCACAAAAGACCCCAGGACAACGTCTAAAGAACTGCAGGCCTCACTTGCCTCAATTAAGGTCAGTGTTCACGACTCCACCATAAGAAAGAGACTGTGCAAAAACGGCCTGCATGGCAGATTTCCAAGACGCAAACCACTGTTAAGCAAAAAGAACATTAGGGCTCGTCTCAATTTTGCTAAGAAACATCTCAATGATTGCCAAGACTTTTGGGAAAATACCTTGTGGACTGATGAGACAAAAGATGAACTTTTTGGAAGGCAAATGTCCCGTTACATCTGGCGTAAAAAGGAACACAGCATTTCAGAAAAAGAACATCATACCAACAGTAAAATATGGTGGTGGTAGTGTGATGATCTGGGGTTGTTTTGCTGCTTCAGGACCTGAAAGGCTTGCTGTGATAGATGAAACCATGAATTCTACTGTCTACCAAAAAATCCTGAAGGAGAATGTCCGGCCATCTGTTCGTCAACTCAAGCTGAAGCGATCTTGGGTGCTGCAACAGGACAATGACCTAAAACACACCAGCAAATCCACCTCTGAATGGCTGAAGAAAAACAAAATGAAGACTTTGGAGTGGCCTAGTCAAAGTCCTGACCTGAATCCAATTGAGATGCTATGGCATGACCTTAAAAAGGCGTTTCATGCTAGAAAACCCTCAAATAAAGCTGAATTACAACAATTCTGCAAAGATGAGTGGGCCAAAATTCCTCCAGAGCTGTAAAAGACTCATTGCAAGTTATATAAACGCTTGATTGCAGTTATTGCTGCTAAGGGTGGCCCAACCAGTTATTAGGTTCAGGGGACAATTATTTTTTCACAAAGGGCCATGTAGGTTTGGATTTTTTTTTTCTCCCTAAATAATAAAAACCATCATTTAAAAACTGCATTTTGTGTTTACTTGTGTTATATTTGACTAATGGTTAAATGTGTTTGATGATCAGAAAAATTGTGTGTGACAAACATGCAAAAGAATAAGAAATCAGGATGGGGGCAAATAGTTTTTCACACCACTGTAGGTAGAAGGCTGAAATTTGGCAGGCTCATTCCTTACAGGTTACTTACAAAAGTTAGCAGGTTTCACTTCGAAATTCTACACGTAACGGTCATAACTGAATTCTACTTATGTACATATATACGTCAATAGCCTGCAGCTCGGTCAGCGTGCGAGGCGGAGTTGCGTCCCCACCTCCCACGTAATTGGCTGTCTGCCTATATTGCGTCCCCCCCCATCCCAACGCCTCCCACATAATTGACTGCCTGCCCATATAAGGCCTTTCCATCAGCAGCAATCCAAGCTGTGAGAAAACAGTAAAAAGGAGGCATGTCAAACGTCGTGGTACATTTTCTGATGCAGCTAGACGGAAACAGCTTTGTGACGCTGCCGCCAAATGCTTGCAGAAAAATCCACAAGTTGATAGAGACGCTGCTGCTAAATATTCACAGGCTAATCCACAAGTTCATAGACACGCTGCCGCTAAATATTCACAGACAAATCCATAAGTTAATGCCGGGAATGCCTGTTAAACATCTTAGATTCACGAGTAGCGATTTGGGTAGTGAGATGTCTATCGAGGTGATCACCATCGATCAAAGAAATGTCACTTACTGAGTGGTTTCCATGCCTGGAGACACCGCCTGCCTTTTCCATTCTCTGTGTTACATATTGCACGGCCATATCAGGCTCAATCTTGATATCCGGAGGAACATTGTGTCTTATGTATTGCGTGACTGGGACAGGTTCAAGGTGTGGACTGATGACGGTACAGGAGATAATTATACTACACAGGAGCACTATAAGAGTGAAATGCTTAAGCCCTTCACCTATGGTTCTGCATGTGAATTAATGGCTGCCACTGAATTGTTCGGTTGTCGCTTTCAAGTGTACCGAAATGGCCAAATATTTTACACCTTTGGACAACCGCCAATGCCTCTTAAACATCTTAGATTGACAGGTGACGATTTCAGTAGTGGACACTTTGATGTTTATGAATGTTTAAACTCTCAAAAGCTGGATGTGAAGTTATCGATGAAACCGGTTGTATGCTTACAACGCTTGACAGATGCCGAATGTCACTTCAACGCAAGTCCTGCAAATACTAACGTAATTGAAACAAACCATGAAACTCAAACCGATTATGACAGCAGCAATCCAAGCTGTGAGAAAACAGTAAAAAGGAGGCGTGTCAGACGTCGTGGTACATTTTCTGATGCAGCTAGACGAAAACAACTTTGTGACGCTGCAGCCAAATACTCGCAGAAAAATATACAAGTTAATAGACACGCTGCCGCTAAATATTCGCAAGCAAATCCACAAGTTAATACCGGGAATGCCTGTTAAACATCTTAGATTCATGAGTAGGGTAATGAACACTTTGATGAATGAAACCTGTTATCTTTACAACGATTGACAAACACGGAATGTAACTTGAACACAACACATCCTCCAAATACGACCCTGATTGAAAGAAATAATGATAATCAAATCCTTGATGACAGCAACACTCATAACAGTGACAAAACAATTATGTTACGTTATTTTTAAAATGTTTCCTTTTCTTTTTCATGACTTCGTTAACACACACTACTTCTCTACTGCGAAGCGCGGGTATTTTGCTAGTATATATATAAAAAAAGTCAATGTATGTATGTATGTATGTATGTATGTTCCAGCATCACGTCCGAATGGCTGGAGCAAATTTCCTGAAACTTGGTACACATTTTCCTCATTGGTTGACTAAAAATACTGTAGGGTGAAATCAGCCGTAACCCACCCCCTTCTGGTTGGGTCAGGGGTGATCTTGTATGCATGTTATCATCCAGTTGACACTCGGAATGACTACCAGAGGGCAAACAAGAGGCAACTGCCAGCATTCTTTATGTTTGAGCGCCACCGTGCTTTTGAAATTAAATAGACTTCTGCGCGCGCGTGTGTGTGTGTGTGTGTGTGTGTGTGTGTGTGTGTGTGTGTCTGTCTGTCTGTCTGTCTGTCTGTCTGTCTGTCTGTCTGTCTGTCTGGCATGGAAGTGAGATGTAGAGGTGGGGTGAGGGCTCCAGCTCCGAGGATACGCAAGCGAGGCCAGCACACCGGCAAAAAGAAACCTCCTAAGAAAGACGGTCGCTTAGCTGCTAATGCACAAACGATGCCAGCACTTCGGCAATAGAATCCTTGTAGCAGAGAGATGCCCAGAGTAGTTCTGACAATTTAAATACTTTCTAGGACACAATTAGTATATACCAGGCGACTGCCTGCATTCTTTATTCTTGAGCAGCACTGTGCCCCTGTTGCTTTTCAAATTAAATTGAGTTGGCCGGTTCCAAGCATCAACTGGATGAGAACATACATACAAGACCGCAAGACAAGGACATTAGTGAGTCTTTGTCCATCCATCCATTATCCAACCTGCTATATCCTAACTACAGGGTCACATGGGTCTGCTGGAGCCAATCCCAGCCAACAAGGCAGGAAACAAACCCCGGGCAGGGCGCCAGCCCACCGCAGAAAATCCACACAGACACGGGGAGAACATGCAAACTCCACACAGGGAGGATCCGGGAAGCAAACCCCCAAGTTTATTGTTTGCTAAATTATTTTTATTTTTAAAGTTGTTTTTTTTTTAATTATGTATTTCTCAAACAATTAAAAAAAAAAAATTCTATTTTCCTCCCGGGCAATGCTAGGTATTTCAGCTAGTACAAATTAAAACTAGAACTGCATATTTAGACAAAACGTGATATTTCATATTCTCTCCAAGTTTCAATTGCTTTCTAGCATCAAACCAAATCAGATGAATATAAAACTTTTTGGAATTTCACAGTTAATGCATCAATATAATAAAAAAGTATTAAAAATATGTTATTTCCACATTAGATAAAATAAGTTAGAAACACAATATTTTGCTTATTTGGCGGTCATCTTTTCATTTATTCAATACAAAAATAAGCCATTGTTTCTTTTTGTAGATGCGCTCTAGCACTACCCTTTTTTCAAAACTCGCTTGAACATATTTTAAAACTTTCCATCAATATGTCTGTCATACAAATACTTTCCTCAGGAAGCTACATTTATTTTCTTAAGCACACAATTTCACGAACCAATCTCACGAACCAATCTCACTAGCCCAGTGGTTGGACACCCCAGGACTAAGTTTTTTTTAGAACACATACCAGTCAAAGTTTAAAGCTGTGCTCTCTGCTGCCTTTCATCAAATACAAGGATGCACTTTCAACATAGCCACTATACTCTGATGTGTATGGTTTTGTGGAGGAGGCCCTGGGGAAGACCTAGGACACGCTGGAGGGACTATGTCTCTCTGCTGGCCTGGGAATTCCCCCGGAAGAGCTAGCAGAAGTGGCCGAGGAGAGGGAAGTCTGGGCATCTCTGCTCAAGCTACTGTCCCTGCGAGCCGATCTTGGATAAGTGGAAGAGGATGGATGGATGGTTTTCCGAGGTTATTGATAATTAAGGCTCTGATTATTCTGGCATAAATCTACATAACTAATAAGCAAAAATATTCCATTTCCTTACTTTGAACTACTGAAAAAATAAGATGGACATTCAACCTTGAGAAGTGCATTATTTTCTCAAGAGTGTAATGTTTAACGCAGTTTTCACAAATCATAGGTTTATTTGTTTGTTTTGAAACAAACATTATACTTAAATGTTCCTCTCCCCATTCAGTTCCCATCACGAGGCATTACAAAGTAAAAGTCCTTTAGAGTGTCATTAGCCATTTAAAAAAAAAATAGCTACAAAATGAACAGACAAGTACTTGAGTACTCTGATCCTACTTACTTCTTCATTACCAAGAAGAGAGTGCGGTTATGGCCGATGCCTGTAGGATTCAATCTTGTGGGAAGCATGTCAGGATAACTCTCCCAAGCATCAGGCAAAAGGGGTACATCTGCTGTAAAGGCTCGGAAAACCTTTATTACATTTGGATGAGGTTCCAGTTTTTTTGTCTGGTAGCCAAAGTGCCTGTAATGGGAAGTATCAATTATAGCATGAAGATTTAAGGGCAATCTGATAATAAGTAAACACATAATAATGTGGTGTATTGTCTATTATTCCTAATTTCTTCCGTTTGATGATAGCAAAAAGGCAAGAAAAACATTTACTTTTCTTAATTACGTGACAGTGCAAGTCATCCTAAACTATATGAACGGTTAGTCTGCAGTTAAATTGGTGGGTGACGATATGAAAAACTTGATCTCAGAAAGCAAAGGTAACAAGTGATTTAATCTTAACTGCTGAATTTAAGAATCACCCACCAAAAACTATTACCATTTATTAAAAGAAACTGATTTACAATAGACTACATATTTAAAAATAATATATGAATAAAAGTAACTTGGGATGCTCTGATCAAGGCCGATAACGATCACTGATTTCATGTTACTTGATCAGCTGATTCCATTTTTTTCTTTATGTATCCCTTTAAAAATATTTCACACTAAGCGCCTGCAAAACTACATGCATAGAAGCCTTATGTTTTATATTTGTGCGTTACTTCTGGTATTTTTTATATAATTAAAACTATAGACCACAGGTGTTATATGTTTATTTTTCATTAACAAAATAAACGTCTGTAGACTTAATGTTCAGTGACCATAAAAACAATAAAATAAATAACATTTCTTTAAAAAAAACACTTATTTTAACTAATAAAAGATGTATCAATAAAACACATGGCATAAAAGAAAATAAAATGCTTACCATAATTACAAGCTATTATATTAATGTTTTTTTCATTGTCTTACATATTATATACAGTATATATATATTTTTTTTTTCTCTCACACAATCAGTTAATCAATATTGGCAATTAAACACTGCTTAAATGTAAATATACAGTACATGTACTTATAGGTTTTAATCATTTTTTAATCAGTAATTGCACTACAGCTTCTTTGCAGTTAAAATATACATTTACTGTTTATACAGATGTGTGTTTTTTTTTCTTCAAGTGATCAGCTAGACATTTTTGTAACTCTTTAGGTGTAATTATAAACATGCATTACCATTATAATTATGTAGTACTTGCTTTTTACCAAAACCTCTGCTGTATGACACACAGCACCAAATAAACACTGTACAAATCTTTAAAAAGCTGTAAATGTATCAAATGTTCATTAGTCGTTTGTCAAGAAGACACAAGACTAACATGCTTAACAGATTTACAAGATTCATTTTGCTGTTAAGCTAACATGCTTATCCTTTACCAAGCAGCAATTTCAAATTTGTCTTTGTGTTTTCTTTTTCCATTTGCACTTAAACAAGCTCTCTGTCCAAACTGAAACAGTGTCTGTTTTAATTAAAGAACAAAATACAAGTAGCTTTTCTTGCCGTTTGTCGAATTGCACAGGACGTGCTGGCTCAACTACCATAATACCTTGCATAAAGGAGGACTGCCACTAAATTACTGTAAAGCTTGGGAAAGCAGGGGCTGAAAAGATTGGCTTTTGTGATCGGCCAATTTACTGATTGAGTCTTTTTTAGTTAAAATCGGCTGATTTAGATTGGCAGTTGATCAATATGAGCATCCCTAAAAGTAACCTGATACTCACAGTTTCAGAGTGGTAGCATGATGGTGCAGAAGTTAATGCTGCAGCCTCAAACCTCAACAAACTAGGCCTGGGAACTGCTTATGTTAAGTTTTCATGTTTGCTCAATGTCTGCACTGTGTTTTTTCCCCATATTTAAAAGACACCAGCTCTTTAGCCAAGAAAGCCCAGCAGCGGCTCTTGTGTAGGCTGAGGAAAGCCCGTCTTCCACCAGCTACTCCAACAACATTCTACAGAGGAATCAGAGAGAGCATCCTGAGACAACTGCATCACTGTCTGGTTTGGAAATTGCACGGTCAGGGATCGTAAAGCCCTACAACAGATAGTGAAGACAGCTTGAGAAGTTCATCGGTGTCTCTCTTCCTTCCATCATGGACATTTACACCACACGCTGCATCCGCAAAGCCACCAGCATTGGGAATGATCCAACACACCCTTCACACTCACTGTTTACACTCCTGCCATTGGAAAAAAGGTACCGAAGCATCCGGGCCCTCAACACCAAGATGTGTAACAGTTTTGTCCCCCAAGCAGTCAGATTCCTGAACACTCATGGACCGATCTGATATCTGATATATGTGTTCTGCTCTACAATGTTGCACATGGTTACACATTTGACTCACATGCGCCTTGTTATATATTATGTGTCTTGGATTCTTCGTTGCCCTGTGTTCTATGTAGCACCATGGTCCTGGAGGAATGTTGTTTCGTTTCACTGTATGCTGCACTACTGTATATGGATGAAATGACAATAAATACTCTTGAATCTTGAGCATGCCTGTTTAATGATAACTTGAGCAGTTCTGAGCGAGTGTACTCTGTGATAGACTGTTGCCCCGCACCAAGTTGGTTCCCAACTTATGTTCCATCTTTACTTTGACAGTTATTGGCTTTCACGGGTTAAAAAAATGGATCGGTGGATAGATGATTTAACCTATAAGCTCCCAACTCAATCCTTTTGCAGAATTAACAAACCATAACTTATCACTTGTCTAGAACTTTTATACTTTTACATTTAATTGAGCGAATTTCAAAAAAGTAGGCATTTGAGTCTAGGGAAGAATCCATTATATTTTGTACACAAATCATACTACTATACAAATAAAAACTTTTTTTTTATCTTTTAACTCTGCACTTCTTATAGGAACAAATAATACAAGACCATGCTACCTTCGTGCTGTAGCATCTTATAATAAGGTAATCGGGGTGTAATGTCTACTTATTGTTCGAAAAATCTCTCAACGTTGACTATCTTTTTTTAATGGTAATTTAGATTTTAACTATTAATCAGATATATTATAAATTCTGAAATAAAGAAACTATTGTAAGATGTCTTTTTTTCCAGACCTTTAACACTACTAAAGCACCAGTACCAAAAAAGTTTACCTTTTTAGGAAAAGATAAGGTCATTTTATGAAAACATACTGATTTAGCTAATTAATTTAATTAAATGATGTTAATTCTTTAGAATTCATTCATTCATTGTATTAATAACTACCATCATAATGTTCAGGCACATCATACTCACCCTTTAAGAGCAACTGTCCTTTTGTCAGCACTCATGGCATGTGGGCTTGCAGGAACCAATTCCTTTCCCATCATTTTCAGAATGGATTCACAGGATGAGTCTTCCTGCAGTTCCGCAAACAACAAAAACTGTGAATTTCATTTATTGTTTTAGTGGAGATAGTTCACTCAGTTTACTAGCTGTGAGCTGTATATTACGTTTGACAGGATCCATTCTATTTTTTTTTTTAACAATAAAGACACAGTTGCTACGCTTGGGCTTTCTTTTTCATGGCTGGCAAAATGTAAACCCTACCAGTATTTTAGGTCACAAGGACAGGTTCTTAAGATGACAACTTGCTAAGTAATAACTTAACCACATTATTAAATGTATTCTGCTTCTGTTCTAGCACTTTTATTTCACTGTCACAAAACTAATCAAGTACCAGTGTGGGCTGCTCAAACGTTGAGATGAGACTGGGGCTGAAAGTTTGACTTCACACAGAGACACTAAATTTGATAAAATGTGATCTTCAAATCGTTGTAATTTTAATAAGCCTGTACTTTAAAAAAAAAATCAGCATTGCATGCCCAGTCTGTGCAGTTTTCCTTTTTCATCTTCAAATCTGCCTGTCAGAGAGTAAATCCACTGTATGGGAAAACACATCTCAACTAGGTGTGGGCAAAAAAAAACAAAACAAAAAAAGAATTAAAAATTATTGTGGTTTTAGTAGATAGCAATATACTGTATGTACATGCTTTCAGAGTAAAAAGTATTTAAAAAAATAACAAATGCATGATAGTTCTTTAACAAAATGGATCAATGGTTTCACAAATATCAATAAACCCTTGTCATGACAGTCTTCCCCTTATATGTATGACAACAAATATATAATATCAGTAATACAAAGCCTGTAACAAAGAAATATAAGATGAAATAATTTATTATGAAGTTCGTCAAAAATACCAGACAAGGGCAAATTTTTGCTTTGCACTCAATGCTGCCAGGATTGACGAACTCTGCCACCCAAATTTCTCTGATTTGGCTGAAGTGTGTTTGAGAATATTATAGTTCTATTTAAGGAGTGTGCTGTGCATGTTTCTTAAAAGGTACATATCCTTCGATGTACTGTATTTGTTCATATGGCTATTTGATCTTCATTTCAACAATGCTGAGAGATAAAGATGATCCAATTTAAAAAATACATTGGATGTTATTCTTTCAATCTTTTATTTAACAATAAAGTCAGAAATGCAATTGTTTGCCTTTAAAAGAAATAGTATATCTCTAGCTTCAGAAACTGGAGTTGCCGCCTTCGGCAAAAATACCTTCTTCAAATCATTTCTTGTAATTAAATAAAATGTATTATTATTATCAATTATCTACTAATCTCCACCACCAAGCTGTGGAAACATTTCCCCACTCCTTGTTACAGAATTCTTTTAACTGCGCAATATTAATGGGCTTTCCTCCATGTACTTTCCACTCCAAATACCTGACAGCATATCTATGAAGCAAAGATCTGGGCTTTGAATTTGCCGTTACTAAGCCCTCTACTTTTTCTTTTTGCGACCATGTTTTATGGACTTGTTTGAGTATTCTGGATCATTCTTTTGTTGTATTGCCCATTTACCATTCACCTTAGCTTTTTGACAGACAGCCTCACATTCTCCTCAAGTACAATGTCATATTCATGGTCGATTCTATGACCGCCAGCTGGCCAGGCTCCAAGACATCAAAGCACCCCTGACACCATAATTTTTTTCCACCAACACGCTTTAATGATGGTATGCGTTTCTTTGGGTCAAACGCAGTTTTTGGTTTTAACAATACATCATGTTCACCACTATGTCCAAACAATTGCCACCCAGAGAACACTGTGCTTCACCTAGGTGTTGCCTGGTAAACTTCAGTTGTGCATCCATATTCTTTTTTAAGACCAGATGGTGTTACATGTGAGACAGTGTTGTGCACTCTATTTCAGAAAGTCAGCTCATGCCATTTAACATTAATAGTGCCTTTTTTCTATCATCTTTTTGTCAACTCTTGAGCTGACATGGTGGGATGCTTTGACCCGACTAGAATTCAAAGGCATGAAAATTTTCTCCATTTATGGCTTGATCTTTCAAACTGAGTACTGATTGACTAAGAATTGCTTGAAAATCAGCTTAAAACCAAGTTCATAGGCATCAACGATGTTTCTTCATAGGGCCTCCGAGGGCTCTTTTGATTTTGGCATGATGTAGCCACAAAACTCAATTACTAAGACTAAACCACACCACAGATTTCTGTTGTTTGTAACAGGCAAATGTTCTGTATTTTCACTACATAGTTTTGCACCCGTTTGTGTATTGTATTCACAAAGTAGATAGACAGATTTATTTATATTTATACAGTATTTAAATTCCATTACCTGCACTTTTCTGAAGAGTAACAAAATAAAATGCTACCCTGCTTCAAAAGGACTTCAGCATGCAAGTTTAAATTTAACTCACTACGAGTCAAATGCATAACTCTATAATGGCCATTTTGGGGATGTTTTATATATTTGTTTTACTGAAATATAAAATGTTATTTAAATGTCATTACTGGTTGGTTTGTAAGTTTGCAGACTGACATGATATTATGACGTATTACACTTTCTTCCAAGTGGAATACATGGCCACTGTTGCTGAAAGTGTTACAGTTAAGATGCACTTACCCCCATGTTCCACATCATCTTCACAGCTAAAGGAAAAATTGAAGCAGAAGAGAACTTCACAGGTACCAAGTCCTTTTCACTTTTTTCTGCACTAGTGTTTTGTTTTTCTGAGGCGTATACGTTAGCAAATGTGTAGGCTTTGTTTGCAGGGGCTGCTTCATATACTGCTGCACTGCAGCCCTTCCCAATCTCTTGACCAATAATGTAATCTTCCAACTTGTAACCCGCAGAAAAACACTTGAATGGATTTTCATATTTCTTCATTTTTTTATGAAAAAGTGCCTGGGGAAAAAAAAAAAAAAATCTAAAACAGTTATTTTTTTAGCATATTGTTATGTTTATATACATTAAAATGTAAAAAACAACAAAATATATTCAATAATTTTCATGTTTATTTAATAAATAGATAGATACTTTATTAATCCCAAAGGGAAATTCACATAATCCAGCAGCAGCATACTGATACAAAAAAAAAATATTAAATTAAATAGTAATAAAAATGAAAAAAATGAAAAAATAACGCTTTAAAGCAAGAATATTTGTAAAATGTGTAAAAGTTACATGGGGTCTGTTCAAATTAAAATTATATATAACCTATATAGTAATGTGGTGCCATTGCTTGTTGATTTAGATCAGGGGTTCTCAACGTCGGTCCTGGGGATCCCCTGTGGCTGCAGATTTTTGTTCCAATCAGATTCCTAATCAGTGACAACACCTTATAGCACTGATCTCATTTAATTAGCTGGTATTTTTTTTTTTCTTTTATTTGACATTCAGAAAAGCATAGCAGCATGATTTCTACATTTATAAGACATTTATAAATATTTTTGCTTTTGCTCTAGATTTTAATGCTTAACTCTGTTTTGTTTATTTCATTATACTTTGCCCTTTCTCTGTGCAGTTTTTCCCCCTTCATTGTATCTTAATAATGACAACTTAAAATGAGCAGAGCAGACACACAGGCAAACAACACTGAATAATCAAAGGCTGCAACTACTTTAGAGTCAGACCCACTAATTAGTAAATAATGGATTAATTAAACAATTAAAACACCTAGAAAAGTAGAATGAAAATCAATATGAAAATATTGTTAAAAAGAAAAAAAAAATACATTACAGTAATCCCTCGCTGTATCACGCTTCGACTTTCACGGCCTCACTCTATCTTGGATTTTATATGTAAGCATAACTAAATATATAACGCAGATTTTTCGCTGCTTCGCGGTTTTCTGCTGACAATGGGTCTTTTAATTTATGGTACATGCTTGCTCAGTTGGTTTGCCCAGTTGATTTCATACAAGGGACGCTATTGGCGGATGACTGAGAAGCTAACCAATCAAAGCACGCAGTTAAGTTCCTGTGTGCTGATTGGCTCAGCGACGAAGCGCCGAATTCGATTCTGCCGAGTTAACCAGGAAGTCTCGTCTCGCTCATTCAGCATCAACGCATTTCGCTGTGTAAAGAGTTTACTTTTGTGCTCTTTTGTGTTTATCTTTGTGCATAGTCAAGCCCTTCGTTATGTCTCCAAAACGATCTGCTCCTGCTACTGCTTCAGGGGCCGTGCCCAAGTGCCAACAGAAGATGCTAACGACTGCCGAAAAGGTAAAAGTTTTGGAAGGAAGGTAAAAGCTACACCGCTGTAGGACGCCATTACGGCATCAATGAGTCCACGATTCTTTTTATTTAAAAAGGAGGAAAAGAGTATAAGATCTATGGCTGCAGTGTCCTTTTAACCAGGTCTGCAAAATGAGTTGTAAGTGGATGTAATAAGGCAGTAGTCTGGATGGAATCTGCTTTAGGGATTTGGATTGAAGAAGAACAACGGCGGTGCTACACAGTCGCCTGAAGAGGCTCCTTTAGAAGAGCTGTAACGCTCTCCTTTGTTGTGCAGTAAAACTAAACTCATTGTTATCGCACAAGTCTTCGTGTCATTGTTGGTGAGTAACCATAATTAATTTTCTACCTACAGTACTTAGTACATGTATGTACGTTTAGTGTCACTGTACACACATTTACTGTATACAATTTTTCTTGCATTGTACGTATTTATTGCTGGTGGCCTGTCTATCGTAATGGCTGTAACATATGTGATATCGGAGACACTCTATATCTTTAAAATAATATTTAGGTTTTACTGTATATAAACAGTGTGTTTACATTCATAATTTCAATGAATCTTACCTAATATCTAAGAGAATACAAGTAGGTTTATGCTGTATAACTCTGTGGGGAATATTTATAAACAGTGTGGGAGAGTTTATAAGGGCTTAAAATGTATAAAAATAACAATATGAACATATGGTTTCTACTTCGCGGATTTTCACCTATCGCGGGGGTTCTGGAACGCAACCCCCGCGATCGAGGAGGGATTACTGTATTCCTATATAACTGCTTGGTACATTTTAATATATATATATATATTTTTTAGCAAACTTAGTTTTCTAATTAATATATTGTTCCTTAAACACAGAACTTGGGAAATATCAGTTCACTTAATTAGCCCAGGAGTTCAATTAAAAACAGAAGCTGGTTGGAACAAAAACCTGCAGCGACGTTGAGAACCCCTGATTTAGAGGGACTGGAGAAGTTGGGAATTTGTTTTATGCCCCTACTACATTCACAACAAACACATAAGTCATGTCCACAAAAAAAGGAATACAAATATATAATCAAATTTCATATATATCATATATTCTAACTGGTTATATATAATAAGTAGGAAGTCAGAACACAGTTACTTGCTTTGCATTAGAAATTACATTATGAAGCAAAACTGACTTGCAGGAAAGTATTTGATTTGGGAAGACATTTTGGCTCACATTATTGCCCAGCGTGAGATTTACACAGTGAAACACGGTGTTTGATTAGTTATAAGATTGCTTGAGTCTTCCCACTAATTCCAAGACTCACATTGCATCATGTGTATAATGGAAGGTGAAAGGTACTGAGGGAAGTCATTTGATGCAAAGGAACATTGGACAAATGTAAATAGACACAAACCAAAAGACAACTCGGACACAGGAAATTCACAAACGTTGTGTCTGCTGGCTATGAGTTACTGGGCAAATGATCAAGAATACTTGGCGGACAAAGCACTGATTTCAATAGTCGGGGAAACAATGCAAAAGTACTACAGTATAACTCAAATCATACAGACCACACGTAAATTTTGGAACAATAGCTGAATAAATATATACAGAAATATATTTTAAAAAGGTACTGTATATAAAAGTATTACTCTGTGGTCAATGTGAACACTATCTTTCAAGTCTCATTCTTGAATGACATAAATGGCAGGCAGTTTAACACCAGCATTACTTATCATAATTCACCAAGAAAGCAGTATAGTTATACTGGACAGTGTCCAAGCTTGTGTCTGGTGTATGGGTTGTGCCCATCAGTCACCAGGCGCAACTGGTACCTACATGTTTATACTGTTTCCAAATCAAGCTTTTTCCCTGGCACAAAGTCTGTTATTAGAAAACCTTTTCTTAACTGATAACTATAGCACACAATGCAAGTATCTTTGCGAGAATGAAGCAACATGCCCACTCTTAACATCACAAGAGTGAACACAAATATGTTTTATTCACATGAACTGCCTTCTGTTAAGTTTCACTGTAAAACCTTGATTAAACAAATCTCTACATTGTGCACTACAAAATGTAACGAAAAGAAAAAACATGGGTGGAGTCTGAAATTTAAGCAGGGTTGGTGGCAGACGAACTACAAAAATAATTGCCTTTTTCTTTTATAATCCTACTGCTACATATTTACATCATAACCCCAAGCCAAATATATTGAACTATTGTTAATATAAAGTTATAATCTAAACTTCACTTACATTAATACATTTAAAGCTTTGAAATTATAATATGTAAATGATCATTTTTATATAGATTGTTCATCTGCTTATTGTAATAAAAGCCAAATAGCCCCTTGGGATAAATAAAGTTGTATCACTTTATTTAGCTAATTGTTTTTTAAACAGAAAGGTTGAGAATGTACACATGGTGCAACATTCACGTGCGTTCTGGGATTTCAGCGACGTGTTTTGATAGCTGTAGTGTTTTCTTTCTTTTTTACTTACTTCATTATAGCTTATCATAGAAGTATGTGTTATGAATTACATGGTTTATAATGGAAACACATTTATCCCGTGTGCACATATGCATACGAATCTGTGACTGTAATTGTAGTAGCTAGGCCGGACTACGAAGAATCTCTTTGCACAAGTATATGAATTATGACAAGAAACCCAGGGTATTCCCAAATAGGTACTGGACGAACACTCGCAGTAAGGAGCCCTGCGCTCGCGTCCCTGCGTGGAGTTTGCATGTTCTCCTAGTGTCTGTGTGGGTTCCCTCCCATGACCCTGTGACTCGCTAACTGGCGGCGCTTCACTTTGCGATAGGGTGTTCAGGGTGTGCATCTTCATTGCGCACTAAGCTATCTGGGATAGGAAACCCCTGTGTCCAAAGGACGGCACACCAAGAAGCTTGAGGTCCCCATCCGTCCAACTCACCTACCTGGATCTCCTTGCAGGCAGCACTGCTTTTCCTGTCCTCATCTAGCTGTTGTTCAATTAGTCCCATCCCCAGCCCAAAAGCTAGGAAGACAGCCCTGTTCCTTGGTGAACCCGTACCGCTAGCTGTACGGAATATATGTCGCTGCAACTGTGCAGCCAGGCCACTGAGCGACACCCTAAAGTAACGATATCGAGACGGGAGTAGCAAACTACTCGAGTACGAGGCCTGCCTTGGGCGAAGGTTGCGCAGTTGCGCAGCAGTGCGTAACACCGGGTTTAAAACGGCCCGGTGCAAGGCCGAGCGGCCGATCGCCAAGCCGCGACCAATAACATGCTTCAGTGACATGGTGAGAAGAATGTGATAGAACGCGACTACCACCACACCAACTCAACCACGACAACAAACAAGAACAGTTCCTATCGAAAGTAAGCAACAGCCGCACACGTTTCCAAATAAAAACAAATGACAAATGGGGGGAGCTTTGTGGCAGAGACGGATGATTGATCTAGAAGTATTCACCAATCAAAGAGAAGTCAATCATAAACGAACTAGAATTCTTCACAGAGATTGGTTATTCGTAAAGAAGATGGGCGGGGATAAATGATTAATCCGGAAACTAGAAAATTCACCAATCAAATAGCAGTGAGAAACAGGAGAAGACGATGAATAAGTGGATTGAACAAGAGACTAGAAATATCCACCAATCAAATAGCAACAGGGGCTGGAAAAAGAGTACTTTTTTCAGGTGAATCGTTATTTGGTTATCAATCTTACTGTAGAGCTACTTATAAAATGTGTTCTTAGACTTTTTGACACGTGGAAGATAGGCGGTGTGCCTATACAGTAATTTCAGGTGACGTGTCAAGCTGGGGTAAACCTTATCTTTGATTCGTACTTGTTTCTTTTCTTTTATTTATTCAGTATGGGCCCACTTTAGCTACAGATTTTCACCTCAACTAAATTCTGCTTTGAAGTGGCCTGCTTCGTTAATAAAGTAAACTATTTCTCAGTTTCTGCGTGGGGCTGTCAATCTAGAAATTACAAAAGTGGGTTTGCTACATTTGTATTGGAATTTGGAAAGCATTTATGTATTTTATTTTGGGATAATTCCATTTTTGATCATTGGATAAAAATTATGAAAATCTTAAAAAACTATTTTTTAAGGTATTCTGGTTATTAAAGTCAGTATTTACAGATGAGCACGCTAGTTAGTTTGCAAATAAAATAACTGCAAAGTTTGGAATTCAATGTTGGTTGCCTAAATGTTAATTCCGCTCATCTCTTTATATACACTCACCTAAAGAATTATTAGGAACACCATACTAATACGGCGTTTGACCCTCTTTCGCCTTCAGAACTGCCTTAATTCTACGTGGCATTGATTCAACAAGGTGCTGAAAGCATTCTTTAGAAATGTTGGCCCATATTGATAGGATATCATCTTGCAGTTAATGGAGATTTGTGGGATGCACATCCAGGGCACGAAGCTCCCGTTCCACCACATCCAAAAGATGCTCTATTGGGTTGAGATCTGGTGACTGTGGGGGCCATTTTAGTACAGTGAACTCATTGTCATGTTCAAGAAACCAATTTGAAATGATTCAAGCTTTGTGACATGGTGCATTATCCTGCTGGAAGTAGCCATCAGAGGATGGGTACATGGTGGTCATGAAGGGATGGACATGGTCAGAAACAATGCTCAGGTAGCCCGTGGCATTTAAACGATGCCCAATTGGCACGAAGGGGCCTAAAGTGTGCCAAGAAAACATCCCCCACACCATTACACCACCACCACCAGCCTGCACAGTGGTAACAAGGCATGATGGATCCATGTTCTCATTCTGTTTACGCCAAATTCTGACTCTACCATTTGAATGTCTCAACAGAAATTGAGACTCATCAGACCAGGCAACATTTTTCCAGTCTTCAACTGTCCAATTTTGGTGAGCTTGTGCAAATTGTAGCCTCTTTTTCCTATTTGTAGTGGAGATGAGTGGTACCTGGTAGGGTCTTCTGCTGTTGTAGCCCATCTGCCTCAAGGTTGTGCTTGTTGTGGCTTCACAAATGCTTTGCTGCATACCTCGGTTGTAACGAGTGGTTATTTCAGTCAAAGTTGCTCTTCTATCAGCTTGAATCAGTCGGCCCATTCTCCTCTGACCTCTAGCATCAACAAGGCACTTTTGCCCACAGGACTGCCGTATACTGGATGTTTTTCCCTTTTCACACCATTCTTTGTAAACCCTAGAAATGATTGTGCGTGAAAATCCCAGTAACTGAGCAGATTGTGAAATACTCAGACGGGCCCGTCTGGCACCAGCAACAATGCCACGCTCAAAATTGCTTAAGTCGCCTTTCTTTCCCATTCTGACATTCAGTTTGGAGTTCAGGGGATTGTCTTGACCAGGACCACACCCCTAAATGCATTGAAGCAACTGCCATGTGATTGGTTGATTAGATAATTGCATTAATGAGAAATTGAACAGGTGTTCCTAATAATCCTTTAGGTGAGTGTATATTTGTCTTCTGATTCGTCCTGCTTCCTCTTCAAACCCCGTCACGTCACTGCCCTATATCTAGCTTGGCCGCGTGACCTTTCACTTCGGCAGTGACGTGACACCAATGGGGTCATGAGAGAGGAGCGGGGAACGTGGTAGTCCGAAGGAGAAATAGGAATCGAGAAAAGCGGCTTGGGGCGTATGGGAGGCTGCAGCCAGTGTGGGGAAGGGTTTGGAAGAGGACGAATAGGAATCGAAAAATGCCGTGTGGGCTGTGTGTGGGTAGGACCGGGTTTGAAGACAAAGCAGGATGAACCAGAAGAGAAATATATATATGAGATTATTGAGTTCAAACTGATCACTATCCAAAATTCTGAAACAATATTCATTCCCAGAATCTCTCTCCTTCCTTCCGACACCAATCTCCCTTTTAAATTTAAACGCACACAATTTTCACTCAGACTCACCTTTTCCATGACTATCAACAAATCCCAAGGACAAATGTTTGCAAAGATTTGCATTAATCTACAACAATCAGTCATCAGCCACGGTCAGTTGTACGTGGCTTTTCCTAGGGTTAGATCTTTCGACTCATTATCTGTCGTCTCCAGCAAAACACCTCTTCAAAGCTGCGTCTTTCAAGAAGTATTTCTTTCTTCTTGATTTCTGAATTCCTTTCTCACCGTTTTCCGTTCCTATTCTTACAATGCCGTATGCTATGGTGGGCGTCGGCTAGTCCTTAATTAACACTATTAGGAAACAATTAACAAAAAAAAATCTACAGGGAAAAAAATAAGAAGAAAATGACAAAAGAAAGTTAGATAATTAAAGCTATTTCAGAAATAGAAATATTTATTGCACTTCAAAAAAAGGGAAATGAAAACAGCAAAAGCCTAGGGCTGATTCTACCTTATACACAAAGTAGGTGGTCACCCAGGCTCAACACCAATCAGACTCCCCTCGTTATTTGATGTCAGTCATTCATTATCCAACCTGCTATATCCTAACACGGGGTCATGGGGGTCTGCTGGAGCCAATCCCAGCCAACACATAACACAAGGCAGGAACAAATCCTGGGCAGGGTACCGGCCCACCGCAGGGCACACACGCACACACACACACACAGCACACACTAGAGACAATTTAGGAGCGCCAATGCATCTAACTGGCATGTCTTTGGATGGTGGGAGGAAACCCACACAGACACGGGGAGAACATGCAAACTCCATGCAGGGAGGACCCGGGGAGCGAACCTAGGTCTTCTAACTGCGAGGCAGCAGCGCTACCACTGTGCCACCCGTTATTTGATGTATTAAGTGAATATCTTCCCCCTCACAGTTTGATCCAAGATATGTATATTTGTGACCTTGAAACATCAAATGAGAATAACCCCCATGATCATCAATTTAATATCTGTAAATCATTGTGCTGGAAACACCAGGAGGGAACACCCCCTCTTTACTCTTCTGTGTAATATGTGTATAACATTGCTGACAAGACTCCAAGATTAGGGTGCATCATTTAGAGCTTCACTTAGGGGAACAAAAAGACTAGAGCCAACCCTGCCAAAGCCATCCCTTGAAGACTAAAAGTTAATGATGCCAGTGTAAGCCCAAAAGCAGGAAGAAGAAACAGAAAGAGGAAGCACTGGGAATTAAGAACTTCGACACAATGCGGACCACTGGTCATCGAGTCCTCCACCAAACACACAGCAGCTTCCTATGTCCATGTACTAGAACCAGATGACCTATTGATCTACACTGAAAAAAAGTTCAAGTAAGACTAGATTAAAGAAAGAGGATTTCCAGAAATGTACAGAAAGAGTGAGAGAATACAAAGATTTCCAGCCAGTCATTATACATTGATCGTACCCAGACACAATAATGTGCTGGATTAAAGCAGGGTGTTATTGTGTGAAATTTTGCATATAAGTTGATAAATATTTTCTATGTCTTTATTTGTAACTTAGACAAAGCAATATAATATTAGTGTTACGTTATTGATAAGAACAGCAATGATTTGATGGTTAAGAACCCCTTCCTACCTTTTAGGAATGAGTTTTTACGACAGGGTCGATGTGAGTGCTTCAGACAAGTTTGGCAAGTGATTCTCTGCAGGACTCTCTCAGTCAACCTCTGCATGGAGGACAACTAACTAGCTGGCAAGCTTAACCTTAACAAATGGTTTTGGGGGGTGGCAGGTGTGAAGATCCCCCGATTGGTCTGAAGTATTGCTGTTTGGAATTGGCTGGTATCAGAAGCCTTTAAGTACTATGACGCCCTATTGGCTGTAGGGGTTGGGACAGAAAATCTATAAATTTTCTTGCTTGACCTCGCCCTCTCTCTGACAAAATGATGAAGGAGCATCTCACACCATGAACTGAAAAGAACAACACAATGAAGAACACAGCTTGTCAGCCATATTGAGACAGGCATGCGGCCTGTTCCGAAGAAAGCTGACCACAAATGAGGACTTAACTAGAGGCATTTTAAGTAACTAACAGGACTGTGTGCCGACTGAAACTACACATCACCATTTATCAGGTTGTATGGCTTCCAATATTCAAATGTACTTTGCATATTGTTATTAATTATGAATATTACCAATAATGCACTATTTAAAGTGTAATTTAACTCCTGCTTGTCTTTTACTACACCTACCGTAGATCCCGTTATATAAGCCAAGAATTTCGTCCTAGATTTTTGGCTTGGAGTTTGAGGGTCGGTTTATACAACGAGTATCGTTTTAGATTCAAGATTTCCAGCGCAATGCCGGTTTTGCCGATGAATACGGAAGTAAATAATGACGAAACCACAGAGCCATCTTTCAGATGAAGAAGTAACTTTGAATGTCGGTACTTTAAATTAAATAAATAATTTATTCAAAAAAGTGTTCTAGTTGTTGATCTTATTAAAAAAATGTATAATAAATTATCGGGAAGTTTAAAATGAAATTTTTTGTTTTGATTTACGATCAACATCTTGCGTTACGAAACGAATGCGGTCACGTGTATCCGCTTGCACGATTGTAAACAAACAACCGAGAGCGTTAGTAGCGTCAGTCGGAGCCCAGATACATGTGTTTGTGGATGTAATTTCCGTCATTGCAGTGATTTACCTATATATATATAATTCATTAAGACCATGCAAGCAAGACACATAATTGCTGAGGAAGGAAGAGAAGGTAAAAGAAAGCGATCGCAATTGAAACGAAGATGGACATTGTGTGGAAATATCTCCTCCCTTCCTGCAGCCCAAAGATGTCAAATTAAATGGTAAGTACAGTATGAAATTGTTTCTAGAATAGAATGCCTTTTATTGTCACTATACACATCTACAATGAGATTAAAAGCAGCTCCTTCAGTGCAGAAAAAAGTTCTGTATAGGGCTTGTATGGTTGTTTTTAGCTTTAGCATAACGCCGGATCTGCGGCCCCGCTTCTGCTTTCTTTCCCTCCTCCATCTGTGTCGTCTCCTAGACCCGATAACAATCTACGGAGAGCTCGCCGGTCTCGCTATGTTGTCTGGGATGTTGTGCGTGTGATGAAAAACACTCGAAACAGATGTCTGGCTCTGGACACCGATGTCTATAAGGTTCTGAATGGTGTAGCGGATGTTACGAACTGATCGTGCACAAACAAGGACAAAAAAAAAGTACAAAAACAACAAAAATGTGCACTGAAAAAGAGAGCCCTGAGCCGCTGCGACCATGCACGCCGCCATGCTCCTAGCTTAATCGAAGTAGGCTAGGCACTTTTTATAACTTTTTAGTTAGTACATTTGAAAAATTATTGGTGTTTTGGTAAATTATGCACATTATATTATATATCAAAAATGCCGTCAGTCTCAAATTCTCGCCGATAAACATTATAAATATACCCGAAGAGACACTTTTAAGGAAATTTAGAAAATTTTGCTTGGAGAAGGGGGTCGGCTTAAATACCGGTCATTGGCAAATACATGTAATTTAGTAGGTAGAGAAGGGGTTCGGCTAATATACCGGGTCGGCCTGTATTCCGGGATCTACGGTAATTGCCTGAGGTAGTAAATGTAGAAGGGAAGGTGGGGAGAAGTTATAAAGTACAATACCTTATAAACAGAGGTAAGTCTGGGAGATTTGAGGCATTCTGACAAAG
This sequence comes from Polypterus senegalus, assembly GCF_016835505.1. NCBI lineage: Eukaryota > Metazoa > Chordata > Cladistia > Polypteriformes > Polypteridae > Polypterus > Polypterus senegalus. The sequence continues at coordinate 32,507,300 of NC_053159.1, forward strand.
GCTACATATTAATAATACAAAATGGGAAAGGAGAGTAATATAGAACTCTACCAGGACAAAACAGTGGGATAAGAGTAAAGTGGTCCAAGAGAAAAAATGCATTAGCCAAAAGGGAACGTTAACATAGAGAGAAAAGGGGCAGACCAAAAAGCAGAAACTAGAGGACAATCACAAAGTATATAAAGAAAAATAGTGAACACAAGTGACAGATGAGATCAGCAATCATTAGGTTCACAAGAGGCGAGGTAGAGATTATGTAAAAATGTAAACTGAACATGCTGATAATATGGATTTTTGGAGGATTCTGAGATTTTAGTAAACTAATGCTTTCCACAAGATGAGGGGAGAGTAAAGGAGATCAAATTGCCAGACTGAAAATAAAGGCAGAGGTCTAGTAGACATCTTAAAAAAGAATGAAGATGTTGACACAGAAAATCTGGACCTCAGTAACTGGAACATTCCAACTCCAGAGTCATCATAAGAACCTTGACGTCCTGAAGAACGTGCAGCTAGGCGGACATCACGCCAATGTTCCTGGCCCTGACTGCAGATTCCATCTGTGGATGTGTTCTTCTATTGCTTTTCTCCCATTACTGTATATCCAGTGACGTACATGGACAACTACTGAATTCTGCTGATTAGACTACTCAAATTAGTATTTATTTCAGCGCTAGGATGATGGTCTGTACAGAAGGAAGGTTGATTGGCTGGCTAGTGTGTCTCTGCCATTCTGGGACTGGCCACACTAGAACAGGTAAAAATAGTTAGGATATAGCGGGTTGGATAATGGATGGATGGAATATGCAAAAAATGAAGTCTGCAAAAGTCTAAGTTAGCAGGGTGCTCATAAGAAATGAGGTACAAGTACATACAAAACGAGACATGTTGTTTTAAATATCTGAAATATTAAAGTGTATGCTTCAATGTAAAATGCTTAAAGTCTAAATATTCTCGATTTTAATAGACATTTGTCATTTTTTTCACCCTCTGATGGAGGTCAACAGAGGCCTTGACCGCTAATAAATGATCAAAAAATCAAAAAGGACTTCATGCTTGCAATCACAGACCATGAAATAGTCTAACATAATACCCCCTTCATGCTTATGTTTGGAATTTCTCATTGTTTAACCTTCGTAGTGGGTTAGCACCACTGGTAAAGAATCAGCTATCAAAAACACCATATTTGTGATCAGCAACCTTGAAACTGCAGCAATGGACACCTCACATGCCTATATTACTGGTCCCAGTTTTTTCGAGCTTTTGCGAAAAGGAGTCTTTTTGACCCCTTGTGTCCCTTTAGGGGGTGAATCCCTGGGGTTGGTTGATGTGCCATGCACAACATCAAGTCCTTCTGATCATTTTTGCTAAAGACATCTATTGGTTTACGCTTTATCATAAGGGCACAATTTCCTACACCAATTATGTCCAAAAATTAGGGTTTCCAGGTCTAGAGGGCCAAAAATAGCTTAACATCATAACTTGACATCAAGAACTCAACGGTACATCGTATATAAGAGTTTTCTCTCAGGAAGTGCTAAACAAAAATGAAGTGATTTCAAAATGTTTGTGAGTAATTCTTATAATCACAATACAGACTACAGTGAAAGAGGCCAATAAGAACTACTGGTAACAATCATCATTTGCTAAAAATTAGACCAATTCCCAGAATTTCTGATCACACGCCTGCGTATTAGTGAAACAGGACAGTCAGGAGGGCCCGGCCCAGCTCTTTACTCCTGACGTCACTCTTCCCCCTCCCCTCGGCCTGTAGCCTCTGTCTTGGATTAGCGCGGATATACCGCTTCTGCAAGCGAACTATGATTCTTAGCGCAATGAGAGAAGTTGCAAAATCAACCAGAATGTTCAAGCAAATCATAGAAAAAAACCCGATCCAAGTCTGTTAAGTAGTTCTCTCGTTCACTAACTAAGCAGAGTTAAGGTTACGGCCCGAGGCAGATGTTTGAGTGAGGAGGGCCCCGCCACCCGCGGCCCAAAGGGTCTCTCTCGGATTTGCACTAAAAAGTCAGTACTGCAACTGAACTATAATGCTTAGCGCATTAAAGTCGCAAAATCAACAAAATGTCCAAGCAAATTATAGAAAAAAACCCAATCTAAATCCGTTAAGTCCTTCTCTCGTGAAAAGCAGACAGACATACAAACAGGTCTAAAAAACTATAAGAAATTTCACGCTTGGACCACGAAATTTTTAAAACCATTTCTTAGTGAGCACCTATGGGCTAAGTGTAACCTACATTCCAAATTTCAAGTCCCAAGTCCTCTTTTTGTGATGAGTGATGAGTGAGTCAGTGGCATTTGGCTTTTATATACTGTGTATATATATATATATATATATATAGATTAAATATTTAGAGCTTCATCTTTCAAATTTGGTAATTTGTGCTGCTTATTTTTACAAAGCCGTGTTACAGGTGCAGGTCATAAAATTAGAATATCATGACAAAGTTGATTTATTTCAGTAATTCCATTCAAAAAGTGAAACTTGTATATTAGATTCATTCATTACACACAGACTGATGTATTTCAAATGTTTATTTCTTTTAATTTTGATGATTATAACTGACAACTAATGAAAGTCCCAAATTCAGTATCTCGGAAAATTAGAATATTGTGAAAAGGTTCAATATTGAAGACACCTGGTGCCACACTCTAATCAGCTAATTAACTCAAAACACCTGCAAAAGCCTTTAAATGGTCTCTCAGTCTAGTTCTGTAGGCTACACAATCATGGGGAAGACTGCTGACTTGACAGTTGTCCAAAAGATGACCATTGACACCTTGCACAAGGAGGGCAAGACACAAAAGGTCATTGCTAAAGAGGCTGGCTGTTCACAGAGCTCTGTGTCCAAGCACATTAATAGAGAGGCGAAGGGAAGGACAAGATGTGGTAGAAAAAAGTGTACAAGCAATAGGGATAACCACTTGTACCCTGGAGAGGATTGTGAAACAAAACCCATTTAAAGCTGTGGGGGAGATTCACAACGAGTGGACTGCAGCTGGAGTCAATGCTTCAAGAACCACCACAGACAGAAGTATGCAAGACATGGGTTTCAGCTGTCGCATTCCTTGTGTCAAGCCACTCTTGAACAAGAGACAGCGTCAGAAGCGTCTCGCCTGGGCTAAAGACAAAACTGCTGCTGAGTGGTCCAAAGTTATGTTCTCTGATGAAAGTAAATTTTGCATTTCCTTTGGAAATCAAGGTCCCAGAGTCTGGAGGAAGAGAGGAGAGGCACAGAATCCACGTTGCTTGAGGTCCAGTGTAAAGTTTCCACAGTCAGTGATGGTTTGGGGTGCCATGTCATCTGCTGGTGTTGGTCCATTGTGTTTTCTGAGGTCCAAGGTCAACGCAGCCATCTACCAGGAAGTTTTAGAGCACTTCATGCTTCCTGCTGCTGACAACTTTATGGAGATGCAGATTTCATTTTCCAACAGGACCTGGCACCTGCACAAAGTGCCAAAGCTACCAGTACCTGGTTTAAGGACCATGGTATCCCTGTTCTTGATTGGCCAGCAAACTCACCTGACCTTAACCCCATAGAAAATCTATTATTGTGAAGAGGAAGATGCAATACGCCAGACCCAACAATTCAGAAGAGCTGAAGGCCACTATCAGAGCAACATGGGCTCTCATAACACCTGAGCAGTGCCACAGACTGATTGACTCCATGCCACACCGCATTGCTGCAGTAATCCAGGCCAAAGGAGCCCCAACTAAATATTGAGTGCTGTACATGCTCATACTTTTCATGTTCATACCTTTCAGTTGGCCAACATTTCTAAAAATCCATTTTTTGCATTGGTCTTAATTGATATTCTAATTTTCCAAGATTCCAAAATTTGGGACTTTCATTAGTTGTCAGTTATAATCATCAAAATTAAAAGAAATAAACATTTGAAATACATCAGTCTGTGTGTAATGAATGAATCTAATATACAATTTTCACTTTTTGAATGTAATTACTGAAATAAATCAACTTTGTCATGATATTCTAATTTTATGACCAGCACCTGTATATTTTCAGAATTTGAGAAGGTCTGTACCAATGTGTGTAAATCCTAAATTACAAGTCGGTTATCCAGTTGTATGCACAAAATGTGCAAAACACATCCATCCTGCTCCGCTTACCCGAGGTCGGGTTGCAGGGGCAGCAGCTTGAGCAGAGAGGCCCGAACATCCCTCTCCCCGGCCACTTCTTCTAGTTCTTCCGGGGGAATCCGGAGGCGTTCCCAGGCCAGCCGAGAGACATAGTCCCTCCAGCGTGTCCTGGGTCTTCCCCGGGGCCTCCTCCCGGTTGGACGTGCCCGGAACACCTCACCATGGAGGCGTCCAGGAGGCATCCTGATCAGATTTCTGAGCCACCTCATCTGACTCCTCTCAATGCGGAGGAGCAGTGGCTCTACTCTGAGCCCCTCCCGGATGACTGAGCTTCTCATCCTATCTTTAAGGGAAAGCCCTGACACCCTGCGGAGGAAACTCATTTCAGCTGCTTGTATTCGCGATCTCGTTCTTTCGGTCACTACCCATAGCTTATGACCAGAGGTGAGGGTAGGAGCGTAGATCGACTGGTGAATTGAGAGCTTTGCCTTACGGCTCAGCTCCTTTTTCACCACGACAGACCGATGCAGAGCCCGCATCACTGCAGACACCGCACCGATCCGTCTGTTCATCTCACGCTCCATTCTTCCCTCACTCGTGAACAAGACCCAGAGATACTTGAACTCCTCCACTTGGGGCAGGATCTCGCTCCCAACCCTGAGAGGGCACTCCACCCTTTTCCGGCTGAGGACCATGGTCTCGGATTTGGAGGTGCTGATTCTCATCCCAGCTGCGAACCAATTCTGAAAGAGCTGAAGATCACGGCCTGATGAAGCAAACAGGACAACATCATCTGCAAAAGGCAGTGACCCAATCCTGAGCCCACCAAACTGGCCCCCCTCAACACCCTGGCTTCACCTAGAAGTTCTCTCCACAAAAGTTCTGAACGGAATCGGTGACAAAGGGCAGCCCTGGCGGAGTCCAACTCTCACTGGAAATGGGTTTTTGACTTACTGCTGGCAATGCAGACCAAGCTCTGACACCGGTTGTACTGGGACCAAAAAGCCCTTATCAGGGGGTCCGGTACCCCATACTCTTGGAGCACCCTGCCAGGATTCCCAGAGGGACACGGTTGAATGCCTTTTCCAAGTCCACAAAACACATGTAGACTGGTTGGGCAAACTCCCATGCACCCTCTAGGATTCTGCTAAGGGTGTAGAGCTGGTCCACTGTTCCGCAACCAGGACGAAAACCACACTGTTCCTCGACTAGGTTCGACTATCCGATGGACCCTCCTCTCCAGAACCCCGAAATAGACTTTTCCAGGGAGGCCTAGGAGTGTGATCCCTCTGTAGTTGGAACACATCCTCCGGTCCCCACCTTTTTAAAGAGGGGGACCACCACCCTGGTCTGTCAATCCAGAGACACTGTCCCCAATGTCCATGTGATGTTGCAGAGACATGTCCATCAAGACAGTCCTACAACATCCAGAGCCGTGAGGAACTCCGGGCGTATCTCATTCACCCCCAGGGTCCTTCCACCAAGGAGTTTTTTAACCATCTCTGTGACCTCAGCCCCAGAGATGGGGGAACAGACTTCCGAGGCCCCAGGCTCTGCTTCCTCATTGGAAGGCATGTTAGTGGGATTGAGGAGGTCTTCGAAGTACTCCCCCCACTGACCCACAATGTCCTGAGTCAAGGTCAGCAGCGCACCATCCCCACCATATACGGTGTTGACACTGCACTGCTTCCCCCTCCTGAGACGCCGGATGGTGGACCAGAATCTCCTCGAAACCATCTGAAAGTCGTTCTCCATGGCCTCCTTAAACTCCTCCCATGCCCGAGTTTTTGCCTCAGCAACCACAGAAGCCGCATTCCACTTGGCCTGTCGGTACCTATTAGCTGCCTCCACAGTCCCACAGGACAAAAGGGTCCGGTAGGAACACATACATGTTTGGTAAAATATAATTCCTGTAGTATCTCTTCAACAATAAGTGCACATCACAAGAAGAAAAACAAATTCAAAAGCTATTATGGGAATACAAGACCCGCCTTTCTATCTCATTCATTGGTCAAGAATCCTTTGACATAGGCAGCAAAACTAGAGTGCAAGCAGAAGGCACAGAAACGAGAGTGTGCCTTATCAGGTGGGACTAGTTCCATTCATCCATATACCCTTTAACAAAACCAGAAACGTAACCGTCAGTAAGCAGCATATTTTGAAAGTTTAAAGAATAATTTAATTCATATGTACAACTACGTCTACACCTTACATGTGGCTTCATCACAAAGTGTGAACAACTGCTGCTTTAATAAATACATATTAAATATTTGCTTTCCTTAAATTAAAGCTAAACACCTAATATCTGGCAACAGATTGCATTGTTTAACATTTACAAATAAACACAGCCTTGCAAACAGGATTACAAAATACATTATTTAATATAAGAACTCAAAAGAAAAAAAACAAACCAACAAAATATACAGAACAGTTTGAGGATCAGTCTTTCTACAACAGTATGAACAGAAGAGAAGCAAACATGCATTTTAATTATTTATGGAAAAATGTATTCTTGGGAATATCTAGGATTCCTTTATTCATTTGATGGGCAAACTTTCAGATAGGATTACTTGTCCTTAATGAAGCTTATATATATATATATATATATATATATATATATATATATATATATATATATATTTATTATATTTTTTACCCATTTTGCTAAGTTCCAAATCAAATAAATAATGTACATTTTGCATCTGAAAGCTTTCAATGATTCATAAATGTGCTTGACAAAATTTAATAAGTCTGTTTAATCTCATATAAATACAGATATGTAAATATATGGTGTGAGTATATATCTGTATCATACACACACAGTATATAAAGCGCACTTTAAATTTTCAATATCTGAAACTGGCTGCCGACACATTTAAAAAGGCAAAATGGCTACCTCAGACTTTACAAATTTAAAAAGTTAGCTTAATAGCTAGACTACGGTGACCATAGTTCGCAGAAAGCATTTTTATTGCACGTTTTTGAATATCTCACCAGCGTTACATTAGGGAAAAAGTACAAGCAGTCACATCCACAAACAAGATGGATTTTATGCATTAATCAAGATCTACTCCTTCATGCAGTCAGCCACTTTACAATTATGTTTCAGGATAAACAAAAGTGTTTAAAAGTTCACACACTGAAGCAGGGCCACGGTTGGTTTTAATGTTGTGTTCAAAAGTGCCCTTAAAATAGTGGCAGGCCATTGTTGCCTTTTTTAATGAAAAGCCGAGTTTTTACCTCCAATGTGCGACACTATGTGCAGAGAGATGTGCACCCAAACCAAAATTCAGCCATGATTTTCCTTACATTTTATTGCATTTTCTTATTAAAAGTTAACATGAAACCGTGAGTCTATGCTTTTTTTTTTTAAATAAAAAACATTGAAACATTATGAAGATGAATCAAGATGTGCTCTCGTGAGTGGTTTCTTGGTAAATTATAGAGACAATGGATCCACACATCAATATATTTGCATTTACAGATAAGTAGCCAATCAGATGCTCAGAAAAACACAAGCCTTTAGAAATGCAAGCCAATTGTTGCTCCTCAAAACCAACACTCTGCCATTGGTAAAAGGGATTTGCTGCTTAGAACTCTTCATGCACATTTCGGGCATAGTCCATTAGTTTACTTCCAGTGAAGTATTCACTGTACTTCAAGATCTCTTCCAACTCCAAGTTATGATTCTGGTTTTCATCAGCCACGGCGATCATTTGCTTAGCTTCATTCAGGGCGCTATACTCATTCATGGGGTCCATGTATTCCTAGAAAGGCAAGCACAACCAAGAGAAGGTCTTCAAAACCAAGTCAGAGACATGTTCAGTAAAACTCTTTATGATTTTTTGTTTTGAAACACACTAGCAATGAAACTTTTTTTCGATATACAATAAATGGTACAAAAACAATACTATTTATACTGCACAATATGCATTATTCAAAGCCAAAAGTAATTATGCAGTGAGAGGAGAGCTCTATTTTGAGGATACTGTGCCATCAACTACTTCCCCACCATTCTTAATGTGTGCCAAGTTAAAAATGAAGACTGGCAAGTGTGATGCAATGGATAAGGCATTGGCTGGTTGTCCAGTTCATATCTGTGACTCACTGTGTGATCTTGTCCAACCTGTCTATGTTACAAAGTAAGAAAAAAAAACAAAAAACATCTGTCTGCTGTTATAATGTATCCTGACTTTGTATACTGTAATGGATAAAAGAACTAGCCAATTATTTCAGGCTGATGAAAGACTCTGGTCTACTATGGCTCTGAGGCTGTGTGTGAATCCAGCTTGCCAGAAACAACTTACTGGCAAGTACAGAAACAAGTTTTGCTCTGTAAATACAATACAATTTATGTTTTGTATAGCCCAAATTTACAAAGGAAGTGCAGCAATGGGCTTTAATGGGCCCTTCCTCTTGACAGCCCCAGCCCCCACTCCCAGCCTTGACTGTCTAAGACGACAAGAAAAAAACTCCCAAAAAAACCTTGTAGGGAAAAAAAATGGAAGAAACCTTGGGAAAGGCAGTTCAAAGAGAGAACGACCCCTTTCCAGGTAGGTTGGGTGTGCAGAGGGTGTCAAAAAAAGGGGTCAATACAACACCATACACAGAAAAGAACACAAGTGATCCTCAATACAGTATAAAAATATTACAAGTACAGAACAGAATTTATAACAGTAGATGATACAGATCATCAGTAGAAATACAGATTCAGCATGTCTTGCTTTCTATTCCTGACTTTTCAAAAAGGCTTGTCACAACCTTTTCAAGGCTGTCCAAGACATTCTCAATGGCTTTGAACATCTTTCTATAGTTCATTTCCATAACAGCTGTAAATGGAATAAAGTAGATTATTACTAACCTCCAGCTCCTCCATAGTAACAATGCCATCATGATTGGCATCAATAACTTCTTGGAATTCCTTTTTCCTCTCATTGACCCAATCGTCATCAACATCCTGGGCTCTTTGATTCTCTACTGTTCCCACAGGGAGAGAGATGAACTCTGAAAGGGTCAGCTTTTTATCCCCATCCTGATCTGAAAAATACAAAAGGAAAAACAAATCCACATTTCAACCATACCCTCTTTCCACATAAAAGTGTGAAAAACATTCATCTTCTTATTTACCCTAAAGTACAATCCAATGGATACATATTTTCGCAAATCATTTGAAACATAAAGGTTAGAATTTTTCTTCTTTTGCCACCATCCATTTTTTTAGCATATCCCTTTGCATCTATTGCAGGGGGTGCCCAATGTGTCGTTCACGATCGACTGGTAGATCGCAAAGGTACTGCAGGTAGATCGTGTTGCATTCAAAAAAAAAATTTTTTAAACGTTAGTGTATTATATATCCGCCCTATGGCATTTGCCACTTGATTGACATACAGGGCAGCCAGTCTGAGACCTCTTTTCTTCTAACACACTGGTCATCCCGCACGATCAAACACGTGAGCTACTGCAAAACTCCGGCTGTGATCTAGTTAGCCTTCCAATTTATATTGACTAAAGAAGGGATTAAAAAAATTCTTTGGGAAGGGTATGGGCTGGATGTGGAATTGGAAGAGGATGTTTTTTTCTCACAATGTCACAATTGAAGTGCGTTTGTCTGAAGTCCGAGGATCGATCCCCGATGAGGGGTGCCAGTGGGGTGTGTACACCTGATGAGCCCAAAATAGGGCGAAACACGTGTCGTGTACTCTTTGCATTATTTGACAGTTAACTATGTAACATTCTATGATCTGCTTCTCGCTGAGAGGGCACCCACGGCAGATGTTTGCCGACTTGCAGACCAACCACACGTGTTACCTGGTAGGTAACCACCCATGCAATCAGACTGTGATTCAGACTTCGAATGCGCTATTATATTACAGTGCGTACGGAAAGTATTCAGACCCCCTTCAGTTTTTTACTCTGTTATATTGCAGCCATTTGCTAAAATCATTTAAATTAATTTTTTCCCCTCATTAATATACACACAGCACCCCATATATTGACAGACAAAAAAAAAGAATTTTTGAAATAGTTGCAGATTTATTAAAAAAGAAAAACTGAGTATTCAGACCCTTTGCTCAGTATTTAGTAGAAGCACCCTTTTGAGCTAATACAGCCATGAGTCTTCTTGGGAAAGATGCAACAAGTTTTTCACACCTGGATTTGGGGATCCTCTGCCATTCCTCCTTGCAGATCCTCTCCAGTTCTGTCAGGTTGGATGGTAAACGTTGGTGGACAGCCATTTTTAGGTTTCTCCAGAGATGCTCAATTGGGTTTAAATCAGGGCTCTGACTGGGCCATTCAAGAACAGTCACAGAGTTGTTGTAAAGCCACTCCTTGTTATTTTAGCTGTGTGCTTAGGGTCATTGTCTTGTTGGAAGGTAAACCTTCGGCCCAGTCTGAGGTCCTTAGCACTCTGGAGAAGGTTTTTGTCCAGGATATCCCTGTACTTGGCCGCATTCATCTTTCCCTCGATTGCAACCAGTCGTCCTGTCCCTGCAGCTGAAAAACACCCCCACAGCATGATGCTGCCACTGCCATGCTTCACTGTAGGGACTGTATTGGACAAGTGAGGAGCAGTGCCTGGTTGTTTCCACACATACCGCTTAGAATTAAGGCCAAAAAGTTCTATCTTGGTCTCATCAGACCAGAGAATCTTATTTCTCACCATCTCAGAGTCCTTCAGGTGTCTTTTAGCAAACTCTATGCGGGCTGTCATGTGTCTTGCCTCTCCTCAGTGTGTGGAGACAACCAGGCACTGCTCATCACTGCTCAAAACTTCATTAAAAACAATACTTGGAATTAACTTTTCGTCAATATCGCAATGAATTTTGATTCCGTGTTTGGATTTACATCGTGACAACGCAACGTATAACTGCCTGTAAGTGAATATCATTTCTTTCTCTCTAATAAATAAACTGACTTTTTCGAATGTTTGTCCCTGTGATTTTTTAATTGTCATAGCAAAAGCTATTCTAACGGGAAACTAAATGTTTTAATACGAATGGCATATCAAGATTTCCTTTGGCGTCTAATGTTATCCGTGGAATATTTACTACATTACCTTTCTTGTCGCCTGTTAAAATTTTACATGTCAGAATTATTCGACCAATTTTCAATGCAACTAATTTTGTTCTATTGCATAGCCCATCACTCATACATAAATTATGCAATAACATTACGATACATCCTTCTTTCAACAGTAATTCGGCTGGTGGAAGACCGGACAGTGTTAACATTTGTAAATATATTTTACGGGACATCAACTTACATTTCCCGTACTATCACCACCAACTGCTTCACCATAGTCTATTGATACATATTTAATCAACTTGCCCTGTAAGTGATCTACAATTTTCACATTAATTCGTTTGACTTCATCATTTCTCGGTGCTAGGATTGCCAGTGTACTCATTTCTTCTGTTGATAACCCTTCGGAATGAAATTCTTTAATAAGATTTGGACATGAGTCTTCTTTTATTGGGAGCTTAAAGTGAGGAAAACGTAAACATTTATAAGAGCTGAGAGCACAGGAACTGTGTCTGACAAAAGCATTTACATGAATGAGAGGTGAGAGGACTGTGAGCATGGGCCGTTAACCTGAAATGGTTGAAAGGAGGGCGGGACTTGAAAAAATCTCTTGGCAATAGTCTTATCTCAAGATTTTCTTTTATAATAAAAGAGATGTAAAAAAAGGTGAAAGACTTAGAAATAATGATCTGATTTAAGAAATGCTTAGAAAGCATTGATTTTCTTTTTCCAAGTATAATATTAGCAACGTCAGCTACATAGGACAAAGAAAGTTCTAACAAAGCAAAGAATGAAACAGCAAGCTGCATTAACAGCTTATTGCATTACTGCATTATTTGGCTGGTGTGAAAATATGCAGCTACTGCAGCTCTCCATTAACAAAGCTCAACACCACTGCTTTGACCTCATCTAGATTTTGCTCAATCTATTCCATGCTTTTTATTAATACCCGCGTTTCGCAGCGGAGAAGTAGTGTGTTAAAGAAGTTATGAAAATGAAAAAGAAACATTTTAAAAATAACATAACATGATTGTTAATGTAATTGTTTTGTCATCGATATGAGTGTTGTTGTCATCCATCCATATCTATATCTATTATCAATATATATATCTATCTGTCTCTATATCTACATATATACACACGTGTACATATATACACACACACATATACTATGGGGTGCCAAACAGGCAAATACATTGATTTTGTGAATATATAAAGTCGGCGTCAGAATATATAAAGTCAAAACTTGAATATATAAAGTCATTCCCGAATATATAAAGTCAAAACTTGAATATATAAAGTCATTCCCGAATATATAAAGTCAAAACTAGAATATATAAAGTCAGCGTTGGAATTTATAAAGTCATTCCTGATTATATAAAGTCAACATCGGAGTATATAAACTCATTCCTGAATATATAAAGTCAAAATCTATTGATTGAAACGACTCTGAACTGAACTAAGTTAACAAAAACGTATTCAGAAAAATAAATTAAAAAAACACTGTTCAGTTAATGTTTTGAAAATGCTGCATGTACCCTGCCCAAGATTGATTCCTGCCTTGCGCCCAATGTTGGCTGGGATTGGCTCCAGCAGACCCCCGTGACCCTGTGGTCGGATTCAACGGGTTGGGAAATGGATGGATATTCTAGCGCTGACTTTGTATATTCCGACGCTGACTTTATATATTCAAGATTTGACTTTATATATTCCACCGGAGTTTATATATTCAGACGCTGACTTTATATATTCCGAAATATTCCAACGCCGTCTTTATATACTCGGGTTTTGACTTTATATATTGAAGTTTTGACTTTATATATTGAGAAACAAGTTTTGACTTTATATATACACCGACACTGACTTTATATATTGAAGTTTTGACTTTATTTATTCCGACAGTGACTTTATATAACCAGGTTTTGAATTTATATATACAAGTTTTGACTTTATATAGTTAAATGTAGTCATCATTGCATAACTTTTTCTTTACCATAGAAATTTAAAGACTAAATTCAACTTCCATCCCTACCAAAGATATTTCTGGTGACTAAATAGAACCTACTTATATCCAAATTTGAGCTATTGAGCTGTCGCCTGCCTGCCTGAATAAGTCACCCTTGCTTCGCTCTTACTTTTTTACTGTTCATTTAATCATGGCTAGTGGCGGAAAATTTATAAAATGGAAGGAGGATTACACTGAGTATGGCTTTACCAAAACAATTATTGATGGCGAATCGATTATTCATAAAGCTTCAACTGGTGATCTGTTTTTCTGTGTTAACCTCATATTTGTTCATACTTCTTCTCAAACCAAGGGGGTGCGAGGGTAAAATGAATCGGGAAGCGCTGATCAATGTAATCGGTGTACCAGGAAATCATGCATTGACAGAAGTTCCCCTTTGTTTGTAAAGCAAAGTGTGATTAAATGCGTGATTTTTTAACGCGTTATGGAGCACATGCATCGAAGCTTCTCAGCTGTGCTTGTGCTAAGAAGAGAACACATTTTAAAAATAACATAACACGATTGTCACCTTTTGTAAGTAGTGCCTGGAGAATTCAGTGTGGAGAAACTCTAAAGACAGCGTGTGTATTAACTTGTGAATTTTTCTGTGAGTATTTGGTAGCAGCGTCACAAAGTCACTTCCGTAACACTGCGTTAGCTGCAGAGCTCAGCTCAGAGCGAAATGAGGTAAATGGGAGGGCAGTTGATGACGTGACTCCCCCACCCGCCTTATCTGTCAATCCCCCACAAACACAGTCTCTCGGAATTTGCATAAGCACAGCCCTTCACCTGCAATTTTAACTTAGTTACAAAGTGATCAAAATTCTCGTTTATATCCTGCGTCCTCTCATTAAACTTGTATCCCGCATTACCCGTGGGCATGACAAACGCCAGCGGCAGCGTGTCTATGAACTTAATTTAAAGTTTAGGTTTACACCGTGCCTTCTCAATTATATAATGCATGTTTTCTTCAGCGCTTTTTGGAGCTCTTCCTGGTTTTCTACGTACTGCGTTGACAGTCAGTTCACGCGATTACGTAAGAGACGTGATGATGTCACACGAAACTCGGGCCACCACGGCTTTCGAGCTCAACTCCATTACAGTATATGGAGAAAAATAGCTTCCAGTTATGACCATTACGCGTAGAATTTCGAAATGAAACCTGCCCAATTTTTGTAAGGAAGCTGTAAGGAATGAGCCTGCCAAATTTCAGCCTTCTACCTACACGGGAAGTTGGAGAATTAGTGATGAGTGAGTGAGTGAGTGAGTGAGTCAGTCAGGGAGGGCTTTGCCTTTTATTAGTATAGATTTACAATATACACTGGAAAAAAAAAATTTCCTGAATGCAGTTTTATGTCCTTAAGATTTTAATGGGCTGTGTACAATTGCACTTTTGCTCAAATTGCTGTTACCCCTGTAAATCATACAAAGTGACTGTGCCATGTACTTATATGCACACCGTTAATGTGTTGATAGGCAGGATTCTTGAACAGTTTGTCTAAAGGCACTCCAGTTGATGACTGGGGCAATGAACCAACCTGTCCAAATAACTGAATAATCATCATGTTGTACTACCATGTTTAGCTATGAAGTGTTTCAAGAGGCTAGTCATAAATTACATATGCCAAAAGAACTAGATCCATTACAGTTTGTATATCACTCCAGTAGATGCACAGAAGATGCCATCAACTTGACTCTACATACAGTAGGGTCCCAAAGGACAACAGAGAGAATTATGTGTGAATGGTACTTATAGATTACGGTTCAGAATTCAACACAATAAGCCCCTGTATGCTCCTCACCAAGCTCAGGGACTGGTGTCTGGGCACTTCATTGTGCAGCTGGCTTTTTAACTTCTTAAGAGGCGCACTCCAGGTGGTTCAACTGGGTAGCCACAATTCATCATCCTTCACTCTAGACACAGTCACTCTACAGGACTGTATTTGGAGTCCTAGGTTATACTCTCTCTCTCTCTCTATGTATGTGTATATTATATATATCTCTAACTATCTATCTGACTGCATGGCTGCACATGATGAACATCATTGTTAGTCCAGGGTAAAAATATCAATATTCCTATTAATCATTATTTTTCATTTAAACAATTTGGTATCAATTCAAGTTTCAAGATTTTGGGAACTTCTATCTACCGTATCTACTCAAGTTTAAGTTCTCCTGCGAATAAGTCGGGGCTTGATTTTACAATATAAAATTTCCGGTATTTCATAATGTCGGTCATATAAGTCAAATGTGGAAAACTCACGCTATTGGTCCAGGAGATTATGATATGCTAATGCACACCTGAGAGTGCAACCACGGAGCACACTGCTTTTTTTTTCCCCTATGTATTGTGCCCACACAGTAATACCCGAACTATTCAGAAGCGATGTTTGCACTGTTTTGTGCTTTTTGTATCTCACACCCTTATAGACCTTTATTATAAGGGCATTCTTTATCTATGATGGAGCGTTCGATCAGAAGAAAATATGAAGCTGGTTTTAAATTAAAAGTTGTTGAAGTGGTGAAAGAAAATCGGTATCTGCACTGCTGCAACAAAATTCGATGTGTCCGAGAAACTGGTGGGAGATTGGAGGGAGCAAGAAGATGAAAAATAAAAAAAAATAAATAAAAAAAAATGTAAGTGTCGTATTCTTGAATGAGCATGTAAGTCGATACACGAGTATACATGGTAGCTCAATTACTATATGTAGATTTTTTGCTTATCTTCATTTTTTGGTGTCCATTCAAATAGATGTCGCTAATGTGCCCGTTGAGGTTTCTACAGAAAAAGCACTTTGCTATTTAATTGGCACCTTCAACACTTACATCAGATGTGTGGCCTTCCTGCAGATTCCAACAGTGCATTGATAAAGAACAACTGAATAAAAACAAGGAAATATGTAAGCTGTGCAACTCAGAAGTTAAGTATTGTTGCAACATAAATTTGAGAAATCATTTATGCCGACATCACTCATAAAAACGTAACCTCTGTCGACATCCAAATGAGTACAGCCTAAACAATCCATACTGGAGACAGCGGGCAGCTCCAAGCTTCCATTTAATTTGCCTCATGCCCAAAAAAAATAAAAATAAAAACTGCTATAGATTCTGTTATCTGTAAAGTTACGAGACCCTACACCATTGTTTAAAATGAGGGCTTTCCACAAATGATACAGGTTATTGAACTGCAGTATCTTATACCAACCAGAAAGCAAATGAATGTTAGTTATCGTACCTAGGCTTTATGTAGATCTTAAGCAAAGCATCACCACATCTCTCATATCATCAAATCTCTCGCCCTAACATACAACAGCGAACATCCAGGGCAGCAGACAATCCCATGTCACTACTTTAAAACTGACAGTGTTGCAGACAAGTGCGCTGCATACCAGTCACAGTTGGTGCAATCTCACTGCCTATACAGTATGCAGAGCTGCTCAGATGACTAGATGTTGTTCCAAAAACCTTTCTAGCATTTCCAAAGAATGTTTGAAGAGCCACTCAGATGACTAAATGTTGTTCCAAAAACCTTTCTAGCATTTCCAAAGAATGTTTCATCGTATGACCACATCAATCACAAGTTTGTGTGTTGGCAAGTGCAATAAATGTTGCTTGTGTTTAAGCATGTGACTAGATGTACTGCTATGGTGGAAAAAGTTTGCAACATGCCTCACCCAGTCAAACAAGTGAGCTATTATTGGAATTTTCAGAGCAGCCTGCGAAACCAAAGTGAGCTTGTGCACAAAGCAGCCAACGTGAATATCTCCATAAGCTGCACCATAAAAATCATTACTGGTGTTGTCAGCCACAATGGCCAATTCTTCTTCTTTTATGTTCCATTCACCCAATGCTGCTGTCAACAAACATCAGCTCTAGATCATCATTTTAAAATGCTTCCTTTTTGTTTAAGGAGGAAGCTTAAAGACACATTTTCAAAAACTGATTAATGCGACTGTTACATGTGAGCAACTGAAGATATGTATAATTTGTAGAATTATAGAAAGACACAAGTCTTCCCACTGTACCCTTAATTTTGACTATTTCAAGATTATTTTAAATGTCCCATAGGGGAATAAATTTGGCTAACAGTTTAGTTGAAGGGTGTCTACATGAACAGGTTACTGAAAAATATACTTATTTAAAAAACAATTTCATTCTCTTTATATTATTTGCAAGATGATATAGAGGTTTTTTTTTTTTTTTTAAAAAAAAGTAGATGCCATTGCATTGTATTAAAATACATTATGTGTGGACCCTGAAGTCACAATACATATGTTAGTTAAGTTATGGTGAATTTTGAGTGCTGTGAAGTTTTTTTTTCTTTTTTATTAATCATATTATGTTCCACATCTTCCAAATACTGATGTTAACTGTACATTACTGATCAAGTATTTCTTCTTAAATGTCAATCCAAGTTTACGCATATGTTATGAAGTCACTATGTAGACACCCTTCAAATAAAGTGTTACTGAAATTTGTCACATTATATTAATGTTCTCTGGTTAAGTAATCTCTTTAAAAAAAAAAAAAGCCACCATATCAATTATATTAGTGCACGCTAATTAAGTCAAGATAAAATCAATATCAAATTGAATCGAGACATCGTGTTTCGAATTGGAACATTAGTGCCAATACCCAGCCCTAATCATTGTCAAACCTGCTGAAGACACAGCCATGGTAGGCCCAATTTCTAACAAGAATGAGCATTCTTATCTGGATGAAGTGGAGAGTCTGTCACACTGGTGTCAGGAAAACAGCCTACCTCTGAAAATCAGCAATACAAGGGAGCTGATTGTGGAGAAAAACGGCAGAAGCACTACCACAACCTTCATATTAACAACACTCAGGTGGACATTTTCAGTTACTTCGGTGTCCATATCACAGAGGACCTGGCCTAAGCACACTGACACTCTGATGAAGAAAACACATCGGCTTACCACCACAGATGTCTCATGGATTTTAGGCTGCCCTTCCAATTATTAAAGAACTTCAACATATCTACCATCAAAAGTATCTTGACATGATATTTTACTTCTTGATTTGGTAACATCACTCAATAAGACTAAGTCTCTGCAGAGAGTGGGGTGGTTAGCTGAACGCATCACAGGGTGTGTACTCTCTGACAACCAGGACATCTCTGCCAAGACCAGGGCAATAAAAACTAAGAGTGATCCTAGTCATCCCAACAAGGCCTCTTCTCTCTGCTGCAGTCAGGAAAATGTTACTGTTGCTTGAAGACCATTTCAGAAACACTGAAGAGGAGCTCCCAACTCCCCCACCCCTTACAAAGAGACTGTAAGAGTCTCTTATATTTATTAATTAATTATTAATCACATTTTATAACTCTACTACAATGCATTCTATTGCATTAATTTAACATACTTCTTAAATTTGCTGTCTTAAATTTTAACTACTAAGCATTTCACTCTGTATGCATATCTTGTATATGACAAATAAAATTTGACACAAAGTGTCTCATTTTACTCATTTTAGCAATAATGAAGCCACACTTACCTAGATCTCGGACAATTTCCTTGACCATGAACTTAAGCATGCCCCGGCTATGCTCTGGATGCAAAAAAGACAGGAACTCTTCCTCATTTAAAAGCTGATCAGCAGGGGGATTATCAGCCTGAAACCATCGGTCTTTCAGATTCTCGAGCACCTCTTGAGCTAAATTTAACAAACATTGAAGTAGTGAAATATTGTCCTGGCTAAATAAATTGAAAACAACAATCATAAATAAGAGGTCTGTATAAACAATACAGGAATGTGGCATAAGTAATAAAAAGCCTAAAAATGTTTTGAGAGCATACTAAAGTTAAACATACTTTCTTCATCAATCTTTAGATCCTCATTGTTTTTCACCTTTTCTGCAATTTCCTTTTCATTGAATCCTTTGCTTGCCAGAAACTTTATTCGATATTCATCCCAAGTAACATGACCTATAAAGTATAAAAAATATGTGAACACAATTAAGAAAAAAAAATTATTTATGAACGCATTCATTATCATAAATCCTGTGTTCATTGACTAGCTGAAGGTCCTTAAGAACAGATATTAAACAACTATAATCATAAAAAGTACGAACAATAAGCAATATTTTAAATTTCTGTAAGAGACTTAAGATACACAATGCCTACAGCAATTTTGCACAGTTGCAATATTTCTGTGGTTTGTTGGGTATCTCAGATTTTTAAATGATAAAACTCCCACCTTACAATATTTTTAATGGATTGTTATTCATGGTGGTAGTTTGAAATGTACAATTAAAAAAAATATATACAACCCAAAGTCCTTTGTAGGTAGGTTGTTAGAATTGAGGAAAAAAGTGAAATGACCTGTAAAGGTCCAAGCAAAGCACTGAGTGGCAGCAGTGTTCAAGTCATCAAACACATTTTCTACTTAATTCTGCTATACTCTTCAGGCCCGTGACCTGGATACTCATGAACATCTATCAACTTGTTCCTTATCTACTCCAGTGCAGCCTGCTGGAGTGCTTCAGGTTACTGTCATGCTGAAGGTGAAATTTCACCCTAGTTTCAACTTTCTCACAGATGAAAGTAGATTTTCCCCTAAGACTTCACAACTCTATACTTTTCCCTTTTATCCTAAAAAAACATTTTTGCCTGGGGTCTGTATTAAAAGTATAAAATAGTCTTTAAATATTTAAAACTTTTTAAAAATAAGACACATAGAAGATTAGTTTGCTGGTCAGAAATGGTTCCTTCGTTTAGATAGTTGGGTGTGTTGTCTTTCTCCTTAGCCTACTGCAGTGTTTCTTAACTTGTGAGTCGCAAAACAAATGTGGGTGCTTGGACACCCGAGATGGGTCATCAGTTTAAGTTAAAAAAAAAAAAAAATAATAAAATTAAATTAAAATCAGCCATTACTTTACGGTTTTATGGGGCTACTGATGGTAGATTTCAATTCTGTATCCGATCACACTGGGAATATGGTGGAAATAATCACTTAAAATTAAAAGGCTAAATATCTAATTTTTTGGTCTCAATGACAACATAATCTCTCTAGCATTATCTGTTTATTACTTCTTGTCATCTGTAGTAACAGCCAAGAAAAATTTGTAATCTCATGTTATTATGGAGATAGGAGAACAGAGACAGTGAAGTTCCGGACACAATAGTTTTCAAGGAGACCAAAGCTGAACAAAAATCAAGCAGTATCAAAATGTTCACTCATTAATGCCAATAAAATACCCCAGAAATACAGCATCATAGTTGAACAACCAACAAACAGAGAAAGAGAGTTTCTCAATTCAAAACATAATTTTTTGGTGCGTACTCCCCAACTCTTTACAAGAGAATTTTCTGAAGTGGTTTATTTATCAACATTTTAACCAAAATCCATGCATTTGGGACGTTGTGGGCATATGACTGGATATCTGATATATGGATTATATGACGAGTAAATTGAGATTTTTGTTTTTCGATTTATATTGGAACATTGGTTCCTGTTTGTTAGCACTGGCAGCTATTGAGGTCTACTGTGTCAGGAAATTCATTGTGTCTGTTGTCCATAAAAACATGAAATCAAACAATTTTCATCTATCACTACAAATGTAGGGTAGGTAGGTTAAAAAAATCACTTTTAGGTGGAGCATTCTTTAGGACTTACCAATGAACAATAGATGGTGGTCCAGATCTAATTATGCAGATCCAGATCATCTGGATGACTTTGATTTATGCTCGGATGATTCCAGTTCGGTGCAAAGACGAATGTCGTCAGTTTGCACACTTCTCAATGGTCCGGCATTTTTCAGGTGATTTTCTATGTAATGAACTTAAGTTATAGTGTAATGAAAACTGCATAATTAGATCCGGACCACCCTAGAGAGGTTTCCAAAGAGTAGTTACACAGTTATACATACATACAAGGCCTTAGTGGTGCAATATACTTCCAACCACATTGATATTACAGGTGGACTACACAATTTTAATAAAAAAAACCAGTATTTTTCTTTAGTAAATAGACACTATTCATCTTCAAAACAATTCTTTAAAGAATGAACAGAGTAGACAGACAGTTTCATGCTGATCAAAATGTGTTATTCTCATTCACTTTGGTATAGTATTTAAAATGTTTAATCAGAATATAAAAATTATTGGTGTACATACTGTATTTCTTTATGAAATTTATGTTCCTAGGGTTTATTAAATGTTTTTTTTTTTGCCATATCAAATCATTTTCATACATTCTCTACATTTACTGATTAACAACAATGTGCTGTTCCACCAATGTGGAAGGTTTTTATTTGCCGTGTCTCATTATACTGTTTATCACATCATATTAGTAAATAGGGCATTATCTTAAACAGTATACCCAAGCTTTGAAATAAAAAAAAAACCACACATACACATACAAGAAGTTCAGTCTTATTATATGAGGGTAAATCAAAAAGTAATAGCAATTTGAAAATTACAAGGCAACTGCAATGGTTAGAAGCCAACTCAAGGCAAAACATTCTCAATGACTTATGGATAGTTTGAACACACACAGTGCAGTGTTCTGCCATTAGTCTGTTTGAAGCCAAGGTCAAATGAACATGAACGCTCTGCTGTGGGTGTAAGAGCCATTTGTATATGTAAATACCTGCAATAAAATGTATTACTTTATTAATCATGCATTTGTGTATAATGAGTAGGTGCTCCAATAGTCTGTCCTGCTTCTATCTTTTAATTCTGTAAAGGGGTTTGGGTCAGATACTTGCTGTTGAGCAGGACATGAAGCTACAATATTTTGACCGTTTTGGTTGGATAGAATTACATAGGTTTCAAGTAAAGGAAATATCATTTTTAGAAATATGTTTGGACAATTTTAATAAGTTTATTATGTTAATTTGTTTTTTTTTTTCTCCTACCTAACTGGAGTTTTTTTTCCCCCCCCTGTACTTCAGGCCATCTGACCTTGCCTTTTTCTGTTACATACTGTATAATATTGTTGGCTAATCTTGTGTGTTTATATTTTATAGATTAACTTTTTTATTTAATCGTGTAAAGCACTTAGAGCTACACTGTTTGTATGAAAATGTGTTATACAAATAAATGTTGCTGTTGTTGCTTAATTTACCTGTGTTTTCTGAACATATTTATTTCAGTGCAGGTTTGTAGGGAGCTAAGAGCCTATCAAGGCGACATTGTGACTATGGTACTGGCCTACTATGGCTGGGGAACCAGTCCAGTGCTGAGCATATATCATGCACCCAGTCACATAAAGCCAATTCACCTAATACATTAAAATAGTCACATAAAAAGCAAGTTTCCAAAGCATGTACAGTGGAACCTCGGTTTACGAGAGTTTTGCGAGACAAGCTAAATTTTTTAATAAATTTTGACTTGATAAACGAGTGATGTCTTGCAATACGAGTAGTATGGATACACTTTGTCTGCTGAGCATCAAGAAATCAAAACTGAGCTGATGGTCCTTCTCTATCAACTTATCGCTCGTGCGCACGTACGTGTGTGTGTGTGTGTGTCTCTCTCTCGTCTCCTATTCTCCGTCTGTGTGCCTCACTCATATAGTCAACATCCGTACGAGCGTATACTGTTTACTACAGCATTGTGACTGTGTGTGTGTGCTGTGAAGTGGGAGTCCCCGTCTTGCGCCCCAAAACACGAAGCTGAGTGTCAGTACTTTAACACCAGCTTTATTCAACTTGAAACAGCAACAGCGCGGTTATTTATTGTAGCGGGATCTTTAATGTTCCTTGTATCACCCATCGACAGCAGGCGTTTATAGCATGTCCACGATCTTTTTGGATACGCTTATACGGCGAACTGCTACAGCAATGGAAGACTGTGATTGCTTTGGGATGCTCTTCCGCGTGTCGTCCCGTTGGGTGGAATCCCACAAGAGTTTAGAAACTCACTCACACCAGCCATGATTCTTTTTAAAAGGTAAAGCGCAGGTTAATTTGTTTTATGAATTTTTACTTAATATTTTGCATTAATCATTTTTATATGAATAGTTTTGGGTTGTGGAATGAATCATCTGAGTTTCCATTATTTCTTATGGGGAAATTCACTTTGATATACGAGTGCTTTGGACTGCGAGCACGTTTCCGGAACAAATTATGCTCGCAAACCGAGGTTCCACTGTATTTGGTGCAATAAAGGGAATTTTAAAGGACAATTATAAACCTTACCATCACCATCAGGATCAACAGCTCTGAAACTCAGCTTGTTCTCTTTAACTGCTTGCTGGAAATGCTCCTCAGTCTTCTCCATAATCCATCGCTGCATCTCTTTTGCACTCACACTTTTATCTCTATTGATGTCCACTCTGCAGACAATAATTAAAAGTTAAAGCTGAATCAGGAACTTTCCAGCACCATCCACTTTAAAATGATCCTGAAAGGATTAGATGTTAAATCAAAATCAGTTGTTTACCTCTGTGAAGGCAAGCTTTAAAACAAATATGGGTATATATATTTAAGAATCCATCTTTAAACCTCATTTTAGGAAACAAAAAGTGCATGTTACTCTCATTGCTTGAGTTTCAGTGTGCTAAATGCTGTTAAATCTAATCTCACCTATCCTCATCTTTTCATGCATCAGCTGAAAAATATGCAATTCAACTTGTTAGCTCCCTCCTGTGCAGATTATAACATTCTGCAATACATGTAAGCATCGACAAACTGTGGCAACTTTTTTTTTTTTTTATTGGTTTTTGTTAGTGTCATTTCTTCCTCACTTTTCTCTTGAACAATGCAATGTTACCTACTACTATTTACTTTCCCTTCATGGCCGTGTTCATTTAAGGTATCACTATAAAATACGAGTTACACTCGAACGCCCCCTTACCATGAACGGCTCACCTAGCAAATACAGCCAATTTATGTTGTGCATTAGGCTTAGTGCAAGACTAGATTTCCATCATGTCAACAACATAAAAAGACTGATACAAAAGTGCTTTGAAAGACAAATACAAAGAATATAATTTAAGAAACTTTCAAGTACAGTTTTAATACTCTGAAAACAATGGCATATGTTTTTATTACCACATATGGAAGCATATACACCAGTGAACATATTTTCTCATGGATGAGATCTAGTCTCTCCGATGATCATCTACATGCTTTCTACGGACTGCAGTGCCCGAATTAATCCCGGACATTAGCCACTTAGCTGCACACATCTCAACTTGTCTGCTCCCCAAAGGCGAGTTGAGTTTTACTATTGGCCCTTGGGGTAAAAAGTTTGCAGACAAGAGGACACATGTGAATAAGAACTGAACAAAATTAGAGCAGCAAAAGACAAAATGTGTCTACTCATTCTAAACATTTTGCTAACATACAAGCTGTAATCAAGTCTAACCATATTATACTTATTGCAGTCGACAATACTTTAAATGGAAAAACAAAATGGATATTTTTATATAAAAAAAAAATCTATACATGAATGGGCAAAACATAATTGAAGTTTAACATGCAGCATATGAAAACACAGAAATACAACTTCTGATTGTGATCTGTTAAAATCTATGACACATCTTCCAACCCTTTTACTCAGATTTAAGGATTTTTTTTTTCTCCCCAAAAAAGAGGCAGGAGCCAAACCTGGAAGTGACGCCAGACTACTGCAGGAAAGCTCAAGACATACATTCACACAATACCAACACTGAGTTGCCAATTAACCTCAAATGCATGAGTCGGAGATAAGAGAAGTAGCAAAAGTGCCTGGTAAAATGTATGTAGACACAGGAAGAATTAACACTTTTTTGGGCTTTGAAATCAGCCCCTGTATCTGGATGTGATGTAAACCACCATGGTACTGTATTTATAACAAAACACAGTGCCTGATAAAATGTGCTGTTTCTAAACAGAAAATCTGAAATCAAAGAAAAGACAACAAACAAGTAGCTTATGGATTCACTGCTACTGTTAATCATTAAACAGCTGCAACAAAACAAGCACAGTAACCAAGACAATGGGACATATTAGGGAAGCATAGTCAAATAAAACATGTGCAACTGAGTGTTCCACTAGTGCTCCTCATTCACTGCATAAATGATGCATTTCCTCTTTAATACCAACAGTATTAGATCAGCTTGAAGTCGAGATTTATTTTTTAGTTAATGTTCAAACCTGGCGAAGTTCAAGTTGTTTGTCTGGAACATATTTCAAGGTTCAAGGTTTTTATTTAGTCATGTTTACACAAAACACATGAAATTTGTCTTCTTAGTTTCATCCAATAAACCGACAGAAATGAAGTAAAAACAAATAGAGACAAGGAAAGTTAAAACTTAAACACAAAAATGTTGACATCATTTGAAAAACAGATTTTTGTTAAAACTACTTCTAGCAGTTTGATAGTACATTTTACCTAAAACAGATACAAGATACAAAAGAAAAAACTCTATATAATTTATTATCTCTGATATTTCTTATTAAAAAGAAGATGTATGGCACCGAGTCGAAAGGAATTTCTGGAGCCATTTGTATGTGTTTTCTGTATTACACAAACATATACGGTAATTTTTATCTAATTTTAGTTAAACTCTTTCAGTCAGTTCTGAAAAGCAAACAATCCACTTCTATGAGAATTAAAATAAGGTGGCATGGTGGCAGCATTGCTGTCTCCCAGCAAAACGATCAGGGTTCACATCCTGGGTGCTACCCGTTAGGAGTTTGCACATTCTACCCATGTCTAGGGCTGCAACTAATGATTATTTTGGTAGTCGACTAATTGTTCAATTTTTTTTGATTAGTCACGATTATTTGATGCCTGTGACCTGTGGTTGCACATACTGTTCTGGGCTCCAGTGCATGATTTTCCTCATCCGCTCACGTCTGCCCACCTGTGAATGTCACCCTGATATTTCTGCATTAACACTATTAAAATTACTAATAATCAAATTAAAATAACCAGTGAAACATATGAATTTGAAAATAATCAGATGTTTTTATATTAGTGTGACCATCACAATAAAAAAGAAAAATATTATGTGCACTTTAGTTTGTATTGTTTAGTCTTTAAACACAAAAAGTACATTTAACTTAACCAAAAATAGCCACAGGTGTGTCTTAAAGTACAAAAGTTTAAATAAAGCTTCAATTCAAATATAATAAAACAATAATGTACAATTTATAAAAGATTCAGGTTATATACTCCCGATTGCAGTTCAGGAATGTAAGCATTTTGACGTGTTCTGATGTGAAGCTGGCTCTCTTCTTTGAGACGATGTTCCCAGCTGCTGAGAAGAGATGCTCAGAGGGAGCAGAGTTAGCATGAATACATAAGAATGATTTTGCAGACAGAGAAAGATGTTTTATTTA
Source organism: Polypterus senegalus (assembly GCF_016835505.1). Classification (NCBI taxonomy): domain Eukaryota; kingdom Metazoa; phylum Chordata; class Cladistia; order Polypteriformes; family Polypteridae; genus Polypterus; species Polypterus senegalus. Next base: position 32,533,736 of record NC_053159.1, read on the forward strand.
TCACACTTTGAAAGAAAAGTGTTGTAGTTTATCATATCATGTACTATATTATGCCAAAATAAAAAAATAACAGATTAAAATATGTAACGAGGTAATTACTTCCAGCATACCTGAGCTGAGTATATTTGGAAAAGTACATTGATTGAACACCGCAACCAGCTACAGTCGGTTTCCAGTGCAATTTGGAAGCACGCTGAAACGGAGTATATGTGGTGACATATATTCGTCGACGTACATTCATTGAACTCTGCAACGGGCTAAAGTTGTTACTCAGTGCAATTTGCCAGCACGCCGGAGCTGATCAGTCAGTGCCATATATCTGTTGAGCAGCCAGCTCACGACCACTCTGTATCAGCGCATGCTCCCAACCTAAACTACATGTATTCATTATACTTTCACTGTAAATGAAACACAGTGAAAATTGTTTATGGTGTGAAGCATCTACCATAAAATCAAGTTGAAGACATGGTGCTGGCACTCTGTAAGACACGTGCCATTCAAATTTTACCATCACTCACTGGCAACATATATGAAGGAGCAACTTTTTCTGCTGCCATTGAAGAACATCATTGGACAGAATGCACATCTTTGTGGTGTGAACATAGCTACTTAGACAGTGGAGTGCTTACTGTGTAAATCACGTTAAGAAAGTAGGTGTTTAAGCATACATATTAATCATATTTCTACTGAAAAGCTGAAAAAGATGATTTCTACCAAATCAAATTTAGTCATGTGTTTAACAGCACATAGTCATTGCCTGTAACAAACACTACCAGCAAAAAGGACAACTGAAAAATATTTAATTAGGTCGATCCTGTAAATTCTCACTAATCAAGCCCTAGAAAGACGGCAACATAATGCAAAGCAATATGATGCAATGTGCAAGTAACAATTTCATTGTACTCAGTCAGTACACATGACAATAATGACCCTAAAACCTATTTTTTTCTAAAGCAATACGAAGTAACTTTTCAGTTCTTGATAGGTTACTCAGCACTACTCTGCTGTAGCTCAAGGTATTTAAAATGTTAAATAAATGACAATAAACAATCATAGTAAGGGCTTAAAACACAAACACACACATACACAACACATGGCAGGACTGTATATTAGCCAAAAGTTGAAATAGAATGCTCACATAAAAAAAATATTGTTTTTTTATGTTTCTGCTGCAGTATGCATCAATATTTTCCCCTTGGGATTAATAAAGGTTATCTAATCTAATATCCAAACACTTTAAAAATTCTGGGTCCTGCATACATGTTTGTACTGTGCTGTTTTACATTTATTTAAAATGTTTTCCCAACAGTGCAGCTCTAAAGAATAAAGTGAGTGCAACTTGTATATTATTGCTTAAAAGACACTTGTGAAAACTGCAACTTCAGACTGAAAACAATCTTTCACTGAAGTGGGATTCTAAGTGCATACAGAGTGGCATAATCCAAGGGAAAGTGGAATGGGTCACCCTTCATATGGTCTCTTTCTACATGTAATGCACAGAAGAAACCCAGACCAGAATTGGGTATGATTGCTCAAACACTTTAAACGTAGTCATAAATTGATTTTACTCTTTTTTCCCTAGGTATGCGTTTTTTTTCTCTCCCAAAAGCAGAACTTGTAATGTCCCTCCCCATTTCTCTAGTTATATATATTTAGGCCCTTATAGTTGCAGCTTGCTTTAGAAATAGAACAACTGAATTTACTCTATGTTGCATTGTAAAGAATTTTAACCATCTCCGCCTTATTGTACTTTTTCAGCAGAAATAATTCATGAACATTACATACAACATATGTTGAAATATTGTTTACAGTTTAGATTAAAAAACAAGCTATAGAATATTTATATTTCAGGCATCTCAGAGTAGGAAAATGATCCTAACTGGCTTAAAAAAAAAAAAATGAAAAAATCTTGCAGTGGAGCCAAATGTGGTCGTACTATGACTAGTAAAACCATTTCATCAATTTTTCTAATTTAGGAAGCTACTCCTAACTTCACCAGGATTTAGGAGAACTCATGAGCTGACCTAACTTGCTAGGAGCTGCCAGAAGATGACATTACTATTTCAGGAAGGGCTGAATTTTTTAGAAATACTAGACAACAAGGAACTTGTAAAAAGGTATTGATTTGACAGAGTTGGAATATTTATAACAAATGTTGTACAATATGTAATCCCTCCATCTACCGTATGTGAAGAAGCCATGCACTGTTTGTCAAAAAATGTTACATGTAAAATGCAGCTTTGCAATAACGATGATCTGCATACAGTATGTCACAACCAACAATTTCTCGAATGTGGCACAAAACTTTGAATGCTCTTGCAAGACATGAGGTAACACGCAGATCTACACATTTCTCCACCACTTCATGTGGGGTAATGTTATAGCAAGCTGTATTCATGCAAATTAGCATGCATCAAAAGATCACTGCCCCAAGTGTCGATAAGCATACTTATGTGAATTGTAAGCAGTATCTTAGTATTAATACACAGGTGGCCATGAATGCAAACTATTGTAATGGAGGATTGGCAGCAAAATGCCACACAGGTTCACCTAGCTTGCCATTCTGTGAGTGAACAACTGAAACATTCCATATTACAATTTACAAGCCCAGAAGGGATCAAGAAGGCAAATGCAGACTGCTGGAGCATTGGATATATACAGCCTCTCTGAAGACAATGAGGGAATCTAGAGATAGATAGATAGATTAGATAGATTAGATAGATTAGATAGATATTAATCCCAAGGGGAAATTCACAAGACTAGAGTACACTGGAAGAGTAAACACGACTTACAGCCATGACTACTTTCAGGATATGAGGCACTTTCCAGGGCCATAAGGATGGGCAGGTAATTCTTCTGGAAGTACAACAGGGGATCATTCATTATTAAATAAGCATGCCCGTTATTGGGCTTTAATTCCATTGGGGGGGGGGGTGCGTGTCTGAAGCATTCCATTTTGGTGTTCATTACAGTATTATTTATGATATTGTTGCTAAGTGGCAACAATTAAATGCAGCACAGTGCAATATTCTACCTTACTATCTTTTTCTTTTAATACTTTTAATACCTACATACTTCTCATGTCCTACTCAAAGGCAGGATAAATTCTTATTCTTGTCTAACTTTAGTGAAATTCCTAGGATAAAAATTCTTATCCTAGTTTGACTTTTACTGCAATTCCCAAGAGTAATTATGAGATGCTTGATAAATATTGGCACCGATGTCATCACTATACCGATTTGTATGAAACGAATGAATGTCAAGATACAACTGAGACTTAAGAGACTGTTCAGATAAGGAACGGATGTATTGTAACTTTGGGGTTTATGGATGCTACTGGTCTTGTGTACTCAAACAATGGCAAAAAAATATACTTTAGAAGCATTCCAACTTTTACCAAAAGGAGATAAAAAAAAGACATACTTGGTGAAGATTTCAATTAGTTTATGTCGATTCTTCCTGGGCTCTGAGTCTTCATCAAATTCCTCCATCTCTTTGCCAAGGAATACCTCTTGATGGAAATCTTTATTTAAGTGACCATCCATCTCCATTTTGACACCATTTAAATGATCTGGTGGAAGGATTTCATTTTCCTCTTTGCTGTCTGGTGACTTTTCTTTTAGGGCGGACATGTTGGCTGGCCTTGCATGAACATCCAGCATTACAAAGATAAGGAAAAGCAGCAAATGGGCTGACCCCAGTCTGTGAAGCAGTACCGAAATCATGGTTACTGCTATGAGGTAACAGAGGAATTCAACTCCTGGGGGGAAATAAATAGAATGATAGAAACAATGTCTTATACAAAGCATTTGGCATCTTTACTTACAGGACATCTGGAAACGAATCTTTCTCACCATTCAATTCATAACTCATACTCCTAAATTTGGCAGTTTGAAGAATACCTTTTATGAAGCGCTAAAAATAAAAGAATCAAAAACATCTAATATGGAATTGTAAAATGCGAGTAGATGTGATCAGTCTGTCGTTGATAAGACACAACATGATGCGAACATTATAAGATGTGTAAGGCGCCTGAACTGATCTCACGTCCTACATCAGGAAAGTTTGACAAACCAAGTGCGACTCAAAAATATCTTCCTACTATATGCTAAAGACCTATACATGTCGAGTGTATTCACTTAATCATATTTAACCCATGGATAAACCGTTGATTATTATTTCCCAATGAAAGTTGCGACAGGCTCGGTGTCTTTCGTAAACCAAACTTCTGTGACAGTTATCTACTGATAAAAAAGTCTTCCAAAGGTGAAATAGACGTAGTGTTACTTCAACGTGATGTAATTGTAAACCGTTGTTACACACGGCCTCGGTTATCATGATATTTCTTCTGCTAAGCCCCTTTTTTTTCTTGCCCTGGCAAACGCTCGGAAAAAAATCAATTAGAAAAGCGTACTAACGAAGCTGCGGAACCGCAAGCGTTAGCGTTACCATTACATGTAAAGCGGGCTTGAGGTATCAGCTCCCAGAATGACTAACAAAATCCAGGATAATAATTCCACACCTCTAAGAGATGAACTCTACAGATATACTAGTGGTAACAACATCAATGAAGTCCATATGTCGTCTATACGTATGTCTACTGTACTTTGACAGTTAATAAGAATCACTTGTAGAAGAAGCCCGCATGTCATTTTCTGAAATGATACAATTGGAGGCTTTTTTTGTACAAAAACAAGGCCAAGAAGAAGCCTTTGCCCATAAAGCAATAAACAGCGACGGGTCACTCGTTTGCAGCTTACCTTCAAGTCCGGGTTGCTAAGCCGACACTTCAGCAGAGGCCATTAAGACATCTGATACGATCTGTACACGTGGCTCGGCTTTGAACTCGTTCAGCCCTTCCCTCCCACTCTAATTAAAAACACAACCAGCTTCCTGACAGTTGGATACAATAACACTCAAAGTGGGGAAGTTCAATGAAGAGGAACAAGGGATGAACTGGGGACGTGTAAAAAGCGCGCGACCTCTGCAGGCGTGGCGGTCCGCTGTCAATGACTAATATTGGCCTCAATGGCGACCTGTACAACTAACTTGCTAAACGCATGCGCAAACTCGATAGCTACTGCGGATGGGCATTACAGTATTTGCAAAATACTTCATCCATAAAATGAGAGTAACAAAATTGCAAACTATTATTTGTTTATCGATTACCTTAATTCTTTCACGTACTCTATCACACATATTAAAAATAGTAAGGCAATTAAAGCATTAAATTTGTTATCCAAATATAAATTTAATACTTATACATACAATTTGTCAATGTTATGTATTACAATATTCCCCTGACACTGTCATTCTCTGAATATTTTGTATTATTTATATTTTGTTATATGTATTGTAATGATACAGTGTATACATGGAATATCTGACAATACTGTTTTGAATAATTAGAATGAAAAGTGTCGGCTCTCGAAGCTTCTGAAGTTTCTTTTTTTTAACTGTGCCACAACATTAGATAAAAGAGACCCGAAGCTTCGAAAATAGTGACATCTGGTGGTTTATAGAAATCATTGCAGCTATGAACACAAGGCAGCCTGCGGAGGAAGCAGTTGCTGGTCTCATTGGTTCAATAGGGCAGGTGCACTAAAATCCTAAAACGCTGTGTGTGTTCATTTTGATCTTATGTCATTAAAATACTGCAATAAATGTACATGTTAGTATGGGCGACAATTGTCTGCAATAAAAGAATGTTTAAATATGCTGTCCTAAAGATGTAATTTATTGTCATGTTAAATTAAATTTGATATGCTTTATTAATCCCATGGGGAAATTCACCTTAATAAAAGTATAAGTGTCTGTGTGTCCATCCAGTTGCTATCCCTTTGTCATTCCAGCAGATGGGACACCACAAACATTATAGTAATAAAACGTCATGCACTTGTCATTCCAACAGATGGCGCATCATAAATATTAACACTGGCATAGAATAGACATGTGAAAAGACAATCTCCCCTCTGGGATTAATAAAGTATAAATATAAATATGGATTGCATTTGTAATTCCAACAGATGGTACATCATAAACATTTTAGTAATGCATGTTATTACAAATTCTTGTGATGTGACATTTTGTTGGTTTTTTTTCCTACATGCATTCCAAAATACATTCCAATAGATGGTGCACTGCAAATATTAACGCTGAGGTCTACGCTGATTTCAACCCGTCTTAGACAGGCAGTCCAGCTAGTTTTGAATATTGTTGCACCATGCCGGTGCTCAAATGCACAGAGTGCCAGTGGATTCTCGATGTTCACATCACTCTTTTAGTTAGCTTACTGTCCAATGACAGCTCAGTGTTGCTACAGTAGTTTTAATCAGTATGCGACTTTGGCAGGCATTGACGTTTTTATATGCTCTCCTGCAGCTGACACTAAAGCTGCTTGTGTGTATGATGAGATGCTTATTAGTGCCGGTAACTCTTCCGTAGGCTGATGCGACAATAGTAATGTAAAAAAAAAAGAAAATGCACCGGCAGACAGAGATGGTGTGCATCAACGAGAAACTACCGTACAATATAAGCCACTGGCTGATTCACAACTATGTGACAATTATTTTTTAGGGAGGGAGGTTTGCTGTGAGGCAATGTGAATGATGAGAATTTTTTTCAATTTTGGAGATATACTTGGCACTAAAGGGCAAATAGAATCATAACATGAGTTAAGGAATGAGCTTTTTAAACTGAACACAGATAAGCAGGTTTAAAGACTGCACCAATAATTGGCTAGAGAACTAATGACACATTAGGCCACATTAGGAATCTGACCCGCAATAGGCCCGCAAGTGGTGAAAGCCCAAGTGGACGATTTGTATTCGCTGCAATGTAGCAGGCTTCACATTGGTCTGCAGCATGTCACAGTAACTTGCACTAGCGACTGTAGTACCCCTCGGCATGTAGTGTTCGACAATAACTTGGGTGCATGAGTCGTTGAGAGGACAAGACAAAACCTTTTATTTTGCTGGAATCCTGGCACTTCCAGGCATTGAGAAGAGTGGAGACTACACTGAGAAATGACATGATCAGTTTTGTTAAGGTTCCTTCCATTTTCTAAATTTATCTTGAGTCCCCCTTGCAGTTCCTAGTTTGTGGAATGGGCTGCCCACCTCCATCCATATTGCTGACTCCCTCAATGTGTTTAAGAAGCAATGGAAGACCCTTCTATTCTGTGAATATCTGTTGAATTGATCTTCTTCTTCTTTTGGCTGCTCCCATTAGTGGTTGCCACAGCAGATCATCTTCTTCCATATCTTCCTGTCCTCTGCATCTTACACTGCCACACCCACCACCTGCATGTCCTATCTCACCACATCCATAAACCTTCTCTTAGGTCTTCCTCTTTTCCTCTTGCCTGGCTGTTCTATCCTTAACATCCTTATCCAAATATACCAAGCATCTCTCCTCTGCACACATCTAAACCAACGCAATCTCGCCTCTCTGACTTTGTCTCACAACCGTTCCACTTCAGCTGACCCTCTAATGTCCTCATTTCTAATCCTGTCCATCCTCGTCACACCCAGTGCAAATCTTAGCATCTTTAACTCTGCCACCTCCAGCTCTGTCTCCTGCTTTCTGGTCAGTGCCACCGTCTCCAACCCTTACAATATAACATAGCTTGTCTTACTACCATCCTGTAGACCCTCCCTTTCACTCTTGCTGATACCTGTCTGTCACAAATCACTCCTGACACTCTTCTCCACCCATTCCACCCTGCCTGCACTCTCTTTTTCACCTCTCTTCCACAATCCCCATTACTCTGTATTGTTGATCCCAAATATTTAAACTCATCCACCTTCGCCAGCTATTCTCCCTGCATCCTCACCATTCCACTGACCTCCCTCTCATTTACACACATGTATTCTGTCTTGTCCCTACTGACCTTCATTCCTCTCCTCTCTAAAGCATAAATCTCCACCTCTCCAGGGTCTCCTCCACCTGCTCCCTACTATCGCTACAGTCCACAATGTCATCAGAAAACATCATAGTCCACGGGGACTCCTGTCTAATCTCATCTGTCAACCGGTCCATCACCATTGCAAATGAGAAAGGGCTCAGAGCCGATCCCTGATGTAATTCCACCTCTGTCACTCCTACCGCAGACCTCACCACGGACACACTTCCCTCGTAAATATCCTATACAACTCTTACTTACTTCTCTGCCACTCCCGACTTCCTCATACAATACCACAGCTCCTCTCGAGTCCCCCTGTCATATGCTTTCTCCAGGTCCACAAAGACACAATGCAACTCCTTCTGGCCTTCTCTAAACTTCTCTATCAACATCCTCAGAGCAAACATCACATCTGTGGTGCTCTTTCTTGGCATGAAACCATACTGCTGCTCACTAACCATCACCTCACTTCTTAACTGAGCTTCCACTACTCTTTCCCATAACTCCATGCTGTGGCTCATCAATTTTATGCCCCCTATTCTTAAATATCGGCACCAGTACACATCTTCTCCACTCCTCAGGCATCCTCTCACTTTCCAAGATCCCATTAAACAATCTGGTTAAAAACTCCACTGCCATCTCTCCTAAACACCTCCATGCTTCCACAGGTATGTCATCTGGACCAACGGCCTTTCCATTGTTCATTCTCTTCATAGCTGTCCTTACTTTCTCCTTGCTAATCCATTGCACTTCCTGATTTACTATCTCCACATCTGCCAACCTTATCTCTCTCCCATTCTCTTCATTCATGAGCCTCTCAAAGTACTCTTTCCATCTTCTCAACACACCCTCCTCACTTGTGAGTATGGTTCCATCTTTATCCTTTATCCCCCTTACCTGCTGCACATCTTTCCCAGCATGGTCCCTCTGTCTAGCCAATCGTTACAGGTCCTTTTCTCCCTCATTAGTGTCTAACTTCTCATACAACTCATCATATGCCTTTTCTTTGGCCTTCACCACCTCTCTCTTCAAAATACCTTATCTCCTTGTACTCCTGTCTACTTTCTGCATCTCCCCAACTATCCCAATTCTTCTTCGCCATCCTCTTCCTCTGTGTACTCTCCTGTACTTCCCCACTCCACCACCAGGTTTTCTTTTCCTCCTTCCTCTGTCCAGATGTCACGCCAAGCACCCTTCTTGCTGTCACCCTTACTACATCTGCTGTAGTTGCCTAGCTGTCTGGTAACTCTTCACTGCCACACTGTACTGTTGAATTGATATGAGGGGAAAAAAAAAAAACTTTGCTCTGTGATATTTTATATTGTTGGTTAATTTGTGGCATTGATTATAAATTATTAAGTTATTACATCTGTTCCCTTGTGACAATCAACATTTGTTACTTATCCTATTACACTTGCTGAACAAACAGGCCCACACCTAATGTTACTCGATTATGTTTACCTCTGTTATAAGTTGCTTTGGATAAATTTGGCTGCCAAGCAAATGTAAATGTAAATGTACTCTTTAAATCTACTAAGTAATAAATGGTTTCTCAGTACAAATGCAAATAGAACCTCCCTCTGGGCAATGCATACAAAATAGCATTGTTTTCATTTCAATTGTTTCCATTACAGGTTAAGAGAAGCAAGATCTCATAAGCAGGCACCCACGCTGGCCTACTTAGGGCAGCACAGCATTGCTGGGCACAGTAGCACCCACATGCACACACTCACATATACAGCGCGTCCAGAAAGTATTCACAGCGCATCACTTTTTCCACATTTTGTTATGTTACAGCCTTATTCCAAAATTGATTAAATTAATTTTTTTCCTCAGAATTCTACACACAACACCCCATAATGACATGAAAAAAGTTTACTTGAGGTTTTTGCAAATTTATTAAAAATAAAAAAACTGAGAAATCCCATGTACATAAGTATTCACAGCCTTTGCCATGAAGCTCAAAATTGAGCTCATGTGCATCCTGCTTCCCCTGATCATCCTTGAGATGTTTCTGCTGCTTAATTGGAGTCCACCTGTGGTAAATTCAGTTGATTGGACATGATTTGGAAAGGCACACACCTGTCTATAGAAGGTCCCACAGTTGACAGTTCATGTCAGAGCACAAACCAAGCATGAAGTCAAAGGAATTGTCTGTGGACCTCCGAGACAGGATTGTCTCAAGGCACAAATCTGGGGAAGGTTACAGAAAATTTCTGCTGCTCTGAAGGTCCCAATGAGCACAGTGGCCTCCATCATCTGTAAGTGGAAGAAGTTCGAAACCACCAGGACTCTTCCTAGAGCTGGCCGGCCATCTAAACTGAGCGATCGGGGGAGAAGGGCCTTAGTCAGGGAGGTGACCAAGAACTCGATGGTCACTCTGTCAGATCTCCAGAGGCCCTCTGTGGAGAGAGGAGAACCTTCCACAAGGACAACCATCTCTGCAGCAATCCACCAATCAGGCCTGTATGGTAGAGTGGCCAGACAGAAGCCATTCCTTAGTAAAAGGTACATGACAGCCCACCTGGAGTTTGCCAAAAGGCACTTGAAGGACTCTCAGACCATGAGAAACAAAATTCTCTGGTCTGATGAGACAAAGATTGAACTCTTTGGTGTGAATGCCAGGCGTCACGTTTAGAGGAAACCAGGCACCGCTCATCACCAGGCTAATACCATCCCAACAGTGAAGCATGGTGGTGGCAGCATCATGCTGTGGGGATGTTTTTCAGCGGCAGAAACTGGGAGACTAGTCAGGATAAAGGGAAAGATGACTGTAGCAATGTACAGAGACATCCTGGATGAAAACCTGCTCCAGAGCACTCTTGACCTCAGACTGGGGAGGTGGTTCATCTTTCAGCAGGACAACGACCCTAAGCACACAGCCAAGATATCAAAGGAGTGGCTTCAGGACAACTCAGTGAATGTCCTTGAGTGGCCCAGCCAGAGCCCAGACTTGAGCTTGGGAGGTGCTGCAAAGAGGAATGGGTGAAACTGGCCAAAGATAGGTGTGCCAAGCTTGTGGCATCATATTCAAAAAGACTTGAGGCTGTAATTGCTGCCAAAGGTGCATCAACAAAGTATTGAGCAAAGGCTGTGAATACTTATGTACATGGGATTTCTCAGTTTTTTTATTTTTAATAAATTTGCAAAAACCTCAAGTAAACTTTTTTCACATTGTCATTATGGGGTATTGTGTGTAGAATTCTGAGGAAAAAAAATAAATTTAATCAATTTTGGAATAAGGCTGTAACATAACAAAATGTGGAAAAGGTGATGGGCTGTGAATACTTTCCAGATGCACTGTATCAATTCATTTAACATTTTGGAAAACCAATCAACCAAAACACCCACACCCACATTTATCATTTCATTTAGCATTTACTGAACCAACCAGCCTAACAAGAACACTTGAGGGGTGTGTGAAGAATCCAGAGTATCTGTCATATTCCATCATGGACCAGTTATTCGTGATCCGTCTTCAAATAAGAGATTGATAGTTGTAAAACTGGCACCCAATAGGGCTTCCCAAGACTATTTTGCGGGTAATAATATCAGAGCTTACTTAAAACTAACAGAGAACTTCCTGAAGGTGTTAAACTTCAAATTTTACTTGATGATGCCATAAACACATGTATTTAACGTTAAATCTAAGTGCTACCTCACTTAATGAGCTGATCCATGCATTAAGCCTTATATTCGTATCTAATAAAACCACCTGTGAAATAATGTAAACCTTCCTTGAATATTCAATATAGAGTGTCTCCAAGCTCAATGCAGTGGCTGCAGGTTTTTACTCCAACCAAACTCCACATTGCAAGCAAACTCCTATTGTTATTTAATTATTTACATTGCTGACCTTTCATCCTTCTTCATTAGACAGTTCTGATATCAGAGGTGCTGCTTCTCTGCTGTCTTTAAGAGAGGAGTCATTAGCCTTGATCCTGGAGAGCTGCAGAGCCTGCTGGTTTTCATTCCTGCCAAATTCTTCTTTCAAAGTCAAATACTGCTGTGAATTCAGAATTGCTTTGGGCTTAGTTTACTTTACAAGATTCACAACCCTTTATTATTTCTAACTTGTAAAACACAGATTGAATTGTTTCCTCTTTGCGCAAAGGAATACTCCACCCAAAAATGATATCTTTATATGTTAATTAAACCCTATAGTTTGTAGTGAGGGCCAAAAGAAAGCATCTTTTCATGCAGAATGGAGAGAGAAAAGTTTGATATAACAGAATCCAATGGTTATCAGTGCTGCACAATGGCAAACAATGTGAAAAATGTCCATTGTAAAAAAGAAGAAGAAAGCCTTCTTGCACAATCCATATCTAGTTGCATGATCAAAGCGTATACTTAATTTTCTAAACTTTTGTGAAACTAGCTGTGCTACGGGCTGAAATCTAAGTAATCAATGCAAACCTCAGCGTTAACATTTGCTGTGCACCATGCAATGCATATGTCTCTGTTATGTGCCAATTGGTATGGGATTTGTAAAAGCAGTGTTAATGTTTGTGATACACCATCTACTGAAATGGCAAACAACTTTATTACTAAAAATGTTTGTAGTGTTTTGGAATAATAGAAGAAACAGCAACTGTAAGGACGTCCAGACAGACACTTGCCTTTTTTTTTTTTTTTTTTTAAAGTCGTGTCACACACATGTGCTTGGTAGGCAGTCTAAGGGCTTAACTGGGAGTAAAAGGCAGAGGCAAGGGTTGATGAATGGTACTAATGCCTTTTCTCCCTCTATCACAGACCACCAGAAGGAAAAACAAGTTAAGACACCGCCCACTTCCGCTTCTTCATCGCGCCCTCCTGCAGACCTCATTTCCGCCTGAGATCCCTCCCCTTCCTGCCCTCCACCTATAAAAACCCAAGCATTCATTCGTTAGTCAGTCCATCTTGACTCAGTCTTTTGTGACTACTCATTTTATTGCATTATACGGTGTGGATACCCTAACACCTCACAAGTGTTCTTTTTGCTTATTTAGCTTATTTTGCTTATTAGCCACACAGTGGATATGCTGTTTACTTCCAAAATAATCACCACACATCAAAAACAGGAAACTAAAGGCTCATGGGAATGATTCTCAGAAATGAACCCACGAACGCAGGGGAGAGGTGGGTCTTCAACTCAAAAGTTGACGACAATTAACTGACTTTTCCATTGTACAGCACTGGGGGGTATTTTTCGTACGTGGATTATTCGTTTAGTAGGATGTAATTGTTGACAATTTGGCATGATCCTGGATCTGTCGGTTTTTCGAAACTCTTGCTGGATGTGTTGTCATAGCAGCACATCCAAATCCTCAAACCTGCTCGGAGCAGGTTTGTTCGATGTAAACAAGGATTAGCTCACACACTTAATCAGTTTCCGTGCATGGATTCAATCAGTCAGGGCTTCACTGTTCATGAATGAGCAACGAACTGATATCGGTGCACAAATTATAAGAAGAGAATTTCATATAGAGAGGGTTTTGCGCGATCGTCAAGATCCTTTATTGCTCCCAGAGGAAATTCTTTTTGAAAGATACCACTTTAGCCAAGGGGGAATATTGTACCTCAAAGATTTATTAGCACCTTATATTCGCAGTCAAACTAGGTGAAGTCGGGCTCTCACAACCACACAGACAGTATGCATTGCTTTGGGGTTTGTTTGCAAGCGACACTTTTTTAATATACTGTAGGCGATGCGTAAAATCTATCTAAAAGTGCAGTTTGCCAGGCAATTCGTAAACTCTGTTTGGCTCTGAAATATTTCCTTCAGGTTTTCATAGTGTTTTCTGGACACCTGCGTGTACAGACAATAAAAGAAGCGTTTCATGCCATTGCAGGTACACGGGCAAAAACACTCACTGTTCCATAAATAATCTTATAATCAGCCTAACATTCTCATTACCCAGGATTTCCAAATGTGATTGGGGCACACGGGACTGATCAGAGTGGAGTTTGATCAAACGCTATTTGGAAGATGTATTCCTCTCCTCCTGATGAATGATCAGACACAGTGTCTTCATCAAATATTTGACCTTCGTCAATATCTCGTTGGTCAGACACAAGTTCTAGGAATATGACATTCCCTGTACTGACCCAACAAAAAAAAAAAAATGCCCTCAGAAACAGGGCGATGAGGCATTTTGCTGGAGACCCAACTCTTCTGCAGGGCTTAGGTCTGGACCAAGTGGACCTCCACCTGTTTTTTGCTTGTCTGCCTTCTTATTAGCTTTAAAATTAATGTTTTTTATATTATACTAGCCGAAGCCCGTGCAAAAATAGGAATGGAAAATGGTGAGAAAGGAATTCAATATAACAAAGGCTTAGGAAACCACCGTCGCAGTATAACGAAAATAGCAAGGAGCGAAACCAATGCCAATGTTCGAGAGAGTACCTTCCTGTAGCAGGCTACGGAAAACATAAGACATATATAGATAAGACGCCGCATTCACTGTGTTGCCCAGTCGACACGATAAGTCAGCGCATCCGCCCTATTGCGAATAGTAAAAGTGCCATTTAAACTAATACAGGTAGATGTAGAAACCGGGTTTTCTGATGAAAAAACAATAATGTTTTAAACAGTATCGTTTATATACAACAGATTTTGGCAAATCGTTTACATGCAGTTATTTATATCCATTTATACACTAAATACGTGCGTATCCCATGGTCTTAGAGTTGGTGGGTGTGGCTCTCTGTCTTACTTGCCCTTAGTTAGAGTTGGTGGGCGGGGCTCTGTGAGTTGGCGATCGTGGCTCTCTGTCTTGCGTGTGGTGTAAAGTCAACGTGGCTCAGAGGTGCATGTGGACCTTTGCACAGACGAAAGAGACTGAGGCTGTGTTTGGCGAGTTGTTGCGTGCCTCAAGAGCGACGCAGGACTCGGGAGGATGGTTAAAGTTGGCGTGCGTGGCTCTGTCGTGCGTATCCCATCACGCGGTAGGAGGGTTAGAGTTGGCGGGCGGGGCTCTGTCTTGCTTGCGCTCACTGTCTTGCGTGCCCTCAGTGTCTTGCTTGCGCTCAGTGAATTATATATATAGATATGATTCTTTATGTCAACAATTCTTTAAATAGTTATATACCAATATTTACCAGTGTGAAGTATATTCTTGTACTTCACTTTAATCTGTTCCCATGTTCTCCTTGTGCTCATGTTTGACCTGGAATTATGACATATTAAATAATAATTAATCTGATACATAGGAAATGAAACGCTGCATTCAGTAAGTACGATGCACACTATTTAGCGTTTGTCAGCTACTTTTTGACAGCCGTCTTTTCTGGTTTGGGTTGCTTTTGCAGTGTTACCCCTTGTGCATATTAAATCTTGAAATTCTTCATATCCTTCAAATAAAAGGTCCTGCTCCGCTTGTGTGGAAAAAATGCGCCTGTTCTTTCGTCATTTTGTTACAGCCTATCAAAGACTTTCTTATCATGTTTTCTAGACTCAATATATATGGGCTTTTCAATCAGCGTGGGCGCACATTCATCTTGGATGATTAGATCCAGCTAGACTAATCTAATACATGCATTTGAAAAACTGACTTATTCTGGATGAGCTTCACCTGCATTGACTCATCCAAGATGAGGCATCTGATCTCGGATGATTTAAGCGACGTACGGAAAATACTCCCCTGGCCACTATTAGCTTCTATTATATCATAAACATTTTTCTCTCCATTCTGCATGAACAGATCGGCTAAATTATAAAGAAGCCAACAGCTCTCTTAGTTGGCTCCATTTGCATCTCTGTGTGTGTTCATCATGAAATTACTTTTTCATTTAAACACTTGGAAAGAAAACAAGAAAGAAAGTGAAGGACCAAGTAGTTAATCTGCACTGGTCCACAACACACCCATCCTCAGAAATTTTTTTTTTACAAATATCAGAAATATCTGATGTGGCAGGAGGAGAGTGCTGACTAGGTATGTAATTAAGTCATGTCCCTAAAGAACAGTGCAACATGACAGCATTAACTGTGAACAAGTGCAACTATGCAGCGTTAGAAACTGAGGATGACTCAATAAATTTTGTGCAACAAGTACTGTGATTTCATCCTATCATTTGTGAAGCATACACTACATTTACATTTTTCCACAGTATGCTTTTTAACTTAAAATATTCTCTAGTCTAAACTTTGAAAAATGTCTTTCAATCTTTCTGTGTAATGGAAATGTCGGGATGAATGCAGAATTATCAAAAGTATGGAACAGAAACACAGAGAGGAAATAAAGATTAAATGATACAAAAGCAACAAAATAAAGCTTACCTTTTCCACTGGGTCTAAAATAAAAAAAAAAAAAAGTCAAATTGAAATTTACGAGGTAACCACAACAGATAGAAGCTGATGTAATAGAACATGTTTGCAATTTTTAATGGATAGTTCAAACACCCATAGCACAGTCTATTTGAAGCCAAAGTCAAATGCATGTGGTTGCTCTGCAGCAGTTCTGAGAAGAAATGCAAGTATGACTACTGTGTTCACATGCCAATAACGTGGACCTGACTTAGACAATTTGGTACAGACAAGGAGGGGCTTCATAAGCAACAGCCAAGTCCTTTGAAGAACCACATTCAATTGTTGTTATTCTCTTCCAGTACATCAGCGCATGCACATAGCATACCACCCACTGGTGGTCTCTGTTTACTTACAATGGCTCATTTGACTAGGCTTTATGCTATGCCATATGTCCTGTGTACAAATCTATGCTAAATAATTTAACACACAAGTGCAGCGTAACTGTACAATCCCCACCTGTTTAAAAAAAAAAAAAAAAAAAGTGCTTTGTTGTGGTGCTGTTCATGGAAAGTGCTACATAAAACTCACTTCAGGTTATTTATTTACTTGTTTTTAAATTAAACCTTATTAAAGAAAAAGATGTTTCTAATTAATTAGTAATACAGGTACTGGTCATAAAATTAGAATATCATGACAAAGTTGATTTATTTCACTAATTCCATTCAAAAAGTGAAACTTGTATATTAGATTCATTCATTACACAAAGACTGATGTATTTCAAATGTTTATTTCTTTTAATTTTGATGATAATAACTGACAACTAATGAAAGTCCCAAATTCAGTAAAATTAGAATATCAATTAAGACCAATGCAGAAAAAGGATTTTTAGAAATGTTGGCCAACTGAAAGGTATGAACGTGAAAAGTATGAGCATGTACAGCACTCAATATTTAGTTGGGGCTCCTTTGGCCTGGATTACTGCAGCAATGCGGTGTGGCATGGAGTCGGTCAGTCTGTGGCACTGCTCAGGTGTTATGAGAGCCCATGTTGCTCTGATAATGGCCTTCAGCTCTTCTGAATTGTTGAGTCTGGTGTATTGCATCTTCCTCTTCACAATACCCCATAGATTTTCTATGGGGTTAAGGTCAGGTGAGTTTGCTGGCCAATCAAGAACAGGGATACCATGGTCCTTAAACCAGGTACTGGTAGCTTTGGCACTTTGTGCAGGTGCCAGGTCCTGTTGGAAAATGAAATCTGCATCTCCATGAAGTTTGTCAGCAGCAGAAAGCATGAAGTGCTCTAAAACTTCCTGGTAGATGGCTGCGTTGACCTTGGACCTCAGAAAACACAATGGACCAACACCAGCAGATGACATGGCACCCCAAACCATCACTGACTGTGGAAAGTTTACCCTGGACCTCAAGCAACGTGGATTCTGTCCCAGACTCTGGGACCTTGATTTCCAAAGGAAATGCAAAATTTACTTTCATCATACATAACTTTGAACATAACTTTGGACCACTCAGCAGCAGTTTTGTCTTTAGCCCAGGCGAGACGTTTCTGACGCTGTCTCTTGTTCAAGAGTGGCTTGACACAAGGAATGTGACAGCTGAAACCCCTGTCTTGCATACGTCTGTGTGTGGTGGTTCTTGAAGCACTGACTCCAGCTGCAGTCCACTCTTTGTGAATCTCCCCCACAGCTTTGAATGGCTTTTGTTTCACAATCCTCTCCAGGGTGCGGTTATCCCTATTACTTGTACACTTTTTTCTACCACATCTTGTCCTTCCCTTCACCTCTCTATTAATGTGCTTGGACACAGAGCTCTGTGAACAGCCAGCCTCTTTAGCAATGACCTTTTGTGTCTTGCCCTCCTTGTGCAAGGTGTCAATGGTTGTCTTTTGGACAACTGTCAAGTCAGCAGTCTTCACCATGATTGTGTAGTCTACAGAACTACACTGAGAGACCATTTAAAGGCTTTTGTAGGTGTTTGAGTTAATTAGCTGATTAGAGTGTGGCACCAGGTGTCTTCAATATTTAACCTTTTCACAATATTCTAATTTTCCGAGATACTGAATTTGGGACTTTCATTAGTTGTCAGTTATAATCATCAAAATTAAAAGAAATAAACATTTGAAATAAATCAGTCTGTGTGTAATGAATGAATCTAATATACAAGTTTCACTTTTTGAATGGAATTACTGAAATAAATCAACTCTGTCATGATATTCTAATTTTATGACTGGCACCTGTATACTGGAGTTACACCAAGGACCAGGAAGCACTTTTGTACAATATTAGTATTCTAAAGATTATTATAAGTAATTATTAAAAGTAACTATATACTTTACCTTAATAAACCATCCATCATCTCACCCTATGCAGGGTCAATATTTGCAAGCCTATTCCAGTAACAATGAGCAATGCTACTTCACAATGGCTGGGACAACAGCAAATCCCAAGGAAACACGGTGACTGCAGCTCAACTTGCCAACCTATCAGCTCAAACATACGCATTTTATTTTAAACATCTGCTGCGGTTGGCTGGTGCCCTGTCTGGGGATTTGTTCCTGCCTTGCATCCTGTGTTGGCTGGGATTGGCTCCAGCAGACCATCCGTGACCCTGTAGTTAGGATATAGCGGGTTGGATAATGGATGGATGAACCAAGACATCGGAAGAAGGTAAGAGTCTTGATCCTGCAGTTGTGAAGGCATACAGTGTAATCAATAGTTTAATTTATGGTTTGTTAAATAATGCTTTTTGTTTCCACACAGTCTTACACAAACTGTATGTTTCACATTGATCTGCACTGTAAAATCTAGCAACATATTTGTATTTTCTTTTGGTAAACTACTGGCAATTTAACAATGGCCTTTGTATTTTGTTTTAAGACCTACTCTGAAGTAAACAAGCAAAGACATTACAGGTAACAAGATACTTTTCTTGAGGAAACAACTGTTTTGCTGAAATAATATATTTTTTGAAACAATAAAAATAATATACAAATCATCTATAACAAAGGCAAAAACAGAAGCTCTATTGCTATTTTGAATGTAACTGAGAATTCAATAAAGTATGGCAACTCATTGTCACCAAAAATGCTTGTATTTAAATCCAAGATCCTTAAGAACCACCCAGGACCAAGACTTTATTATAAAAAGGTTATAATAAAAACGCACACAATTAAAAGACCATTCTAAAAGCACACACACATCATATTTCTGAGATACACTCATTTGGTGGTTCTAGCCAGGGAGTTATTAATTCCTTGTGACCGATCATATTATTCAGTAATGCTTTACTCTTATATTTCTATGCCTTGCATGGAACTTTTTTTTTTTAACATAAACAAATGAAGGACCCCCAAGGACATATCTAAAACCTCATACCTAGAAACCGGACCTGGAGTTCAGCTACTTTAAGTTGGCATAATGTCCCACCACAACATCATGCCAATCTGGTACTTACATGAAATAAAGAAGCATGCTATTAGGATAAATAAGCACATTCACTATTTATTTTTGGCAAACTTTAGAAAAGGTTAAAGCCTCCAGCAAAGTGGGCCATTAACATTTTAGGTGTCACTAATATTTAAAATGTTTGCTTCTTACTACAAATGGGAATGTTGTAGATATGACAAATAGCAAGGTAGAAAGATCAATTTAAGTAGAAACATACCTTTTGAAAAACACAATGCTGTAACAACTACTGCCTTAAACTTCCGAAATGCATAAAGCCTATTACTGACTCACCATTTTCAAAGTCAAACATGTCAGGTGAAGATCATGTTATACATATCATGGCATTTCACGCTTTTCCACAATTGGTAAATCCATTGTCCAATAATCTGAAAAGGTGTACAAGATTATTGAACTATAATTTCAACAAGGTTATAATAAAAAAAAACACACACACACAATTGAAAGACCATTCTTAAAGCACAAACACATAATATTTCTGAGATACATATGCTAGCAAATGAAGAAATCTGAGGAAAGCAATTGCCCGCACAGTGCATTCAAGTCACCTAAGCAGGTTTACAAGGACCTAAGACAAATGTTCCTTGAAGTTCAAAATACAGAAAGATTTTTTTTTTAATATAAAAATTAGATTTTTTTTTTTTTAAACAACATCACTTTGAACCATGAGATATATACATACTGTATATAAATAAATAAAGCACTAAAAGCAAGCCTTAACAGGCATAATTAAATAAGGAACTGGGGTGTATGAACAGAACTATTTTCTAGGAGCTCATAAATACAAGAGAGGTCTATAAACCAGCCCCGGTGAAAAAAGCAGCACATGTACGCTCCCTTTTTAAAAATCTGTAGCGTGATTTGTTTTTTTTTTTTTTTTAAATAAGTCATGACTTGTAAGACCCTTAAAATAAAACTGAGCAGAAAAACTCAGGAGGTTCATTGTGATTTAACATCATCGCATGTTAAAAGAGTAAATTGTATGTATACATTGCTAAACATATGCAATTGAGTTCATATATTCCATTTTTCCAAGTGGAAAAGTCCATTATTAGAGACAGGATTGGCATCAAAACGGATCTCTCTCACTTGTCAGTTTTGATTACACCATTTTCATGTTTCCTGTAGCAATGCAGGGATTTTCACAGAGTGGTAAATGAAAATTCACAATGGTTGGGAACCAAGTGGCTTGGGAATCAAGGGAGATAGCAAAACATAAGAAACAAATACGAGCAGATATCATGCTCAGGATGTCAATCATTATTAAGTCTGTATTGTAGTCTAATAAGACAGATACAAAATAAAGAGTGCAGCTAGCCTGATCGGAAAGAAATAAATATTAAAAACACAAACA
The DNA here is from genome assembly GCF_016835505.1 of Polypterus senegalus. Lineage (NCBI taxonomy): Eukaryota > Metazoa > Chordata > Cladistia > Polypteriformes > Polypteridae > Polypterus > Polypterus senegalus. The sequence goes on from NC_053159.1 coordinate 32,554,698, forward strand.
CAACAGTAATTGCACATTTTGAACAAACCAATACTGTCATAAGGGCTCAGCATCTGTCTGTCCAAGAACACCTGTGTCTGCTAATATACAGTAAATTTCATTACGCTTCTGTTGAGACTTGCTATGAAATTGCAGTGTTTTAAGGTACAGTTTCAAAAGCCAGAGTCTGAAGAGCAGCAAAGTGACTTCAGGGGATGCCATCTTTCCTCTGACAGCACTGGGATGGAGGCACATTCCAATCATACACATAGGAAAGTCGCAATTTGATTTCTTCCTTGCACAATCGACCTTCTTTGATTAGAGTTTGGTGCTTTTCTAACATGTCCTCGATACTCTGTTTGTGAGTCACAACATACTTGTTGTTGCAGCCTCTGGATTTGTATTCAGTATCAAACCTGGTGTCGTGCACACGATGGACATCCACCGGTGCCAACCAGGCTCCTAAAGAGACATCTTCACTTTGCCAAGTCTTGAGGTAATCTTTAGCAATTCGGATATAATGTACAAGGTCAGCAGACAAAATGTAACCACCACCTAGTGCATAGGGCAAATAATAATCACAGAGGAGCCAAGTACTCTCCTTCCACTTGCCAGCAGACTTCACACGACCCCGTCCTGAGAAGAAACCCCAATACAGCTTTTTGGGCTCTTTGGATCGAAGTTCTTCTTTAAGAACATCAACTCGAGCAAAAGTGTCATCATCAGCCTTTAGAACAAAACTGAAATCCACATGCTGATCTAACCAGGAGTACATCTGAATCAGCTTGATGGTCAAATTTTCATAAGAATCCTTCAGGTCTGGGAGAAATAGGAGGTCGTGATGTCTAGCGTTCTCCAAGTTAAGGTTCTGAACATCCTCTGCAGCAAGACCATTCGTTCCCACAACAAATCGGCAAAGAATCTCAGGGTCCCGACTGGACAGCCATGTACTTCGGATGATGCTGCGTCTCTCTGTATATTTAGGCCCTGTGGTGATCAGCACCACTAGAAAGGCAGACAGCTCCTTCAACTGTTCTACCTGCTGCAAGCCATTTTCTTTTTTCTCAGCATGGTGTGGGAACTCTGGACCAGGGAGTTTCAGGGTTTCAGAGGTACATTTAGCTAAATATAAAACAACCACAGCAAAAAGTGAGAGGCTGGCAATCCAAAAAGTAGTTTTGTGTCGACACACAAGTCGTATGAAATTCATTCTGCAGAGTTGGATCATATACTTTCACTGAAAGAGAAAAAGAAAGTGAGAAGTGGCAAACCAAATCACTACAGCCATTCACAGTACGCTATAAACAGATATATCTCCCTCTCTGAAAACATCAAGTTCAACAGCAGCTGCAGCACTAACTATAAAAGGAAAGCTGAAAGCAACATATTATACAGAGATCACTCTTGTTTTGCTGCAGCTCTAAATCTTGTGTCATCTAGCAGGACAAAGAGGAGGCTTTGTGGACATGGCACAATGACAAGTCATGTCAGACTGTTTCCAATAAATGTACAAATGGTTTGTGTTTCATTTACTGCCGAATTTCATGAGCTCACAGAGAGCTTTTGATACATGCCAGGCCACTGTACTGAATTAAAGACTGGGGAATTGTCAACTTACTCATTAACCAAGCCAGGAAACTTAATAAGATCACTGCTTTCTATCATTTGTACTACAAAATGCTGGACCTGAAATCAAGTCTAGTATTGAACACTTGTTCACCATTTACAATGATTGTTCTAAAGAACAATGTTGCAAATGCCCCTTGAAATCAACAGTTAGCACAACTTTTTTCTCTAATGATTTTAGTTATTCAGAGTTTAATCATACGTTCTAAAATTTAAATTTTTGAAAGTTGTATTTTGAATGTTGGAACTACAGTGGCTTGCAAAAGTATTCGGCCCCTTGAACTTTTCCACATTTTGTCACATTACAGCCACAAACATGAATCAATTTCATTGGAATTCCACGAGAAAGACCAATACAAAGTGGTGTACACTTGAGAAGTGGAACAAAAATCATACATGATTCCAAACATTTTTTACAAATAAATAACTGCAAAGTGGGGTGTGCGTAATTATTCAGCCCCCTTTGGTCTGAGTGCAGTCAGTTGCCCATAGACATTGCCTAATGAGTGCTAATGACTAAATAGAGTGCACCTGTGTGTAATCTAATGTCAGTACAAATACAGCTGCTCTGTGACGGCCTCAGAGGTTGTCTAAGAGAATATTGAGAGCAACAACACCATGAAGTCCAAAGAACACACCAGACAGGTCAGGGATAAAGTTATTGAGAAATTTAAAGCAGGCTTAGGCTACAAAAAGATTTCCAAAGCCTTGAACATCCCACGGAGCACTGTTCAAGCGATCATTCAGAAATGGAAGGAGTAGGGCACAACTGTAAACCTACCAAGACAAGGCCGTCCACCTAAACTCACAGGCCGAACAAGGAGAGCGCTGATCAGAAATGCAGCCAAGAGGCCCATGGTGACTCTGGACGAGCTGCAGAGATCTACAGCTCAGGTGGGGGAATCTGTCCATAGGACAACTATTAGTCGTGCGCTGCACAAAGTTGGCCTTTATGGAAGAGTGGCAAGAAGAAAGCCATTGTTAAATGAAAACCATAAGAAGTCCCATTTGCAGTTTGCCACAAGCCATGTGGGGGACACAGCAAACATGTGGAAGAAGGTGCTCTGGTCAGATGAGACCAAAATGGAACTTTTTGGCCAAAATGCAAAACGCTATGTGTGGCGGAAAACTAACACTGCACATCACTCTGAACACACCATCCCCACTGTCAAATATGGTGGTGGCAGCATCCTGCTCTGGAGGTGCTTCTCTTCAGCAGGGACAGGAAAGCTGGTCAGAGTTGATGGGAAGATGGATGGAGCCATATACAGGGCAATCTTGGAAGAAAACCTCTTGGAGTCTGCAAAAGACTTGAGATTTGGGCGGAGGTTCACCTTCCAGCAGGACAACGACCCTAAACATAAAGCAAGGGCAACAATGGAATGGTTTAAAACAAAACATATCCATGTGTTAGAATGGCCCAGTCAAAGTCCAGATCTAAATCCAATCGAGAATCTGTGGCAAGATCTGAAAACTGCTGTTCACAAATGCTGTCCATCTAATCTGACTGAGCTGGAGCTGTTTTGCAAAGAAGAATGGGCAAGGATTTCAGTCTCTAGATGTGCAAAGCTGGTAGAGACATACCCTAAAAGACTGGCAGCTGTAATTGCAGCAAAAAGTGGCTCTACAAAGTATTGACTCAGGGGGCTGAATAATTACGCACACCCCACTTTTCAGTTATTTGTAAAAATTATTTGGAATCATGTATGATTTTCGCTCCACTTCTCACGTGTACACCACTTTGTATTCTTTCACGTGGAATTCCAATAAAATTGATTCATGTTTGTGGCTGTAATGTGACAAAATGTGGAAAAGTTCAAGGGGGCCGAATACTTTTGCAAGCCGCTGTATCAATGCAGAACAGGTTGCACACTAGTGATCAGCTTTTAATTTAATAACTTTAAAATAATGACAAAAACAAAGGATCTGGATTTTTCCTTGTACCCAAAGTAGGACAAACTGGGCACTGCCCATTCTGTCAGGCTTTCAGAGGCACAATAGGCCTGTTAAAGATAGCAGAATTAAAAGGGGTGCAGTTGCAAACCCTCCAACCTGCTTTCCTGAAGGAATGGTGGAGTAGCTCGTACCAAAAATTTATCCTGAACTTCTGATGACAAAGGTGTAAATCAGTGATGTGTTGACATCTTTGCAGAGGCACCTTAAGACAAAAGGTTGCCAAGTATATATTAATCTTAGGCTTTTAACTAAGACCTGAAACAGCATGCATGTGATGGACAAAATTATACAACTATGAGCAGGTACTGGTTGTGTGTCTGGAAGTGACCTTGATCCAATCACCCGAAGTCTTCCTTCAAAATCTAGCTGCATTCTCTGAACCTAAAAAGCTGATGAGTCACTGTCTCTTTGGGGGAACATAAAGCTGCCAATCTCTTCTCTTTGAGGACCTGAAAGCTGAGATACATTTTGGCAAAGCAAGCTCTGTGCCAGTAAACAAGTCCAGTTGGAAATGACTGAGAAGCAGCCATTACTACAAGAAGAGAACTTAAGCATCTAAATCTTGTTACCATGTCTATAATCTTTGCGTTTACCAATATATTGAAATTTTTCTGTGTCTTAAAACAAGTGTCCTTCAGTTACCTTGATAAAAGTCTAATGACAGGAGAGGAGGAGGAGGTTGAGAGCATGCGTGGATTACAGCACATTGTCACACCCACCACACGAATTGGGATCCGAGTGTGTGCAACGGGTAAAGGTAAAGAAAATCAAGCAGAAGCCTTACCAGATTATTCAATTACCAGTAATGTCAATGACAAAATGGGTAATTAATTGAATAATCTAAAGTGGATAAAAATGAAAAATAATAGACTTGGAGCTGGTAGTGGTAACATCTTCATTTAATGCTTCTTATTGTTAAGAACTCTAACATTTGAAGCCAAATTATTTTTAGATTAAGGTGTCAAATTTAATACGGCTAAGTGTTCTCTGCAAAGTAGTTTGGTTCCCTGTACAGCTGATTAATACACTGAGGTATGACCTCTTGACACATTAAGACACTGAAACTGCAGGCTCTAATAAAACAATGACCTCAAACACTTTAACTGTTTGCCGGTTTATAAAAAGCAACAATTTACGTGCTAAGACTAATGCCTTTAAACTAACACAAAATATCCTTTAAAAAAGGTTTTATAAATATTGCAAAAAGATAAAACCAGAATAGAATAATTCCACTAAGATTAATCTAATTTTGATAATAAGTTGTTGCTGCATACTTTTAAAAAAATCTAAAACTTTGTTCATTCATTTGTAGGGTTGAGTGATGGCCAAAAACATTTTCCTGCTCACCAGCTCCCTGCTAGACAACTTCACTGATGATGGCATTTGCAATTTTTAGCACTCAGAAGCCTTTGCGAGGGGTTGAATATCTCCTGAACCAATAAGGTTTTTTGAATAATTCCAAGGGTTTGAAGTAATTAAGTGCATAAAAATTGCCTTTTCTCAGTTGCATCTCTCACAACAAAAATCCAAACTGCCCCCAAAAGCAATATCAACACAAGAACTGCTTCATGAAATGGGTTTCCACGGCTGATGAGCTGCACTCAAGCATAAGACAACAACGTATGTGCAATTCCAAGAGTCAGTTGTAGCGGTGTCACGCATTGGACTCTGTAGTAGTGGAAAAATTTTCTCTGGAATGATGAATCACACTTCATTATCTGGCAGTCCAATGGACGAATCTGGGTTTGGCAGATGCCAGGAGAAAATTACCTTCCAGACTGCATAAACAAGTGTTGCAGTAGGGGGATTACTGAGACATGCAGCAAGACCAAACGATCTCCCTTTCACAAGAATAGAGGCAACTGTGTTTACTAAGTACTCGGCTGTCTTACTGATTGTAGGCAGCAATGAAGTACACTCAACATTATGCCTACTGTAAAGTTTGGTGGTGGAGGAATAATGGCTTGGGGTTGTTTTTCAGGGTTTGGGCAAGGCCTAGTAAATGTCTTATTAAAACAGGCCTTGTGGTTTGGTGCTTCGGGTGTATGATTAAGCAACTGTGGTAAAGCACAAACACAGTGGATGTGGATGTACATCGGAAAAGCTTAGTACTAATGCCCAGTCACTCCAATGTGTACTTTCGATTTCAGGTTTTCAAAAGAGTTGTGTTAAACAGAAACACCTTTGTTTTGAGGTTTGTTCAGGTTGGTCATTCAATTCATTTATCAAGCAAGTGAAATATCATATAGTTGGGGAAAGATGACAAGGCTTCTCTCAGAACACAAACCCAAGTCATTCTGTCACAAGGATTGAGATTAGTTTTGTTAAACAAACAGGGAAAAATCAAGAAAAGGACTCTTATGAGTACACACTACCATAACACATACCAGTGGAGCAGGTGAGACTACGAATGAACTTGCTTAAGGAGGTGGGAGAGGTAACATTATCATTCAATATTTCTTTTTAAACTTGTTAAATGCTTTTACATTTAAAGACAACTTCTTTGTGGATTAAGGTGCCAAATCAAATATGGCTGAGGAGATCCTGCAAAGAACTTAAGTCTCTTCTTTGGCTGATTCATACAGTATATTATGCCCACTGATGCAAAACCAGGCTCTTCTCATGACCCTGGTTTAGAAAAAAAAAAATCGGATCAGAAAATGGCTATAGAGATGATTCATAAAAAAATTCATTTGAATACAAACATGTAATATTGTTTCAAAGAGGAATCACAAAAAAGTGCATTTTCCAAATAAAGCAAAGATGGTGATGGAAAACAGCAAATTAATGTATTTCCTGAAGAAACAAGAAGTTCTAAACCATTTGCTTTTTTTCACTTATCTTTGCAAATAGCAGCATTCATATTATTTCAACAAATATATCTTATTTTCTTTAAAATTTGCTGAAGTGCCTCGTTTCCAGCATTTTATTTTGAATTTTTTAAATTCCAGTGGAAACAAATCACACCTGAATCTTACAACTGCCATTTACAGTAATTGTGACTATTACAATCTTGGCAGGCTACTGGATTGCTAATATAAAAGTTTTCCCAGTACATTTTCTTCACAATCATGCAGAAATGATGACGTGCCAAGAAAAAATGTATCTGACTCAGCTTGACCCTCCAGCAGCACAGTATGGTGTGTTTGCATGTGTGGGTAGTGTAGTGGGTGCCCACTCTCTAAATATCCTATGTATCGCATTAACTCATTACTATGAACCAGGCAAAAAGAAGCAAGTGAAGGACACACACTGAGGATCCTGGGAGAATGATTGCAATCAATCATATGTATATACCAATCAAATTATATGAAGAATCATAATGTGGACATAGGTAACTTTATATTTTTTATATAAAAGCACAGTTAGTGACCTGAATACACCTGTAATGGGCTGATGATGGGGCCCAGCATTCAGGTCCCCCACCCCCACCCCTCAGACTATGAAATCCTATGTCTACAATGTTCTCCTTCCACTTGTGTAAAAAATATTGGACACAAGCAAAATTAGCGCCAAGTAAAGGATGTGCGAGATTTGATTGTATGTGCAGTTTCACCCTCACGTATTAGCCTAGCACCTTACGCTATAGAAATAATGGACCACCGTTCTAACATCTGTACAAGAAGCCTGGCACCTCTAAAATGTTCAGAGGAAATGCTGAATGATGCATCTGTTTAAATGATTGAAACAGAAGGTAGAGACGCATAAGTCAGTTCCCGCATACGAGGCGATTCACACCGGGCGCCCACGCTGCAGGAGGTAACAATGAGCCGCTTACCTTTCACAATGCAGTGCTTAAGAGTGGTGCGTCAGAAAAGCCCCCGCTGTTTTGACAGGCAGGCCCTGGAAGCAGCCCTCTGTCCAAGAACGGCATTACTGCTGAAGATGTTACGGTCTGCTTCCTCGAGTTCATCTGTCCCGAGGAAATATTTAGATGAAGCAGGAGCTCCACCAAGAACAAGAGTACTGTCAGTCTCACACTGCGCATACCCCTCCTGCCCGACCTCACAGTGAAGTGGCAGTGGGTGTTGACGCATGGCTAGCTAGTGCCCGCCCTAAACCGGTAGTGATGTCATTATTGAACGGGAACGCGCCAAGAGACTGCGCCTTTAGGTAATGTGCGCGCGGGCTCGTCGCGGTCCGCCTTTGCAAGGATAGTGGGCAGTAACATCGACAGAGAACGAGGAGGTGGATACAAGTTTATTTTTTTAATACATTTTTTTTATATAAAACAAATCTGAAAAATTATACTCATGAAAATTGTTTAAATTGTGAATAGTTATTTTATTGGCAATTCTGAACACAATAAAAATATCATTTGAATGTTTCTATCATGTCACATTCAAGTACAAAATTCAAAAGAAATATAATTAAAATGGAAAAAATTACACAATTTATTTATGTAAACAATATTTTTCTAAATCAATTTATCATAAAAATATTTAGTCAATTAATATTTAAAAATATATATGTAAAGAAAAAAACATACAACATATCTATCTTCTATAGTTTTTGTCACTTCTTTGGTGGTTTGTACACTTCCCCTGGTGCGTCCCTATGAATTATCCAGCTGTAGACTGCCACAACATATTGACATCCTAACGACCCATGTACCTGATATCCTGATGGCATCTTTCACATTGCTCATCACTCACGGCTTCAAGATTTTCACAGAACAATTCCAAAAGCAAATCCAAAAAGTGAACTATGAGACTCACGTTGCAACCCAATTTTCTTAAAATTAACTAATAACTTTATCACAATTTCTTCATAATTTGGGTTGTTATTGTTAGATAGATAGATAGATAGATAGATAGATAGATAGATAGATAGATAGATAGATAGATAGATAGATAGATAGATAGATAGATAGACATGTATGGGACTATACAATATCTAGATAACTAAATATTCACACACACTGTGGTCTGAACACACACTAGAATGACTCAAATTGAAGAAAATTAAAAACTTCTGCTGAATCATTTGTTGGTTGAAAGTGCTGTGACTGTGTCAGAGAGAGGATGTGCAGCATTGCTCATAATGGCACTCAGTTTTGTTTTAATTCTCTCCTTTAGTTATCTACAGTCTCCAGAGAGTGTTCTATAACTGAGCCAATCCTTTTGATAAGTCAATTGATTCAGTGGCTTCTCTTGAATTAATGTTACCAGCCCAGCACCCTATAGCATAGAAAATTGCAGTGACCATCACAGAGTTGTAGAAAACGTAAATGATGTCACTAAACACATTAAAGGATTGCAGTCTACTAAGAAGAAAAAAAAGAAAAAGCCTGCTCTGCCACCCCACTCTGTAAAAAAGAAGGTGACTAGAGAACCTCTAGTCATTATAGCTTTGGTAATAGATTGGCCCTCCTCGGGAGGATTTATGAAGCCAGGTGGTGAAAGCCAGATGACTAGATGGAATATAAAAACCATGTTGGAAATGTGAAGAACCTGTCAAGTAGCAAAAGAGATGAGAAACTATAAAATTGACATGCTTGGCATCAGTGAAACAAGATGGACACAATCTGGGCAGAGGAGACTCAACACAGGATAAATGCTGTTATATTCTGGACACAAATACGAAAATGCTCCACACAGCTAGGGAGTGGCACTGATATTATTTAGAATGACACAAAAAGCTCTCAAGGAATGGGAAGCATATGGCCCGAGGATTTTTACAGCCTCCTTTCAAACCAAACACAAGAAAATCTGCTTGAACATAGCCCGGTGCTGCACCCCTACTAATGACAGGGAGGAGACTTCTAACGAAGAGTTTTATAATAAACTGCAATCATTGGTGAAAAAATATCCAGAGAGAGACATCAATATTATTATGGGGGATTTCAGCACTGATTGGAAGTGGTAATATAGGACATGAAGACATAATGGGGAGACACGGACTAGGAGACATGAATGAAAATGGTGACAGATTCGCTGCTTGGTGTGCCTCAAATTGCCTGGTTATCAGTGGAACAGAACACACACACAACAAAAAATCAGATAGACCACATCTGCATAAATAAGAAATTTAGAAGATCCTTGCTGGATGAGAAGTGAGAAGTGGAGCAGATGAGGCATTAGACCATCACCTCCTTCTAGGTAAATTTCAACTGAAACTGAAAACGTACTGGATGTCGGCATTAACAACATGGCACAAATACAATGTAGGATGTGTTAAGGACATACTGCAGTCTGTGTGCTTTTGGCATCAGTGGCCTTTAAACCTTGTCATGGAAAAACTCTCTAGAATAGTTGCCCACATCAGAGAAGGCAGTCTTTTCCTACCACAACAGCAAGATATAGCTCATTCTAATGGTCCTATTATCACTGAACCTTCAATAAAAATGTCATCAAGTCTATCTTAGTAAATAAATTCACAGTTTCATTCAAACTTCTATTCTGTCATTTAAGAGTGACTGTTCCAATAAAAATACTGTCACTTTCCAGTTAGAGACCATGTACTGCAACTTACTCGTCTGAATGCATGGTGCTTCTTGCCAGTCCACCATGTGTCTCTCTGGTTTTCAGGAATAGGTTGTTTAGATTCTACAACTCTAATTTGCCCTCTAGCACCCCTAGCATCTCTACTGTTTCCGACTAGGCTACGGCCTTTTGTTCTCTGTCATGTTGCTGACAGTGGATTTAGTTTGTGGGATAGAATGAAAGTCCCTTTCTAACCAAAAGGATCTGGGACAGATAATCATTATGTTTTTGTCCTTTATTGGGTTGTCTTTTTTGGGGGTGCACTGTGCCATCAAAGGAGCACTATTGCCCCTACCAAACCATTTGCCATCTATCTACACAACACTTTACATATATAAACTGCTAATAAATTTATAAGGCATTCCTCCAAGTTCAATGTGCACAGCAGCACCATTATATTAGGGTTTTTTTTTTTTTTTTTGCATTGAAATTTACATGTGTGCCTGACTGTTCAGTAAAAAGTAATCAGCCATAACGTTGAGAAACAAGTTCCAGACCCTGGAAGAACTGGGAGAAGATGAAACAGGGGAGAATCTTGAAACCAGGTGGAAGAAAATACAAGAGACAGTGACATCAGCATGCCAGGAAGTACTGGGTCTCAAGAAACAGCAACACAAGAAACTGATCTCAGTAGACAGCATATGCAAGGTCCAGGGAAGGAAAGAAAAGAAAGCAGTAGTGAACAAGAGCCGAACAAGAACAAAGAAGGAAAAGGTTCAAGCTGAATATGCAGAAGCCAATAGAGCAGTGGAGAAGAGCATCAGGGCAGATAAACGGAATTATGTGGACAGCCTGGCAACAAAAGCAGAGATAACAGCAAAAAAAGGCAAGATGAAAGAACTCTATGACATCCCTAAGAAACTGTCTGGAAGGTACAAGTCCAAAAGACCAGTCAAGGACAAAGAGGGAAAATCAATAACCGGAAATGAGCAGCAAGAAAAGAAGTAGATGGAGCACTTTGAGAAATGTCTGAACAGACCGGCACCACTAAATCCTCCCAAAGTTGGTGTAGCCCATATGGATCTGCCTATAAACTGCAACAAACCAACATGGGTAGAAATTTAGGGAAGCAATCAAACAACTTAGAAATGGGAAAGCAGCTGGACCAGTCAACATCCCCGCAGAGGCACTAAAGACAGATATAATAACCACAGTAGTGACTGCTGTAACTTCCTTCATTTATCTGAGAATTTCTGCAAGTGACATGCCCAGGTGTTGTATTTATATTCTGAAGTGTACAGAGTTAAGAGAAAGGTGACAGGACTGTTTCTTGTGGTACGTCCGTGTTGTTCACATCTGTATTAGAACAGAGAGGACATCATAGGTTCATCTACTGGCATATCTCTGAGCTGACCCTTTAACAGGGATGGATGGATAGTCCTGAAGGAACTGGAGAAATCTCAAAACATAATCCTCACAGTGCTCCATCTTTGTCCAGGTGAGAATAAGCCTTGTGGAGCAGAGAGATAATTGCTTCATCCACTCCAATCTTTGTCTGATAGGCAAACTGCAGTTGATCCATGTGGTCTACCATAAGAGGACTCATGTAGTCCAGCCCCTCAAAGGTCTTAATGATGTAAGAGTTAAGTGACACTCATCTGTAGTCAATAGGTGAGGAGGTGCCTGCTTTGTTTAGAACAGGAACAATGCCGGATGTTTTCCACAGCAGTGGTACTTTCTAAAGCCTTACAGACAGACTGAACTAGTGACAGAGGACACTGCAAAGTTGGTTAGCACAGGTCTTCAGAACTTGAGGACTGACTACATCAGTTGTCTCCTAACTTGGCCTTCATAATATGTGATTTACACCACTTATACATTCTGTTGTTTTATCTGTGTTTTTAATTATGGCTGATTGCTTTTTACTGAACAATGAGGCACACATGTACATTTCAATGCAAAAAAACCCTAATATAATGGGGCTGCTGTGCACATTGAACTTGGAGGAATGCCTTAAGATAAAATGATAATTCAGTTGTTCATAGCATATATACTTTTTTATACAGAGAACATCCATCCTGCTATAAATTTATTAGCAATTTATATATGTAAAGTGTTGTGTAGATAGATGGCAAATGGTTTGGTAGGGGCAATGATGCTCCTTTGGTGGCACAGTGCACCCCCAAAGAAGACAACCCAATAAAGGACAAAAACATAATGATTATCTGTCCCAGATCCTTTTGGTTAGAAAGGGACTTTCATTCTATCCCACAAACTAAATCCACTGTCAGCAACATGACAGAGAACAAAAGGCCGTAGCCTAGTCGGAAACAGTAGAGATGCTAGGGGTGCTAGAAGGCAAATTAGAGTTGTAGAATCTAAACAACCTATTCCTGAAAACCAGAGAGACACATGGTGGACTGGCAAGAGGCACCATGCATTCAGACCAGTAAGTTGCAGTACATGGTCTCTAACTGGAAAGTGGCAGTATTTGTATTGGAACAGTCACCCTTAAATGACAGAATAGAAGTTTGAATGAAACTGTGAATTTAATTACTAAGATAGACTTGATGACATTTTTATTGAAGGTTCAGTGATAATAGGACCATTAGAATGAGCTATATCTTGCTGTTGTGGTAGAAAAAGACTGCCTTCTCTGATATGGGCAACTATTCTAGAGAGTTTTCCATGACAAGGTTTAAAGGCCACTGATGCCAAAAGAACACAGACTGCAGTAGGCAAGACAGCTGGGGCAAAGACTCTTTGCTAGGAGGAAGATAAGGCTTGAATTTGAGTCAGGCCTGGGATGAGGCCAGAGAATGCTTTGTTGGCACTTGGAGGTGGGAAACCCTTATTAGCTGGACAACTCTTTAGGAAGACATACTTCTATTATGTTATGCACTCCTGGTCGCTGTTCCTCCCTTCTGTATTTTAAATAAAATTCTCAGGGAATGTGGATTCCTTGGCATTATTCCAGGTATGGAGAGACACCAGAGGTTTTGCCTTTGTTTCATTTTGCAAGAGGTTTTTCAAAGCTATTGGAAAAGAGTTCAAATAAATATTATACTGTATTTTTCATTTACAGAGGGAGCTGCCAGGCAGTAGGAAAAGAGAAAGGCCTAAGAGGAGGTTTATGGATGTGGTGAGAAAGGGCATGCAGGTGTAGGGTGTAACAGAGCAAGATGCAGAGGACAAGAAGATATGGAAACAGATGATTTGCAGTGGCAACCCCTAATGGGAGCAGCAGAAAGAAGAAGCAGAAGAAGAAGAAAGACTGATTTTTTCATAACTGCTTAATTCAATACAGTACAGGATTATTTCTTTCTTTACCAAAAGAGTTGTGTACAGAGACATATACTGTAGTTGATACAGAAACCTTGACAACCTGGATGATATATTGGAACAGTTTCGCTATTAGCTAAACAAATGAGCCTGATGGACTGAATGGTCTCCTTCTTGTTTGTCAAATTTCTTTTGTTCTTATGGATTTTCCATAAGCACTGGATTCAAAGGCAGAACACAGACCTTGATGTGCCACTCATTTGCACTCTCATATCAACAGTTCACTGACCAGTTTAGAATTGTAATCAGCCCATCCTGCACAAATTGGAATGTGACAGGAATCCTATGTTTTAAAGCAAAATCCATCTTTACACAGACAGAGAATCAGGTCAGGTCAGTTTGGGAAACATGCACTTGAACAGCGTGTTGCTGCACCCACTATATGACGAACAGCTCAGGATCCTGGTTGGCAACCCTCAGGTAGACACGTGGTCCAGTCCTACCCTCCAGAAATGACCATCTATTTGCCACAGCCAGGTGTTACATGGGCGTCCCCTTGGCCTGGTCCAGCCACTTGGATACTCAACAATGAGAACGGATCACGTTCGGGGAATCGCGCCACATGGCCATAGTGCCATAACTGACACTCCCTCACAATGCAGATAATGTGCCTCATTCAGGACTCCATGGGCAACAGCTCACTCAACAAAAAGTCAAACCAGTAGTACCCAAGAATTTTCCGAAGAGAGACAGTACCAAAGGAGTCCAGTCTTCGTCTCAGGTCACTGGATAGCATCTGTGTCTCGTAACCATATAACATGACAGGAAACACCACGATTCTAAAGACTTGGACCTTCGTCCTTTTGCACAGATATCAGGAGCGCCACACTACTTTCTAGTGACCTCATGACTCCTCCATGCTCTCCCAATCCATCTATTGACTTTATAGGAAGAGTCACCACAACAACAACAACAACATTTATTTATATAGCACATTTTCATACAAAAGAATGTAGCTCAAAGTGCTTTACATAATGAAGAATAGAAAAATAAGAGACACAGTAAGAAAATAAAACAAGTCAACATTAATTAACATAGAATAAGAGTAAGGTCCAATGGCCAGGGGACAGAAAAACAAAAAAACTCCAGACGGCCAGAGAAAAAATAAAATCGGCAGGGATTCCAGGCCATGAGACCGCCCAGTCCCCCCTGGGCAATCTACCTAACATAAATGAAACAGTCCTCTTTGTATTTATGGTTTTCACGGAAGGACTTGATGATGATGATGATGATCACGTGGACTTCTGGCTTTTAGTTCATCAATGCTGGGGCATCATGGTGCTTTGAGTAGGTTGGTGATGGTGCAGGCCGCCACCACAGAGAAACCGGAAAAAGAAACAAGAGAGAGTAGGGGTCAGTACGGATTTTAGAGCCACCATGAATAGTTATTATGATGAATTGAACATACAGAGTATCAGGATTAAGATAAAGTGAAGTTATGAGAAGGCCATGTTAAAGTAATGTGTTTTCAGCAGTGTTTTAAAGTGCTCCACTGTATTGTATGTGATAGGAATTCGCCAGGCTATTCCAGATTTTAGGTGCATAGCAGCAGAAGGCCGCCTCACCACTTCTTTTAAGTTTAGCTTTTGGAATTGTAAGGAGATACTCATTTGATGATCTAAGATTACGATTTGGAATATAATGTGTCAGACATTCCGATATATAAGATGGAGCGAGATTATTTAAGGCTTTGTAAACTATAAGCAGAATTTTAAAGTCAATTCTGAAAGACACAGGTAACCAGTGTAGTGACATCAAAACAGGAGAAATGTGTTTGAATTTTCTTTTCCTAGTTAGGATTCTAGCAGCTGCATTCTGCACTCGTTGCAAATGATTTATGTCTTTTTTGGGTAGTCCTGAGAGCAGTGCATTACAGTAATCTAATCGACTAAAAACAAAAGCGTGAATTAATTTCTCAGCATCTTTCAATGATATAAGAGGTCTAACTTTTGCTATATTTCTTAAGTGAAAAATGCTGTACTAGTGGTCTGATGAATATGTGATTTAAAATTCAGGTTACAGTCAACGGTTACCCCTAAGTTTTTTACTTGCTTCTTAACTTCCAATCCTAATGCGTCAAGTTTATTTCTGATAACCTCACTGAATCCGTTTTTGCCAATCAATAAAATTTCAGTTTTCTCTTTATTTAACTTGAGAAAATTACTATTCATCCATTCAGAAATACCAGTAAGACATTGTGTTATTGATTCGAGAGAGTCGGTATCATCAGGTGCTACTGATAAGTACAGCTGTGTGTCATCAGCATAGCTGTGGTAGCTCACGTTGTAACTTGAGATAATCTGACCTAACGGAAGCATGTATATTGAGAAGAGTAGCAGACCCAGGATAGAGCCTTGTGGAACCCCATATAGAATATCATGCGTCTTTGAGTTGTGATTACCACAACTAACAAAGAATTTTCTCCCTGCCAGGTAGGATTCAAACCAATTTAAGACACTGCCAGAGAGGCCCACCCATTGACTAAGGCGATTTCTAAGAATATTGTGATCAATGGTATCAAACGCGGCACTCAGATCGAGGAGGATGAGAACAGATAAATGGCCTCTGTCTGCATTTACCCGCAAGTCATTTACTACTTTAACGAGTGCAGTTTCTGTACTGTGATTTGTTCTAAAACCTGACTGAAATTTATCTAGAATAGCATGTTTACTTAAGTGGTCGTTTAACTGCATAATTACTGCCTTCTCTAGAATTTTACTTAAGAAGGGCAGGTTAGAGATGGGTCTAAAATTTTCAAAAGCAGAGGGGTCAAGATTATTTTTCTTGAGTAGGGTTTAACTACAGCAGTCTTAAGACAGTCTGGGAAAACCCCCGTATCTAATGACGAGTTTACTATGTCAAGGATATTATCAATAAGCGCGTCTGATACTTCCTTGAAAAACCTTGTTGGTATTGGGTCAAGGACGCAGGTGGAGGGTTTCATTTGAGAGATTATTTATGTAAATCAGGTAAATCTATCCTGGTGAAAGAATTGAATTTGTTTATAATGGAGTACTGGGGCTTAGGAGGTTCCACAGTGTTGGGGAGATGTACTATGTTATTTCTAATATCATTAATTTTTTGATTGAAAAATATAGCAATGTTCTCACAGGTTTCGCTGGAAGTATTATGGGGCATTCCTTTGTGTTACCTGGGTTTAGCAGATGATCAATTGTAGAAAATAGGACTCTGGGATTACTAGCATTGTTATTTATAATCTGAGAGAAATAGCAGCGCCTCTCAAGACGGACTGTGTTATTGTATTCTGTTATTTTAACCTTCAATATCTCATAATGGATAGTTAGTTTAGTTTTCCTCCATTTACACCAGAAGCATGAATGTCACTGCCGAGGTATGTAAACCTCTTGACAAGATCAACGCTCTCTCAAGAGACAGAAACACTGCTGATGGTTGTGCCCAAGAGGTCATTAAAAGCCTGGATCTTGGTTTTTATCCATACACTCACAAGCCCATACACTTACACCCCTCACTCAGTCTCTCAAGAGCCCCAATCAGAGCCTCCATTGACTCTGCGAAGATTACAGCATCGTACGCAAGTCAAGATCAGTGAATCTCTCTTCGCCAACAGATGCCCCACAGCTGATGGACCCCACAACCTTGACCAACACTCAGTCCATGGAAGCACTGAAAGGAGTAATAACAAGAACACACCCCGATGAACCCCAGAATCAACTGGGAAAAACGCAGAGGTTCTGCCTCCACTCTGCACAGCACTCACAGTACCAGTGTGCAGGCTGGCCATGATATCCAGCAACCTTGAGGGGATCCCAGGAAGTCTTAGGATGTCCCATAGGACAGCTTGTTCAACTGAGTCGAATGCTTTATGAAAATCGACAATGGCTGCAAAGAAACTCTGCTGGTTAGAACCCTCAGTGCTAGGATGCGGTTGATGGTAGACTTATTAGGCATAAAACCGGACTGCTCCGGTCGCTGGTAGGTGAGCAAGTGATTACGGATCTTATTGAGGATGACCCTAGCAAGGACCTTACCCAGAACAAAGATCAGTGTTATCCCCCTGTAATTTACGCAATCCAGGCGCCCTTCCCTTTGCAGACAGGGATGACACTCATCTCACAAATGGAAGCAAAGATTGCTTGCAATGCCAGGAGGACAGCCTTACCAACAGTCTGCAGAACTTCACCCCAGATACTACAGATCCCTGCAGCCTTCCCTGCCCTCAGCAGGTTCACCACCTGTGCAATCTCAGTGAGATTGTGTGGTTCACCGTTAATTGGAGGATCAGTCTCAGGAACAGTGACTCACAGATATCCAACATCCTAGCCTGTGGATCAGCTTTAAACAACTGTTTTCCAGCAACTTGGAGGACCGCTTGAAGGGCCAGAAGCTGTTTAACATCATACCCAGGACAGAAACTCTAAAAGGACAGTTCCCAGACTGTGGCGGTCAATCACGACACTGTAGCTATGAAACATCAGTGCTAACAATTATGTCACCCAACAAGGGGTAGGAATGTAAGAAATTAATGCTTTTTGTTTTCTTTGCCTGCTTTTCCAACTTGGAAGTATGTAGGCCTCTGCAGTCTTCCCTACAATATGCTAGAGTTCCAACAGCGTACTTCTTTTAGATTTTACTTTTAATAATATGTATAGATTTATTGTTAACACTGAAAACACTGAAATGGTCATAGCAGCTTTTTACATTTGGTTACTTAGCAGACACTTTTTATCCAAAGTGACTTACAAAAGAGGTCAACATAACTGAGTAAACATCTGTCTGGGGGACAGTTTGGGAACAAGTGTTACAGGAGAAGGTTACAAAATTAATAACTGCAAGTGAAGAGATCAGAATAAAATACAAGTGAGTTAACAAATCCCTAACAAGACTAACAGTCAAAATCAATTAGACAGAAATTGACTGAACAAGAGAGTCTTCAAATGTTTTTTAAACACATTGAGGAAGTCAGAATTTCGAATGGAGGTGGACAGCTTATTCTATTAGCTAAGTACTTCACATTAAAAAAAATCTGATTTAAGATTTGATGCCATGCAGAGGTGGCATCACCAGGCGCTGTTCATCAGACCTGAATTTGAACATAATATGTGCTGCTACAGGGTCCAATGTAGTCATCTGTAAAGATGAATGACCTGTGCCTGCCTCACCTGGTTGAACACCAGACATGTCACTGCATTTTGAATCATCTGCAGTGGCTTGATGACACATGCTGGTACCTCTTTCTGCAGAAAGTTGCAGTGGTCCAGACGTGATAAGACCGATGCTTGGACAAGGAATTGTGTTGCATATGCTGTCTGCTACAGTCTGATTTTGCAAATGTTTTATACAGTGAATCTGCAAGATGAAGAGATTATTGTGACATGGTCAAAAAGGGATAGCTGGCCATCAAGCACCACTCCAAGGCTGCATAAATACTTGGCAGGTGTTAGAGATAATGAAGCAAGATGAACAGTGATGGAATGCTAAATAGACAGACAAAGTAGAATATAAAGGAGGTCTATCTTTGTCAGATTGAGCTGGAGATGGTGTTCCTTCATCCAGGTCGCAATATCAGTGAGACATGCAGCGATTCTACCTGATACCATGTTGTCCTTTGTAGGGAACAACTGGTACAGCTGTGTATCATTAGCATATCATTGATAAGACAAAATATGGGACAGAATGGTATGGGATAGTTAGGAGGTGTATATAGAGAAACAAGGAGATGGCTCAGCACGATCCTTTGCGCACTCCTGTACTTGCCTTATGCATCCTTGACTTAGTTCCTCAGCAGGCTATAGGGTAGGATCTGCCCAAGAGGTAAGACTCACACCACCTGAGGGCAGTCCCAGTTATGCCAAGGTCAGAGAGGGTGACAAGGAGGATCTGGTGGTTGACCGTGTCAAAGGCAGAGGAGAGAACTAGTAGGATGAGAACAAATGACATGTTGGTAGCTCTAGCCTGCCATAACATGTTGACAATAGTCAGTAGAGCCCCCTCGGTGGAATGGCCTCTATTGAACCCTGACTGATTAGGATCAAGCAGTCTGTTCTGCGTAAGAAAGGAAGAGACTTGATTAGAGATTGTGTGTTCCAGTGTTTTGGACAGAAAGGAGGGCAAAGAGACTGGTCTATAATTAACCATATGAGACAGGTGGAGTGACAGATTATTGAGAATTGGAGTTATTAGGGCCTGTTTCAACAATGTAGGAAAAGTGCCTGGCTGAGTGAGGTTTTGATGACATGTGTAACTACAGGAATGAGTGAGGGACAAATAGCCTGGAAGAGATGTGAGGGGATTGAGTCAAGTGGACAGGTAGTGGGGTGATTAGGGAGAAGGTTGGAAACATCAGGGATGGAGAGAGGGGAGGAGGAGAAGAATGTTGTTTTGTACTGAGGGGAGAGCTGACTGTCTGGTAGTTGTTATAGAAAACTGACTGATGATGACAGCCATTTTTTCCTTCTTTCTATCTTCCACCTTTATCTGTGTCATCATGTGTAGAAACCGGTGCTTAGTGCTGGCCAAAATACACATTTCATAATTATTTTTTATCTTTACTTTTTCTCTGTGTAATTTATATATTAGTGGTATGATACACCCACGAAATCCTGAGCATCTTTAAGTTAAATAGCACCATAATTCAAGATCCGGCAACCTCTAAGTGGCAACCTTGGACAATCCCAAGCCTAAAAAAACAGACAAATTTTAATTTCAAGTCACATAAAACCCTTTTTAACTATTTAGAAGTAGGCTGTGCTGTGCATTGTCCCATCTTTCATTTAAAACACATCATAGTTATGTTATCAAAGGTGCTCCTCTGAAGTCTGTCTGGACTATCTGCAGGTAACACAAAGTTATCCGCTTATTGAATGGAATTAACACATTTTCCATTAATTATTATTCCATCATCAACCCCATCTACTTAGACACTTCTTCAGAATAAGCATTGAAGAGGACTGGGGATAATATACAAGGTTCAATCCTGCAGTGGGGTGCCACGGTGACGCAGTGGTAGCGTTGCTGCCTCGCAGTAAGGAGACATGGGTTCGCTTTCCGGGTCCTCGCTGCGTGGAGTTTGCTTGTTCTCCCTGTGTTTGCGTGGGTTTCCTCCGGGTGCTCCGGTTTCCTCCCACAGTCCAAAGACAAGCAGGTTAGGTGCATTGGCGATCTTAAATTGTGCTTGGTGTGTGTGTGGCCTGCAGTGGGCGGGCTCCCTACCCAGGGATTTGTTCCTGCCTTTTGCCTTGTGCCCTGTGCTGGCTGGGATTGGCTCCAGCAGACCCCTGTGACCCTGTGTTAGGATATAGCGGGTTGGAAGATGACTGACTGACATCCCTGCAGCACCCCTTTCCTGAAAAGAACTTTTGGCGATATTGAACCCTCCACCTCTAATTAACGCTTTTTAAAATCAGTATAAATTTCTGATGATTATAATAAGGCAGGAGGTTGAAGATTATCTCATCAATTGCTTTCTCATAATCAGCTCAGTATGTGTACATCCAACATTTCAACACGCTTGTATTAGAACTCACAACGAAAACAACAACATTCTTACTTCAGCCCTTTTTCTAAAACCAATCGGATTTTCACACAACCGTTCCTTAAATTTGACTATGCATTAGCCATCTCTCTCTATATATATATTATCCAATGTCTGTCTGCATGTCTGTCCTCTTTTCATGAGAGGACTACTTAACCGATTTAGATTGGGTTTTTTTTCTATAATTTGCTTGAACATTCCAGTTGATTTTGTGACTTCTCTCATTGTGCTATGTATCATAGTTTGCTTCTGAGGAAGATGAATGTTCTCTTCTTTTCCTTGTACTAATTCAAGTCTGAGAAGTAAGCTTTACGAAACCATACATTATGTAAAAGAATGCTTTGCTGAGCAAAACAGAAAAATATTTGTCCAAAGGACTCAAGGTCTAAGCATTCCACACATGAGTCTGCCTTATCACGTTTTCCCTTAGCTTACATCTGAACGCCATAACAAAAGGGGCCAAGAAATCAAGTTGCACAAGGGGCGTTGAAGGGGCTCAAGGATTATCTATAATAAACGTGTTGACAGTTACATTTCATAATGATATTAAATCACGCATTCTAGGGGTATAAAAACTTGCCCCACCCAACAGACGGGGTTCAGAAGAGCCCTGACGCTGTCATGTATATTGATTGTCTGTTTTTCTGAAACTCTTCTGTGACTCTGCAAAATAAAGCTGCTTTATAACCACACCTGCTGTCTTGTCTGAAGTCTTCGTCCACACTTGCGGTAATGATTTATATGTGTGAATCCGACAGATATGCAGTGGGTCGAAGGGAGGGGGACGGGGCCCTCCTCATTCACACGGCAGCCTTGGGGCATACCTTACCTTCTCTTAGCTAGTGAACGAGAGAACTACTTAACAGATTTAGGTCAAGTTTTTTTCTATAATTTGCTTGAACATTCCGGTTGATTTTACAACTACTCTCATCACGCTAAGAATCATAGCTCACTTGCAGGAGTGATATATTTGAGATAAACTGAGAAAGAGGCTGTGGGCCAAGGGGAGCAGGAAGCATGATGTCCTATTACACTACTATGCGGGTGGAGCCATGGGGGATGGCTAGTAATATAAATTTCTAAGTATTGACACATAATGCTGATAATTATATGGTCTTTATATATTTTGTCAGTACTTTTTTTTGGAATAAACTTAATACCAGCACCTTCCCCCAGTAATATCCTGGTTTCATATACAGTGTATCATAAAAGAATTTAAATAGTATTTTTTTAAGATGCTTGTCAGCAAGAAGCTTCTGTTATTCACCCAGTATGCCATTCAGTCTAACTGATTTATTTACAGTATTTCTGCTGGTATACAGCCTTCATTCCTTCCTCTTTAATAACTGCTTGGCCCACCGTTCCTTCATTATTTATGAAATCTTCTCTTACATCATCGTCATACTAATCCACACCTTCCACATCTTTAAACTTTCTTGCCCATCAGTTAAGGTATTGCCACCTTTGTCTGTAATAATTCCCAAACTCCAATGCTTCACTTTTCTTGCCACCTCTTTTATCTGTTTATAGAGTAGAAAGGTATTATACTGACTCCCTTGTTGTGTTCAGGTGCTATTAGAGCTTCTGGAGTTCACCCTTACAAACGTTTCCACTTCACTTCAGTGCATTCACCTGATATTTCTGATTGGATTTTAGGAGAAACACAAAGTCACTCTTGATTTGTTACATATTCTGTACAAACATTGAAGACAAACCATTTTTTTCATGAAAAGACCAAACTAAACATGTTAGAGGTGTATTGTGTCACTTGAAATGCAATTTAAACACAAAAATGCCATTTTAAAAAGTTATTTTATTTTTTAGAACTGACTGAGTGAAAGGTCAGCATTAGGTCACAAAACAGATAATTCTAGCTTTGTTTTCTCCATATTGTCTGACTCTGAGCATTGGCTTTATAGGGCAATCACATCAAATTTCCAACTTGGAAACCCCAATCTTTTTGATTTGGATTTGATACTATTGACTATGAGATCTTGCTGTTGCGGCTTGAATATATGGTGGGGCTTAAAGGGGCTGCTCATAATGGGTTCAGGTCATATATTACTGGTAGACACTTTTCAGTGTCTTTCAATTCCCGTTTCTCGTCTACTGCTCCTGTTAAATGTGGTATTCCTCAGGGATCTATTTTAGATCCTATTTTATTTACTATGTATTTCCATCCTATAGGAGCTATTTTTAGGAAATGTAATATTTCTTTTCACTGTTATTCTGATGATACACAAGTTTATATTCCTATTTGTAACTCTGCAGTTAATCAGCTCCACAACTATCTTTTTGAACTAAGATCCTGGATGGCTGAGAATTTTCTTGATCTCAATCAAAATAAAATGGAAGTGCTGATAGCTGGACCCTCTGCCAAAGATCAAATTGGTTTAGAACTTCTTGGCTCTTTTGAAAATCTCAAGTTCGTAATATTGGTGTCATTTTTAACAGTAACCTCTCTTTAGAAAAACAGATTATCTCTGTAGTAAAGAGTTGCTTTTTCCAGCTTCAACTTTTAGCTAAGGTCAAACCTTATTTATCTCTTAGGGATCTTGAGAAAGCTACTCATGCTTTTATCTTTTCTCTGCTTGATTACAGTAACTCATTGTATTCTGGGATCAGCAAATCTTTGATACACAGGTTGCAGTTGGTTCAGAATACTGCTGCCCATTTTTTGGTTGGAGCAAGAAAGTGTGATTCTGCTTCTCTAATATTAGCTTCTTTACACTTGCTGCCTGTTAGTTTCAGAATCGACTTTAAAATGTTGTTGCTAGTTTTAAATCGTTACACGGGCATGCATCTGCCTATTTATCTGAATTGTGTGTTTTACACCCACCATCCAAACAGCTTAGGTCTACCGGTCAGTTGTCTCTTATGGTCCCTCACAATAAGTGTAAAACCAAGGGGGAACAGGGCTTTTGCAGCAGCTGCACCTCATCTGTGGAACTCTTTACCTCATTACATTAAGAAGTCATCCTCAATTGATCCGTCTAAAACTTCATTGAAGACCCATTTCTATTCTGTAGCTTTCAGTGACCTTCACTGATACTGAGGGTTGCCCTGCTTTCAGTCATCTTCATTCTTTATTTTAATTCACTACTGGCTATATTTAATTTCATGGTACTTTACTTCTATTTATTTTATTTATGTTCATTGTACGTTTTAATTTAAAGAAATTTGGCTACATTATTACTAATCTTGTTTTAAATGACCTCCATAAATAAATTGGTTTTGACATTGCCTGTGAATCCACATTTTAACATTACACTAAGAAGACAAGCATCCCTCTTTTGTTTGCTTATTTTATCATTCTTGTAATTGTTCTGTATTTACACTCTTTTCTGTTTTTGATCTATCCTATCTTCCATTGAATCCAAAATTTCCTCAGTCTTCCTTTAACATTTCTTCATTTTTAACTTTTACATTTAATGTTTAATCAGTACTACCTTGGAATATGCTCAATATGATCTACCATTTCTCTTCTACCTTGGACACATTATCCTGCTTAATGCTCTCAGATTGGACATGTTAAAGCTGCTCTACTGGATGCTGAACTCCAGTTTGTTTCAACTTTCTTGCATAAGGTTTCTCTGCTTTGTTTGTGTGCCTTTTTAGGCTTTCTTATCCACACTCTTATTACAGCCAGAAGTGCTTGGTGATCTGTTTTGATGTCAGCAATAGAGTAAGTATTTACCAACTCAGTAGCATTTTGGACTCTTAATGATGACTATATAATCTTTCTGGTCCTTGCTATATTATCTTCATTATTAGCTTGGGGTTTCCATATACAGCCTTCTTGGTGGTAGCTTGGAATATGCATTCATTAAGGCAAGCTGGTTTTCTTTACAAAACTCCACACACCTTTCTCCTCTTTCATTATGAATACCCATTCTACCTACTATAAATTCATCCAGTCAATTACCAATCCTTGCATTGAAATATTGTTCAAAAACTCCTTCCTTATATTTTTAAGTGCCTATCTAATTTCCGTAAAATACTGTAATTTGTTCATAATCACAACTTGATTTTGTCACATACTATATGCTTGGACTATGTTTAATTTATAATGTCTCTCATCAAATTGAAACATGATAAGTCTGTAAATCCCTTTACCGTTCCTAACTGACTATATCAGCTGTGCCATTACAGTTTACTGTTGTTTTAGGGGGTTGGTGTTTGTTTTAATATTTGTTGAGTTTCTGTAAAATGCTAAATTTACTTCTTTGGAAAAACAAAGTTCATTTGTTCGTCCCTACATCCATTCATTCACAAATTCTTTTCTTTCTTTCTTTCTATCTTTCTTTCTTCAGACAGAATGGCCATCAACTGCACATTATCCCGTGTTTAGTCTGTTCACATCATTACAGTACAATATGTGTTTGTAGTCTCAGCATTTTCTTTACTACACTAACTCTGTGACTTTTCCCTACCCACAGTACCTATGCTTTATTCTTCACTTACATGCTGTAGGATTCTTCACACCATTTCTCCAATGAAGGGGTGCCCAGGACTGAAGATCAACCATAAACCACTCTTAGCAATTGTGGTGCCCTGGGGAATTTCCCACTTCTTTCCTAGGCTTTTGTTCATTCTTAATGTGGACCACAAGACCTGTGTTCTGACCCCAAAAAATGTCATTTGAAAAGGCAATTTCCCCTTGGGAATTAATATAGTATATAAAAAAAGTAGCAGCTGCAGATAATTCAATAAGCTCTCTGCTTCTTGTTTCCAGAAAGGCAAATATTACACATTTTTCAGGGTCACATAGTCATATTATAAAAGTAGCTTCTCTGATTTGTGTTATTGTACCATAAGGCTTGTAATGAATTGGTTTAAGGATAGATGACAATGAACATATTACAACCTGTATGTTAATAACTTATAATTAAAAAAACAGTGCCAAGCATCTGTTTAAGTGTCAATGGCACTAAATAAGCTGGTCCTTAGCAGGATCCATTTCTGCTTGCATGCTTGCCTTCCTCAGAAATGGGCAGATTATCTAGAGTAGTTTAGTCTAAGAGCTCTTAATAAATCACAACTCACTTCTTTGAAAGTAAAATTTATTTTTACCCAAAAAAGATATAAATCGTTTGCAACTAGTGCAGAATGCAGCTGCTAGAATCCTAACTAGGAAAAGAAAATCCAAACACATTTCTCCAGTTTTAATGTCACTACACTGGTTACCTGTGTCATTCAGGATTGACTTTAAAATTCTGCTTATGGTTTATAAAGTCTTAAATAATCTCGCCCCATCGTATATATCGGAATGTCTGACACCTTATATTCCAAATCGTAACCTCAGATCCTCAAATGAGTGTCTCCTTAGAATTCCAAGAACAAAACTTAAAAGAAGTGGTGAGGCGGCCTTCTGCTGCTATGCACCTAAAATCTGGAATAGCCTGCCAATAGGAATTCGCCAGGCTGATACAGTAGAGCACTTTAAAACACTGCTGAAAACACATTACTTTAACATGGCCTTTTTATAACTTCATTTTAATCGTAATTTAACTTAATCCTGATACTCTGTATGTTCAATTCATCATAACAACTATTCATGGTGGCTCTAAAATCCGTACTGACTACTACTCTCTTTTCTGTTTCTTTTTCCGGTTTCTTTGTGGTGGTGGCCTGCGCCACCTCCACCTACTCAAAGCTTCATGATGCTCAAACAATGATGGAAGGATTAAAGGGCAGAAGTCTACGTGACCATCTTCATCAAGTCCTTCCATGAGAACTCTAAATCCAAAGAGGACTGTTTCATTTATGTTAGGTAGAATGCCCAGAGGGGACTGGGCGGTCTCATGGTCTGGAATCCCTACAGATTTTATTTTTTCTCCAGCCGTCTGGAGTTTTTGTTTTTCTGTCCCCTGGCCATTGAACCTTACTCTTATTCGATGTTAATGTTGATTTATTTTGTTTTATAATTGTGTCTTTCATTTTTCTATTCTTTAATATGTAAAGCACTTTGAGCTACTGTTTGTATGAAAATGTGCTATATAAATAAATGTTGTTGTTGTTGTTGGGTGCAAATTGGCATTGCTAATTTTGTAGAATAGCCAAGCCCATACTGGGAGAATACAAATAGAAAATAACTTATAATTAAGCATAGATTTTCGCAACTTATGAATTGTCACCTACATCTCTTGTAGCGTAAATTTCTATCCCTTTAAGACTATTAATAGCTGTAACTATTGGGCTGGATCATCTTATTTCAATTTGAAAGGTCAAAGTAACTGATTTTGTTTTTTTTAAAGGTAGGTGACTTATTGGAATATCTTATCTATTTGCCCTGAAAATAAATTTGTTAGAATGAATAGGTTCTAGTAATTTGTAAAGTTTCTTATATTCTGTTAAAAGGATGCAGTGTTTATTTATGTAAATCATTCCATAAAACTAGAATACACTTGTTTGTAAGATTAATACCACAAATGAAAAGAAAATCTGATAATGAGGAATAACTGAAAACAGTATCTACAGTTTAGTGCTTCTATGGTCCTCTTTATCTTTATACTCACAAAGATGTACATATTCTATTAATTAGCTATTAATCTAATGTCTAAACTACTTAATCCAGCTCATGGCCATTAGAAGCCACTCGCTATTCTGGCAGCTTCAAGTACAATACAGGAGTCAACCTTTAACTGTACAGCAGTCCACTATAAAGTGGATTCATGCACACACCCACCTTCCCTCACAATTGGGGCAAATGTAAAACCCCACTTAATTTTACATAAAACGTGCACTGACTCTATACAAACAGTGGCCTGGTCAGTTGATGCAATTAACGACTCAGAATCAGTAAATGTTTCAACTGTCATCCTATCCAGTGCTGTATTCTCTAAGTCCTCTGTGACTCTATAATGGGAAAAACAGGCAGAAAAAAAAAAAACTACTTCTCTATCTTCTCAACTTACATGCCAGTGTGGGGTTCATCTCACAGTACAAAGACGCGCAGTTCAGATGAATTGGCCCCAGTGTGTGCCTATATGTGACTGTGGGTTCACCCTTCGATGACCTGTACAGGAATTGTTGCGGCCATGCACACCATGCTTGCTGGGATATGCACCAGCATCGTGACTATGTTCAGGATTGAGCGAGCTTAAAAATGGTATGAAATATATATATAATATGCAAGTTATAATATACTCCATCTTCAGTGTGAACTGTAAATTAAACTATACTGTGTATCTAATCTGATATAAGCGTCTCCCAGAAAAATCGCGCGCACTTAAGTTATATTATTTTATGACCTTTCAGTAGAAAGTGAAAAATAACGTTTGTTTACTCCTATCATTACGGTCAAACAGCACACCACTATGAAAGATTCGTCATACTGTGTATAAACTAACAAAACAGGACAGTGTGGACAACAATCATTTTAAATTCTATAACAAGAAGTGAGGAGGTACCGACATTCTCCAGGGTTTTTAATCAACTGAGCACAGTCTCTTTCACACTGCTTTACATAAGTACAACAGTGGCTTGCCAGTTACCTACAGCAAATGCGTCTGCGCATATCCATTCGTGCTGCCCTCGTCACATGACGGGAGTAATCGCCGCCTTTATCAAGATGGCGGCGATCGCATGCTGAGGCTGCATTTTGAAAATATCTTTATTGTTCTGAGAAATTTGTCCACGGAGAGGGTATCAATAAAGAGCTGACTGATTTGAATCAGAAAAAAGGTAAAGAGCTGAAATGAGGTCGCTGCGAGACTGTGGGATCTAGTGAATGTGTACCTGTGTTGCTGTTAAAATCAAAATGCTTCTGGGCTTAGTTGTAAATAAATATGTTTTTAAAAAATGTGTTGGACGGTATGGTTAGGTGAAATTAAAAAGGAAAGTGTTGTCAATTAGGACAATACAGAGCCACTAAAGACGATTCGCATTAGAAGTTATATAATGTCGCGACATGGCACAGTCAAGAGACATTTTTTCTTCCCTCTGTTTGGTGTTTAAAGTCGCGGCTGCAGCTTGTGTTCTTTCTAGGACAAATAATGGACTCTTTGCCGATAAACTCATAGATATGGACACCAAAGTTCAAATGCTGTCCGTGTCGAGTTTGTTCATGGGGTCAAGCTATTGCTCTCTAAGTTTTAAAAAAAAAAGAAAAAAAAAAACAGGATACTGTATACATCATTTAAACGTACATAGATATTCACAGGATTGATCCTCCCGCAATCGCAAATAGAGGTGCTAGATTTAATCTCAGTTAAAGATCTTGTTTTTAACTGAACTTCTAAAATAAAAACTGATAAATCGATTTCAAATCATGATTCCTTACAATGCATATTGTGTTATATATTCGCTAAATTGGTACTGAAATTAAATTATGCAAGAACTGGTTGACCTGTGTGAATACGTATGTGCGTTTAAATGAGGCATATCCAGTTTTTATAGAGGGCAACAGCTTTTGACCCCGTGAACAAACTCGACACGAACTACATTTGAACGTAGGTGTTAGGACGATGAATGGAAGGATGTAATTGATGTATAAAAGCCTGTAATGATATCAGTGTCTTAACTCAAAAAGCAAGAGTACTACTCTAATGTGCCACTTGCTCAAAATGTGGAAGTTGTTTATTTTTCCTCTATGCACAATGGTCAGGAATAGAAAATGCTAGAAAGTGAAAACAGATCAGTAACTGTGAGAGGACCCATTATGTTGATATAAGGTACAGGGATGGAGTTGATGACTTTAAATACAAGAGACAGTAACAGTATTAAGGAAGCAATATAGTAAGAAAGGTGTAGTTATATCTTATTCATGGCATTTGGCATGCATAGGTTACTCTGAATAAAAACATTTGCCAAATTAATGTAAATGGGAAGGGTTGGCATCAGGAAAGGCATCTGGCTGAAAAAATCACTCCAAAACCTATAAAACATTGACATGAAAGTGGGAAGAGAATGAATATATATATATGTAACATACAGTGCATCCGGAAAGTATTCACAGCGCATCACTTTTTCCACAATTTGTTATGTTACAGCCTTATTCCAAAATGGATTAAATTCATTTTTTTCCTCAGAATTCTACACACAACACCCCATAATGACAACATGAAAAAAGCTCTGGAGCAGGTTTTCATCCAGGATGTCTCTGTACATTGCTGCAGTCATCTTTCCCTTTATCCTGACTAGTCTCCCAGTTCCTGCCCTGAAAAACATCCCCACAGCATGATGCTGCCACCACCATGCTTCACTGTAGGGATGGTATTGGCCTGGTGATGAGCGGTGCCTGGTTTCCTCCAAACGTGACACCTGGCATTTACACCAGAGAGTTCAATCTTTGTCTCATCACACCAGAGAATTTTGTTTCTCATGGTCTGAGAGTCCTTCAGGTGCCTTTTGGCAAACTTCAGGCGGGCTGCCATGTGCCTTTTACTAAGGAGTGGCTTCCGTCTGGCCACTCTACCATACAGGCCTGATTGGTGGATTGCTGCAGAGATGGTTTTCCTTGTGGAAGGCTCTCCTCTCTCCACAGAGGACCTCTGGAGCTCTGACAGTGACCATCGGGTTCTTGGTCACCTCCTTGACTTAGGCCCTTCTCCCCCGATCGCTCAGTTTAGATGGCCGGCCAGCTCTAGGAAGAGTCCTGGTGGTTTCGAACTTCTTCCACTTACGGATAATGGAGGCCACTGTGCTCATTGGGACCTTCAAAGCAGCAGAAAGTTTTCTGTAACCTTCCCCAGATTTGTGCCTCGAGACAATTCCTTTGACTTCATGCTTGGTTTGTGCTCTGACATGAACTGTCAACTGTGGGACCTTCTACAGACAGGTGTGTGCCTTTTCGAAATCATGTCCAGTCAACTGAATGTACCACAGGTGGACTCTAATTAAGCTGCAGAAACATCTCAAGGATGATCAGGGGAAACAGGATGCACCTGAGCTTAATTTTGAGAATTCATGGAAAAGG
The DNA here is from genome assembly GCF_016835505.1 of Polypterus senegalus. NCBI lineage: Eukaryota > Metazoa > Chordata > Cladistia > Polypteriformes > Polypteridae > Polypterus > Polypterus senegalus. Next base: position 32,585,458 of record NC_053159.1, read on the forward strand.
CTGTGAATACTTATGTACATGTACTATCTCAGTTTTTTTTATTTTTAATAAATTTGCAAAAACCTCAAGTAAACTTTTTTCACAGTGTCATTATGGGGTGTTGTGTGTAGAATTCTGAGGAAAAAAATGAATTTAATCCATTTTTGAATAAGGCTGTAACATAACAAAATGTGGAAAAAGTGATGTGCTGTGAATACTTTCCAGATGCACTGTGTGTGTGTATATATATATATATATATATATATATATATATATATATATATATATATATATATATATATATATATATATATATATATATATATTATTTATTTATTTATTTATTTATTTATTTATTTTTCCTTAGCAGTTTTAGGTTTAAGATGGGAACAAACCCTGGGACAGGGTGCCAGTCCGTTGTAGGGTATACTTATTCCAATGCCCACAATCAATCATACTGAGCCAATTCAGACTGTAATTAACCTGCATGTATGTTGTTTTTAAAGCAACATGGAAGCTGATAACACGTCAATACAAACTAGAGAGTGGTGACAATTTGGAGAAAATAATTTGCTGTGCTGTCAATGTTTCTTGTAGTAGGCATAAAAACCTAACATGGTAAGCCTAAACCATGTGATCTTCCAGCAGTTTTATAGACAATCTGTAGTTGCAAGCTCAGTCAGTTGTCCCTGTAGAGTCACTTTCAAAGGGTGGCATTTAGCCTTCAGCTGATCTGTGATCCTAATAACTCCCATCTGCTGTGCTTTATTACTGATAGGTTTGTTTGAAGTAGCAAAACATGCACCCTCTGGATGACTGTAATGATCTTGATAAAAAAGGAGACAGACAGAATGTCATATATTCTATCACACTATCTCCTGTAACAGTGGTAGGCAGTGCTAAAAATAATAATTTGCAGCCTTGCTTTAAAATGCTGAGAGTGACTGGGAATTCTTCAGATTTGCTGTAAGATCATTCCAACACTAAAGTCTGTACTGGTTATGTAAATTGAATAAATAATGAAAGGAAAAACAAATGTTCAATGTTATGTATAATTTTTTTTTTTTGTTGCCCGTGCTTTTCAATATGAAAGTCTAATGGTCTTTGATTGATGAGTTTGAACTAACCCATTATTCTCAAATCATTTTCTATCGTCAGTCATATTTGGTCAGCTGACATCCCATTTCCATTAATTGCTCCTGGTGGTGCTGCTGTTGTACATTTTACTGGAAGAAGCAGCTTTGTCTTGGCATTTTATGACTTTTCTCAAGCATCATCAGAAGTAATCCTCCAGAAAGTTAAACACTGTATCTCTGTTGTATTGTCTGAGAGCAAGAACTGGCTAAAACTTTAATCTATGTAAACTTACTGCTTTACTCAAGTGGCCTTCCATCCATTTATTATCCAACCTGCTATATCCTAACTACAGGGTCACGGGGGTCTGCTGGAGCCAGTCCCAACCAACACAGGGCGCAAGGCAGGGAACAAATCCTGGGCAGGACACACACACCAAGCACAATTTAGAATCGCCAATGCACCTAACCTGCATGTCTTTAGACTGTGGGAGGAAACCGGAGTACCCGGAGGAAACTCATGCAGACATGGGGAGAACATGCAAACCCCACGCAGGGAGGACCCGGAAAGTGAACCCAGGTCTCCTAACTGCGAGGCAGCAGCGCTACCACTGCGCCACTCTTCTTGTGCCAAAAAATTTTTTGTAATGTGGTTATTTGGTTTATGTTATCCTTTCCAGTTTTTTTTCTCCAGATTTTCTATTTTTACTTTGTATCCTGAACCCAATTGCCCTTGAAGAAAACTTTCTTTTTTTTTTTAATTTAGGTTTGGTCCTGAAGTTTTGCCAAAGTTTGTAGCCCTTGCCATGGTTGTATTTACAGAGACCTGATCTGTGCACAGCACTCTTGTATCATCCATATACTGTATACAGGCACTTTTTCTGCTTGTCTTACTCTTACTCCAATTTGTATTTCTTCTGTCAAGACACTATTAGTTTATATCTCACTTGCTACTCTTTTATAGCAGTACTTGACAATCCGAAGAATCAGTTTCTCCAGGAGGCTTATTATTTTTTTCACTTTTCCCCATCTCAAATTTCCATATCAAGATTAAATACTGCTATAAGAGTATTCATTTCTGCTTCAAATCCTCATACTTGTAGCAATATTAAATTATCCATTATTTTCATCCCTGGAACTGCACATACCTGATCTTCTGTAACTTCTTTGACTTTTTTCTGAATTCTTAAAAGCTATAAACCTGCTTCAAATTTTGTGATCTTGACACCTGATGCTGGAGGGCAGTTGTACTCCCATTTTTTTTTTTTTTGTATAACCTTATATTAGAATTAAAATGAAAATTCATGGGCGGCGCAGTGGTAGCACTGCTGCCTCGCAGTAAGGAGACCTGGGTTCGCTTCCCGGGTCCTCCCTGCATGGACTTTGCATGTTCTCCCCGTGTCTGCAAAGGTTTCCTCTGGGTGCTCCGGTTTCCTCCCACAGTCCAAAGACATGCATGTTAGGTGCATTGGTGATCCTAAATTGCCCCTAGTGTGTGCTTAGTATGTGTGTACCCTGCGGTGGGCTGGCGCCCTGCCTGGGGTTTGTTTCCTGCCTTGTGCCCTGTGTTGGCTGGGATTGGTTCCAGCAGACCCCTGTGACCCTGTAGTTAGGATATAGCTGGATGGATGGATGGGTGGATGATAATTAATTTATCCACATTTTTTGGAGCAAGGTGCCTCCCTTTATTTAGCTCTCTATAAACATCTCGTATACATTTTTATTCCTTCCCAAAAGGCCTGGTAGCACTCTCCTGTGAGGCCTCTTACCTCAGGGGTTTTATTTTTTTGAACATGTTTTAAAATTGAATATTTTTTCCTTCTCTGCTTCACCTGTTTATTTTCTTTATTCTTTTAAAAAATTGATCTTTTGCCTGTGTTTCTGTTCCTTTACTTTGAGAGATTCTATTAAACACTTCAGTTTTGTCTTGCTTTATTATGTACTTGTACTGTTCCTTCTTGATAATTTAGTTTTTTAACATATGGTTTAGACCTTTTGTTCTTTTGATTTTTGAAAAATGAAGAACATGTTGTTAATTTGCTTACCTTGTACCCTGCTTTTTTCCTTTTTGTTCATGTTATGCTTGTTTTTTTTTTTTTTCATACACTTTTTTCCTTCCTTATTTAATTGTTCTAATTCTTATAAACCTTTTAACACTTTCTGTTTTTTTTTTCTTTTTTTGTTTTTCCATCTTTGGAAGAATAAGTTTGTTTTTTCTTTCATCACTTGCTTAGAGTGCTATAACTTGTCCTTCTGAGTCCTGCAATTTTGATAACAGTTCTGTATATTTTATGTTTGTATATTCAGTCAATTTGGCATTTTATTCCAAATTCCTTTGCTCCTTTCTGTGTTTTTCAACTCTGCTATTAAAATCTCTCTCTACTATATAAAAGTGGGCTTTTTTAAAAACTTTTTACATTTGTATAGATTTATTGTAAATATTCCAGATGTTCCAATGCCTTCCCTTTTCTGTTTTTCTAATTTCTTTTTTAAATAATGACTCTGAATTGTGTTTTTTTTATTTTTTATTTTTTTAGTAATTGACAGGTTTTTTCAAGTCATTTACTTTGACAGTCATCAATCACATAGTTACAAGTCTTCTACTATTATTTTATTTGAATACAAATTTAGCATTTCATTTTTTCAAAAGCTCACATTTGCCATTTTTTTCCTGTAGGTTTGTAAACATGTACTGTCATGTTGTTTCTCTTCTTGTCTTTTCTTTAAGACAGTAGTTCTGTTTTACGTAGGGTATTCAATAAGTTATCATGAGTTTCATGTCCTGTATTTGTGCTACAAATCTGAACTTGCCACTGGAGATCAGGAGATGTCTTGGCATGCCACACATGCTGTTTGTGGTTATTTCATATCAAGCACTAAGAGAGTGAAGATCAGAAACACATATACCTGTGAGTTTACAGAGAATTTGAGAGATTGGTAGTATCACTCAGTCAGTAAATTCCTTACATAGGAAGGGTAGAAGACAAAGGAAATCTATGATAAGTTGAATGGTCTGTATGGTGCATCATCATACTATAAGGTGTAGTTATGGACCAAACAAAATAGGTTCGGGAGTCGATTGAAGTTGACTCCCACATGTGTCCTGTAGGACCATCTCCACAGGAAATGTGCCAAAATGTATAGGCCATGGTTATGGAACTTCTTGTTAAGATGAATGTCATAGCCCATGAACTAGGCATTTCAGCTGGCACAGATTTCACAGTCATCCATACTCATTTGATAATGTGAAAGATTAGCTCCCAGTGGGTTCCTCGAAAGCCAACACTGTATCAGAAACCTTGTTGCTGGGAATTTAGTCATGAGAACTTGGACGTTGTTGGAGAAAATCCCACTGACCTTTTTTCATGGATTGTTAATGGGAATGAAACCTTGGTTTTATCACTGTAACCCTGAAATTAAACAAGAGTCCTTACAGTAGAAGCTTAAGAGGTCCCCGACCCACAAGAAATTTCTTTTCCAGCAGTCAGCTGTAAAAAACATGGCAATAGTTTACTGGGATAGAAAGGGTGTTCTTTTGTTGGAATTCATGCCACAAAAGTTACACACTGGAGAAACGTATGCTTCCTTAATGAAGTCCTTATATTAGGCCATCAAATAGAAGCTTCGTGGGAAACTGTGAGTAGGAGTGCTAGTGCTTCACAGCAACATGCCGCCCTACAAAGCCAGAAAATCAAACACTGGTATCGGGGAATGTGTCTTCATAGAGCTTAACCGTCCACCATACAGGTTGGCTGGAGGACCAAAATGAGTCATTCTGTTTCCATAGCTATTACATCACTGGTAATATCTCACTAAATAAAGATATATGTGTTGAATTCAAGGGAGATTACATTGACAGATAATGACAAATCAGATATTATTTTTGCAGCAAGTTAGATAAATTATTGAATACACCTCATATACTATTTCTTCAAAGTCTATTTCTTTGAGGATGTTACTTTTTATTATAGAGTCTACACTTGTATTTATATTAAAATTTGTTTTGGGGGAAAAAAATCCCTTCTACTTTGCCACTGTATCTGTAAATTATATCTCTTTTGCTTTTAAGACTCTTCTTACAAGCTATTCTCATATTCTATTTGTGCTTGACCCATTACCATCCATGTTTCTTTTTGTTATTATTATTATCATTATACAATTTTATTTAACTTGCCTTCTCTGTTTGGCTGGGACAAATTTTGCAATCAATTTTTTACCCACTTTTACTGAACCAGTTTCCTATAAGCATTGCATGCATCCTGATAAAGCAATATTTCATCAATTTTAACCCAGGAGCTATAATTTTAATTTCTTCAGATTTAAATTTCCTATTTCCTTATTTTATACTCTTAGGGATGAAATGTATAATGCTTTTAGCCAACACACATATATGTGAAAAATTAGTAGTGTTGTTTAAATGGTTAGTAGGTTGGAGTTTCGATCAAACGGTTAAAGGTTCAAGACCAGTGTAGACAAATTAATTAACAAAAAAATTCATCTTGATTAATTGATATGAAAGATTTGTCAAATTATTTTAATATGACAGTTAAGTAGCATTGGTCAAGTGGTTATCGTGTTGGAAGTTCAATCAAACTTTTTGTTTTAATTTTACCAATTTTTCATCATTTATATACAAATTTGGCGAATTACTCTTTTCAGTGATTTGGGTGATATTGGCAGAATAGATAAAGTTTTGGGCTTTTCTAAGAAAGACTGAAGGTTTAATTCTTCAATAGACAAACTTACATTTCCATTACTTCACACGTGTGAGGTTTCTCTGCGCTTAGGATTTTCTGAAATTAGAAATAAACATGAATGAATGTTATGTTTCATTTTAAGATTGTAGGTTTGATTCCACTCTGTCGCTAATGTAATTTCTGTCAAATCAACTTCCCACCCAAGTCAAGGTTTTTGTAAGTGCTGAGGACTGTGTGGCATTAGGGTGGCTAAAAACTATATATAAAAAAAAGATTTTTTTTTACTTTTAATAAATTCCCTGAATGATTAAAAAAATTACTCTTACAGTTTGAAAATGTTTCCAAATATAACCATTATCCTTGATACTTTAATCAAGTTTTATATGATATGTCATTTTCTTTGCATAGTTAAGCTGGTCAGAAATTTCCGTTTAATGAATCTATGCATTTTAATTGAATTAAATATATTCTTTTATGGTGCCCCACAATTTTATTTTTAGTCACATATGATGAGCAAAATCTTAGTTTATTTTTGAAATACAAATGGATTGTTAAGTTCCGATAAGGATATGTTTTCTGCATTCTTTTGCACTTTTAAATTATTTTTACTCTTCTTCCTAGCTTCTGGGGATTTTTAAGAGGGTCATACTGTTTTACTCATTTTCCTCTTCTTCACTTTTGGTAATTTTTGTCCTAATAGTAATTAAATTTAAATTTTAAAAAAATTCTAATTTTTTGTTGAATTTGGGACAATCTTTAAAGATGTGTGACCTTCCCAGAGATATTGAATATCAGGTTTTTGGTTTTGTTTGTGATTTTTTTTTTTTTTTTTGGGAGAGACCAGGGTTAAGTATCATACCTTACCATAGGTATAAAATTTGTCTTTCACATATCCTATGCTCGGCACGGTGGCGCAGTGGTAGCGCTGCTGCCTTGCAGTTAGGAGACCCGGGTTCGCTTCCCGGGTCCTCCCTGCATGGAGTTTGCATGTTCTCCCTGTGTCTGCGTGGGTTTCCTCCGGGCACTCCGGTTTCCTCCCACAATCCAAAGACATGCAGGTTAGGTGGATTGGCGATTCTAAATTGGCCCTAGTGTGTGCTTGGTGTTTGGGTGTGTTTGTGTGTGTCCTGCGGTGGGTTGGCACCCTCCCCAGGATTGGTTCCTGCCTTGTGCCCTGTGTTGGCTGGGATTGGCTCCAGCAGACCCCCGTGACCCTGTATTCGGATTCAGCGGGTTAGAAAATGGATGGATGGATATCCTATGCTGTCACAATTGCTCATTTTTAGTTATCCAGGATAGAACATAACCCCTTTTACTCCTCTTGATGTTTTCAATTTGTATCTATGTCTTTTCTTAACTTATGCTGAAAATTGTAAAAAAACATTTTTATTCACTTTTCATCAGTTTCTCACTTTACCTCAGAATACTTCTCCAACCAAAATGTAATATTTGTTGTGTTTACTGAGAATATTGCGGTATTAACCACCTTTAATTCCTTATGCCTATGACATGTATTGATATTCCTTCCAAAGTAGAATCCTCTCTGGACCTCGAAAGTGCTGAGGTCCAGGGCTCTTCAGGCACTGGGGCGCCCCTTGGCGGTGACCACGGGCCCCTACAGGGTTGAGCTTCCAAGCTCTGCACCCGTGATCCCCAGTGCAACCAGGGCGGTCACCCCCTCGTGGTCTGGAGGAGGAGCAAGTCCTCCTCCGGTCCTCCTGGGCGTCCCAGCTGGGTACCACCCCCAGCCGTCCGCCACAGTAAATATACAATTTTATGAAAGCAGACAGCTGTTTTTCAGTGATGCACAATTTTTGTGTTGGTTGCACCACACCCACCTCCCTGCGGTTGTTTCCACTGAATCACTGAAGTGGAATGTAGCCTTTACTGTAAGTGGGGGCCCTACCTAAACAGCATGCCATATTCATTTGCTGCTGGTCGAACCAATTTGGTAGGATAACACAGTTTTGGTTTTGACCCAAACCTCACTCCTACCACTAACATTAAAATCCTGTTTCAACAGTAATATGCATGCAAAATTTCAAGATCTTTGACTCGTATGTTTTGCAGTGATGCATTTTTGCCCCTCAATTACAATCGCCCTTCAACCAGCCTGTATTTTAAATTCATTCAGCTTTATTATACATTTGGAATTATGCGACCCACCTCTCCAATGAAATTTCTGAAATGCCATATAGCCTGTATTTCTAGTTGGACCATCAGCATCCTACATGCAAAAGCTTGTGCAAATCAGTTCAGCTGTTTCTGCATGATTGGTGAACAGACAAGATGTGATTTGAAGGTGGTTGAAAGGAGGTCCTTAATGTGCTAATAAGCTAAATGACATAAAACAAAGATTAAAAATATGAAAGACAGACCGAGGGTATTATTATTTTATTTATATAGATTTCCAGCAGTGGCATCATGTTACATCAGGTATGATTTACCTCCACCAGCTGTATCTGCTTCTCATCGATCTATATGCAGTGCCACACCTAGGAACAGTTGTGTTAAGAAAGGAAAGGAAAAGTATAGTTAAATGCCAAAAGGGAAATTTGGCCACTCCAGCCTGTAAATTCTTTAACAGAATTTAAGCTTAGTACAAATTTAGCTCCAGGCAGCTTGGGAACTCCTTTCATGTCCAGGTCTTGGTTCAGACTGAGATGTGACACTTCAGGCACACCTCCTTTTTATTAAATTCCTACCTGAAGGGGTGAGATCTTCCTTTTACTGCAGAGAAAGGACAGTTGGTGACAGTGCCTCCTCTTGGTCCGAGCTGGTATCACTTACCTTATTTAAGCCCTTAAGGTAATCCCCAGTTGTTCATGTATGTCGAGAGAGAGAGAGAGATAAATTGATTAATATGTTAATAAATGACAAAAACATTTTGCATGGCTACTCTGAAGTATATAGAAAAGGGACATTGTTTAGCTTTTTTAACTGTGTTTTTTTCATGTTGGCATGTCTACACATTTCGTGAAGAGGGAAAGTAATTCTCACATTGTCATATTCTGAGAGTTTTAAAAAAAGTCACATTACATTGACAAGGCTCTTATGTAAATAACAGGGAGTTGTCTGCTTTTTCCTTGCCCAGCTTAAATTGAGTTAAGTTGGTGGAGAATGTTATACCACATTATAAAATATTGAATCTTTTGTGAAGCTCTTTGTGACAGTGGTCTTGTTGACTCAATGGCAATTTCACGTCTACTGAGACTCTTAACAAGCTTCTGCCCTGCATGGGAAAGTTAGCATTTAGTAAAGCTGTAGCCAGGGTACAAGAAAAGCAGGTAAAACATTTTTGTCTTATCATTCCAGTTTTTTTTTAAACTTATATCAGCATTTAAAAAACAAAATCAATGTTTTATTTCTGGAGTGATGATGACATATTTTTTGAATAATTTGTTTACTAGAGACCAATGCAATGTTCAGTGCTGCTGTCTCACAGTGCCACAAGACCAGCTTTGAATCTTAGACTCCTTCTGTGTGGTGTTTCCATGATGTCTTTGTGGGATTTTTTTTCAGATAGTACAGTTATACTTCCACAACACAAACATGGCATGTTAAGTTAAATGGTGACTCAATTAGCCCAGTATCTGTGAGTGTAAGTGTGTATGTGTGTATGTGATCTTGTGCACTGTGGCGAAATGGTGTCTTACCCAGGACTGGTAACCAGCTTGTAATGATAGGATAGGCACCAGCTTCTTTCAATTCTGAAGTGGATAAGTGTGTCAAATGCATGCATGGATGGTTAGTTGAATTCTTAAATACTACACAGGCAGTGATCGAAACCAGTGAGCCACTTGTGTGGTAATGAGGAGGTATGGCACCAGATTATTTAATGCATTGTTGTCTACTTTGGCAACCCTACCGCTGTTCTTGTCTACTGGAAAAGTAAGTTAATTTTGCACCAGGGTTATCCCCAAACCTTATACGTATTTGTTTATATGTCTTTCTAAAATAGTATTGTTTATTTCCCAGACTTTCCAGATAAAATGAAACAAATTAAAACTCGGAAGTGCCACAAACACAATCAGTTATAAAAAAATGATGTTTGCATTTATTCATAATGTTTGGTAGGTTAACTTTCTGCTCTGCGCCCAGTTGTCTAGGAATGAACATGGGTACTTTAGAAATATTGGGCACACATTCTCCACACTCATTTGTATTTGAATCATTTAAAGCCATACAAAATATTAAAAACTGTTTATCGGACTGCTAATCTGTTTTAATTTCTTTTATGTTATTCTGCTATTTTTTTTTAACTGTATATGTATTTTTGTACAGGAATACATCATGGAGCTTCCAAATTATAGCCGACAGCTAATGCAACAGCTGCACGCTTTAAGGAAAGAAGGACAATTCTGTGACTGCACAATTTTAATTGGCAACACTCCTTACAGAGCCCACAAACTTGTCCTAGCTGCCTCCAGCTTACTGTTCAAGTCATTACTTGAGAGCTCGGACACAATTTCAATTGATTCTGCCGTTGTCACTTCAGATGAGTTTGTAAACCTGCTGGAGATGGTCTACACAGGCAAACTACGCCCAGGGAAGCACAACTTTACTAAAATCATTTCTATTGCTGACAGCCTGCAGATGTTTGATGTAGCAGTAAGCTGCAAGAATATTATTAATGATCTAATACAGAAATCTGTATCATACCCTGTGGAGACCACTGTAGAGCCCCACAACAGAGAAGTTCAGGAGCAAAGCCAGTCTGTCCCACAGAATCCTGCTGTGATATCATTTTTGAGCAATAGTGTGGCAGAAGATTCTGCTTCTCCTCAAGAACATATACCCTCAGATCCTGAAGCACATGTCCAAGATGGAGCTAGTGAACAAGCAGTAGCACTTGTTGTTGAAAATGCAACTGGTGACCAAATCTCTGGACAACTTATAGAAAGGACTACTGAAGATTCTTCTCCAAGAAGCAAAAGTCATCCTTCTCCAGTTAAGTTAGAATGCGACTTGGACATGTTGGTAAAACGCAAAACTGAAATTGGCAAAGCCTTTTGTGATATAGAGAAATTTGTCCAATTGGTTGAATCATGCAAAGAATTTTCTGCTGTGGAGAAAACGGTAAGAGCAACGGATTTGAATGCCATGTGTAATTTTTTATGTATATGCAATATGTTTACCGTGGTGGGCTGGCACCCTGCTCAGGGTTTGTTCCTGCCTTGCGCCCTGTGCTGGCTGTGATTGGTTCCAGCAGATCCCCTTGACCCTGTGTTAGCATATAGTAAGTTGGTAAATGCTTGACTGACTGTAATATGTTTACTGGTTCCACTTAATATAATGCATTCTAGAAGGATGCAAAATAATTCTGTAGGATGCAGAATATTGGAAAAAAATCTAATAGATTTTAAAGGAAATCTAAATTTTTGTTTTGTACAGTTACTGTATGCCATTTTAATATGGAATACATTTTAAACATAAGAATTTTGACTTAAAATTAGAATTATGAAAAAAAAATATTGTATTCAAGTACATTTGGGATAGAGTCAATGACAGCAACAGATTTTGCTTTGACTGGATTTTGAAAATGAATGAATGAATGAGGTTCAGTCCTTTCACTTTTCTTCAATTTATCCTGATGAATGTCAAGGTGCCATCCTTTCCTCCGGAACCTTCCCAAGTTCCTCCTTGGGAATTCCCACATTCTCCCAGGTCAGTTAAGAGGTGAACGCCCTCCAGTATGTTCTGGATCCATGCCCGGGCCTTTACCCAGTTGGCTATGTCAAGTAATGTATCATTATGTGTATTCTGAATTCAAGTAAATTTGAAATTTAGGTTCCAATTATTGCATGTGATTGAAGACTTCAAGCTAGATACAGTTGAGAGTTACACAATAATTGCAATATTAATAATGAATAATGGTTATCTTTAATATTGTTGCTAAATTGAGGAATTAGTCATTTTTGAACAGTTCAGAATGATCCTAACATGAATTCAGCAACTGGCTGAGTTAATGGATGAAGACAGCCATTTATTTACATGTTATCTGATTGTACACTGAAATTAAACCTTAAATATTGGACTGGTGTGAAAAATGACAGTGAATGATACTTTATTCTACCTTGCTGTTAAAAACAATATATGAGGATATACTTAGTACTCAAAAATAAGCAAGTAATAAATAACTGTAATACTTCTGAATAAGATGGTTTTATGTATTAAAACAGAAAGGCTGTGTATGCAGCTGTTATGCTTCAAAACTGAGAAAAAAAATGTGTATAATTGGCTTATATTAATGTAAGGAAATGTATGGTATTCCTTGTAGGAAGTAGATACGTTAGATTAGAATACAAAATGGAATGTCTGAAAGTTTAAAATGTACCCCTTATAGGAAGGGCCTAGGAGTCACAGTGGTCTTGTTAGCTATCAACCTCTAGACAGTGTACAGAAGCCATTACAAAGACTAACAGAATATTATCATCTATAGTACAATGTGTAGAGTTCAAGTCTAAGGAGGTTATGCTCAAGTTGTATAACAATTTGGTGAGGCAAAACCTGTGTAACGTTTTGGTCTCTTGTCTACAAATATGACAAAGCAGCACTTCAAAAAGTCCAGAGAAAAGCATCTAGGCTGATTCCAGGATTGCAGGGAATGGGTTTTGGGGAATGTTTAAAGGAACTGAACAGTTACCCACACAAACATTGGGAGATACACCAGTGGCATTGATCAGGTAAATATGATGGGGAATGCTTTGAATGTAACACAGCCAGTAAGTATATCTGCTTTTGTTTACTTTTGGTGGAGGAGGATGAAGCCCTGGGCACGCAATGTCATTTCTAACCAACCGTTGAAAACCCTGTCCCTATCTGGCCATTCTCCATTTAAGAGTACTAACAGCCAAAAGTAAGTATTCATTCTTGACCCAGCTTCTAGAAAGAGAGGCCCTCCTGTGGAGACAACTATTTGCTTCAGAGGGCTTAAGCTCATATTAGGCTATATGCCTTGGACTGATGGTCCTAGTTTTCTATTATTATTTTGCTGTCCTTTTGTTGAGTTAAATGACACCCATTAAAAAGGTTTAACACGGGCTACCATAACCCTTCTTTACATGTGCCTGTCTTGTTTTCCCAAAAGTAAAAAAAAAAAAAATATTATGGCTGAAAATATTATCAGGATGACCATGTGCCACACTCGTACATTTTCGTGATGCTTCAATAAATAAATGATCATTCCACTCATGCAGGTTCACAAATTGCTCCTAAATAAGCCAGAGGTACTTTAGTTGTGGATATGAATATAAATGTATTGATGGGAGGTGGGTCTACAATTCAAATGCTTGTTCACATCTAAACTTACTCAATTTTGATCATTAATATTTTCCAGAACTGGTTTATTTAACAACATTTTAGTAATATGCGTTTTTTGGGTATGTTTTCAGCATATGACTGAATGACTTGACATGTGGATTATGTGATTTGAGTAACATGAGATTTTTTTCATGGATAATTTGCTAGTGTTTGCTGTTGATCAGCGCTGGTGACTATAAATGACTTTTGTTCTAGAAACTTTTTCATCTCATTTCTGCATGAAAACACGAGATTAGCAATATTTCTTAGCATCACTATATGCTGATCAACCACAACATTAAAACCACTTAACTAATATTGTGTAGGTCCCCTTCGTGCCTCCGAGACAGATCACACCCATTGAGACAAGGACTCCACATGACCTCTTAAAGTGTCCTGTAGTATCTGGCACCAAGCTGTTGACAGCAGAACATTTCCAGTCCTGTAAGTTACGAGTTGGCGTCTCCATGGATCAGACTTGTTTTTCCAGCACATTTTGCAATGCTCAATCAAATTGAGATCTGAGGAATTTGGTGGCCAAGTCAACACTTTGAACTTTTTGTTTTGTTCTTCAAACCATTCCTGAACTTTTTCTTTCAGTGTGGCAGGGTGCATTATCCTTCTTCCATTTCTTCTCCAGATAAATGACTTGCACACACCTGATGATCCACATTATCTTAAAAAAATGAGATTTATCAGACCAGGTCACCCTGTTTCATGGTCCTGCTTTCATGCTCACTGTAGGTGCATTTGCCACCAAGAGGGGTCAACAAGGACACTTTGACAGGTCTGCAGCTACGCAACAAGCTGCAGTACACTGTGTGTGACACCTTTCTGTCATGGCCAGCATTACCGTGTGTTGTGCTGCAGTGTCTGTTCTATGGGATCCGTCCGGACAGACTAGCCTTCACGTTGACCTTAAATTGGACCACTTTTAGGATGTGTTAACCACTGCACATCAGGAACACCCCACAAGACCTACTATTTTGGAGATGCTCTGATCCAGTTGTCTAGCCATCACAATTTGGATCTTGATAAAGTTGCTCAGATCCTTATGCTTGTCTGTTTTTCCTGTTTTCAGTGCATCACCTTCAAGAACTAACTATTCACTTACTGCCTAATATATCGCACCACTTGAAAGGTGCCTTTGTAACAAGATAATCTGTGTTATTCACTTCACCTGTCAATGGTTTTAATATTGTTGGCTGATCGGTGTAATGTACATAGGGTAAATAACAAATAAAAAAATATATCATTTTTAGGTGGAGAGTACCCTTAAAGCAAATGGTTATTGCTGGAAAGTCATTTCTAGCCTTTATGATACAAGAACGTCCATGCTGTCAGTACTTCTACAATCAGGTGTCATCCCAAAATACCAGTTTTCATTTAGAAACACAGCCTCCTGGAGGCCCCCGGCACTGCTACATTATGGGATCCTGGTCTTCTATAAAATCTTATTTCAGTGCCTGTTACACATTAACAGGTTAATTCCCAACACCAAATTAAGACAATATAGCATGTGCTACCATTGTGTAGCCCAAGAACTTCCACATTCATCGAGTCCACATCTGTTTTTAGACTGGATACTAGCTCCTTTATGCTGGGTATAGCACTTGTGATGCTATGCAGGAAGTCCTGAATGAGTAATTTAATAATATTTAATTTTTTCTGTTTATTTATATACTATTTAGACTGTATCTTTATTTAGTCTAAGTAGACCACTATCTTATTGATTTTTGTTTTTCATTTACGGCTACAATTCAGTGATTAACAGCCTAGTTGGAATGAATAATAGAAGATGTATAGAGTACAGTACTAGGTATGACTGCAGTGCCAGTATTAATAATTTATGTACTGTATCTAATTGTGATGTAATTTTCTTTTAGATTATTCAAGATTGCTGTCAGAATGAAAATGAAGGCAGTCATGTTTTTTCCAATCTCTTGCACAAAGTAATGGAAGAAAAAACTATTGGTGTTGACATTCTGTTTGTTATTCTAAATCTTATACAAAAGACTTGCCCTCAGCTCAGTGACATCCTTCAAGGGAAAGTGACACAAAGCAAAGGTTTTCAACCAGGTGGGGAAAGTTTCTTTTTTTGTGTTAAATGCTTAGCTATAAATCTTTTACTTGTCATAACATTCTTCCCCATTTTTAAATATCTGTTTTTTATTTGTTTATTTATGTATACAATAGGCTTTCAAACCACCCTGTCCAGTTCAAAAGTGCTAATGATAATAATCAGCAGTTTTTAATTAGTTCTAGTTATGTTAAGTATGACTGAGAAATTTTTAGTAAAGACTTTTAATGCTGTATAGATCAGGAATGTCTTAATGTTGAAGACCAGCATGAGGAAGATGGAGAAGAAATATCTATGAAGACTTTGGCACCTGAAGCAACAGAACAGTCATCTCTTAATGGTAAATATTTATATGATTATTATGTTTTTATCCTTCCTTTTATTTTTAGTCTGGTTAACAGGCAGCAATAGTCTATTGTGACAACAGCTCGCACATGTCTTGAGACAGCTTCATGCCAGATACTCATTTCCACTTACCACCATTCACCCACATTAGATTCTTTAGATAGCCACTACATAGTCAGAAAGCAGCTGACAGTGTTGATACTGCAACACAGTGTTTTCCATAATCTTCATTTTGTTTGCATTGTCATATTTTAATTTTAGTAGTAATAGCATAGGCGGGATGGTGGCGCAGTGGGTAGCGCTGCTGCCGCCTCGCAGTTAAGAGACCTGGGTTCGCTTCCTGGGTCCCCCCTGCGTGGAGTTTGCATGTTCTTCCCATCTGCGTGGGTTTCCTCCGGGTGCTCCGGTTTCCTCCCACAGTACAAAGACATGCAAGTTAGGTGGATTGGCGATTATAAATTGTCCCTAGGGTGTGCTTGGTGTGTGGGTGTGTGTGTGTGCGCGCCCTGCAGTGGGCTGGCACCCTGTCCGGAGTTTGTTTCTTGCCTTGCGCCCCGTGTTGGCTGGAATTGGCCCCAGCAGACCCCTGTGACCCTGTAGTTAGGATATAAGAGGTTGGATAAAGAAAGGAAGGAAGTAATAGCATAACAGTTTCACGCTGCCAGATCTAAAGTGGTATTCTGGTACATTGGAATATATCCTGATAAAAGTGGCCACAAGGCAGCAAGTACTGGCTATCAGGCCATCACAAGTAGTAGTAGTAATACTTTTTTCATATTCTGACATAAGAGATGCTGTATTTTCTTCTTCTTCTTTTTCTTTTATGACATTTCTGAACTGCAAATGTGTATGCTTCCTATATTATGCCTTTTGCTGCAAAGATAAGCTCCACTTTGCTTTTATTTTTTAATTCAGAAAAAATAATGTATAATTACTGATTTGTGTATTATACAGTATGTAAAGCCATGTATCCAATCTCACTCTACAATGCATGATACGTCACTCTTTTAATATTCACATGCTTAAAGTTATAGTTCTAATCAAAGTATAAGAAATAGAGCTTTGAGCAATTAAAGAGGTGGAGTCTGAGAAAGGATGCCCCATTTTAATTAAACAGGGACTATCTGTTTCAGAATATGGTTACCTCAGCTGAAAGGGTTTGCTTCCTATAAGGAGAATCCATCCTTTTGGGTAGGAGGTCCATGAATGTAGATGTCCGATCCCTGTCTGGATGCTTTTTAAGTACTGAATGGACAGAACTGATGATATAGGTCCTTCACTTCAGGCCATCCTCTCCTCTAAGGTTAAACAGGAAAAGTAAGTTTACAATGGTGGCACCCATGTATCATTCTCTCCATTTCTTGCTCGGAATCCAAGCCCCCAAAGCGCTCCCTTGGCTTGCTTGTTTGACAACTGTTATTTGCAATAAATGGGATCAAATTAAAAAAAGTCCATTCATCCATTATCAAATCTGCTTCAGGCGTATGTGGACTGGATCCTATCCCAGCAGCAATAGACTTGGAACAGGAATTGGCCTCTGATAGAGCACACTTGTCTTCAGTTAAACTAGCATGCTTCACATTTACATGAAGTACTGTCATGCTAGACTGTAAGAACAAACCAGAATTCTGTTTATGCCACAGATTGCACAAATATCCATGTTTGTGATGTCTGAAGTCATTTTACTACCCTGATTTATATGGTCCCTTTGTAGCCATATTAGTACCACATTAACGGTGTTAGGATTCAAGTTGCATTTTATAAAAGAATAATTTAAATATCAGAAAGAACTCTGTAGCCGGAGGCATTCTGACAGATGCAAGGCTGAAACAGTGATGTGCCTTCTGTGGGAGTCTGCCATCTCTGAGAAATACAAAAGCTTCACCTTTGCTGTCACTTTGCAAGGCAGTCAGCAGGGGATCTTGCTGTGATACACATGATTGTAAACAGAATTGAATGCTGTATATTATAATACAATACCTATGTATCGAGCTTTGGGCTCTGTAAAGAAGATCAAAAGTATTGCACTCTAACATTTCATATATTTCATGCAACTTTGCCCAGGCACTTTCTGAATCCTTTCCTTCTTTGTATAAATGGAAGAAATACTACTTACAGCTCAAAGTAGACTAGTGTAGAGGAATTAGATGTAATGCATTTGAGACTTATGGCTGTTAGTGAATCATATAAATAAAGCTCTAGAAACACTTAGCAACAAAAGGCTTCAGGTAGCGACACTGTTTACTCAATAGAACACAGAGAGAGCTATCCATAAAAGTAATTTTTATAAATGTTGGCCTAATTTTTGTACTGCATTCTTTTACTACTACAACAACAGGCTTCTCTAACTGGCTGCCTAATGCAGTGTTAAATAACATTATCAAGAATCTTTGTTCAGCAGTTCTTCTTAGATATGTAAGGTACAGTTTGATCATTCAAAGTTCTTTTTTTATGCTATTATCAGAGGTTGGAGATTCTGAGCCTGAAGAGAAGAACTTATCTGATTTTCTCATTAAATACTTGGATCAGCTTATAGCATCTTTAACAGACATGAGCCCAGTCATTGAATGTTTGAACACATCTACTGAGGAGTTTCTGTCTAAGGATGAGAAAGAGGTATCGTACCCTGCTCTTTGGTAGTATATTATATAATGGATAATTATTTGAATAGAGTTGTTTACATGAGAAAACAAATATATGGTTTTGATATTCTTCATTGGACTATGCCACAAACGGTATGAATTGATTTTGAAGGGAAAAAATAAAGTACTGGGGACTCCCTGTTTATTTGCAGGTGTTATTGTAGAAAAGCACAAATGTACAGTGATAAAACCACTATAATACTATCCATCATCTCCATCAGTTTGACTGATGTCTCAGTTTTTGAAAGGAGATCACTCATCTTATTTTTTCCTGGGTGATAAGACACAAAAGAAGATAATCAAGACCCTATTTATGGGTGTATTGGTGGACAGCCCTTGGAAATAGGTCAAGTCCGGCTCATTGTTTTAGCATCTATGGGAGAAGCGGACACAGACATTGGCTTCCCTGCTTTACACACCACCCCTTGCTATATTCAACTTATTTTGATCTCTATAGAATGGTCACACAGATAGGAATTAAGTTAAGTTAAGACTTAAACTATGACTGGTATAGTAGATTAAATACATGAACGTGCTGCTCAGGGTATCTTTTTCTGTAATGATCCAAAAGCAAGCAAGTACGAGGCACAGTGTGAGACACAAAGGAAGCGTGTTGGCTCTGCATTTAACTATCCTAAGACAGGCTACCATAGACTTTCATTTTGAATCTTGAAAATCTTCAATCCATAAGTGGAGATTTTTTTTATGAGTATTACTGGAAGGAGTATTAATGGTAGGAGTATGAATATTGTGCTTGTTAAGTTCTCTATAAAAAAGTATTCAACTGGAGTACCATATGCACACAATCATTTTGGCTAGTAATTGTGCCCCCTTTTTTTGTCTGTTTCAGCCTTGTGAAATATTTACTACCTCACTGAATTTAATTGCATTCTCCTTGCATGCTCTTTATAGATAAAACTATTGAAAAAAAGAAAATAGTTGACAATGGCTTGTATGAGTAGGATTGTTGGTCACTCAGGGCCAGTGTTGTATATGTGAGTATATTTTTAGAATATTTCTACTTAAGTTTTAACATTTCTGTCTGCTTTTAGTGCACTACATTTTCAAAGGCAAATGGCTAATTTTTCTCTGCTACATTTTGCTAGACACATTTGTTACTGTAATATTAAACCAGAAAACAAACAGGCTACACAAATATGCACAATACTTTACCAAGTCCATTATCTAAAATATTAGCTTCCTCTGCTTTAAGAACAACTGCTTTATGAAATTTATTAATATGAATTATCAAATATGTGCCTCTGGTGCAAACACTAGAATCCTTTCATCCACACAGTGATTCAACTACACCTCGTCCCAGCCTCTGCAACTGCCAGGGCTGTTTTTTTTAAGGATGGGGCTGAATGCCAGTCTCCGTTATTTCTGTGTCTGATGCTGGGCTCAGACACTGTCCTTGCAGCAGCCTGCCAAATGGGGTGGGGTTTGATAAGCAGGCTTCAGTGAAGTGAGTTGTATGTTCACGTGCTGTGATTTTTCTCACCTTACTGTGTGTTTCTAATTTCTTCCTGCATTATCCTGGGCATCACAGGTCCAAAACAGATTATGTAACAGTTGGAAAAGCTCAAGAAAAAACAAAAAGCTATTCCTTTAAATGTGAAGCTGGAAGATAAAAGTTCTAAGTAAAGAACTTTATTAAACATGAAACGAAGGGCAATATCTTATTAGAACGTTTTATTTACTTTGGTATTATTTGAACAAAAATGGGGCAATTATGGGGACAGTGGAGCACTTAAAATGTTTTCCATTTAAATAAATTTCAACTAGATTATGAAAATTCACTTTATGAAGCAATGTTCAGAGATAGATTTGCTCATTCGTAAAGCAAAGGAAGCCTGTATGCTTTTCCTATTAAAACCCTGCCTAGTAAATTAGGATACAGTCATTAAGCTGTCTGCTTGTGCTGATTGTCGCTGCCCCAAGTTGCAGTTATGTGGCTCCTACTTTACTGATTGTAACACAACTCTCACTCAAAAAGAAGGTGGCCTGAATTATTTTTGGTTTGTATTTATTTTTGTTATTTGGTACACTGTATTAATCCCAGAGGGGAAAGTGTCTTATTATTTGAGGGTCAGAGTGCATATATCTTTTTATATGATGGAAAGATCCTACATTTACTTGTACTTTTGATTTTTACTGTAAGTACACTGATTAACAGATACTTTAAACCTTCTATTTAAATAGTTTTCTCATGCTGGTCAAATTTTACTTTTACTGTGTTCACTTTCTAGAAAGGTAATTATTGTTCTTTTACTCGGGTATGTCTGTTTGGTACTTTTTGTAACACAGCTTAGAACCTAAAGCATCTGAATAGATCAGCAAGCATGTTTTGATGAAAGAGTAAGGCTCCATGGTTGTTAGAGTGTACTATTTAAAATGCTGTGGAATTTGTCTGAGATTGCCAGAAGGGGTCACTGCTAGCTCATAGTTTAAATTTGTAAACTGTCAGGACTTTTTCCAAGTCAAATCATAATGATAAATGCAATATCCAGATCTATATACTGTATATGCCTTATAAGTTATTTTTTTACTATTAAGTAAAAAAAAGTATCTTCAATGAAAATAAAAGAATAAGGAAAAACTGTCAAGCTTTTGCATCTTGTCATTTAAATACTTGTATTTATATTTACTGTTTTTATTTGTAAAATACCAGGAATTAACATTGAATTTATTTTGAAAAATGCTGCCCTTTTTTAGCATTAACCTGAACTTCCCTTAGATCACAATGTTTCCTTATTAATGGAATATTTAGTGCATATTAACGTAAGAACATTATTTTTTGGGAAAATGATGTTCTTAATAAATGAAAATAGTTCAGACTTCAGTGTTTGCTGCACAGTTAAATTACAAAAGCTTTGCACAAGAAACCAAAAAGCCATATTATTGTCCAAAAAAATCTAAAAATTATATACTCTGTACTGTAATCACAGGACCTTTATAACTACCCGTTTTACTTTTGACGTCTATGTTTATTCAAACATAGACAAGACAATAGTATACATGCTTTTACTGTTTAACTATAGTATTATATTTAATCGTTTTTATTGAGCAAAAATAACTGCAGTTGAATACATCGCCAAATAGGACCTGGCACGACAACTTGAGACAATAGCAAATCATGAGACACCTTAAAAATAACAGGAGACCCCATAGGGTGAAAGCTGTTGGAAGCAATTTTAACTGACATATTGTTTCACTAGCAAGTGTTGAATGCTGTTTGTCAAAGCAGAAGCTTAGAACACTGCCTTTGATTGTCAGCAGCTTTTTTCACAATGTGTCCTTTCAGATGTGATTGTAAAGCCTTGCAGAGCAGAGGATGTTTATTTGTACATGTCTTGTCTCACTGCATAGATGTTTTGTGGATCTGCTTACCTTTTTCTTTTTTTGTGGTTTTAGAATTAGGTGTTTGAGAACCATAGCTTTCAATTAACTGTTTAAAATGGGATCTTTGCATAATCAAGAAATAGTTTTCAGAGCTGTGCTACTTTTACATGTTTGGCTTGCCAGGTGCCCACCTATGGAGTTTCCTCCCATTCCACTCAGAGAGGAGCTATTCAGATTAAACGAGGGTACAAAAAGGCATAGATAAAAATATATTATTCTGAATCTGTTTTTTTTTTTTAATAGAATTACAGTAGTTGCATATAGGTTTGATTTGGTGAAACTAATGCAAATAAAATATCTGCATAAGGTTACAACATAAGGACAACAGTGAGTTGATCTGTTTATTTAATAATAACTAAAAGATAAGAATGTAGGAATTTCATCAGAAGTTTTAACAGGAGCACGGCAATTGTCTCCACACAGTTCATCGGTTCACTTTATGTATTTTTATATAATCTCAAGTGATAACTGCTTACTTCTAGCAGCATCACAAAGTAGTAAGCATTTGAAAACATTACACTGATAAAACAGTCCCTGGAAATGTTTACGTAAAGCTGTTTTGTATGACAGCAGAAAATATAATTAAACCAAAGTCCAAATTGCAGTAGGTCTAGGCTCAAATGTGCCATTGTACTGATGCTAGGTCCTTTATTCACTTTTGTCAAGATGTCTAACTGATTTTTAATCAGTAGTGCGTAGGTTTTACTTTTCTATTATTTTTGTCTTCTTTTAAAATTTTCTATTATTTGACTTAAGGTTAGACTTCTGCTTTGCACCCTGTACTCCTAGAACACTGGTCCCTATGAATTGCAAGTGGATTTAGTATACATTTTATCATATATATATTTATTTATAAAATTATAAAATTACTTACAAAATGTTTTTAGCCAGTATTGGCATGTCCAGTCTGCCCTCGGATTTTGATGCCAGCAAAGAGTAATGATTGAATGTTATTCAGATATGCATATTCTGTCAGTTACCTGTATTAAAAAAAAAACTCTCAGCCACTCACCTATTTGAATTAGCTGTATTTTTGTGAAATCTTTGAGATGCTAATAATCACTTATGTAACACTACTAATCATACTGTAAGTTTTAGTTGCTGTGGCTACCAGTAGGGGGTGCTATGACCCCTCAGCACCTGCTTTACATTCCTGTGCTTTTAAACTCTAAAGCTCTCACTGTGTATTTCAATCTAATGTCTTTTTTTCTTCTAGTTATGTAAATCTTATGTTTACTTACATTAAACTTAATTTGCCACTTATTTTCACAGTTATGAATTCAGTCCTGTTCCATCTGTTGAAAGTTAACTGACTGTAGGAGATATGGTAACATGCCAAATTATTCATCATCTTCAAACTTAACAAACATGATTTAAAAATACCAGTAGCATCAGCGCTGATATCTGCAGGCTCTCATTTTTGACACTTCTATTTTGGGAAAAGATCTCATAAAGTAAATGGGTGCTTTCTTTATTTTAAGTCAATTCTGCACTGATTTACATACCACAATATGCTTAGATAGATCACCACATCACAATTGATTTTGAAGTCATATAATTTATATTGTTCTACTGCTATCCACTTACTTCATCAGTACCTTAAAAAATACATCACATTAGGAAAACAGGATTTTCACTTTCAGAAACCATGCGGCCTACCTTTTTTTTTTTTTTTATAAATACTATGGAATGCTGAAAACCTGCCATCCATGTCAATCTTCCTGGGCTTATTGTATAAACTTATGAACAATAGATTGGATTTGTACCTTTTGTAATGGATATTATTGGTAATTTATTTGAAGGGGCCTCTTTGTTGCATACAATTTCCTAATTAGAATGTACTCTCTTTGGTATACTGAGCTTACTTTTAATGTGTAACTTATTCATTGTCTTTTGTTGGTATTGTAATAATGTCACTAGTCAGCGGCAGACATATAGGAGACTTACATTGTACTGTGTACACATACAGTAGCAGTAAATTTTAACTTGTATTTCCTTTGCATTGCTGCTGTAATCCTGCCTTTCAGATATTCCCTCTTCCTATATTTTATAATCAACAAAATGGACTAGACAAGTTCTGATATACTTAGAAGAGATTCAAATTTCTGCTGTATGTCCATTGTTTTTATAAGTGCATCAATTTTCTACATTGTTTATGGAGAAAAATAGAAATCCAAGTTGAACTGCTGGCTTTTTAACAAAATGCCCTGCCTACCCCTACAAAACTTTGCTGTGCCCATGTCTACCGTATAATATGGTATCCTGGCTGCAAAGTCATTTTTATCAAATACACAGCACTAATGTGCATCCAACTGAGTCCAGAAGAAGACTGAGTGAAAAGGGGCAGGCTTTTAAAGGGGAAGACAGGAAGTGAGGTCATAAGGATCGGGCACGTGGTCTTCGGTCATTGGATCGCATCTGGACCTGACATCAGAAGGGCCGGAGCTGGTAAGGTCTACCTTCATTGGCTCGGTCCCGGAAGTGACGTCAAGAGAGCCAGGTGGAATCCCCCGGGAATGGTCTACAGGCAAGAGAGAAAAAGAGTCCGTGCACTATGCCACATCCCGGCATGTCTCCGAACAGTGTTCACTCAAGCCCTTTAGCTGCCTCCCATGCGCACGTGTGTGACATGGCCCCCCCCTTAGCCCAGACCTGTCAGGTCAGGTGACCCTAACCGAGAGGTCGTGAACCTCAGCTGAGTAATCGCCCATTTAATCGCCAAAGCCTCCCTTTCCACCGCTGCATACCTGGTGTTCCGGTCCAACAGTTTCCGGCTCAGGAACATGATGGGTTGTTCCACACCATAGACACTTTGGCTCAGCACGGTGCCCAGGCCTGTGTCCGAAGCGTTCGTCTGGAGGATGAAAGGCAAAGAAAAGTTAGGTGCCTTCAAAATAGGTCCAGACATAAGGGCCTGCTTTAAGTCACCAAATGCAGCGCCTGTCTTCTCAGTCCATACCACAATGTTCGGGGCCCTCTTCTTTGTTAAATCAGTAAAGGGCACCGCTCTCTCCGAGAACCGGGGTACAAACTAGCGGTAGTACCCGGCTAACCCGAGAAAGGCTTGGACCTGCCGCTTGGTTCATGGACGGGCCATTTCAGAATGGCATCAATTTTGGAGCACTGTGGCCTTACGGTACCCCGACCCACCAGGTAGCCTAAATATTTGGCCTCGCTTAATCCAAAGAAGCATCTCTTGGGATTAATCCGGAGCCCGGCCTCACCAAGTGTCCGCAGTACCGGTTGGACATGCTGTAGGTGTTCCCTCCATGTGCTGGAATAGATGACAACGTCATCAAGGTAGGCAGCACTGTATGAGTTATGAGGCCGGAGCACTATGTCCACCAGATGCTGGAAGGTTGCTGGAGCCCCGTGTAACCCAAATGGAAGGACATGATACTGCCAGTGTCCGCTAGGGGTACTAAACGCATTTTTTTTCCTTCGCGGAGTCCGTTAAAGGAACCTGCCAGTACCCTTTTGTCATGTCAAATGTGGTCAGGTATTGAGCCTGTCCAAGCCTCTCGAGGAGGTCGTCCACTCGTGGCATTGGATAGGCATCAAATCGGGAGACTTGATTAAGCCGACGGAAGTCATTGCAAAACCTCCAACTCCGTCAGGCTTACCGACGAGCACAATTGGGCTGGACCAGGGACTATAACTTTCCTCAATCACACCTAGCTCCAGCATGCACTTGATCTCAAGCTCCACTTCAGCCCTTTTTTGCCTCGGGAAGACGATACGGGCATTCTTGGACAATAACCCCGGGCTCTGTCACAATGTTGTGCTCAACCAGAGAGGTCCTTCCGGGGTTTTCACTGACTACCTCCCGAACGGCCCAGATAACTGTGTCCAGCTCCTGCCGTTGTCTGGGACTTAAGTTCGTGCCGAGGTTAAGGCTGTGTGTGTGAGCGAAGAGTGAGCGGGGCTGGCTGGAGGAGGGATCGGGATCTCTGTCGTTCCATGGTTTCAGCAAGTTCACATGATAAACCCGCTCCTTCGGACAACGATTGGGTTGACTCACCAAATAGTCGACCAGTCCCTTCCTCTCCTTAACTTCGTAGGGGCCTTGCCAATGGGCAAGCAGCTTAGAGTGGGAGGTAGGCACTAGGACCATGACCCGATCTCACGGGTGGAACTCCCGAAGAGACGTGCCGCGGTTGTAGTAACGGGCCTGTGCTGCTTGAGCTTCTTCCATGTGACTTTTAAGGAGAGGCCGAATCTTTCCAAATCTATCGCGTAACTGCGCGATATACTCAAATATGTTTGTAGAGGGAAGAGCCTGTTTTTCCCATCCTTCTTTTAGAATGTCTAATATGCCCCAAGGTTGTCGCCCATACAGTAATTCAAAAGGGGAGAACCCGTGGAGGCTTGTGGGACTTCCCGATAGGCAAAAAGGACAAGGGGGAGGAGCTGATCCCAGTTCCTTCCATACTCGCTGACCTCCTTACGCAGCATTTGTTTGAGAGTCTGATTAAACCTCTCTACTAACCCGTCGGTTTGAGGATGATACACTGCTAGTCTTTAAATGCTTTATTTTCAGTAACTTGGCAGTCTCCGTGAATGTCTCCGAGGTAAAAAGGTGTCCCCTGGTCTGTCAAGACTTCTTTGGGAATACCCACGCACGAAAAGACCCCTAGTAATTCCTGTGCGATGGCTTTGGAGATAGCTGAGCGCAAAGGAACAGCTTCGGGATATCGTGTAGCATAATCCACGAGGACTGAATTGTACTTGTGTCCTCGGGCTGAGGGCTCTAGGGGTCCAACCAAGTCGACCCCGATTCTGTGGAAGGGAACATCAATCAGGGGAATAGGAACGAGAGGAGCACGGTCCCTCCTGGGAATTTGTCGTAGTTGACACTCCGGGCAGGAAGCGCAAAAGCGACGAACCTCCTCATTGATTCCCGGCCAGTAGAAACGGAGCTTGATCCGCTCCAGAGTTTTCTCGGTGCCCAAGTGGCCACCTAGGAGGTGGGTGTGTGCTAGCTCGCAGACCTGCCGCTGGAAGGTACGTGGAATTAGCAGCAGCTTTCTCTTCTGCCCATCATGCATTGCTACACGGTAAAGAAGGTCATTGTCTAATACAAAGTTAGGGCCCTGTGGCATTGACTGATCAGTGCGCTGGCCATTGACAAGGACCACTGCATTTTTTGCAAACTTCAGGGAGTCGTCATTCCATTACTCCCTTCTAAAAGAAGCCGGCGTCTCTTTAAATTGAAACCACAACAAGAAGAGAGGGTCAGCGTCGACCTCAAGGGGCGTGGTTTCCTCCCGTTCCGTCTCGGCGTCGGTGGATGACGTATCAGCGTGTGACGGCCCGGGGGTTGCCACGTCACTCAGGGAAGCCGCTTCGTTTCTCTCTGCCGGCTGATTACACGGCGTGGAGGCAGCCTGAGACGGCTCATTCCCGTCTATAATGAGGCCCCAAGTAATCCCGGGAGTGGTATGTGTCTCACCGCTTTTAATTTCAGGCCAGTTCCGCCCCAATATCACCGGGTGTGGAGGATCAGGAATGATTGCCACGGTTAATT
Source organism: Polypterus senegalus (assembly GCF_016835505.1). Lineage (NCBI taxonomy): Eukaryota > Metazoa > Chordata > Cladistia > Polypteriformes > Polypteridae > Polypterus > Polypterus senegalus. The sequence continues at coordinate 32,612,505 of NC_053159.1, forward strand.
TCCGAACTGATTCCCCGTAGCTGATGACACAAGTGGCAACCCTGTACCAGCGGGTTTCCCCGTGAACACAGGTTATACCGACCTTATATTTCAACCACTGTTGCGGTAGCACAAATCGGCAGGCAACAATGGAAGTGTTGCTGCCGGTGTCCAACAGAGCAGACGTTTTGAACCCGTTAACGACCACCGCGCCTGTTTGTGGGACCGCAAACGGGTTTATCAGAGCACACCAACCCCTCCTTCCCCTCCACCTGCATTCCAGCTCATTCCCAAGCTGTTTGCGCGCACAAGGTCCCGGGGACGCCGGCACAAGCTCTGGGTTGTACAGGGGGTGGCTAGGTTTTGGGACATACCCCGGTTGAGTTCGGTTAAAGGACGGTTCAGCTCCCCCAGATTGTGAGGCCATCCTTTGTTTCTCTATGAGCTCTATGAGCTCTGCCATGTTGTTAAATTCTCTACCCCAGACCGCTGGGTTAAGCCCCGGGGTAGCGTGTCCAGAAGCACGTAGCAAGCCACCTGCTCTATTATTTGAGAGGGCTTCAGTTCTTGTGGCCGTAGCCACTGCCCTACCTTTGCCCATAGGGACCATGCTTATTGAGGGGTCGGCCGCTCTGGGTCGAACCACCAATTTTTTAGGATAGTCACCTGCCAGTCTGGGGCACCCCTAGGTGGAAATCGGGGCTCTGGCTTTACAGGGAGGCTGGTACTCTCCTCCGAGAGAGCATAAACAGCCCTCTTTGCCTCCCCCTTCCGAAGCAGCCCAAGTCTGTGAGCCCCTCCCGAACACTCCCTGGCCTGCCTAGTAGAGCATGCTGGGAGCAGAGCCTGTACCGGGCTACTCCGAAACACGGGACACCCTCCCCACCTGAAAACTCGGCCCCGGTACGCTCCCACCTGGTTGGGTTGCAGGTCCTGTCCCCTTCTCTTCCAGGACTTCTCGATCCTGCCGACTACGCCAATGTCGCAAAGATGAGACATACTCAAGAAAAAGGTTTGGGGCAGCCACCCGTATAATGTATCCTGGCTGCAAAGTCGTTTTTATCAAATACACAGCACTAATGTGCATCCAACTGAGTCCAGAACAAGACTGAGGGAAAAGGGAAAATGGGCAGGCTTTTAAAGGGGAAGACAGGAAGTGAGGTCATAAGGATCGGGCACGTGGTCTTTGGATATTGGATCACACCCGAACGTGACATCAGAGGGGCCGGAGCTGGTAAGGTCTACCTCCATTGACTCGGTCCCGGAAGTGACGTCAAGAGAGCCAGGTGGAATCCCCCGGGAATGTCCTACAGGCAAGAGAGAAAAAGAGTCCGTGCACTCTGCCACATCCCGGCATGTCTCCGAACTGTGTTCACTCAAGCCCTTTAGCTGCCTCCCATGCGCATATGTGTGACAATATATATAGTTTCGAATAGTTGAAATCGTAGGTTTTGACTTCTTGTACTCTGCGCCAAGATCAGTAACACGAACGCCACGCTCATACTTTTCAGTAATTTCTTTCTTAGATTTCAATTTTCTGCAAAACTTTCTTCTCACCACTTTTCACTTTCTTAGAAGCCATGGTTAACTGCAAAAACACACGAAATACTGTAGAGCACAAAGAGATCACAGGTAAAGCATGTACGTCTGACTGAGAACAATGAACAGGGAGCGGCTCAACACGTGCTTAAATACAGTAATCGGCGAGTACAAACCGGAAGGGAAATGAAATGGAGCACAAAGAGTTCACAGCGAAAGCATGCACGCATGTGCAAGCATGCACAAACACACACATCTGACTGAGAACAATGCAACACGTGCGGAAATCATCAGTGTGCACAAACCGAAAGGGAAACTGGCTTGTTCGTATACCGAGCATGTGGTCGTGAACCGAGGCAAAAGTTTGGCATACTTTTTGGTCCTAAACCGAGTTGTAATGCGTACCGAGACGTTCGTGAACCGAGGTTCCACTGTAACTGTTTAACTTTTTAATTTAAAGTTACACATAATAGGTAGTTATTGTTTTAGATGCAAGTATTTCAAATTAATACTAGAATTCCTGAAGGCTACAAAAAAAGTCGTAATGCCGGGCCACCTTAAATTCCTTTGCACCTTTCTATCAGCGTTTGTTTTGCAAATGTGTCAATCAGCATGATCAGTAAGCAGCCTTCTGTCCCATTCCCCACCAACCCAGCTGAAGTTTTCCTAGCTCAAGTCTGTTTATCTGGAATACATACATTTCATGTTTAACACATAACTAAAACAGAAGCTTTTTTCATGTTATAATAATGACAAAATATCAAATAAACACTTTCATAAAAGGTATAACAAAACAAGTGTGCCTTTATTCAAGAATATAACCGAAGAAAAATAAATTATTCAATTCACATGTTGCTGTCAATATGTAAAAACTGAAGCTCAAATATCAATTGCATGGCTGGTGTAGAGGTAAGAACGACTGCTTTTAAATCAAGAGGTTGCAGATTTGATCCCGGGTCTTCCATGCATTTACTATAATGATTAGTAAGCTGCTGTTATTATTACTATTAAATAATAAAACCATACATTTTGCTTTGAGTCTGTAAAAGCCACTGTAAAGTTTTGCTACTTGTAAAAGATTTTGCTGAAGGGATATAAACAGACACACAAATGCTGGTGAATCATATCTTCTTGGTATGTTGTTGTCACTTGAATTTTTTAAATTCAGTTTTATCCTTGAATAAAAGCACACTTGTTTTGTTATACCTTTTTCAAAAGTGTTTTATATTCCAGTAACCACTTGAATGATATCAAATCTGTCTCTGCTTCCTTCATGCATGCATGCACATATTCACACATGGAAATACAATTATTTGAAAACGCTATGTCATTAGAACATGATTTTTCATTTGTATATTGTTTTTTTTTCTCGATATTGTTCAATATCTGCGTTTTGGTGCATGGTACTGGGAATGCAGACAAACTTCTTATTTTTGGATGCATACACTATCAGCATGGCACTACATACTGAAGTGACATTAGCTGCAGGTGGAAGTTCCCATCCCACTTTATGGTGCCAAGCAGAGTTGTGTTGCAGTGCAACAGTTTATTAGCCAGAGAAGGTGACGTGAAGAAAGTTGTCTGTTGTTATGGTTCTGCCTTTGTCCAGAAATGACTTTATGACCACAGTCTCAGAAAGTTTTTCTACTGTGGCACAACTGGGATCTTTTCCTAATTAAGGAGTAGCATTGATCATGCAGATGCAAATCTGTCATTTTTCACACGTTCTACACGGGTGTCATTGTTGTCAAAGCGCAAATGCCCCATGATAGTCTGATAGCAGTGACCGTATCTCTGATTGCTGGTATAACAAATAATTCTGACCAGGCATCAACTACAGCACCTGCTGTGGTCATCGCTGCTCTTGTGAAAAGAATGGAGATAAACGCCATCAACTCAGAGAGTGAGAGGCAAGTTCGTTGTACCACGTGAATGTGACTGAGGGAATTAAACTGAATAAAAAAAAACACTAACTTTTACAAGAAGCAAATATTTACAATGAGTGTTACAGACTCAAATCAAATGTATGTTTCTATTATATAGTAGTAACTAGCAGAATACCCACACTTCACAGCGGAGAAGTAGTCTGTTAAAGAAGTTATGAAAAAGAAAAGGAAAAATTTTAAAAATAACGTAACATGATTGTTAATGTAATTGTTTTGTCATTGATATGAGTGTTGTTGTCATATATATATATATATCTATTTATATCTCTCTCTCTCTCTCTCTCTCTCTCTCTCTCTCTCTCTTTCTTTTATATATATATATATATATATATATATATATATATATATATATATATATATATATATATATATATATATATATATAGGCTATATATATAAAATACCAAGCTTGGCGAAGTAAAAGAAAAGGAAACATTTTAATAATAACGTAACATGATTGACAATGTAATTGTTTTGCCATTGTTATGAGTGTCGCTGGCATATATATCGCAAACCTCGGTTTGCGAGCATAATTTGTTCCGGAAACATGCTCGCAATCCAAAGCACTCGTATATCAAAGCGAATTTCCCCATAAGAAATAATGGAAACTCAGATGATTCGTTCCAGAACCCAAAACTATTCATATACAAATGATTAATACAAAATATAAAGTAAAATACATAATACAAATTAACCTGCACTTTACCTTTAAAAAGAATCATGGCTGGTGTGAGTTTCTAAACTCGTGTGGGATTCCACCCAACGGGATGACACGCGGAAGAGCGTCCCAAAGCAATCGCAGTCTTTGATTGATGGTGATTACGTCGATAGACATTTTAATAGGGGTACAGTTGGAAGAATAAAGGGAATGGGTACTTGATCAGTAAACAAAGTATAAAATATCTACACAATAACTATAACAATTATAACTGATGAACAATAAAACAGCGCAGAACCCGTGGATTAAATAAAAAGGTTGCCTCGTTGGCGAAGCAAGGAAAAAGGACTTTCTTGTATGTCGTTCGTTTATAAAACAGTGCAGAAGCTGTGAGAAAGCTGCTTCACAAAAAAACTGCTGAGCGCCTAATATGGGTAGGCAGTCAGGCAAAGAAAGTGAATGAAATAAGTATAAACGTAACAAACGAACAAAACAACAGCAGAAAAGCCGCGGATTAAATAAAGGAAATGGGTTCTTGAACAGTAAACTAAGTGTAAAATACGTACACAATAACTATAACAATTGTAACAGATGAACAATAAAACAGCGCAGAACCCGTGGATTAAATTAAAAAGGTTGCCTCGTTGGCGAAGCAAGGAAAAAGGACTTTCTTATATGTCGTTCGTTTATAAAACAGCGCAGAAGCTTTGAGAAAGCTGCTTCCTTGTTGAAGCAAGGAAACGAATGAAGACAACGCAGCGAAGAATGGCCTTATATGGGCAGGCAGTCAATTACGTGGGAGGCGTGCTGATTTCCACAGCAGCCGCACCTATGCATATGCTAAAACAGTGGAGAACCTATGAAAAGGCTGCTTCTTTGGCGAAGCAAGGAAATGAATGAACACGCCACAGCGAAGAACGGCCTTATATGGGCAGGCAGTCAATTACATGGGAGGCGTGCTGAGTTGCGCAGCAGCCTTACATATGAATATGCTAAGTGTTGACTAAACAGAAGTTGAAAAGATATGTTTTCGAATGTGATCGCGCAATTCAGATCGAGTTGACATTTTGTCTGTGCATAGTTTCTGCCAAACACCACCCGGACCATCTCATCTTCGTCTGCATAAGTACAGTCCTTCACCAAATGAGGTGAATGGGAGGGGAGATGATGACGTGACTCCCTCACCCGCCTTAACTGTCAATCCCCCACAAACACAGTCTCTCGGAATTTGCATAAATACAGCCTTTCACCTGCAATTTTAACTTAGTTACAAAGTGATCAAAACTCTCGTTTATATCCTGCGTCCTTTCATTAAACTTGTATCCCGCATTACCCGTGGGCATGACAAACGCCAGCGGCAGCGTGTCTATGAACTTAATTTAAACTTCTGGTTTACACCGTGCTTTGTTTCCGAAGTAGCAGCAGTTATGAATATGGTTGTATGTGTCAGTCGCTCGCTTCTTATTGTTTCGCTGCCTTCTCAATTATATAATGCATGTTTTTTTCAGCGCGTTTTGGAGCTCTTCCTGGTTTTCTATGTAGTGCGTTGACAGTCAGTTCACGTGATTACGTGGGAGGCGTGATGATGTCACACGAAACTCCGCCCCCCACGGCTTTCGAGCTCAACTCCATTACAGTATATGCAGAAAAATAGCTTCCAGTTATGACCATTACGCGTAGAATTTCGAAATGAAACCTGCCCAATTTTTGTAAGGAAGCTGTAAGGAATGAGCCTGCCAAATTTCAGCCTTCTACCTATACGGGAAGTTGGAGAATTAGTTATCAGTCAGTCAGTCAGTGAGGGCTTTGCCTTTTATTAGTATAGATAATAGTAGTTCACTACTCGAAATGGAAAATGCTGGAAAGACCTGGGATCGAGCCTACAACCTCTTGATTTAGAGGCAGCTGTTCTTATCTCTAACCCACCCATATGACTAAATAGGATTTGGTTTTTACATATTAACAGCGACATGTATATTGAGTAATTTATTTTTCTTTAGTTATATTCTTGAATAAAGGTGCACTTGTTTTGTTATACCTTTTGTGAAAGTATTTGATATTTGAACTTCAATCTTCACACATTATACATTTCATGTCAACATTTTATCAATTTTTACTATAACATGAAAAAAGTTTCTCTTTTAGTTATGTGTTCAACATTTCTTGCCTTACATTTCCTGTCATCCTACATTTATGCAGATTGTTGTAGACATGGAACACACATAAAATGTATGTATTCCAAATAATTATATATTATTTACCCTATACAACTGTAGGCTCTTCACACCCAGATAAACAGACTTGAACTGGGAGAATTTCAGCTGTATCGGTGGGGGATGGGATTGCAAGCTGCTTGCTGCTTGTGCTGATTGACACATTTGCAAAACAAAGACGCTGATAAAGAGGTGCGAAGGATTTTAAAGTGGCCTGGCATTACGGCCTTTTCATAGGCTTCAGGGATTCTGGGAACCTGGACTCGCCTTCCTGTCTCTTGTGCAAATGTGTGACCAAAGTTTGACAATGCCTTTATAAAAAACAGAGCTGCTTAAACTGCAAAAAATATTTTATTTGAAAAGTCTGTCATTTTTATTTCAGCGTAAACTGATGCCATTTCTCACTGTTTTAGTTCATCTCAAAGAAAACTTTGAGAATCGCTATGAAACTCAAACCGTATAGTATCTGCACACAACACAACTACCTACATGGACACTAGGAGGAGCACTGATTCAGAGTTCTGCTATGTTTATGATGTCATGCCTATACTTTAGGCTGAGCCACACTCAGATTGCCAGAGACCAGAAATTTCTCAACAGACTGCTTATTGCAGGGTTCTCAAGATTCAGGGGGGAAAATGTAGGTGCAGTATTAAGTAATTTTTGCATCGCATTATTATCTTTGATGGCCATTTTTGGTTGAAAAAACATTTGTTATTTTGATATTTACATATAATTAAAACAAAATTCATTTAAGAAACATGAAGTTGTATGAACATATGTTTGGGCCAACAAAAAGTATTTGTTATTCTGAAAAGTTTGTTACTTCAGTATTCCCTAATATGGGATTTGACCCATGTGTGTGCAAATATATATGTGGGCAAAGGTAGATTTACAGTTGTGAGTATGCAAGAGTTTATCCTCCTATTATTATTTATTATTATAATTATTCATTATTGTATGATTTATTTCTATTATTTGTCTTCTTATTTGTATCCTTCTTCTTATTGTTATTATTTTGCATCCTTAACTATGATTTATGTTGTAGGTAATTTGAGCACTTACAAGATTGTACCTATGTACTCTGTGCCATTGTGATATTTTTTGAAGTAATGTAGTTAATAAAGATATTGAATTCATAAAGATGTTGCAGTTATCATAACCCCCATATTTTTTCCATATGAATAACTGTAAGCCTATACTGTATATATATATATATATATATATATATATATATATATATATATATATATATATATATATATATATATATATATATATATATATATATATATATATATATATATATATATATATATATATATATATATATATATATATATATATATATATATATATATATATATATATATATATATATATATATATATATATATATATATATATAATATATAAAATGTGTAAACATGACTTGTAATGGACTGACATCATATTGTATGCAGAATTGCTTCGTTCCTTGTGCCTGATGATGCAGAGAAAGATCCCAGCTTTAGAAGGTGGAATTGTTAACTCTTCTGAAACTAAATAAAGAATAGCTATTGCCACCTTGCTTGTATGGCCTTTTATTGTTTCTGATTTTTTTTTTTAATGCTGAAGATTTTAAATAGTTTTAAAATGTTTGGGTAAAATAATTCTTCTTAATTTAAAAAAAGCTTAAAGTGATGGTTGAAAATAGATGTATAAAGTATAATCAAAAGGTACTAATAATACATTCTGAAACATTTCAGCTTTGATGACTGATTTAATTTTGTGAATTCATTTATTTGGTTGCTTAATTATTTATTTTTTTATTACAATTTATAATATAGGTTGTTCTGGAATGCTGCAAAGATGTGTCCTATGAACAGGCCATTAGCAGCATTTTAAATAAAGTGAATGTGGAGGACGCTTTGGACAAGAAAGGCCTTTTGAAGCTGCTATGTATGGTGACAAACGAGTGTCCTGGCCTCCAGGAGCAGCTGAAGCAACTGAAAGAAGAGTGGATGCAACAAAGAAAGGCAGGTTGGTGTTACACTGTGTAAAGTTGACATACTGTCATTCCATTTTTATGATTAAGATGCCTTATTCAAAGTTTTATTTTGTATTTTTAGTAAATGCCAGTTTAATCAACCATGCTAAATTATTGTTTGTGCTATTGAAAGATATTGTATTTGGTCACTGAAACACTAACTAAATCTACATTGAACTGAATGTATGAATACAACTGGTCTATATGAATACCACTTGAAGATTACAAACATTTGTCTTTATGAATGATTTAAAAATAAAATCCAATTTAATGCAGCTAACTAAAATATTGCTTAATTTTTAATAGTTTGAGATCTTTTATCTCAATAAAACCTATGTAAAAAAATAATTTAAAACATGCAGTCACTACTAATAATTAAAGTATATTAAATGTAATCAACACTTAAATATCGACTGTGCCATTGTGAAGAAAATTATCCCTTAATAGGATATTACAAAGAGTAAGAAATCTAAAGAAAAACAAAACAGAGGCAGTGGCCTTGCAGGCTTATTCAAGAGCAGAAGTAGAAAATTGTTGCTAAAGTCTTTGTACCATTCTTTGCAAAGATAAAGGGATTTTTTCTAGTTTTTGTTTGCAATTGCTTTCCCATTGAGTTGGAGATGATTAATTAAGAATTTTCTAATTGGGCCATATAAATAGATGCATGGGCAGTGTAGGACATGGACCATAGATTTATCTTTGCATTATCTTATCCCTTCTGTTGTTACTCCAAACAGTAAACAGCCATTAAAGGGATAGGTATAATTGCAAATCAAATGGTATCTGATAAATGAGAAAATATTTTGTCTTTCAAATACAGTATTTTTGTATTCATTAAAAAGGTTATACAATTCACTTGCTAATATTAATATCAACTTTACCTACTGGAAGTTTAACTTCTTCCATTTATCAATTAAAAATGGTGGTGTCTCAGAAGAGAAACAGTCTTTGGACATTTGGAGGGATGCTTTATAAAAGAGATATAGCGATAATAAAAAGAAAGCGACTTTTGATGCTTAAGGCCACTGTGGCAGCACAGAATATAAGTAAATATATTTTTCTCAAAAATGAACAAATGTAGGTTAAAATTGCAGTAAAGTTATCACAGACTTATTGTCGGGCATATTGTTTACTCATTAAAATATAATATTTCTCCATCAATTCTTAGGTCTGTTGTATTTATTTAAGATATTTGTACTTGTTCTGATGTTACACAAGTGTTCAGTTCTTCATCACAGCCATTGAAAAAATGCAATAAATATATACAATTTGCGAATAAAGTGTCTTAGCATTGCTGTGCCATATTTTAGTATCACATATGTAGTGCAAGTGCATTTTCCAAAATTTTCTGTTGGTGGCATATAAGTTAGGGCTGTTACCTCAAAGAGCTTGGACTTTAGTGGACTTCTACTCCAATTACAGTACAAGCTCATTTATCTTCTGCGTGAAGTATGTGCATACTCTGTGTTTTTGCAGGAATTGTTTTCTGTGGACCTCTACCTCCTTCTAGATTAAAATAACTGACTTTTAGGTTAATAGGCAATTCAAAAGTGACATGATGTGAAAATATGTTTGTAAGAGAAACTTTATGTGCTTTGCAATCCAATAGCTCAACGTTCAGGGCTAGTCCATACCTTATTCCTGTTGCTGCTGGCTGTAAATTGATAATTGGAAATAAATATGAACATATGAACACTTATGAGTCTGCTGGACTTATTTAATGCCACAAGTGAAGGGAACCCTGTTTCTTTATATACTTTAATCTTGCAAACAAAACCTTAAAATCAAAAACATGTTGAGATATGTATATTCCGAAAACTTAGCCTTTAGGGCTTTTTCATTTTAATTAACAATGATACTAATTATTTTCAACATACTTTTGTGAAGCAGTCTCAGTATGCAGCTGCTGCTCCTTCCCTCACTTGTTTTGGGGATTATCTTCAGAACGTACCATATTAACATTTGTTCCCCATAGGGCATATCTGTTTTTTGCATTTATGTTGTCAGCCTTTGTTGACCAATTAATTCTTATTTTATGTAACATGTTCTGCGAAGAGATTTAAAAAAAACCCTCAAATGAATGAAGTTTAAAGTAACAAGAAAAATATACAAATTATATTGCATGGTCAATTTCAAAAGGTTCCTCCACTCTTTCAGTTCTCTGAATTTAAATATGAGCACTTAATTAATGATCACCCTGTCCTTAACAAATGCTAAAATTAGATAAATCTAACCAAGATGACAAATAGGCCGTAACAGATTTTACTTTGTATTTTTTTATCTCTCTCTATATAAAAAAAAATTCTGGAATATAAAAGCAAGGTGACGATACGTGATCTTCTCGGAAGTTCTCGAAAGACATTTTAAAGACCCGCGAGACAAAAAAGACTGACAACAGAGCGTCTCGCAGGAACGTGGAACATAAGATTCTTGCAAGACACGCTCTTCTTATCAAATAAGTCCATGGACAGCCAGCAAAACATTCAATCATGTAAAGTCACATGGTTCACACACAGATCCTGTGCCTTTAGCAAAGAAGAAAGAGCAGCACAGAGAAAAGAGACCCAAGGCGTGATACATATGCAGAGAAAGGTACAGAATGTGAAAGCAGTAACAGGCAAAAGTATTGTAGTGTCCCAGCCAAGCTGAAGCCTTTTTCGTTTTAAGTGACTGTTAGGTCCGATTGAGGGATGGCAGAGTACAGCACGGCAGACTGATAGCTGGGTGCTGGTTGATGCGGTAAGGGGGAGATGAGACCAGTTGGAGAGGGTGCTAGAAAGTTGTGTTTGGGGTTACACAGTTGGTGATTGTTAAAGTAGAACTTTTTGTGACACTTTATTACGTCAGTCGCTACAGTATCAAAAAAATAATAGCACAGATTGCATTGATGCAAACAAAAGGAAATTAGTTTAAGTCAGAAAATTTCAAAAACGGGGTTTAATTCAAAAGCATTTATTGATTACTGTACAAAAAATGTATTAACTGCTGATGATGTGGATCGTTTTGTCTGTGCTGAAATTCCAAAGAGAAACCTATTCTAAATTATCGTACAAAGTCATTAAACACAGACCTCATTTAAAAGATTCAGCATATTGGGACACGAAAGATTCCAAATATTGTTTTTACAGAAGTTCTGAAATAAAAGTGAAACTAATGAAATAGCAACGGGAGGGCAGAGTACAGCATGGAAGACTGATAGGTGGGTGCTAATTGATGCGGTAAGGGGGAGGCGAGACCCCGTGCGAGGAGGTGTTGGAGAGGGTGCTAGAAAGTTGTGTTTGGAATTACACAGTTGGCGATTGTTAAAGTAGAACTTTTGTGACACTTTATTACGACAGTCGCTACAGTATCAAAAGAAAAAAACAGCACAGATTGCATTGACGCAAACAAAAGGAAATTCGTTTAAGTCAGAGAATTTCAAAAACGGGGTTTAACTCGCATGCATTTATTGGTTACTTTGCAAAAAAAAATATTAACTGCTGATGATATGGATCGCTTTGTCTGTGCTGAAATTCCAAACAGAGAAACCTATCCTAAGTTATGGTACAGTTCTGAAATAAAAGTGAAACTAATGATATAGCAACAATTCAAAGAAAAAAAATCTTACAAGTGTGTATCTGGAAAACCAAACACGGGGGTTGGTGAGCGAAGCCCCCTACTTTAACAAAAAAATAAGTCAACCTGCAGTGTGTCAACCTGCAGAGTTCTCATGCTACAGATTAAAATCATAATGTAGCCAGTGTGGACATAAGAAGACAGTAATACCTGTGCATAGGCAATGGACACCAGTATGGCCATGCTAATGACTTAGAAGCATTTGCAGCAGTACTAGAGAGTATACTGATAAAACACAGTCTTCTCTATCATGATGCTGACTTTAGGTTTTCTAGGTAGTCCCTGACAAGTGCTGTTTTTGTGCTGTTGAAAGTGTAATATTGTAATTATATTTATAGCTTGTTTTACACAAGTATAGCACAGTGATCTTATCAGTAATAATAGAAATTCCAGAATTATTAAGTGTACAAAAAGAAACCAATAATTTTTCTTGCGATTTAACTAAGTGCATCAGATGCCAATGTACTAGAATAATTTTTAATAATGAAAAATGAAGTTCCTCTTTTAATGACTACATATCTGTCTCTAGTTTCCTTTAGCCAGCATTGTATTTGTCTAGTCTTAGAGATGTTACTTCAAAGTCCTCTTGTGTGCTTTGATGTTTCATGAAAACAAACAATTACAGTACTTACAAAAGCTACAATCTTGTAGGCACTGTATATAAGGAGTTTACTTTGCATGCAGATTGTTTTCAGTAAAGTTTATTTTGCAGCATATTTAAATGTTACTGGAAGTTTTCAGGAATTAAAAATTCATTCTTAAGAAGTACTGTGATGATCCTGTTTCAGAAGAGAACTCCCTGGAAGCACTGGGATCAGACCTTTGGTGGAAGTTCCATGAGAACATCTCAGAAATGCTCACAGATCCCCATACCTTCTTTGAATGCTTCCAAGCAGCTGAAGATATTCCTGCAAAGGAGAAAGAGGTGAATTGCTTTTCACTGTTACAATATCTGCAGTTTTTTGGCATGATTCAAACCTGATATATGCAGAATTTTAATTGATGTGGTGCACTCAGAGGAATATGGTTATAATTCAGGCCATATGTTATAGATGTCCACTTGTGGTGACTTACTGTTTTGCTAATGGATGACTGTGACAAATGTTATGGAAAAAGCCTAAAATGTTACTCCTTGTCCTTTCTGAGATAAAAATATACTTTTATAAAATGTTATGAAAACTTGCTATGTACAGTACTATGGTCATTTGAGAACACTACAGGCTATAGAAGTCACTTTGGATGACCACATAAATAATTACAATTCTTTGTTTGAATAAACCCCATTATTCCACAGAAAAGGAAACTGGTGTTACATTTGTAAAGCAATTGTCCTTCTAGTTGGACTACTAACCTTTACCTTGTCTGGTGAAAATATCCAGATTTGATCATATACCAAATATTTCCTGTCATCTGTTTGCAGTTAATGAAGAAAGCATTGGAGAAAGATCTGGATGATTTTGGCAAGGTGATACCTGTAGTTGTACAGGAGAGCAGAATTCAAACACTGTCATTGTGGAAAATACTTCTAAGAATAAGAAGCCAAATTCCAGCACTAGATTTGCTAATAGAAGAAATGAAAAAGGAACCAGAGGCCGAAAAGCTCATCAGTGCAGGTAAATCTACATTTTTTATTTTACATAAGCTTCATAGTTTTTCAAATATGTGATAGGACTGAAGGAAATCAGAATCTGTGTCACTGACGATGTGGGAAAAAACCTAGCTTTCATTAAACAGTTCATTTAGGGTTGCTTAATCTTCCTTGGGTTAAAATGCAGTATTTTTTATATTGATTTCTGGAATGTACTTTAGGAAAATTGTATTCATGCACGTAATTTTTTTTTTTATTTCCACAATGTCATAACAAACATGTTTATTGGGTTGCAAACTGTACATCACAAATGCATGTACCTTTGTAATAAAAAACAGGGATTTAACGTGGCTTCTGATTTTTCTAACACAGTTGTTGTTATTTTGTTTTTAAATAGTTTTATGCAAGGAGAACAAAGCGCTGGAGGTCTTGTTGAAGTACAAGGAGTTGATCACAGAGACTCTTAATAATCTTTGTACTCAACTAGATTCTAAAGGAGAAGGATCAGAGAGTCTTTCAAATGAAGTTATTGAGGTACAGTAGAGTTCTTACATACAAAGGAAAATGGAGAGGTTTATCAGCACAAATCTAATAATCATTGTTCATAGTAACTAATCTAGTAGATACTTCAGTTTTTTGTTTATCTGGCATTAGATGAGAATTTTTAAAATTCTTTGCTGTTACAATTCTGAATAAAATAATAAACCAGCAGACTGTTGTGACTATATATTACCTGTCCATTGTACTCTTTAAACAAAGTTCCTGCAGGTGTCTGAATGTCAAGTGCAGCAATTTACATGCATTTATTTATTTTTTTGTCTTCTCACTGTAATGAAACAGTCCCACAAAGAGACCTGTACTGTATTTTTAACACATTCCAAAATGAATTGTTGCAAGTTTAATTGAACTATTGATTGTTCAAATATAAACACTTTTGACTTAAGCAAGTTAAATTACATGACTTAAAATAGTTTCTTCTCTTTTTTAGGCAATAAAATGTTTAAAGAAAGAAGATCCCAAAGAATTTCTCAAAACTCTTGTTTGCAAAATACTTGAGGAAAGGTCCATGTCTGCCCTGTCTTTCTATAGAATTGCATGTGTCCTTAGGGAATTTTATCCACAGCTTGTTCCTGTGATTGATGAGCTGGAGCAATGAGGTGGATCAAACAGGTAAATGACTAGGAAACAAAGGGGTTCATATCCTAAATCTAAAGTTTTTATTCTGGATGTCTATGTGTTTTAGTGTTAGTGTCATCAAAGTTGCACATATGTCTGTGTGCAGTAAAAAAGAAGACCAGTCATAAGGAAACAATGTTGGTGTGAAAAGAATCTGTGAGATTGAAAACAAACCGCTGGTAGCATCCACAAACTATACTTGAGAAGAACCGTATAATCATGGTGTGGTACTTGCAGTCAAAAAATACATTTTTGCATGGTATCAGTGCTTTTCTAAGATCAATCATGTTCTCTTCTAGTTAATGATTCTAAATTTGCTCTTTGTAACCATGAATGTGTGTGTGAGTTGCCTCTGTAATTGACTAGTGTGCTATCCAAGGCTGTTTCCTGCCATGAGCGTAATACTGCTAAGACGGACTTGGCCCCTCTGATCCAGAATAGTATTAAGTGGATTTGAGAATATTTATGCTGTGCTATTTTCTGGTTTGGATGTTTACCCTTTTGTATGGTGCATACGTATAATGAATAGACTAAATTTGATGCCATTACTAGGGATAATATGTAGGCTGCTGAGCAAATCATCCTCTTGGAAGAAGCTGAGAAGCCACTTGATTATCTGATGTATCCCAACATATTGCTGTTAAAATGGTGATAATGGCTGTATTATCGTGGTATTTCCCTCCACTTGCCCTTTTACCTGTTTCCTCAAGGGTAAGGGTTCTCATCAAGTTCGTTATCGGGTTGGTCTACTGTTGCACTTTAAGATGAACACACACACACATAGATAAACACACACACAGACCCTAACCACAACAGTGCTCCATGAATGACACACACACGCTGATTAACCCTTAGCACTTTAAACCACACAAGTGCTATAGGAATAACAGCCTGTCATTCAGCACTTCAAGAGACTTACTTATTTTCGGCACGAACAACAATACAATGTTTTAGTGATATCTCAGACCTAAATATTACTTTTGGTCTACAAGAATACATTTAAACATACAAAGACTCAGCACTCTTGACTATAGGCCATTCATCAGCCAAGAATACCTTCTTTCTCATATTTGTTCCTTCTGTTGAGTATAGCGCTCTTCACTCTCAGCCATATAAACCTCGCAGCACAGAAATAATGGCAAAATCTGGCTGTCACCAGGTGCTCAAAGAAATCTAACTTATTACTTCAATCACTCTAGACATTAAGACAAAGCATTGAAAGTTAAAAGCAGCATGGTATTTATTACAAGAATAATAATAATACCACAAGAACAAAGAATACTAGAAAATAGGTAGTGATAGGAAAGTCTGAATATATATAGTCTTTAGAAAAAGCTTACGAAAAGTTACAGATGACAAGGATGAATGTCCCAGGGAGGCGTTTGATTTAGCAATCGATGTTCATGATGCCTTTCTGACGACCAGGGCCGTCTTCGTCCGTTCCTCTTCTTCTTTCTTCTTCTCCCTTTGCTTCTCTTTCTTCTCCCTTTGCTTCTCTCCTTCTTTCCAAACCAAGGCATATTTATTATGAAATGTCAAGCCTTGGTTTCACAACACATGCACCTGATTGGCTGGCTGTCCAAATGATTGATGAATTAATTCAATGTCCGTTTTCCCACACAACAAAACCTTTGATGTACTCGGAGGCATCAGTAGTTCTTCCTGTCCTAGGCTATAAAGCAAATTGTTGTTCCAGATGTCCATCCATCAATAGCCTGAGGTATCAGCTCAGCATCCTTTCCCAGGCTATAAAACCAAATTAGCACGAAGCTATGAACAAGTGTTATAAAAGTAAGGTGTAAGGGAAGAAAACCTGCTTTAATTTGTTAATTTCATCTGTTGTCTTGTCTTGAACAAAATATAATGGAAACCAAAATGTACAGATTGTATACACCATAACAATGGCCCATGATGGAGAATGCAAGAAATATTTTGATGAGAACAGGCCATTTAGTTCTGCATAGCTAATTTTAATCTAAAATTTAAATTGTATTACCTTTTTCAATTATTTAGCTATTAACTGTATTTATATGTTTTTAATCAACAAAAAGGCAAAACTGTAAAAACATGTTTATTCTGGGATTCTTTTAGTTCAACTTTGTACCATTTTACTTGTCAGCAACTCCTGTTTCAGTATGCTTGTAAACTGGCAGCAGGAGTACTGACAGTTGATCAGACTTTTCATGGTAGGGACGTAATAGAGGGTGGCAAGCTGGTTTGGGTCCAGGGGATCATTTAGCCGTGCTAAGCTCCCCCACCTGTGGTAGCAGGTATAATGTTACTTTTGGATTTCTGAGATTTATCACATCATACCCCCCATTATTTCAGGCACGACCTTTAATATTTTGGTCTGGAGCCAGGTGTGCTGGTAAATGTCTTTTATTGAGGTTTAGCAGTCATCCAGAGTATTAGCATACCTCATGGTCAGGTGACCCACTAATGATATTTTACATAAACATGTCTTATGATGTTTTCCCATTTTGTTTTTGTAGGCTGTGCTGTAGAACAACCTAATTCAGCTGAAGATGGTAAGTTTTCTTCATCTGTTTTTTTCTATCACTTAAGAAGTTTTCACTAATAATTACAAAAGCAGTTTGTAACAATTATAGTCCAAGTCCATAAAAGGCATCCTGGCATAGCCACACTATTAATGTTGCTTGTTGGATTTATAATTATTTAAATTCTAATTAAACTGCCATCATGGATTACTTTCTCCACCTTACTGCTCACTACCATCTCTTCTACTTTACTGAAGTACTCACCCTGATGGACTTTATCGATTTTTTGGACAATTTATGAGCTGACTGCTGATCTTCTGCATCAGCTTGACATACTCAGGCATTCAAGATACATACACCATGTATCTTGTCATAATTTCCTTTTCGATGAGGAAAACAGAAAGACTGTTCACTCTTTCTGGTCTCCTAATCACCATTCAAAACCTTCTAACTAACAATGAAAAACACTGAAAACGTCGCTGGAGTATACATGCTTCATATTCAACATTCAGTCTATCACTAACAAAGCCCCAGTGGTCCAGAATTTTATTATAGAATACAAGGTAGACTTTTTACGCCTCACAGAGACTTGGCTGAACCATAATGACTTTATCCATCTCAATCAAGCAGTTCCGCTGGGGTTTGTTTACATCTGTAAACTCCGTACCTCAGGGTTTGAGTCCTGTTACATTGGTATATCGTGATAATATAAAGCTATCTGTTCTTTCTCTCGCTGATCAGTCTTCTCTTCCATTGCTAGCTGTCAAACTTTGTGGACCTTCATCTATTTAATTATTGCTGTTTTGTACAGACTCCCCAAGCCATCAAATCTTTGTATTACAGAGCTCTCAGCTGTTTTAACTTCTCTGGAGTGTAATGACTCCTAATATGATTCTAGATGGTCATTTTAATTTTCAGTTTGATATTCCTTCCAATATTTTTATCAAAGATTCTAATTTAATGCTGGATTGTTTTGGTTTAACTCGATATGAAAACTTTCTATCTCATAACATGGACATATTCTAGACCTGGTCAATTGCTATAGTATCCACTATGTAATCTTACCTCAGCTGAGCTACCCATTTCAGGTCATAAAATTATGGTATTTAACACTTAACTGCCACTCAAGAAATCAAAGTGTCAGCAAGTCATGTCATTTTGTAGCGTGAAGAAGGTTCATCCAGAGAACTTTACTAGATTAAGTTTTATGCAAGTTCAATTTCAAATGCTTCATCTGCACAATTAGTGAATCAGTACAATGCTTGTTTATCTTACAATCTTAATAGTTTAGCTCCTTTTAAAAACATGGACTGCCTCATTTATTCATACTGCTCCCTGGTTTACATCTGAAATCTGTCAACTCAATGCCATGGGCCTATGGTTTATTCAAAAGAATTGAGCTCATTGTAGATAGTAACATGTACTCTGAACACCTAACTGCATTACAAAAATGCCCCCTCTGCTTCTAAATATGCATATTATTCACACATCATTAGTGCAGGAAAAAATAGAGCACTTTTTTCTACAGTGACTAGGTTAATTAAGACTCCAGAAACCACCACTTAATCTCAAATTCTGGTGAGTGCTGTTCTTATTTTTTGGAATTCTTTTACTCCAAAATTGCAAATATTCAACAGCAATTGGCTTCTCTTATAATCTCGAGAGTGACTGATTGTTAGTCATTGCCTTGGTTCCTTCACTAGTCACCTCATTCTCAGTGTTCAGTCAACCAAATGAAAATTGTATCTCTAAACTTATAAGTAAATCCAGCTGCCATTATAACAATATATCCAATGTTATTCACTTCATCTCTCAGTGGTTTTAATGTTTTTGCTAATTGTTGTATAATGCCTTCAGAAATTACTCGGATCCTTTCACTTTTTTCACATATTATGTTGCAGGCTTATGCTGAAATCATTTAAATTAATATTTTTAGTTAACAAACAGCAGTAAATACCTCAGAATGACAAAGCAAAAGCAGGATATCTGGAATTTTTGCAAATTTATTAAGACGAAAAACTGAAATGTCCTATTGAAACAAGTATTCAGACCCTTTGCTGTGACACTTGAAAGTTAGCTTACTTGCATCCCATTCTATATTCATTGTTGAGATGTTTCTACACCTTATTTGGAGTCCACCAGTGTTCATTTGATTAGATATGATTTGCAAATGTACACACCTGTCTGTTGAAGGTTCCATAGCTGACAATGTTTATTAGTGCAAAACCGAAGCTATGAGGTTGAAGGCATTGCCTGTAGAGTTTAGAGATAGGATTGTGTTGAGGCGCAGATCAGGGGAATGCCAAAAAATTCTTCAGCATTGAAAGTTCTCAGGAACACAGTGAGCTCTATAATTCTTAAATGGAAAAAGTTTGGAATAACCACAACCTTTTTTAGAGCTGACCACTCAACCACAGAACGTTTGTGGAGATGGGAGAACTGCCAAAAGGACGGCCACCACTGCGACAGTCTGATAATCTGGCAGACTGGACAGATTATACATGAAGGCCCAGTTGGAGCTTGTAAAATGTTTCCAAAAGGACTCTTGGACATTGAGAAATAAGATTCTTTGGTCTGAAGAAACCCAAATCTAACTGTTTAGCATCACTTCCAAGTGTCACATCTGGAGGAAACCAGGCACCACTCATCTCCTGAGCAATACTGTTCCAACATTAAAGCATGGTGGTGGCATCATCATTCTATGGGGTTATTTTTTGCGTCAGGAGCACGGAGATAAGTCAGGGTTGAGGAGCTAAATGGAGTAAAGAAAAGAGATATCCTTAAAGAAAACCAGCTCCAGAGCACTCTGGACCTCAGAGTGTTGAAGGTTCACCTTCCAACAGAACAATGACTGTAAAATCAAAACAAAGACAACACACGAGTGACTTAGGGACATCTCTGTGAATGTTCTTGAATGACCCATCCAGAACCCAGACTTGAATCCAATTGAACAAGTGTGGAGAGACCATAAAACAGCTGTCCACTGATCGTCTCCATCCAATCTAACGGACCTTGAGAGGATATGCAGAGAGAAATAGAAGAACCATTCCAGATTCAGGTGTCACTTGTTGCATCATACCTAACAAGACTGCTGGCCATAATCGTGCCAAAGGTGCTTCAACAAACTACCAAGGAAAGGGTCTGAATACTTCTGTCAACATAATTGTGTTAATAAATCTGCAGACATTTCTAGGACCTTGTTTTCGCTTTGTCACTCTGTGGTATGAAGTATTTATTGCTTGATAAGGTACAACATGAATTTAAACAATTTTAGAATAAGGCTCACGCTGCAAAATGTGTACAGTGAGTGGTGTAATCTATTCTTATATTATACCTTGTATGATGTAGTTTGTATTTTTGCATTATATTTCTGAGGTAGGTGTTCTGTCTTGTGTACTGTATTTACCCCATTTCTTCATGCTCATTGCACGTCCATCCTACCTGAATTGTCTTTCCCAAGATTTCTTCCAGTTTGTTTTTCCTTACAAGGGTTTTTTTGTTTGGGGGGATATTGCATTTTCTCTTGTCTTGTTAGGTAGCCAATGCTGGAGGGTGCTGTCAAAAACAAACCCATTAAAGCCCAATGAGGCAATCCTTGTGTGATTTTTTTTTTTTTTTTGGGCTGTACACGAAATAAATTGTTGTAAAAAGTGATGTGGTTGTGAATACTTTGTGAAGGTATTGTGTAATCACCTAAACACCAAAGCTTTGCACTCCAGGAGTGAATTGTTCACAGTACACACTAATACTGTATGCTTCACATTTCATGAGTTTGAATTTCCATTTGTGTAGTATACAATGCATATATTAGGTTGTTCTGTCACTTTAACGTTATGTGTAAGATTACCTAAAAAATGTATGTGTATGTATGTATGTATGTATATATGTGTGTGTATATGTGTATGTATATATTATATTATATTATATTATATTATAATATAATATAATATAATATAAATATAAATATAAATATATATATATATATTTATATATATATATATAATATACTTTTTTGCTCAAAATTAGTTAGTAAAATTACTCAACACCTTCACTCTATCCTCATTGTTCATACCCTCACTCCTAGAATAAGTCTAGTTTTTATTCTCCTTATTTTACCTAGTACTGGAATATATGTTTGTAAAATAGAGATCAAACATGCATGCACTATTTATAATAAGGTTCTACAAATGTGCAGAACAATTTACGCATAACTCATCTTGATTTCTAGTTGACGCTCCATGCTATGTAACCTGACATTGTATTAGCTTTGTGTGTTCTCTTTGTACACTATTTGGGTGACAGTAGTAATTCCACTGAAGCTCCCAGGTTATCTTAATATGGTATAACTTCAGGTTTCAGACTCCACTATTGTGTAGATAAACCTAATATACTTCCTTTGTGTAAAGGCTTACATTTAAATTATATACTTCATCTGGCTCATACAGTACAGTATTTGCCCAACTGAGAATTGTGCCCAGGTCTGTCTGTAAGAATATTAGGATAAGAATGTTCTGCCTAGTTTAGTGTCATCTGTAAGCTTAATGAGCTTTTTAGTTTTTTTTTATGTAGATCATTTACATACTGTAATTTAAAAAGGGCAGAGGTCTAAGCACTATTCCCTGTAGAATGCCGCTTTAACATCACCTAATTCACAAAACCTTTGCCACAACGTCACCTTTGCTTCGAGCGCTGAAGATGAAGCATTTCGCTCCCATTTCCACAATTGGCTAGCATTGCAAGTTCAAAATCTTGTAACCTTTAAAAGCTTTGTGAAAGTCAAGATAAACAAAATTATATGTGCCCCTCAAAACAAATGCATTTGATGGAACATAAACTTCTTGACTAAGCCTATGGTAACTGTTTGATAATACTTTTTGTTTTTTTTTAAGTAGATAATTTTCAATTTTGCATTTAATGATTGCTTCAGTTAACATCCCTACTATGAGTTTTAAGATGTTTAGCATAGAATTTGAGGGATTAACCAGATCACTTTGTGTATAGTGGGATAATATTTGCTAGATTCTAGTCTTTAGAAAGTTTCCCAGAATGTAATGATTTCTGAAAAATAAGTGTTAAGAGTTTATGTAATCTAAAACTTTCTTCAGCACTCTTGACTAAATGTTATCTGATACTTAATACTTTGTGCTTATTTCATTAATATTCCCTATAGTTACTAGACTGTCAGCTTCTTCACAGGTGAAGGTTTCAGAAGACTATGAATTTAGAGCTTCTGCTTCATTTACTGCATATTTTATTCCTCTTACTGTTTTTTTTTTTTAAATATCTTCTCTTTGACTGTTCCCTTGCTGCTTAAATATTGAAATAAGCTCTGGGGATTGACCTTTGCATTTTCAGTAATATTTTTGTGGAACTGCCTTTTTTCATTTTTAATTTCCCTTTTCACTTTTACTTTCATGTGCTCATAAACCCTACTGGTAACACTAGTGTTGTTTTACTTGTATTCATTATAAATCAATTTTTTCATCTGTAATTTCTTTCTTAATTCCATACTCACTCAAGGAAGATTGGCTCCCCTTATAAATTTTGGACAGAGCTTATTCAGCATTGTATATATGTAGATTTAAAATAACCTTGCTGCCCCGTAAACATCACCATATGTAGAATTTTGTCCTAATTTGTTCATTGACAGAATTTGCAAAACAAAGACGCAGATGAAGAGGTGCAAAGGAAGTTAAGGTGGCCCGGTATTACAACTTTTTTCATAGGCTTCAGGGATTCTAGTGTTTTAAATTTTTTATTCATTTTTGTCATCAATAATTACATCATCATATTCCCATCCCAGTGCTTTTGAATTTGGTTTTCCCCTGTTTACATTTGGGCAAACTTGATTTATGTTATTGTTATATGTTACATGTTTCACATTATTAGCTGCATTGGTGTAATGGGTTCTATAGTATAGACTATATAATTGTGTCTGAAATTTTAATTATCTTGTTGATTTGGTGGTCCTCTCTTGAAGTGATGCACACCACAGCGTGTAAAATCACACTGGCCATCACAGACTTGCGTATAGCCACATATTTTTATGTGGCTAAGTATAACATTAGTTTATTTGCTTCATTTGTAGTACACAGTAAAATTATGATAATTTAATTTTTTGACTTTTACTGATTTACATTTGCTGTTTTGCTGCTGGCTGGTAGTTTTAGAGTTATATTTTATATTTCTATCAATATTATTCTTTGAATCTTTACATTTTTGCCTTTTCTAAACTCTCCCATCCTTTTAATTTTAACAGTTCTTGACTAAGTCACTCATTTGATTTCTTATTATGTTGGTGCCCTTCATTTTTTTTTTAATGTAACACATTTTGACATCTGTTCACAAAGATGTCCTAGTGTCTCCCATAAACTTTTACCCATTTATCCTAATTTGAACTAAAAGTCAAAATTTCTAATCTCTGCACTCTTAAATGGAAAGCACACAGGACATGCAGTGACTTGCAGTACAGTTTTTCTACCCTTTCCTGTGTCATTTGTTCTGATGTGGAAAATGATGAGTAGATATGCTGTACTCCCAAGCTCTGGATAGGAACTTTTCCATATACCCAGTGATGTCTCACACTTCACTACCTTGAAGGCAGGACATTGTTTAGGACTAACTGTTACTGGAGCAAACCTGTTGTCATTCCTCCAGGTAACCAAGTCCCCTAATAACACTACTTCATCTGTTTTTGGAGATCGTTTATCTGCTGTGGCTCCTCATTCCTGTCAAAGCATTAGTGTTATCAGAGTTGCCATCCAGATTTACAACACTTTGAAACTGATTGGACACCCCTAAATGGGTCTTGATGCCCTTAGACAGTGTTCACCTCTTACTCATAACTTACCAGTGCATCTCTAAAGGCCAATTGGGATGGTTCCTTTCTTTATTGCAATGCACATTCGCTAACCCAGCAGCCCATGAACTTGAGGTTCTTCAGGAGCTAGAATCCTTAGCAGATGTACTGTAGGTTTCATGGAACCAAGCTTCTAAGAAGATCTACATTAGGTAAGACTTTGTATTGGCTTTATTTTTACAATTTGGTAAGGTGAAACTGAGTGACCCCCTTTTTTATTAAAGTAAATGTAATATAAAATAAACTGTTGTTTGAGTGTTATGGTTCTGTGCTGCTAATGAAACCTTATCTATGTATTAAAGACTGTAGGTGTTTATCGGCAGTGGATTACATTTAAGTTGACGCAGTTAGCACTTCCTATCATTGTTATTTTTGTCGCCTTGCATGCATTGAGCACCTGTAATGCTATTAGACAACTACTAAATAACTGTGAACGTATTTGTTATGTCCTTAGAGTCATTCATTGCAATACTGGAGTGACATCTGAACCAAACTTATTATCTAACAGTTCACCTTGGCCAGAAATCTTTGATCTCATGGTGGAGCCCAACCTGAACGTCTTTGATTCAGTTAAAGCTTTCATGCACAGAGTTTTAATAAGTACTTAAAT
Organism: Polypterus senegalus; assembly: GCF_016835505.1. Lineage (NCBI taxonomy): Eukaryota > Metazoa > Chordata > Cladistia > Polypteriformes > Polypteridae > Polypterus > Polypterus senegalus. The sequence continues at coordinate 32,637,215 of NC_053159.1, forward strand.
CTGTAGAACCTTGAATGCTTTTAATATATCAGCTATCTGTATTTTTTCCACCACTGAATTTTCTTTAACTTTCCTTCTCTAGCAAAGCTCATCAGAGGGTTAAAAATGACTGTATGTTTAAATTTTGCACATTGCTTTTTTTTTAAATTGAAATTTTAATACATATTAAATTTCCACACCACTGATAGAACTTTTCAGCTAGTTCTAATAAGAAAGGTGCTCAATTTTGTGTGCGTGCACATAGTGTAACTGATTTGTGATTGAATTTCCCATGAAAGTTGCTATATGAAATATGACTTGTTCAGCCACAAAATAGCACTTAAAGCTGAAAATCATTGTGTGATTTGTGGCCACTGACATTTCCTGCTTGGCTAAGATCACCTTGTTAAAGTAAAAAAGATTTCCCTGAAGTTACAAAATTACATCCCTATGCATACCATAATTTGATCACTGCTGATCACTTTATTTAACAAAGGAAAGATACTGAGAATGCAGAGTTCAGTCTGTTGGAAACTGAAAGCAGTTTTCATCAGTGTTTTATGCAATATTACACTTGCTGTTTCTTCAAGTAGATAAGATCTAAATAACCTGCCCCAAGAGATTCCATTTTTATTTCATGACTCCTACGCTTTCTTGAAAATATTTGAAATTGCAGAATTAATTCCAGGCCCAGAAATGTCATAGAAATTGTGAAAATGAATAAATAACATGAAAAAATAATGAGAAACAGTAAAAAGTACATGCAGTATGTTGCTGTCCACCGTATCATTTTCTGTACTTTTATTGTTTATTTCAAGTGTGTTGCTTCATGAAATATTTGGCACAATGAAAACCTAAGAGTTTGTTTATTTACTTTGAAAGACAAAACATAATGAAACTTTCAACTTTAATGAAAGTTGTAATTTCAGAAGCCCCATTTTATTTTACGTGTGACTTCTGTGACTTCTCCTGTGCCTGCTTTTGTGTAGATATTTACATTTTTGATAATGGAATTCTGCCATACGAATTTTACCTTTGATACCAGACTAACAAATTTATCACACAAGATATTTCTGTTACTGTAACAATCTCAATCCCTCAAAGTGTTTTCTGGCTCTCCTTAGAGCTCAACAATGAAGCTGAAATCCATTTTGCATTTTGATTGAACCTTAGATTCTTTCTCAGTATAGTTTGGCTTCTTTATAGGATCCATAGTGTAATTTATCCCACAGTCAATAATTTACATTTTAGTGATTTCTGGTAATTGTATAGCATATAGAAACTGACTGTTTACCTTTGATAGATTTGAACATTTCCTATTGCAGCTAAGTTATTATGAACAAACAAACATGCAAATTGCATTGTTTCTATAACTTAGGTACATATAATGCTTTAGAAAGTCTGTACTTTCAGACAAAGTGAAGAGATTCTAAAGCCTATATGCCAATCTGTGCAAAAGTTAACTTTTATTGCTTTTGGTGGCCTTTGTTAATGTAGGTGAGATTCAAATCCAAGCCTGGATTATCTGTGTAAAGCCTGCCTTTTTTGCTTTGTGTATGTAAATCTGGATTAGGTTGGTTCACAAATGGAGAGATAGAAAGAAAAAAACATTTCTGGTTGAATACTGGGCTGAAATGTCATCCAACATCTGTGCTTTCAAATGGGCTAATAAGACAAGGCCTCCTTGTGGTGCCTGTACATCCCTGTAATAAGAAATGCATTTATTGATATAATGCAGTCAAGGGAAAATATGAAGTAAAAAGTCAATGATAAAATAAACCATGTTACATATCCAAGCCTTCATGCTTAACTGCTTGATCAAATGTGTACCAGGTCTTCTGGCTTACCCTCTTGCCCATGTCTCTTCTAGCACCAAATATTATGGTGGTCTTCCTCCCATTCCCTTCTCTTCCTCCTTTCCTCTTAAGCCACATTGGTCTTTTTTCCATCTGCCCCTTATCCATCACCCTAAATTCTCTCCTGTTTTATTCTTTTTCAAAACAAGCCAAACACAATTTAGTCAAAGAATATCATCAATATTATATTTCAAACTGAATGTTAAAAATAAATATTATATGAAGACCCCAACCCTGTCTTGTTTTAGATAGCTATGTGTAGAAGGAGCTCATTATGAGAGAGTTCCTCATTTATATTAAAGCATTTAAAGAAATGCAGAGCTGAGCTAGAGGCATAACTGGTTTATTTTAAAACAGCATTGATGAACACATGCCAAATTCTAAGCAAACTTGGAACTATTCCTTTTTAAAAAAAAAATGATTTTGTTGGAATTTTTAGTATTACATAATGTAAGACATTGCTTTCACATTAAGTTGTGGATTTGCGTTCGGATTCTTACAGATGAGTAAAACAAGTCAACATATAATAATTTTTGTTGCATATCTTATCTCATATGCAGATACTCCAAATAGTGGTGTTAAATGATTACCAGTAATCTTAAAATTCATACCATCAGACCAATAAACACATTTTCTCACCAAAATAATCTTGAATGTGGAGCGTGTGGAAAAAGTTAGCTTATTGTCTTTGATAGATTTTAACTGATGCTTCTTGTCTCTGATAGATTTTAGCTAATTGTAGTTGCAATGCAGTGTACAATTTTAAACTATTTTAAAATTTAAACACTTTTCTCAGGCACAGACTCCAGTCATCTCTGATTTGAGGTTACTTTAAATTACCTCCTGGTATCACTTTGACTGTTAAATCACTTCCCAGTTCCTGAATGGCCTTAACATGGCTAAATAAACACCAGTCTAGAGATACCTCTAGAACATTTGATATCTATTAGAGGTTTGAGTCTTTGAGGCAGTTTGGGACTTGCTCTCCTTTAAAGAGACATTGTGATCCATGCATCCTCTGTGTCTTGAGGATTTCCAGATCTCCATGTTTCCTTCCACTCCTTTATGGAGGCAAATTAATATCTCACTTAACAAGGTAAACTCATCACTGCCTCCAAATGGCCAGGTAGTTTTGCAACTTCTTGCCAGCCCATATGCACTGAGGATCAAGCAACCCGGCATTTACTGCAATGCCTGCCCTCTAGTCTCCTTGGGAAATAATGCATATTTCTATCCAGGAGAATCCCCTTTTGACTTCTCTTGTTACTAAACATTTTGGAATTGGTGTGTCATTTCAACCTGTGAAATGAAAAGTGGTGCAAAATACTCATGTTTAATTTGTTAGTAGTATCTGCATTGCTAGAGGTGAATATTGCAAATTCCCAGTTATTTTCTAGTAGTTGCATTTATATATTATTATACACTCTGTCAGAAACTAAAACAAAACAAAAAGCAGACACTAGTGTAACCTGCATAAAAAAAAAAAAAAATTAAATGCAGTACAAGGAGGAGTCAACTGATATTTCTTATTTTATTGTGCGAAGAGGTCAACTGAACACTTTTTCAAGGAGTAAATTAAAGGGTGACATTTTGGTGTTTGTGGGTGGTATATACGCACTACCAGTCGTATCAGACATTTTTGAGATTTAGAATTGAGTTATTCTTTTTTTTTTAAATTACAGTGTTTAGAATTGTTACTTTTTTAATGTTATTTTCTTCTGTAAAAATAAATGTAGCCAGCGATTACTGTATTTAAGGCTATAATTCCTCCTTCTGTCATGTTTACAATATACATTTCCTATTAAAAGTTTTTCATATTTTATTATTATACAACATTTAATCACAGTGGGATTAATTCGAATTTTTGGACACTGACCAACAGAAAAAAAGTGAAAACAGATCTTGGCAAAGTGGATTAAATTATTGACAACTAGAAAGCACAAAATAATTGATTCCAAAATTATTCAGCCCCTTCAAGTCTGTATTTATTAGATGTACCTTTGGCAGCCTTGCGCCTGTGTCCTCCTCCGTTTCTATCAGCTTTTCACATTTGAAGTCTTTAATTTTTCCCTATTCTTCTTGTTCTGTCAGGTCACATTGGAATGGTGAGTGAACAGCTTTTTTCAATCTCATTGAGATCTAGACTCTGACTAGGCCTCTCCAGGATATTAACATTGGTGTTTTTAATACATTCCAGTGTTCTTTTGGCTTTGTGCTTGGGGATTTTGCCCTGCTCCTCCCAAGTTTCAGGTTTCTTGCAGAATTCTTCTGATTTTTCTCCAGGATTCCCCTGTGTTTTGCAGCATTCATTTTATCCTCAAACCTCACAAGCCTTGCACAGCATGATTCTGCCACCTTCATGCTTTGTGTTTAGGATGGTGTGTTTTGGATAATGTGCAGTGTTTCACTTAAACCAAACATGTTTAGTTTGAAAGTCAGAAACGTCAATATTGGTCTCATCAGACAACAGATCCTACCTCCAGCTGGCTCCTCTCTCTCTCTTTTTATTTTAGGGTGGCTTTCTCTTTGTAATGCTTCCATAAAACTGTAACTGTTGAAACACCCAGGTAACAGTTGTTGTACGCACAGTCTCTCCAACCTCAGCCACTGCAGCGAGTATCTCTTTTCAGAATTCTGTTCTTCATGTCTAGAGTAGGTAACCATACTGATTCAGAAAAAATTGGAGCATTTATTCTGCAATCAGTTGATATACCTTGACTAATATTGAACTAATTATGTGACTTCTAAAACCAATTGGCTGCACCAGTGATGATGTAGGTGTATCATATTAAAGGGGTGAATACTTATTTGATCAACTGTTTTATGTTTTATTTGGTAATTAAAGATTATTTTCCTGTTGATCAGTATCAACAAACGAATCCTCTTCAGTTCAATGCTGTATAACAATAAAATGAAACATCCAAGGGGGTGAATACTTCTTGTATTGGCACTATAGAAATCAAAATTACGGTGGCACATTGGTTAGCACTATTGTCACACAAGTGCAATGTCATGAGTTTGAATATCACAATTGGTCACTTTTTGTATATATTTTGCCTGGTCTGCATGCATTTTTTTTCTCCCACAGCCTAAAAACACATGATAACTTGTGATAGTAATACAGTAGTTCCTTTAGGGGTCTGTGTGTATGTGAGTTGTTCCTTCAGTGGTTCTTGACTTTTGTCCAATGCTTGTGAGAGGCTATGACACCCTCAAAACTAGAGTTGGATTAAGCATGTTTGAGAATGTTTTCTTAATTATAACAGCACTATAGAACTATTCTGAGTCCGAAGTGTCATTCAGTATTAACCATCCTGCAAAAATGTTCTATTCATTTTTTTTTTAGAAAGTGAATCCAAAGAATGTACGAATGAGGAGGTTTCAAATTGGAGGGTCAAATCGACAGTAAATATGATAGTAATGGATGATGATAGCAGCACCTCTGTTGTAAATGAAGAAGCAGAAAGGGTCAGCAGTGAGACTGAAAAGAATGCCAATGTGAAACATGAAGATACATCTGTCAAAGCAAATTTTTCCTGCAAATGGTGTAAAAAAAACTTTGAGTTCAAATGTCGCATGGAGGTGCATCAGAAACGCTGCCGCTTGGCTAATTTAACGCCAGCAGAGTGCCCAGAGTGTGGGGAAGTAGTGGCCTCTGCCAAAGCCCTCCAGGTGCACAATACAAAATTCCACACAGATATGCCTAAAAAGAAGAAGCATTCTTCAGTGGCCTGTGATATCTGTGGAAAGACCTTTGCACATCAGTCAGGTAAAAAAGTGCATTAAAATGATTATCAAATGTTATTACCATTTTGTTTTAAATGCTTGATGATTCTTAAACGCTGAGTTTGCACTACATATTGTTTTTTTAGCTATGATTTGCCTGCTCTTTAAAGTTTCTTCTTTATTTCAGTTTAATTGCAGGAAAATGTGATAGAATCAGATATGAAGTATATGCTTCAAAGTGTCCTCCGAGATTTTCTAAATGTGTCTGTGCTGTGAATATTTGGTAATAACTTAAGTTCTGTTCATATGAAACCTATACTATTGCAAGTACAATGTAACAATGCTTGCTTAATGTACCTCACCTAAAATTAATCTGACCCAATTCATATGCCATTTTTGACAAAGAACATTTTTTTATTCACTTTTATGTAAACATGAAATTCATTCCTTGAACTCCTTATTCCTCCTTTTTATGTGGATCTTTATTCAGAAAATTTTCTGATTCTTAGCTTTGTGTGAGGCTGCTCAGACCATATCTTGAAAATAATATTCAGTTGATAACACAGTTCAGTAAGGTAAATAAAAAATATGATAAACACAGTAATATTAATATGTACAGTTTAGTTAACATGCAAATGCAGTGACAAATGCAACACTGCATGCATCAAACAACACAGACATAATGACATAGAAAGGAACCTCTGCTTTCTGGGTTTGCGTGAGCTCAGATCAGTGTATCAAGAGATGCAATCAGTGTTGTGTCAAATTCAGGACATTTGTTGATTGCCACTGATTTTTTCCTGTAGCTACAGCTGATATAAGGCATTATGGCCCATATATATTGTGGCCACTAGGGGGTGCTCCAGCTTTCCAGACACCCACCACAACAGATACAGGCACAAGTCCAGCAACACATAAGGCTTTATTCTTCTACTGGGGAAACTTTTTTTCTCTTTGTTCCCCACACAGCACCAAAGCAGAGTACAGCAAGCACAGTCAAATAAAACAGCACTTTGTCTTCTTTCTCTCTCTCTCTCTCTCTCTCTCTGTCTTCATTCGCCTCCACTCCGCCTTCGGCTAGCTTCATCCTCCTCCTTACAACTGTGGCTCCCTGAATGAAGGCAGGAATCTCCTTTTATGTTGCACCTGGGTGTACTTCAAGTGGCTTGTTATCGAGATTTGGAAGCACTCCCAAGTGTGGTGAAAACCCCACAAAGTAGGGCTCTGCAGCTTTACATGGGCCCCCTGGTGGTGATCACGGACCCCTACAGAGCTGAGCTTTCAAGCTCCAAGCCCGTGGCACTGTCACTGTTGTGCAAGCTCTCTCCCAACCTGGTCTTTTCATCATGAGGGCATCCAGGCCGGGTAATAGCCCCGACTGTCCATCACACTATTTGTATAAGGTTTCAAGAATACAGTTTTAAGAAAGACTGCTTTTAAAGACACTTGTGAACTCCTTGCCCTGCCTCTGTGATTCAAGATAAATCTTACTTTTCTTTACTGATTTTTTTCCAAGTTTATGCTTTAAATATATGTTGTCTAATTGTTACAATGATCCTAAACTATATTTTAAGGAATGGTGGTCACTTCCCACTGCATTTGCCTTAGTTTGGCATTGTCTAGTTATCAAAGATGGCATACTTAAAAACCTATGTAATGAACCTTGGCATGTTTTATTTCATTTTAAGGTTTAAGCTTGTTGTACATTGATGCAGATATAAATATTTTCATTATTAGAGCATAAATCCTAGCTTTCATGTTTTATTGTTTTTTTTAATGGCAGCAAGGGCAGGGCTAGAAATTTTTACTGCTAGAAATGAGCTAAATTTCTGTTGCTTAAATTTTGTGGTGTTTATTTCTTTTGGCAGGTATGCTATACCACAAACGTTCTGACCACTATGATGAAAAGCCTTTCTCCTGTGAAGAATGTGGAGCAAAGTTTGCTGCCAACTCCACACTTAAGAACCATAAGAGGCTTCATACTGGGGAAAGGCCGTTCCTCTGCAAACACTGTGATATGTCATTCACACAGGCTGCTGCCTTGGCGTATCACACTAAGAAGAAACATTCTGAAGGTACGTAGACAGGAACTTATGGAAAGATATGTTAATTAAAAAAGATCCATGATATGGCTGTAAATTACACTAAAGGTTAGCCTGGTGTAATATGTGCTGCTATCTATAAAAATTCAACTGAACATTGCTTTAATGGAAGGAATGAACACCAATGTTAGTCTGTCTAATGTACCAATGTTTGTGCCTATTTTTACATTTTTTGAAGTGGGGATCTGAGTCTGGTGGTTCATTATTGAAGTAACTCAGCTGTTATTCTTGATATGCAGAGTTAAGAGCGATTTCATTAAATAAATCAATGAGTACATATTTATGTTATACAGTGCTTGTTTTCGTGCATACTATCAGAAGATGCTTTGAAAATGAAATAATGTGAACAGTAATTATAGATGGCACAGTAAACTGAGTTGAGTAAGTAAATTAGAAGGTCAAGGATAAAATGTCATAAGAAAATGTCATATCAGAAGCTGACACTGCAGTTTCAAAATTCAACTTTGAAATGTGCTTTATACAGCAGAAATTAGTAAATTATGAAAAAGGAAATGGTTACTCAAAATGCCTTCTTCTTTGGGTGTTATGACAAAAAAGGCCATTTTTTCTGTCATTCTTTAACCGAGTGCTTGTGTGTAAGTAAGATGCATTTAAATCACTGGGTCAACATAGTGTTCCTCCAATACATGCTCAGGGTTTGCAGAAAATATACCCTAACAGGGATTATTTGCCAAGTCTGGTGTCTACAACAATAAACTGTATCAATATGTACACAGTAGAGCTTCAACAGCTAATCAACATTATTGATAATAATTGATTATTAAAAATGTTGGTAAGGATCACTTTTATCAATTGGTTGATTACATCATTAGGTTTAATAAATTGTGGCGCATGATTGCGTCACTACTTCTCTCAACTGTGAACCCATTGTAAAAAGGGGAACGGTAAGCAAGTGGCAGAAAAGACGGTGCGACCTAAGACTCTCAAGGATTGGGAACACTTTACTCTGAACGCAGGAAAAAAGAAAGATGTGTAGGTCTGATTTCGTGTGGCACAACAGGATATCAGAGATGCATAAACATTTGAACAGGAAACCTACTGTTACAGGCTCTGTGGAGGAGTAAGTCTTGCCGTCATCCCAGTCATATGAATGTCACATCAGCGTTATGTGATACAGATATGTGAATGCAATGTTCGCTAGGCTAGGCATAATGATATGTCTTTCGGTTTGAAATAAGGAATAACTAGAATCATAGTTCCAGCCCTCTACAATGCACTAGCAATTAAAAAGCTCACACATGCAACAGAGTTTTATGATAAGTGACTAAAAAAATATGTGCCATTAGTGACTAGCTAGTACACATTCAGCTTTTAACTTTCCATATTTGGGTGATTTTTGTGCCACGGTCACTTTGCTAAATTGTGGTGCTGCATTACAAGTTTGCATTCATGTATAATATTAGCGTGTGTGTCCAAAAAAAAATAAACAATTAACAAGAACAACCCCCTCAAATACACAAAAGAATAAAAAGGGAAGAAAATGTCTGACTTGGCTAAAGGTAGGTCACTGTCAAGGTGATGCTTTGTAAAGGCTGAAGAATTCATTGGCTAAAAGTACTAAATGATAGTGTTGTAGAGAGAGGATGTGCAGCATTGAATAACAAAAATAACTACACATTTGTCATCAAGTTACATAATGACCCTGTTTGTTTGAATCAGTCCTTACCTTAATGTACTAATCTGTTTTATCCAATCTTGGGTCTTCCAAACTTCAGCTTATTCTGGCAGCAATGGTCGCTAAACAGGAAACACAAGTCTATCACGGCACACTAAATTACTCACTCCCACCAAGTCAAATTAGAATAACCAGTTAACCTAATCTGGGATATGAACAGGAAAATCTGAGTATTCTGTGAAACGCACATAAACACAGTTTTCACATAATCTAAAACTTTATTTCCCACCCCCATTTTCTTTTATTTTAATATGAAAGAATACATTTTTTCAGGTTTAAATCAAGTAATACCTGACACATGATGAACACTGCTTAACTGCCAAAACTAGAAATTTTTATTGTGTTATCTAGCGCATGAGCGATGAAATTATTCTTTTTTGCATAATGCATTTGATATTTTTTTTGTTTATACTTATGTTAATGCTGTATTTGTAGTTGGCCTACTTTAGAAAGGTTTAGCAATTAAAGTATACTTTTTTTTTAATCAACTAATTTGTTCCTTGGCATTGTTTACTGGCTCTAAGCCCTGAACAGCAGGTGCCGAACCACACCGCCTCTTCTAAATTGAAATATTTTGTGGCTGCAGACTGGGGTGCTGTCCCATTGTTGTCTTGAACATGTAGGTCCTTCCATATTTAAGATCTGTCACCCAGTTAAGGAATGCAGGCAGGCAGCCTGGTAGAAGAGAGGGAGTAAGAGACTTGCCCCCTTTATTGTTAAGATCCAAGACGGATCTGTTGGCTGTAGAGGTTTCTCCTGCCGAATTATGCTATTTCTGAACACATTCTGTGTGGAAGAGTATGCTTGGTTTACTTTTTATGCCTGCTTCAAGAGAATTTGCTTGTTTTTCCAGTTTTTCAGTGTGGAAATGTGTTATTTGTTTAACATAATGTCTGACTTATTTAAAATAAGTCAATTTGCTTAAAAGAAGTCTCGGTTGTTAACATTTTGGGAAGGCTTCTCCATAATATAACAAAATAATCTCTCTTTCGCAAAAAATGATGAAAATGGAACTGTAATTTTTTTTAAGACTTCTTTGGTGCAGCTGGAATAGGCTTCAGTCTCCCATGGCCTTGAAGTGGTTTGATAGGTTTGAAAACGTATGAGTATTTTATGGAAAAGATGAACATGGGTGAACCTCTTTATTTTATGAATCAATTTAGATTACATTTGTATAATGTAACATCTTTCATAAAAAAAGTATATTAAAAATAGGTATCTACACTTTTCTCAAGTCAATGCAAAGAGAAAAAAAAAGAAAAACTGAAGATGTCCTAATATGACTTCACTGTGTGGGTTGTTTTTTAACTTCTTTTCACAGTTTTAAATGACTATGGGGTTTTTGTTTGACACTCTGTCATTTTTTTAGTGATACTGGTATTGTGCAAATTTTCAAGGAACATTGGGTTATAATTAATTTGACAGCCTGACTATCATGTATCAGGTTAGTGAAGCCCACGTTACGTGGAGTGGAGCCTGTTGGCATTCAAAGTGCTTCACAGTTCCATGCTTTAGTTTATTTGTTTCTGGTTCAATGCCATATGCATCTCTTCTAAAATACACACATTTGAAATAAAGGCATTGACTTAATAAGATTATATCATCAAATGAATGAGCTTATTTGTCAGAGTGACCAGACACAGAATTTAAATGCACTATCAAGAATGCCTGTATTTTTAAAACTATGAATAATGTCTTTCTCTCAATACATTTTCATCTGATTTTTAAGCTCTTGGATAATACACAGTTAATTGTAGTCGTAAAAATATCTAAGTTTACAAAAACGGAAAGCTTGAAAAATGGCATGAAATAGAAAAAAAGACAAAACAAAATAATTATCTGTTTGGCAGCCCAGCTCAAAAGCAAAATTGAATGAGACATGTAAGGACTTAGTCAACTGCATAACAAGTCTTCAAGTGCTAGCTTCTGGAATATAAAAAGTTGCATAGTTGAACAAAAAACAAAAGATATTTCAATATGTTTACCCCAGAATCAGAACTCATCATTGCTGTTATGAGTCTCCAAAATTAATAAAAAGTTTGTAATATTGAACAAGCTCCAAAGAACTGCAGGACAGCAGCTTAAAGTTTGCAGATAGCATTTAATAAATAATTATGTTATCAGATATATTTATTTTGTATCTTTATTTTTTTAAATTTTCTTTACACTTGTATGTATTTTCAGATTATAAGAAAGTTAAATCCACTTTTGGTTTAGCTTCTTCTTGTGCAGGTTAGTGCTGCTACCATTTGCACTAATGCTTTCAATTCCTCAGGCACTATAGAAGAACTGAAATTTAGTGGCATTTAATATTGACTTGCAAAGCCTTATATAAATAAAATAAATCAATTAATAAAAATATGTTAAGTTTATGCGTATGTTCTGGTTCATAATTGTTAAATTAGTGTGTTTTTTATATATAAGTATGAGAAGTAATAAATATCCATTCATCTATGTTTGGATTTGGATTACCAGTTTGGTGTTCTGAAGAAATATGAGCACTGGGTCCATAACAGGAACCAACACTGGGTGTGAGGTACCAGTCCATTGCAGGGTACAGTCACACAATGTACCTTTGCATACCGACACTGGGACACTTTAAAGTCACCAGTAAAATAAATATCATAGATCTGTGAGTTATAGGAGAAAAAAACGGTATACCTGGAGAAAATTCCAATCAGACATGATTGAAAATTCACACAGAAATATTCATGGAGTTGTGATACAGCAATGCTAACCACTGTGTCACTGCACTGCCCATCAAGAAATACAGTAAATAAAATATTATAGCACTTGTAATTGTGCTCAGGACAATTAAAATCTTATTGTGACTGTTGAGAACTGCATGAAGAGCAGGGAATTAGAAAAAAAGATAAGTACATTTGAAAAAACATTTTTAAGTGATTCATTTAGTTTATGATTTCATTTTGCACTTTTTGTTTGTGCTTAACCATTTAATTCTTGTTAAGCTGTTTCCAAAACACTAAAGGTGTTTAATATGAGGTTGTGTTATGGAAGCTGTTTTTGATTAAATGTAGTAGCAAAACCATTCTCGGTTTAGTGATGAGTTATTGTCTATCCCAATAGCATTTAGCACAAGGCAGAAACCAGTTGGGAAAAGGAGGCCCGTCTATCACAGGACCTAGTTATGAACATGTGCAGCCTAATAGTGGGTCAATTTAGAACCACCAGTTACCCTAGCAAGCCTGTTTTCTGAGATGTGTGGAAATAAATGACATACCTTGTGAAAACCTCATGTGGACAAGTGGGGAACTTGCAATGTCCACACAGACAAAGGTATACGATTGCAACCCTGAATGCTGCATCTATGAAGCCACAGTACAAACCACTCTGCCATCATGCCACCCTAATAATATTTCAATACTTGATATCTTAACAAATGTTCAGAACATGTTTTCTGTTGTTTTTTATGGTTACTTTCACAGTATAAACCATCTTAATGTGTTTTTCCATTCAATTGACAAGTTCTACATGGACAATGACTAGGTTTGAGATTTGCACAAAGGATACTGGAACTGTGAGGCAGCAGCACTAACCATTGTTTCATGCTGACACAACATACAGTATACCACATAGTAAGCTGCTTATTTTACTAAATTCTGTTTCAGAACTGTTACCTATTAAAAGCTTATGGCTTGTAGGTCACCATTCATTCGCATAAGGGCCTCTATTTTCGGCCTGCCTGTCCCTTCAATTGTTATGTTTTACACTTCAGTCAGACCAGGATGTTGTGCTCTCCGAGGGAAACACAGATGCTAAGGCATCTTACTGAAAGAAGACTAAAAAGCTTTCACAGGCATTTAATTTTAAGAAAACTAAGCAAGCTTTCATGTTAGCACTTATACATATAAACATTTTAGATTGCATTTAAATTTATATATCAAGGCTTACCAATACCTTAGGCAATCTTGTTAAACCAAAATGCATTGTACTAGCTTGCTTGAGCTATATTAGAGTTTAAGAGTTGGTTATTAAATGCTTGTGTTTTTCTATCTTTTGAGTGGATGCCTGTTAGCTCATGTCCACCTGCTTCCATTCCTAGCAGCTCGGTTTTTGTGCTGGCAAGTCAAAGATAGTGTGAGTCTGCATGCTATTGCCTAACATCGCAGCTGCCTATGACTTTAGCGTTAAGTATGCTGTTGCACAACAAATAATTATTAATTGAGTGGTCCAGTTTTCACATGTGGGTCGTCCTGATTCCAACTTAATGGTGAGAAGTGATTAACTGAAAGCCACCACTTTTTTAACAGCTCAAGATTAGGAATGTGAGAATTAATGGACAGGTGATTGGGTGATGGTCGCCTCAAGGTGGCAAGTACATAATTTGTGCCAAAGTGATTGTTATGAGAAGATCTATTGGGAAGGAGATTGTTATGAGAAGGTCTACTGAGAAGAAGACTGTTATGAGAAAGTCTACAAGACCAGCTGATTGTTATGAGAAGAGGCATTGAGTGAGTTCATTGTCATGACAAAATGTGTAAAGCAGGTGATGGTTAAACATGTGCAGCAGGGATGTTTTGAGATAAGAATTTTAATAAATATGAGACTCACCCAGAACAAGGGGCTCACTTCACTGAACTGAGATGGCTTTACCTGTATATGCTCTACAACAGATTTATATGCTTTGCAATGTCAAATTCTGACTGCCTACTCAGAAACACTGTGTTTTTGTTTTTTTCTTCATTTTTTTCTGAAGAAGTTTTCTCCATGACAATACATGATTTGGTTTTGGGGGTAAAGCAAAGAAGTGAGGAGTACAAGTTTTAACTCCACTCTGTTTTAATTCTTTAGGCAAAATGTATGCGTGCCAGTACTGTGATGCTGTGTTTGCCCAGTCTATTGAACTTACTCGCCATGTCAGGACGCACACTGGAGACAAGCCTTATGTTTGCAGGGAATGTGGCAAAGGATTCAGCCAAGCAAATGGCCTCTCTGTCCATCTACGCACATTCCACAGTGAGTAGTTTAAAGGAGCTATGAGTCTTTTATCATTCATTTCACCTAAAACAAATTATTACCAAATTCTATCTATCTATCTATCTATCTATCTATCTATCTATCTATCTATCTATCTATCTATCTATCTATCTATCTATCTATCTATCTATCTATCTATCTATCTATCTATCTATCTACTCATCTTTATATAAGCAGATACTTGCAAGCTATAATCAAAATGTTTTGATCTCAACCTATTAAGAGAAACATCCAAAACACCAACAAAAAGTTATTTTTCAAATTAATCCCTGTGGACACTAAATTTCATTTTGTGTTATGAATGTTCATTAAGCTTTTCTAGACCACTCAAAAGAGCATTTGGTGGTTTGTACTCTTTTGTAGCTGATTTGATGTCTTCATCATTTGCACAACTTTTAGTGGAGGTAGCCCTTCAGATTGGGAAAGTGGTAATTGTGCAATTCAAGATCTGGAGTGTTACACTTTTTTGAATCCAGATTTTTGCAGAGCAAAAATGGCTGCTTCCATTACGGGTTGTCACAGCGGATAATCTTTTTCCATAATAATAATAATAAGCAATACAAAGAATTATATCACTCTTATGGGGTCATTTCATTGTTCATTCATTCATATGACAATTCACAGATCGCCTTCTTTACTTTAATTGCAAATTATATACTCTTAATTGAAAATGAAAAGAAAAAGATTGCTTGCCACAGAAAGAGCTCCATGAAAATATCTAGCTAAGCAGCAGTGGGTAGAAAACTCCTTTTAAGTGTCCATTTCCATTAGAGAAATTCTCTTTGAAAATTCCCATTTTTTTATCAAACAACTTCGGGTTTGAGCTCTTTACAGAAGTCTCAGAAAGGCAGCAACTAAAATGAGAGAAAACTCAAATTTTGCAACAAGCAGCAACTGAGAAAGAAAGCTCTTTTTGAAAAAAGTCTAACAAAAGGCAGCCGCCCTCCCTTCCTTCTTGCCAAAAAATCAACACACATGTACACACACAAAACACATGGCTTACTTGTTTTCATCTCTTTTGGTAGAGTGTGCTGTGACACTTTACAGTTTCTCAAAACACACAAAAATGTTAGCAAATCATTATCACCAGCTCAAGGTCATTTTCCCATGGGGATCAAAACTACACCTTCTATTTAAGCAGTTTGTTTTCTAAATCAAAATTGGATATGAGACAAATTTCACTTTTAACTGGAGTCAGACTGTAGCCTTAGTAGCTGGTCATAACATATAGACTTAAATGTAGTTGATGTAAATTTTTCAACTCAATTTTTACCATTTTGTGACTTTTCTCTAGCTTTGCTGTGGCATCCCCCAGCTTTAGAAATATGGGCAGTTGCCTGTATGCCTCCCCATTGGTGGCACCTATGCTGGACTGTCTTTTCAAGCAGCTCTTTGAGAATGGAGTGTGGAGTGTTCACTTTGATGGAATTATTTTTGAAACATAATGTTTGTAATATTAATTGATTGTATCTTTGAGAAGAGTTTGTGATTTGCTCTCTTAAGAAAAAAAAACCTGAAGCCTCAATAAGGGTGTGTAGAATTTTGATTTCCACTGTACATTATTAATTATACGTATTTCAAAATAAAACAGGCAAGAATGTAGCCACAGGGTGCAGCGCTCCAACAGTAATTAAAACATTCTAAATTTGAAAAGCAAAGTATTTTAAGAACATACTTCCTGCAGATTCTCTGCATATCAATTTCATTACAGGCATAATTAGATGCTTTTAGTTTTAATTGTGATATTGCCCTAGCAGAACTGGCTGATGAATGTCATTTGGATCTGTTCATGTAATGGAGTTGATGGATGGCAAACCTGTGCTCCTTCTTTCTCATTCCCCTCCACTATTTCTGATGTTGCTATCTATACAGGAACCTGTATTCAAATAGTATTTATACACCTTGTTCCAGGCAGTGATACAGTTCTGTATATGACTCTCCTGCTTTCTCTTTTACTCTATAGCCAGCGCATATGTACAGTTTCTTAGGTATATGACTTTATGCTTGACCTCCAGCTGTGTCTCGTTTTGTAGCTTGTTTCTTAAGAGCTTTGTCTAACATACACTGTGTTTTATGGCTGATACACACTAAAATACTTCTGTATATGAGGCTAAGTCTATTTATCAATATTTACATATAGCAAAAATTACATTCATACCTGTGTGAATATTTAAAGTATGAATTATGGTGGCATACACATTATTGATTATATTTGCTTTACTCTACAGTGGAAGACCACAGTATCTTAAGGAAACCCTCAACCTCTACATAGACAGTGACCGGTCTAGAATTCCAACCCAGTCTTCTGGAACTGGGAAACAGAGGTGCTATCCCCAGCACCATTCCCATGTTTGAAAAATACACAATTTAATTTAAAACGTGTGCCTGCCATACACAAAATAGTTACATAAACTAACAATATCCATGACTTTGTTCACAACCAAAGTCAGGTGTAGTTAATTAAGTGCCATCTAGTCAATATAAACTGCTGCTTTCCATGGATTTTATTCAAACTTGAGCCAACTAGCTAATCTTGGATAGAGGGGCATCCATAGCTACAGTTTTTGTATCAGTCCATCGCATTTCAGGTCTTCATCTCTTGCTTTGACCTTAGACTTTGTCAAGCCTGATGTCTTCCTCTTTCTTACTCATGATGTGTTTGAAGTATGAAAGGTGAAGACTTGTTCATTGACCTCCCCAGAACAGCTTGAGTTTGATCTCCTCTTATACTAATGCATTTCTTTTTCAGGTAACCTATAGTTTTACACATAATCCCTTGCCAACGCAATAATTCAAAGGTGTCAGTTTTCGTCACTGTAAAGTATTTGTATCAGTGCAGTCTTATGGAGAATATCATGGATTGATGGAGTTGGATCTTTGTGCGCTACAGTAAAATGCACTTGTATAACATTTTAATTATGCAATGGTTATATTTCTTTGGCAAGATATCGAGGATCCTTATGACTGCCAGAAATGCCGCATGAGTTTCCCAACCTTGGAAGAGCACAAAATACACATTCAGGAGGTCCATCCTCGGGAGTATCATCCATGTGAACTGTGTGGCAAGATCTTTAGTGCTGCTTTTCTGTTAGAAAGGCACATGGTCATTCATGTTGGAGGGAAGCCATACAACTGCGAGATCTGCAACAAAGCTTACCAGGTACCAAATGCTGATTGCTTTTCAGCTACAATTATGTATAAAGTAAGACAAATCTGTATGTGTCATTTATGTTTTATTTGTTGTTTTCACATTTTTAAATATTGAAATTTTGGATTTTTTTTTTTTTTACAGCAACTGTCAGGACTCTGGTATCACAACCGCACCCATCACCCTGCCATATTTGCAGCTCAAAACCATCGTTCTTTGAAGTTCCCCTCCGTTCAGTGTAACTCCTGTGACAAATCATTTCCCAGCATAACTGTTCTCAATAAGCACATGAAGACAAGTCACACAGGTTAGTCCATAATCCTTGCCTTTCTATTTGAAGTAGTAATACTACTGGTAGTGGTTGTTTGTATTATGTTTATCAAGCACAGTGAAATTCTTTAGAAAAGGTATCACAACTTTTAAGTATAGAAAGTATCTAAAGTTTACCACAGGAAAATTAAGAGAAGCAGAGAAGAAACCATTTTTTCAATTTTTGCCTTTTATGAAATGGAGAAGAAACCTTTTTTTTCTTTTTTGCCTTTTATTCTGCATGCAATTTGTTCTTTTTTAAAAATTGTATTAAACTCTTTTAAAACAAACTTTATTTGTTACATGTTTGAGTCATGCTGGATGCTACCTTGCCAAGTCAGTACTTGCTCAATTTTGGGAACCTGAAAAAGATTCAGCTATAATATATGTATATATATATAGTAAGATGATTATAATATTTCACATTCTTTAATTTGTTTAAAGGACAATTATAGCTGCATTATTTAACTCTGTGTTTTATTTGACTTGAAAGCAGATTTGCTAGCTGAGACAGCAGACAGAAGGCTAAACTAGGAAAAACGAAGCTCACTAGTGTTAAAAGGGTAGTCCAGCAAGTTAAACTTGCTATGGTAAACTGCTAGTTTTCTGTACTTCCCATATGCGTAAAAGTAAAGGTCTTATACCAATGGTTATCTTCATGCATGTACACCTTGTGAACATGTGCTGATATAATCTGTCAAAACAGGATTGTGTTTTACCTTGGCCCCTCACAAGGTTTAAAAAATCGTCAGCTTAAAGTGAAAGTTTCTATCATTTTTAATGTCTATTGAATTAAACCAGGAATGAGGAGAAGCAGAAAGAATACAACCACGCAGAAATTTGACCTTAAGAGACACAAATCCTAAAAAGATTAGTGTGTCACTGACCTGCTACCAGGGGTATAGAGATAGAAAAGATGTTCTTTAATAGGTGAAGTGTAGCACAGTAGTAGTCAATTCTGGGCAAAGCTGAGCCACAGTTACAGCTGCAAGTGCATTATGTCTGCAGTCAGGGTCACTTTTCAGACCTGGGAGCTTATTTATAAAACATTTCGTGGATTTGAGCATGAAAATTAATCACATGCCAAAAAAAGCAGGAAACCATGTTTTTCAAAAAGAAAACCGGTTTATAAATCCTGGAGTGCACACATTGCTATGCAATTCAGCCTTTGTAAATCACAATCACCTTGTAAATGTGTGTATGTTAACCTCCTTGAATGTTGCCCTGAAACATCCATATAATGGAGCATGCTAATCACCCTCGTACATATGCAATCAGTATGCTGCAGAACTTCATTTGCTGGTAGAGCAGCCTCGCATTTGACGCATCGAGACACCATCATTCAAGAGCATCTGGCTATGTTCCCCAATCACGTGTGGTATTAAAGTACCTCTCCTTTGCATTTAGGGGGAGTCAGGGAAAAGCGTAAGGTGCCAGTGTCTGAGCCGGTTGCTCCAAGACCAAGTCCAGGTGGCTCCCAGTGATTGTATGGTGTGATGGCTGAGCATAAGATCTCTGTGTGTTAATGAGGATTTTCTTACAACAAATGTTGGTTAGCTTACAAAAGTTGAATGTCCTTCCCTTGTGTTAAAATTTCTCACTTTTTAGTTTATAGATGTTGTGTTGTCAATTATTTTAGGAAAATTATTGTCTTACTTAATGGCTTTTGTGGTTAGGTGTGGGAGGTTTAATATTAAACTCTAAACTGCATGTGCTTGTAGCAGGGAGTTTGGCAAATGGCAGTGAGCAACACCTTCATCTCGCTGTACTTAAAAGCTGGTTTGATTCAGTCTAGTTTGCTTTGTTTGTTCTCCCAGTGTTAATGTGACTCCAGTCTCTTCTCTCAGCCAAGAGACATGCTGTTAAGGTGCTTAATAATGGTAAATAGTTCTGGTATGAATAGATAGATAGATACTTTATTAATCCCAAGGGGGAATTCACATAATCCAGCAGCAGTATACTGATACAAAAAAAAAAAAAAAAGATTTTGCTGTGTGCGGCCTCTGATAGAAACGGGCCCTTGTCTAGGTTTGGTATTTGTTCATTTACCCATTTGTATTATCATACAGTTTATTCTGAAAGGTAAATTTATCTAAAACAATTTGTGTTTGCAGCATTTTTTCAAAATTACCCTCCCCATTTATCAAAATCATTTCAGATATTGGTAACAAACATTAGCACTGATAGTCATTATTCCATTGTCTTAACTTACACTAAACTAGCTTGTGGTGCAGAAAGCTATCCAGTAAGCAGGTAGAATAGTAGTGGATGAGGCTTTAAATGAGATGTTAGTTTTGATAAGATTTTGTAATTAGATTTTTTAGGCTGTCATTACCTGTGATATAATCTATTTGATAATGCATCTTGACAGTTGTCTGATATATCAACTAAGACAGCTTAACATTCTCAAACCTATTTAATCTATTTTTAGGCTCATGGGGGTTTGAGCCTATCCTTGCAGCAACAAATGCAAGTCAGGAACAAAGTCTAGAAGGGTTGTCAGTCCATCACTGTTACACATTATTAAAACTATATTTGGCAATTCAAAGCAAAACAGTATGTTTTTGGAAAATTAGGAGTTCTGAATGGGGAAAAAAAGTCAAAGCTACAGAAGTCACACAAAAAAGTACACACAATACTTTTATTATTAAACAGAGAAGTTCTCCTTTTCAAAATAAATGATCCATGAAATATAGGTGTTCATTTGTACTTCAGTGTTGTCATTACAGAGTCTTTAATATGATTACATGCCGTGCCCATACCTGACAACTTCCAACTGTGTAGCTGTCTTCTTCATTCCCAGCTGTACCTTCTTCCATTGCAGCAATTTTCAGTTAAACTTTGTTTTATATTACATTTTTAATAATGAATATCTTAAAAGTTTTATGAGTGCATTTCAGTATCTTTTATAAAATTTAAAGAAAGCCAGATTACAATAAATGAGACAAATAATCAAAAGGAGGATTTAAGTATCAATTAGTGAAGCAGTAATATAAAAATACAACAGTTGGCTATAGAGTATAGACTTAAGTCGTGAACCTTTAATTGTTTAGCTAGCTTTCCACACTATTGGCAGCTCCGCACAGCACTCACAATGGTGCATCCTAGAGCAGTATTTCTTAACCTTTCTGATGATGTGACTCACTTTTTCCCAGGTAATTGTCTTTCGGCCTCCTTGATGAATTTAACACAGTTGTCAGTGCTGGGGGTGTTCCCCACTGAACACTTGAGTGTGATTGTCAGAGCGGTGGGAGGGGATGTTATAGTTCAGAAAGATCATCAGAGAGATTGAACGAGCAAGATCTTTGGAGTGGCGACTCACTTCGTGACCATCTGACTTTATTAAGAATAGCAACTTGTGAATTACTGGTGGCAGCCCATGTTTGAGAATCACTGCTGTAGAGGATGGCACTTACTGCTGTGTGTGGTGATAACAGTGTATACCATAAGATCACTACTGTCCCACTGTCACTACTGACACTGTTTGACCATAAGCAAGTCATTATACCTGCCTCGGCTTCAAATGCAAAAACAAAAGAAATATTACCAGTTATACCTGAAATGTTGTAAGTCACCTTGGATAAAGGCATCAGACAAATAATAAGTAATAATAGTATTAATAGGTCACTGAAGTTGCTTAGTCTTGAGCATGCTATAAATAGCTGTTCATGAGGAAAAAATGTCCTGCATTAGGCCAATTCCTGCTTTTTTTCTACTTTTCTTAGTGACTTGGTGTTTGTTGTTGATTATTGCAAAGCACAATTTTATAGGAAAGTATATTCTTTTCAGTTGAAGCAGGTAATCATTAGGGATAATGTGAAATTTGTATATATAGTGTAATGAACCACTGTATTTGTTGTGAAGGAAATGAACAAAGCTTAAAGATTTATTGGAGTTTGAGTCAATAGCCCATTCATTATAAATCAAAACAATGGAAAAACTGTAATGAGCTGAGAACTATTTACATCAAATTGTTACCTTCCATTAGGATAAAGAAGGTTACAACTTAGAAGCTCCGATGTTTCAGGTTTAGAGCACGCCATAAATGTCTCTGCACCCCACTCTTGTGTTCCAACCATGGAGCACAATATCATTAATATCACAATCCCTCAAGTGTGTTCCAATGTTCTGGTCTTGGAGCTTGCCTACTTACCAGAGAAAGTTATACTTGAGAATCCTACTGCACAATGATCCTCCTCTAACAGTGCATTCTACACAGCTTCAATGCTTTCTTCCCGGTGCCTGCCTGCTCTGTGCTGCTTACCTCTTTTCTCTGCAGTCTTCCCTGAAGGTTTCCATCCCAGGAAGTTTCTGGATGCCAATATTTGCATATTTCACATCCATCAGATCATCTCTCTCAACATTGCCTCTCATCCAGTGCAGACCTAACTATTATTATTATTAGACATTTACAATTTTCATTTGTTTACCGCAATCACTCAAGTGCAGCATTTTTCCCTTGAGCTTCACTGAACTTTCTGTTTCCATTTTACAACACAACATGATCGTATTTCTTTTTAACCTATTCAGGAAAACTTCCCATCTTCATTTATCTGTTCGACCTATTGGCTAGCAGCGCTATTCACATAGTCTGTTAATCACATCTGCTCTGCCTTTGTTTTCATTAAGCCCATTCTCAGCACAGAGCATATATGTGTTGAATAATTTTCTTTTTTTTATAATGTCACCAAACTTTAATCAAATCTGTCCATGCATTTTGGAAAATTTGAGGAATTTAGTTTTCTGCTTTTTTTTTTTTAACCTCAAAATACAAAAATATAAAAATTTCCTTTCTTAGAGGATACCTATTACCCCAATTGTATAATTCTGCCAAATTGCAGAGATCCCGGAGCCTGTTCCATCAGTATAAAGACCAAGGCAGGAAACAACACATCTCAAGGCATACTCGCATGCATGCCTTTAGTCAGCATTTATTTTATAACTAGCCACTTGGCGCGTGCTACGCTGCGCGTTGGATGACCACAGTTGAAGGACTCAATCGTAAGGACCTCTCGTCGGGTGTCTCATTGGCACGCTTTTGCCTCTTTCTTTCGCGATCACGGCGTAATCTGTCTTCTCTCTCTGTAGGGGTTTCAGTTGCCTTTCGTTGTGCAGCAGAGACCCGTCGTTGAGCTAATCTGTGTGAATGCTGAGTGTCCGTTTCTTGCGAGCGACTGTCACGCCTTTGCCTCTTTGCTTCGTGATCATGCTGTAATGTGTCCTCTCTTGTAGCAGCAGGTTTAGTTGCGTTTCGTATCGGCATTGTTCCGTAAGGTCTCCTCCGTACAAGTGCACATGGGTAGCTGAAGACGGAAAGGCATAGTGGGCATAGTGAAACACACGAATTGGTGACCAGGGGAACCATCCGACTCAGACGCGGGGCTCGAAATACTCAAGTGCACATGTTATTTATAATTAAATTTTTTTTTTTTGTTATGAACTTCCCCAAAAGAGTTGATCCCTGTAAATAGTTAATAGTATATGAACAATATAATCTGTTGTAGTACGGGCGTTAATTAGCGTGACACCTCATAACCTGCATACACCACGTGTCTGGCTGTAACACCAGAAGCGAGGTGGACGCTGTACGGGTAGGTTGTGGTTTCTGTTTCTTTCGTGATTTTTTTATTTCATTTTATTGATTATTTAATAGGCAGAGGGGAGAAGACGTTAATGTGACGCTCTGTCTATTTCTTTACTTTTGTTTTGAAAAGATTTTCAGGAACAGGAAAAATAAAAGCAAAGGGGAAAGAACGGAGGTGGGTAAGCAGGAATTCTAAGAGTGGACAGACTGGGGCTTTTCTACGGGTGGCTATACAGACCGACCGAAACGGACACCGCTGGGCTTTTATTATATAGATTACTAGCAAAATACCCGCGCTTCGCAGCATCGAAGTACTGCCTTAAAATTTTTATTAAGAAGAAAATTTTTAAACTTTTTAAAACTGAGGGAAAATATACCAATAATTATTTGTTAAGGATCTCTTTGTATACCACATTGTGAGTTTGGCCACCCGGTTGTAATATGACCAAGCTGTGCGCTGAGCTTACTCTTGAGCATGCAACGTACAGTTGGCCATGTGAAAAGTAATCTTGTTTCAAATCTCACAGCTTGGATTGCTGCTATCGGTTTGAGTTTCATGGTTTGTTTCAGTTACGACAGTATTTGTAGGACTTGTGTTGAACAGACATTCGGCATCTGTCAAACGTTGTAAGTATACAACCGGTTTCATCGATAACTTCACATCCAGCTTTTGAGAGTTTAAACATTCATAAACATCAAAGTGTCCACTACTGAAATCGTCACCTGTCAATCTAAGATGTTTAAGAGGCATTGGCGGTTGTCGAAAGGTGTAAAATATTTGGCCATTTCAGTACACTTGAAAGCGACAACCGAACAATTCACCGGCAGCCATCAACTCACATGCAGATGCATAGGTGAAGGGCATAAGCATTTCACTCTTCTAGTGCTCCTGTGTAGAATAATTATCTCCTATACCGTCATCAGTCCACACCTTGAACCTGTCCCAGTCATTCAATACATAAGACACAATGTTCCTCCGGATATCAAGAGTGAGCCTGATATGGCCATGCAATATGTAACACAGAGAATGGAAAAGGTAGATGCCTTCTCCGGGCATGGAAACCACTCGTAAGTGACAGTTCTTTGATCGATGGTCATCACCTCAATAGACATGTTAATGGGGGTACGGTTGGAATGATAAAGGAAATGGGTACCTGAACAATGTAAAGTAAGTCTAAAATACCTACACAATAACTATAATCGTAATAAATGAACAATAAAACAGCGGAGAAGCCGTGGATTCAATAAAAAGGCTGTAGTTATCAGCAGGGAGACGTGAATCCCGTGGCGAAGCAAGGAAGGGAATGTAGAGACTGGAGCGACGGACGGCCTTATATAAGCAGGCAGCCAACAACGTGGGAGGCGTTGGGATGGGGGACCCAACGCCGCCTCACACGGTGACTGAGCTGCAGGCTATGGACTTATATATGTATGTAAGTAGGATTCAGTTAGTGTTGGGAACCCGCATACCAAATTTCTTGAAGATGAGCCCATAAGTAACAAAGAACGTTGAAAAGTTCAATATGGCGGCCGACAGTGGCATCATACCACCAAAATAAGTACCAAATTTCTGCCTTCTACCTACACGAGAAGTCGGAGAATTAGTGACGTTGGAAAGTTCAATATGGCGGCTGACAGTGGCGTCATACCACCGAAATAAGTATGTATATTGGTTTTGGTTAGCGCAGGGAAGCCGCCTACCAAATTTCGTGAAGATGGGGCCATGAATAAGAAAGTTCAACATGGCGGACGTTGTTGACCGTTATGACTGTTACTCGTAGAATTTCAAATGAAACCTGCTTAACTTTTGTAAGTAAGCTGTAAGGAATGAGCCTGCCAAATTTCAGCCTTCTACCTACATGGGAAGTTGGAGAATTAGTGACATTGGAAACTTCAATATGGCGGGCGACAGTGGCATCATACCACTGAAATAAGTACGTACATCGGTTTTGGTTAGTACAGGGAAGCCACCTACCAAATTTTGTGAAGATGGGGCCATAAATAAGAAAGTTCAACGTGGCGAACATTGTCAACCGTTATGACCGTTACGCGTAGAATTTTGAAATGAAACCTGCTTAACCTTTGTAAGTAAGCTGTACGGAATGAGCCTGCCAAATTTCAGCCTTCTACCTACACGGGAAGTTGGAGAATTAGTGACGTTGGAAAGTTCAATATGGTGGCCGACAGCGGCGTCACACCACCGAAATAAGTACGTACATCGATTTTGGTTAGCGCAGGGAAGCCACCTACCAAATTTCGTGAAGATGGGGTCAGCCTTCTACCTACACGGGAAGTTGGAAAATTAGTGACGTTGAAAAGTTCAATATGGAGGCTGACAGTGGCGTCATACCATCGAAATAAGTACATACATCGGTTTCGGTTAGCGCAGGGAAGCCGCCTACCAAATTTTGTGAAGATGGGACCATAAATAAGAAAGTTCAACATGGTGGACGTTGTCGACCGTTATGACCGTGTAGAATTTCGAAATGAAACCTTCTTAACTTTTGTAAGTAAGCTGTAAGGAATAAGCCTGCCAAATTTCAGCCTTCTAACTACACGGGAAGTTGGAGAATTAGTGAGTGAGTCAGTGAGTGAGCGAGTCAGTGAGGGCTTTGCCTTTTATTAGTATAGATTATTTTTTACATATTTACGGTGATAGGCCTTTCTATTCAGAATCTAAACAATATTTAGGGAGTCTATACATTATACAGTGGACCCTTGACTTACAAACTCAATTCGTTCACGAGGGCTGGTTGTAACTCAAGTTGGTTGTAAGTCAAGACTATTTTTCCCATAAGAAATAATGGAAATACCCATAATGCACTCTAAACCTCCCACAGCAACACTTACTTAACCTTTTCATAATAAAAAAGGGTTGTTTGCGCATAATTTACCAAAACATCAATAATTTTTCTAATGTACTAACCAAATAGTTATAAAAAGTGCAGAGCCAACCAGAAACAACAATTTCATACTGTACTCGCCATTTAATTTGACATCTTTGGGCTGCAGGAAGGGAGGAGGAGGAGGAGAATGAAACGGAAGGTGATAATTGTTTAGAAGGAGCAAAATCTTTTCTTTGTAAAATTGTCGAGATGGTGGATTTCGACATGCTGTACATATTAGCGAGATCGGTCACGAACGCCACTCTCATATTTCCGCACAATTTCCTTCTTCGTTTCGATTGTGATTGTGGTTTCTCAAGTTAATAGTGACAGTAGTAGAGCACTCAGTTCAAAGCTGGCCGTGTTGTGAACTGCTGTAATAATACACTCCAAAGCAAGCCGGTGCTGACTCCACCTGATGACATCCTCATGTGCCGCGCCAGCCCGCTAGCTAACATCCCTTAAGAATCGCTTTCTTTACCTTCGTTACCTTCTCTTCCTTCCTTAGCAATTATGCTTCTTGCTTGCCATGGTCTTAGTGAATTATATATATAGATAAATCACTGCACTGACCGAAATTACGTCCACAAACACATGTATCTGGGCTCCGACTGACGCTTACGAACGCTCTCGGCTGTTTGTTTACAATCGCACAAGCGGATAAACGTGACCGAATTTGGGTTGTAACGCAAGATGTTGGTCATAAATCAAAACAAAAATTTTGGACGTAAATCAAGTTGTTCGCATGTCAGGCCGGTCGTATGTCAAGGGTCGACTGTAATTTATTTCGGAAGATCTGTTATGAACACGGAGTGTCATTAAGAAATGTTTTTTTATCTGCGTTTTATTTTTTCGATGGTTGTGTGACGATTACATCAACAGTTCTTATGGTATGTTGTCTCTAGATGAGTGTGTCAATGTATGACGTCATAATTATTTAAGAGTGAGCACTTTGTTCCCAATAAACTCATTTGGAGGGAAAAAATGTGATCAATTAAATCTCGTTTGTCTGATAGTAATTACATATTTGCACAACTTTAGAAGTTAAAACATTTCTGATTGAAAATATCCATGTACTAACTGTGCTTTTATGTTTGACTCAACTTGGGCCACATGCTTTTCTTTCTCTGCCATTCACCAAATATCTTATTGTGAGATCGTTCTATTGATAAGACAATTCACAGCACATAACTTTTCCAATTCTGTTGTCACTTATTTATAAGTTTGATTGCAGTTTTTACTTTAAAATAAGGTCTTCAACAATTACCAGACAGTTCTTGTCATAATTCTATGTATTTGACCTGGGGGGGTTGAAAATTATAAACTTGTTGTTGTCATATTCTTACATGAATAATTATTACAAGTATGTGGATACTATTAAGGATTGTGTTTTATCTTGGTGCTGTGTAAAATATTCTTGCGTGCTTTGTGAATTGTTTTGTAATGGTGTACTCAGTGAATGTTACAATTCTGCATAAGATAATGTTAGACTGGTCATCTATGAAAATAGCCACAGTTTTTTGTAAAAAAAAAAATACACAATTTACTGCAATATGCAGAATAAAAAAATAAAGTGCAATAAAGGTAATAAAACATCTATTTGAGGTGGAATTGGAAGATAATAGAAAGAAGTAACACAAAACCAAGAGCTGAATGGCTCATAGTAAAGCTGCATATCAATGTAACAGGAGGTTCTACAGCTTGAATTTAAAATGGGAGGCTGATGAATAGGCATACTGTGTGGAGTTAAATACTTCAGGTGCGACAAAGCTAAATGCATGCAGTGAGTGGAGCATGGTCAGCTTTATAGTTATGAAAAGACTGCATTCAAAAAATCTCTGCATCCACACAAATTCAAATAACCTGTTATAAAGAGGTATACTATATTTTCTTATTTCCTGGATTTGGACACACATAACCAGGATGATTCCTGAAGTGCAAGTAAGATTTTCTCCTACATCCAAGTGAATTGTTCAGATTGCCACTGAAAAAGGGCAATATATAAATATATTGTACATTTATATCACTATAGACAGGAACTGCAAAAACAGCAAAGAAAAGAAAAGACAGCAAAAATATTTAGCTTTTTCATGATGCCCCAAGTGTGTTTCCCACTTCTATAATAAACAATTGATGAGTGATTTTTAAAAGGAAAATTAGAGATGCTGAAATACAATATCAAAATATTTCTTATTACATTTTCTGAGCTAACTTTGTTACATGTGGTGGTGTTCCTGGTCTTCTGTCCTCCGGTTATATGTGTGTATCCATGCAGGCTAAATTTGCTCTGTTATTAATCTGGACTTGTCAGCTTTAACACATTGTCATAAAGCTGTAAGCAGTGCAGTGCTTTGAAGCAATTTCAGACCTGTCAATTTCTTGACCCCATCCCAAGTGAAGCACTCCAGTAAAGCAATTTATAAAAGTACAAAATGGACAAGAAGCTGGGAATGTGAGGGTGTTATAAATTGAGCATAACAAAGTCAAGAAAGTAAAGGCGAATGAACCTGTGCTTTTGTTGTACAAAGTTAATTCTATTATCACCTTACTGGTTTAGTTACATTTTGTCTGTAGTTATTGACTTTAAATGTTCAATGTTAACATTTTTATATCTGTGATCAGTAGTGTGACACAACTCTTGACCAATGAATAAGGGGAGATGTGGATATTCAATTCAAAAATGTGTTCCTAAAAACATGTGAAATGTGCACTTTGTGAGCATGAGTTGATAACTTAACATGTGCATTATGCGACATGAGTAATGAGAGATTTCTCATGGATGTTTTGCTATTGTTTGCTGTTGTCGAGTGCTCGTCACCATAAATGAATACATGAAATTCAATGTTTTTCTTAGCCAGCACTACAAGCTATCAAGTGACATATTACAAAAGTGTCATATTCCTTTAATACAATTCAGGGTTTCAAGGCATTGAAGACTATCCTGGCAGAATTGGGCATAAGGCAGAAGCTAACCTTGGATGCATTGCCAGTCTGCAGCAGGGTCTACCCAGACACATACCTACTCTTACACACTCCAATTTAGAGTTAGCAATGAATTTATATACATATCTTTGACATATGGGAGGAAAACCTACAAAGATACTAGGTACATAAGGCATTGCAGGACTCTGAACGCATTGGCTAAATAAATAAATGTTAAACCTAAGACTTCAATTTGCAGATAAGCATACATTTAATTTACAACTCACTGAAAGTTTTATAGGCATTGCTTTTATTTGCGGAAGCTGTCTCTCTAACAAATTGGTTACATTATCTTTACAAGATACACATCTAAATGTAATGTCACATTTTATAAATGTTGTGCATGCTGCCTTTTATAGTTGCTGATATGCAAATATCTCACCGTCACAAAACTATTAAAGCTGAAAGCACAGGCAAGCAATGTGGTGTAGTTGGTTCTCCTGTGTGATTGAGAGATGCTAGTCATCATCTTTGAAAATTGTTGGAAACCTGGCAAAATTTCACTTTGAATCATTGCCGTCCTACAACCTAGGTGTAGTAGAAGCCTGAGGTGGAAACACTGAATGTCATGCTGCAGAATATACAAGAAGAGTATGCAGTGTGGCATTTTTGTGGAATTCAGGTTTAATTTCCCATGAAAATGCAGTTTAGGTTTATATGTTGTGGATTACAAACATTTTAATCTTAGTAATAGTCATCTCCCTTCTCCGATGGATTCTTTACTCATATTTCATGTCCATATTCAGTAGGAATTGCACACAGGAAGTTCTTTGCTTCACTCTCTGATGATATAAATTAAGGCAGATGTATGGTTATCTTGTTTGCATCTTTAGGAAGAGGTTGAACTGAATTAGTAGATTATTTATTGAACTAATGTTTTCCCTGTATGCTTTTCTGTTAACTTTTTCATATTTTTACTTAATTATACATCACTATCTCTGGTGAGACTGTAATTTGAAAAGTGAGCAGAACCAAAACTTGACATGTTAGGTTTGTCAGAATTACCAGCAATAGAGGAGAGAGTATTCTTATCAAGACTGTGTTAAGCAGTATAAAGGCTGAGGCATAATGGACTGAAATATGATATTCTGCTTGACAGATAATACAAATGAGCAGCATTTCAATCAGTCAGCCAGTCAATTATTAGTTTCTATAGCACTATTAATAGCATGCATAATCACTTGGGGTCGGATTTATAAAACTTGTGCATACACAAAGAGTCTTGAAATGTGTATACGAAGCTATCCATGTAAAAGTCATGATTTATAAAAGAAAATCTGGTGGGAGAACTTGTGTATATTTATGGCAAAGAGACCCATCTGTATGCAGAAAACTTGGGGAAACTGGGAAATGGGTGGCAGCTAAACCAACTAAATTAAGCCTCACACATACAGTATAATAATTCATATCACGGAGTTGTTATTAGAAATGTTCATTGACATAAAAAAAAAACTTGTTAAACTTCAAAAAGTGACTATTTTGACTATTTGAGTTCCCTATTGTATATTTACACATTTTTACCAGTTTATATCAGCTACCTGTTGTCACTTCTAAGGATTATAAACAGTGTGCAGTAAAAACACACATGTGATCCACTACCTGTATACAGAAAGCTCTTAATGTCATGCTGTATAGCCTGTTTATAGTTTATTATTATTAATAATAATAATAAATAATAATAATAATACATTTTATTTATATAGCGCCTTTCCCATGCGTCAAGGCACTTCACAGAGTTTAGTAAGAATGGCAGGGTATACAGCATTGTCCTAAACCAGATAAATAAATAAAGAAGAGTAAGATAGTAAATTCAGAGAAAAGCCTAACAGACAACATAATTGATGGTCTAGCACACACACACAGGTTACATGAGTATCTTGACAGAGAGATAAACTGAGAGAAGGGTAATAGTCAGGTAGAGCTAAAAGCCTTCCTGAACAGATGAGTTTTAAGTTGTTTTTTAAAAGAATTCATGGAGTCAGCTGATCTAATTAATTTCGGTAGGTCATTCCAGAGTCTGGGCGCTATACAGCTGAAGGCCCTGTCACCCATGGAGTGTAGATTAGTGTGGGGCACAACAAGATTGCCACAATCAGAGGACCTTAGTGGGCGGACAGTCACATAGTGATGGAGAAGTTCACTGATGTAGTTTGGCATAAGGTCGTTTAAGGCTTTGTAGGTTATTAGTGGAATTTTATATTCGATTCTGTAAGACACAGGGAGCCAGTGAAGGTGAAGCAGGATGGGTGTGATGTGCTTGCTGCTGCTGGTTTGATTAAGGACTCTTGCAGCTGAGTTTTGAATAAGCTGGAGCTGTGATATAAGATTAGAAGGGGCACCTGCCAGGAGGGATTACAATAATCGATGCGGGATGTGATAAAAGCATGGACAAGTTTCTCCGCATTAGAAAAGGAGTGGAAGGAGTGAACATGTGATATGTTACGGAGGTGAAAGTAAGTTCTTAATGTGATTTATGTGGGTGGAATAAGAAAGGGAGGAATCAAAAATGACACCAAGATGCAGGTCTGATGAGATTACCGCCAAGATTGACTGGGAAGGAGCTCATTTTATTAAGCTGCACTTTATTCCCAATT
Source organism: Polypterus senegalus (assembly GCF_016835505.1). Lineage (NCBI taxonomy): Eukaryota > Metazoa > Chordata > Cladistia > Polypteriformes > Polypteridae > Polypterus > Polypterus senegalus. Next base: position 32,669,074 of record NC_053159.1, read on the forward strand.
TGTAGGAGTTCAGTTTTGTTGCAATTTAATTTTAAAGAGTTCTGCTCCATCCAGGTTTTAATTTTCCTGAGGCAAGTTGTGAGCTGAGAAAACTCTGAAGTTGCACTTTTAACATTGAAATAGAGTTGAGTATCGTCTGCATAAAAATGATAACCCAGTCCAAAGCTATGAATAATATGGCCAATGGAAAGCATATAAATACACAAGAGGAAACTGACTGGAATTAAAATCTATAGCCATTGCGACCCTCCAGGACTGTGATTGATGACCCCGTGGTCTAATGCTTGGCGCAACATGTCTTGTTTGACACTGCTCGAAGATTATGTAAATGGTCATAAATGAAGAGAACAAGTTTTAGGGACTGTTTGGATTTTTTGCATATGATGATGACGGTCTTATGAGCCTACTTTAGACTTTCAAGAGTCTTTCTCTTGAAATTATGTCCTGAGTTGAGTGTGGTATTAGAAAGACAGACTGCCCGAAATCAGGCTCTACCTGTTTAAATCCAGGTTTTAATAACAGTTGGCTTTCGGCAACGTACAATTTTAAAGCTAACTGGCTGATAGGTCAGGAATATCAAAGCCAAGCTTCAGCACCGTCATGCCTGCTGTACTGGAAGCCATACAGTGCATCCGGAAAGTATTCACAGCGCATCACTTTATCCACATTTTGTTATATTACAGCCTTATTCCAAAATGGATTAAAATCATTTTTTTCCTCAGAATTCCACACACAACACCCCATAATGACAACGCGAAAAAAGTTTACTTGAGGTTTTTGCAAATTTATTAAAAATAAAAACTGACAAATCACATATACATAAGTATTCACAGCCTTTGCTCAATACTTTGTCGGTGCACCTTTGGCAGCAATTACAGCCTCAAGTCTTTTTGAATATGATGCCACAAGCTTGGCACACCTATCCTTGGCCAGTTTTGCCCATTCCTCTTTGCAGCACCTCTCAAGCTCCATCAGGTTGGATGGGAAGCGTCGGTGCACAGCCATTTTAAGATCTCTCCAGAGATGTTCAATCGGATTCAAGTCTGGGCTCTGGCTGGGCCACTCAAGGACATTCATAGAGTTGTCCTGAAGCCACTCCTTTGATATCTTGGCTGTGTGCTTAGGGTCGTTGTCCTGCTGAAAGATGAACCGTCGCCCCAGTCTGAGGTCAAGAGCGCTCTGGAGCAGATTTTCATCCAGGATGTCTCTGTACATTGCTGCAGTCATCTTTCCCTTTATCCTGACTAGTCTCCCAGTTCCTGCCGCTGAAAAACATCCCACAGCATGATGCTGCCACCACCATGCTTCACTGTAGGGATGGTATTGGCCTGGTGATGAGCGGTGCCTGGTTTCCTCCAAACGTGACGCCTGGCATTCACACCAAAGAGTTCAATCTTTGTCTCATCAGACCAGAGAATTTTGTTTCTCATGGACTGAGAGTCCTTCAGGTGCCTTTTTGCAAACTCCAGGTGGGCTGCCATGTACCTTTTACTAAGGAGTGGCTTCCGTCTGGCCACTCTACTATACAGGCCTGATTGGTGGATTGCTGCAGAGATGGTTGTCCTTCTGGAAGGTTCTCCTCTCTCCACAGAGGACCTCTGGAGCTCTGACAGAGTGACCATTGGGTTCTTGGTCACCTCCTGACTAAGGCCCTTCTCCCCGATCACTCAGTTTAGATGGCCGGCCAGCTCTTGGAAGAGTCCTGGTGGTTTCGAACTTCTTCCACTTACGGATGATGGAGGCCATTGTGCTCATTGGGACCTTCAAAGCAGCAGAAATTTTTCTGTAACCTTCCCCAGATCTGTGCCTCGAGACAATCCTGTCTTGGAGTTCTACATACAATTCCTCTGACTTCATGCTTGGTTTGTGCTCTGACATGAACTGTCAACTGCGGGACCTTTATATAGACAGGTGTGTGCCTTTCCAAATCATGTCCAATCAACTGAATTTACCACAGGTGGACTCCAATTAAGCTGCAGAAACATCTCAAGGATGATCAGGGGAAACAGGATGCACCTGAGCTCATTTTTGAGCTTCATGGCAAAGGCTGTGAATACTTATGTACATGTGATTTCTCAGATTTTTTATTTTTAATAAATTTGCAAAAACCTCAAGTAAACTTTTTTCACGTTGTCATTATGGGGTGTTGTGTGTAGAATTCTGAGGAAAAAATGAATTTAATCCATTTTGGAATAAGGCTGTAACATAACAAAATGTGGAAAAAGTGATGCGCTGTGAATACTTTCCGGATGTACTGTAAATAACAGATGAGGTGCCACATTCAGTGTATGTATGGTTTGGTTGTACACGCCAACATAAAAAGGAACTTGGCAGCAGTGTCCGGTTTTCCTAACGTAATCATGACAATTAACAACACTCATATTGAAATTAAGATACCTAGCGAGAATGTTGCTGCTTTTGTTAGCTGTGAGCAGTGACATTTCATGAGCACATAAAGTCATCTGTGATGCGAAGATGAGACAGACAAACATTGTGGCATGGTGGCCTGGGTCAACCCCTGATCCATTTATTTTGAGGCAAAGTAGCATTGATTAGGCGACTTGCTGAAGGTGCTGTATATGATGGCTGGCTTGTTGGTAAAGTAACTGGCTCAGTTCATAGTTTATCTTATAGCATATACTATTCATTGTGAAAGTAGTCATGTCATTACATGAGCCAGGTGATGGTGGCTACCTGCTCAGACTCTATCGCCTCACTCTTTTCTCTGACTCCAGAGCACACAGGACAGGCACTTCATTTCCATGTGAATGGCACCATAGGACTCTTCAAACACAATTGGTGATGGCTGGATGCATCTAATGAGAGGCTTCTCAACCAGTCAATAAAATTCTACTGCATCATCATTGCATATTTATGAGGCCGATTAGCATAGTCCATATATGGTTGTTTCATGGTAGCCATTGGTCAGGGTTCAAGACATGTTCATGTACGCACATTTACAAGATGATTGTTATTTTTAAAGGTAAATTACCTAGAAATGTGTGTATGCCAGGTTTTATAAGTCAATTTCATATTTTCTGTTTTATGCTTATTTTCACGTTCAAATCCATGCTATGCTTTATAAATGAGACCCCTGGAAGCCTACAGTGATGTCAAAGAACTATCCATTCATCCATCCATTATCCAACCCGCTATATCCTAACTACAGCATCACGGGGGTCTGCTGGAGCCAATCCCAGCCAACACAGGGCACAAGGTAGGAAACAAACCCTAGGCAGGGCGCCAGCCCACCGCAGGGCGCGCGCACACACACACACACACACACACCAGGGACAATTTATAAACAGCAATGCACCTAACCTGCATGTCTTTGGACTGTAGGAGGAAACTGGAGTACCCCCACACGGACACGGGGAAAACATGCAAACTCCACGCAAAGAGGACCTGGGAAGTGAACCCGGGTCTCCTAACTGCAAGGCAGCAGCGCTACCCACTTCACCACCGTGCCGCCCAAGAACTATATATAATATCAAATTTGATATCAGCCAATCAATCTTTATTTTATATAACCCTATCCATAGAATGCATGATCGCAGGGCACTTTACAAGGATACATTTCAAACGAACTGGTAGTACAAGTGATATCATAAACATGTTACACTTACAGCCTTAAACTGTACGTAAATTTAAAAGAACATCATTATATGTTTATGGCCCCTTTAGACCTTAATGAAGTAAAATGTTAACTGGAAAAGTTGAATTAGCACCCCAGATTAATTAAAAAAGTTTACAGAGTCTTTTACAATAAAAACAAATCCTATAGTAGCTTGCCAGTTGATAAAATTAAGGAGCCATTTTAACTTGAGCCCCATTATTACAGGCCCAGATTAAGGGTTTCAATTCAAATTAAGTAAAATCTTTAAAAATGGGATACCAAACTTTCACAATCATTTCACTCTTCATCCATTTTTTATTTTTTTTTCCTAACACCATTTCCTGAGGGAGCATATAGGGACACAAAGCCTGTACGAGTAGCAACATTAGGTCAGACATTGCACTCCCATTGCATTATAAAGTAAAGAGAAAAACTGCCTCTTGTGAAACAAATGTAACCTACTGGGTGTAAGTTTTTAATACAGCAGACATCTTGCAGCCTGAGGGTTCATTTTTTTTTTTTGCTAAAAAATTAAATTTTTCATCTGGATATCATTCTTAATTATGTTGCAAATATTAACTGATAAAGTGGTAAAGTAAGTACTATTTGTAGTAACTGTTCTCTGTTAAAAAAAAAAAAAAATAGCTCTCGCACAATGTCACACATAAGAATCTCAGTATCTTGAATAAAGGAAAAAAAATCAGATGGCATAGTTTCTGATAACAATGGAAAGACAAAGGAGTTGAGCGAGTCTTTTCCAGGCTTATGCTGAGGTTTTTTTCTATTTTTTGCAGGTTTGAAACCAATTAAATGTCTTTACTGTGGAGACACATTCCTATACCCTGTTGCCCTGCAGCAGCATGTCAGCACGCAACACTGCAGCCAGGATGGGACAGCCTTTGCTTGTTGCCACTGTGATATGCTGTACCCTACCCAGCAAGCACTGGAAGAACACTACCAAAGTCAACACGTGGGGGCAGCACAGCCTGAAACTTCAGCACATACTCCAGAAATGGTAAGTCAGCTTTCAATAATTAGAGTTGATTTGTATGGTGATAATTGTGAAAACTCAGAATGATGCCCATATATTTTGGCTTTCAACCAGAATAGGGGCTTATTGACATGAGACGAGGGTTTAAATTAGATGCTATTTAACAGAAAGATAGGATACAGAGTAATATACAACCAAAAACAGCAAAAACCATACCCCTCTTGGGCCTACCTATACAGAGAGTTACTTTCTTTCCTCTACCTCATTCCAGACCTCTGCCCTGTCCTTTCTCCTCTTTGGCAGGTGAGTTCTTATCTGCTCATCTCTTTCAATATAACACTCACCCAGACTGAGGAATCAGAGATCCTTTTAAGTTTTGACCCTTTGAAGACTTCCAAAGCACTGGCCATGCTGCAAAGTACAAAGGGGCGGTTAAAAAGTTCCTGAAATTGTGATAAAGCTGGAGAGTGAGAGATAAGATTATGCACACATTGTTGTGGAGGGGAGCATAGCACATCTGTAGGCCTTGTAGTACTTCTGCATTGTTATGGGAGGCCTGCCGCTGTCCAGTTAAAGGCTAGGTGACCATAAATGTGTCTGGAGCACAGCTGTAGCTTTCTGTTGCTTCCGGTGGACTAACCCTTGGCTTTGTGACTTCCTCAGACAGCCTTCAATGCCCTTTCTGGCCTCCACTAATCCCCCCTTTTCCAGCTTTTTGAATTATGTCATTAAAGATATAGTTTATGCAAACAGAAATCAAGAGGTGACACGAGTGAAGTGTTTAAACCTGAGAAGTTAGTTAGTAGGGTGGATGCCAGCTGTTACTAGAATTCAGTGGCACAGGTAGAAACTGACTAAAAGTAGATTTTGTACAGTCATTATAAAGTTTTTCTTCACAGAGATGGTGGTACTTGATGGATCTTTAGCATGATAACGCCAAGCTGAGATTTAAAGTTTTATAACCCAGATTAATGAGGTATTTTAGGCTGTATAGCAAGTTATGGACAAAATTATTATATTCTTAAAAGAGGGAGGCATGGTGGTGCAGAGGTTGGCCTATTGCCTCATTAATCTATCATCATTGGGTTTGAATTCTGCACCTAGTAGCTGTCAGTGTGGAGTTTGCACATTCTCTGTATGTCTGGGTAGATTTTCTTCTAGGTACTTTGGTTTTCCATCCAGCATGCCCAAGATGTGTTTAAGTTAACTGGTAATTCTAAACTTTACTAGTATGAGTGTCAGTGAGTTTGTGAGCAAGCCCTGCAATGTTGTAGCACCTTGTCCATAGTTGCTTAGTGCCTACCTTGTGCCCATTTCTGTTGTGACTGGCCCTAACTCTCTGCGAACATGAAATGGTTTAATTGTGCTTGTGAATGTTAATTTAAACTGATCAAATTTGAGTTTAGATTTTAAAAGCTCACTTCCACTACAGTTCCTATAAAAATATTCTGCACTTGGAAGGTTTAACAATTTATTATTATACAACACTCAATCACAGTGGATTTTTTTTTTGAGTTTTGTTACTGATCAACAGAAAAAAAAATCTTAATGTCAAGGTGAATTACAAATACAAAACAAAACATTATAATACACCGACTGCAGCCAGTTGGTTTTAGAAGTCACATAGTCTGTTTAATAGATATCACCTGTCTGGGGTTTCAGTTGCTTGCAGTATGAATACTTCTGTATCTTAAAGGTCCAACTTGTGGTGAGACAGTATGGAGGCCTAATCTACACAAGGAAGACAAAAGAACACACCAAACAACTCTGTGAAAAGGGTGATTGAAAAACATAAGTTAAAAAATGGGGACAATAAAATATCCCAGGTACTAAATATCATTTGGAGTCCAGTTAAATCAGTCATTAAGACATAGAAAGAGCAAGGCACATCTGGAAATCTGCCTAGACAAGGCCGCCCAGTTATTGTGCAAGAAGAGGAAGACTATTTGAGGGAGACCTCCAAGAGACTTGTTATAAAACTACAGTAGGTGAATTAAGAGAGACTGAGCAGACAACAACTGTTGCCTGGGTGCTTCACTGGTCACAGCTTTATGGGACAGTGGCAAAGAGAAAGCAACTGTTGAAAAAAATACACACAGAGGTTTGCCAGAAGGCTTATGGGAGACTGAAGTCAGATGAAAGAAGGTTCTGTGGTCTGTTGAGACCAAAAAAAACAGCTTTTTGGTTATTGGTCTAAATGAGATATTACTGTACGCTTCACATTACATTACATACCTCCTGGACCCCATGATCATCAGAGGAGACTGTGTGCAGACCTATAAATACCTGGGAGTGCAGCTGGATGATAAATTGGACTGGATTGCCAATACTGATGCTCTGTGCAAGAGAGGAGAAAGCTGACTAAACTTCCTTAGAAGGCTGGAGTCCTTCAACATCTGAAATAAGGTGCTGCAGATGTTCTATCAGGCGGTTGTGGCGAGTGCCCTCTTCTACGTGGTGGTGTGCTGGGGAGGCAGCATAAAGAAGAGGGACACTTCACGCCTAGACAAACTGGTGAGGAAGGCAACCTCTATTGTAGGCATGGAGCTGGACAGTTTGACATCCGTGGCAGAGCGATGGGCGCTGAGCAGGCTCCTGTTAATCAGGAAGAATCCAATACATTCACTGAACAGGATCATCTCCAGACAGAGGAGCAGCTTCAGCCACAGACTTTTGTCACCGTCCTGCTCCACTGACAGACTGAGGAGCTCCTTCCTCCCCCACACTATGCGACTCTTCAATTCCACCCAGGGGGAGTAAACGTTAACATTATACAAATTTATTGTCTGTTTTACCTGCATTTTTATTACTCTTTAATTTAATATTGTTTATTTTTATCAGTTTGCTGCTGCTGGAGTATGTGAATTTCTCCTTAGGATTAATAAAGTATCTATCTCCCTATCTCTATCTGTATCTCTCTCTCTCGCATTGGGGTGGCAGCATTAATCTCTTGGGGTTGTTTTTGCACTAGACCCTGGAAGACATATGAGGGTAGGGGAGAAAATGAATGCAGCAAAACAAGGGAAATCATGGAAAAAAAACCTGATGCAGTCTTCAACAAACATGCACCTTAGGAGAAGGTTTATTTTTTAGCAAGACAACGACCTTAAGCATAAAGCCAAAACAACACAGGAATAGCTTACAAACAACGGTTAGTGACCTGGAGTGGTCAAGTCAACACCAGATCTCACTCCAGTTGAGAATTTGTGTCTGGACTTGGAAAATGTTGTTCACTCACAACATCCATGTAATCTGACAGAGGCTGAGCAGTTTTATAAAGAAGAATGGGGGGAAAATATTGTAATGACAATGTGTGCAAAGCTGGGAGTGACCTGTAAACACAGACTCAAGGCTGTCATGGCTGCAAAAGGTGAATCTACTAAATACTGACTTTAAAGGGGGAGGGAATACTTATGCCATCAATTATTTTTTGTTTTCTATTTTAAAAATTTAGTGTTCTTTGTAGAGACCCGTTTTCACTTTGACATTCGGAACGAGTCTTTTCTGCTGATTAATATCAAAAAAGACAAATTAAATCTACTGTGATTGAGTGTTGCATAAGAATAAAATGTGAAAATTTCCAAAGGGGTGAATAATTTTTATAGGCACCGTTAATCCCAGTGTGCTGAATGTAAATGTGTGACGGTCCCTGCTCCATACCTAGGATTCTCACTTGATGCAATGTCTGTCAGATACATCTGGCCTATTCTTGCCAAAACAGCACAGAGATCTGCACTGATGAATTTAATGATCCTAATGTGTAAGCCCAAGTAGCTTCTATTTTTTATTTATCATTTAAATAAACTTGCTGTTGCTGCCAATGCAGCTGGATATCGCCTTAATGTATGCAGACAGTGTCAGCACAATTATCTGCTTTCAAATATTTTTTGTACTTTCTTTAAGGTGATTCAAACTGGATCATCGGAGCAGGTCATCGCAGTTGAAAAGTCTCAGGTGGCGGCCTCACAAGTGTACGTTGCACTGGCGGACACACAGGGCCATTCGCCCAGATCTGAGATTGTGGCCGTGGCGATGGAGGATCTTCTGGAAGGAACAGTTACTCTAATATGCAGTGACACTCAATGATACCAGTTAAAGGCAAGTGGACTCTGGCAAGTGTAAGATAGACCTGCAGCCATGCATCTTCACCACCAATAGTCATTTAGATTTTAAGGAAAATTCACACCAATAAATTCATCCATCCATCCATCCATTTTCCAACCCGCTGAATCCGAACACAGGGTCACGGGGGTCTGCTGGAGCCAATCCCAGCCAACACAGGGCACAAGGCAGGAACCAATCCTGGGCAGGGTGCCAACCCACCGCAGCCAATAAATTCAAGTTATGTGTAAATAAATGACTCCAATCAATTGTGAAATATTATCTGAGAGTCTTGTTCCTTACATGGGGCTGAAAAATTAAATAAATAAGAAAGATGGGTGCTCCTGTTTTGATGGAGTTTTTAGCTGTTTTTGACTGACTGCTGCTTTTCAGACTGCTGGACAATCTGCCTCCTAGCCCTGTGAACAACCCTGTAGCTTCAGAGAACTGCTTTATGAACTACTACTGATATTGAATCTTCACAACCGTCAGAAATGTCACTTCATTGATGGGACTTGCAAGTGCAGAATGGAGGCATTCACAGCTTTCTGCAGACATAATTCTAGAAAAAAAATATCTTTCTGGACATGTCACATTGTCAAACACATTGATGAAGCCGACAGAGTGACTAGCTCAGAAAGAGATATCTCTTAAAAAGTGATTAGCTGTGTGGATATGTGTAAATATCTTCTTTCCCTCATCTGTGTACATGTTGCTTGTAAATTTAGTTAAAATATGTAAAGGTTATTTCCACACTGCAGTATTTCAGATGAAGGTTCAACAAAATTAAACAGAAATGCTTATCACGTCGTTCTTTTTAAACAGCTGAAACATTGTGGCTCTGTATTTTTTTTTTTTCATTTATCAGCACAATACCTTTATCTGTTTTCCGGTCATGTAGATATGGAGGTGATTAAAGGTTTCTGGGAAGAGCATTTTACTATGTTGGTTCTGTAATTGGCTACTCTGTATACATCCATCCATCCATCCATTATCCAACCCGCTATATCCTAACTACAGGGTCACAGGGGTCGGCTGGAGCCAATCCCAGCCAACACAGGGTGCAAGACAGGAAAAAAACCCTGGGCAGGGCACCAGCCCACTGCAGAGTGCACACACACACACCCCCCCACACACCAAGCACACACTAGGGACAATTTTGGATTGGCAGTGCACCTACAGTCATGGCCGAAATTATCGGCACCCCTGGAATTTTCCCACAAAATGCACCATTTCTCCCAGAAAATTGTTGCAATTACAAATGTGTTGGTATGCACCCGTTTATTTCCTTTATGTGCATTGGAACAACCCAAAAAAACAGAGAAAAAAAGCCAAATCTGACATCATTTCACACAAAACTCAAAAACCAGGCTGGACAAAATTATTGGCACCCTCAACTTAATATTTGGTTGCACACCCTTTGGAAAAAATAACCATCAACAAGCTTGTTACACCTCTCAACTGGAATTTCTGACTACTCTTCTTTTGCAAACTGCTCAAGGTCTCACAGATTTGAAGGGCAATTCTGAGATCTCTCCATAAGTGTTCAATCGGTTTTAGATCCGGACTCATTGCTGGCCACTTCAAAACTCTCCAGTGCTTTGTCTTCAACCATTTTTGGGGGCTTTTAGAGGTATGTTTGGGGTCATTGTCCTGCTGGAACACCCATGACCTCTGACGCAGACCCAGATTTCTGACACTGGGCCCTACATTGCGCCCCAATATCTTTTGGTAGTCTTCAGATTTCATGATGCCTTGCACACAGTCAAGGCATCCAGTGCCAGAGGCAGCAAAACATCCCCAAAACATCTTAGAACCTCCACCATGTTTGACTGTAGGTACTGCGTTGTTCTTTTCTTTGTAGGCCTCATTCCATTTTCTGTAAACAGTACAATGTTGAGCTTTACCAAAAAGCACTACCTTGATCTCATCTGTCCACATTCGCCCAGAAGGATTTTGGCTTCCTCAAGTACATTTTGCCAAACTCCAGTCTGGCTTTTTTATGTTTCTGTGTCAGCAGTGGGGTCCTCCTGGCTCTCTTTCCATAGCGTTTCATTTTTTTCAGATGTCGACAGATAGTTTGAGCTGACACTGTTGAACCTGAGTCTGCAGAACAGCTTGAATATGTTTTGAAGTTGATTGGGGCTGTTTATCCACCATTCGGACTATCCTTCATTACAGTCTTTTATCAGTTTTTCTCTTCCATCCACGTCCAGGGAGATTAGGTACATGGCCATGTGTTGTGAACTTCTTGATTATGTTGCGCACAGTGGACAAAGGAACATGAAGATCTCTGGAGATGGACATGTAGCCTTGAGATTGTTGATATTTTTCCACAATTTTTGTTCTCAAGTCCTCAGACAATTCTCTGCTCTCCTTTCTGTTGTCCATGCTTAGTGTGGCACACTCGGACACACAATAGAAATGTTGAGTCAACTTTTCTCCATTTTAACTGGCTTCAGGTGTGATTGCTATATTGCCAACACCTGTTTCTTGCCACAGGTGAGTTCAAATGAGCATCATCTGCTTGAAATAAAACGATTTACCCACAATTTTGAAAATTTGCCAATAATTTTGACCGGCCCAGTTTTGGAGTTCTGTGTGACATGATGTCAGATTTGGCTTTTTTTCTCTGTTTTTTTTGTGTTGTTCCAATACACATAAAGGAAATAGACATGTGTATACCAAAACATTTGTAATTGCAACAATTTTCTGGGAGAAATGGTGCCGATAATTTCGGCCATGACTGTAACCTGCATGTCTTTGGACTGTGGGAGGAAACTGGAGTACCCAGAGGAAACTCGCGCAGAGACGGGGAGAACATGCAAACTCCACGCAGGGAGGACCCGGGAAGCGAACTCAGGTGTCCTTACTGCGAGGCAGCAGCGCTACCACTTTGTCACTTAAGAAGAAAAGAAGAAGAAATATGGGCCAGATGTTAACAGATTTAATAAGCCTGCAGGACTGATGAGATGGCCAGTGGAATGTGCAATCATTTGAACTGGGACAGATGGACTAATTTGCAAGATTTCTAGTCCAAAGATGCAAAGTATTGGACTAAAGAAAGCGCGTATAAAAGCTTTGAAAGGTGACCTGGGTGACAGACATGAAAACTCAATTATGGCTAGAAAACAGGAAAATCAAAAGAAAAATACAAAAGATGAAAGAAAATGTATGGGAACAGGAGCATAAGCAATCGGGGCTGCTCCCCAATACAAATTCTTTGGCAGTTCCAAAATTCCCTTTACCATCAAATTCCTAATGCTCCTTCAATTCCAACATTAACTACACTTCGAGGAGGATAATGACTGGGTACCATTTCTACCACCTCCTCCTTAATATCAAAATCAGCAGACTGTTGCTGCCATCCATGTCCTAGCTCAAGCTTCCATTTGCCAGCATGCAGTTGCAGATAGACAGACTTCCTCTATGGTAATCTGCCTGCCCATACCAAATGAGAGAAAAAGACTTACTTTTTAAGTATTTGCATCATTTAAAGGGGAGTGTTGTGATGTGAGATTTTTGCATATACTGTAACTTGATAAATGTTTTGTATGTCTTTATTTATAATTTAGGCAAAGCAATATAATTTAGTGTTACTTTGGTGAGAGGCATTCGTGTTTGCTTCCCCTTTTACGACTGAGTCTATTTGTAATTTTACGACAGGATTTGGGGATGTGTCTTAAACCAGTTTGGCGAGTGTTTCTTTGCTAAAGTCTTTCTACCCCTGCAAGTAGGCTAAGGTGTACTTTAACATATGGTTTGGGGGGTGTTAAGATGTTCTATTTCCCCCATTGGTCTGAGGTATGGCTGTTTGGAATTGGCTTGTCTAAGAGGCCTTTAAGTACTGTGATGTCCTATTGGCTGTAGGGGTTGGACAGAAAGCCCATAAATTTGCTTGCTTTATCTCACTCTGTCTCTTATTAACATCTGAAAGAAGCATCCCTTGCTAACCTGTGATGATGAAGACAACACAATGAAGAGCACAGCTCAGCAGCCATTTTGAACAGACATGTGGCTGAAAGCTGAGCACCAATGATGCCTTAACTAGAGACATTTTAAGTAACTACAAGTCTGTGTGCCACCTGAATTACACATCACCATTTAATCAGGTTGTATGGTTGCCAATATTCAAATGTACTTTGCATTTTGTTATTATTTATGAATATTATCAGTAATTCATTATTTTATGTGTAACTTAATCCCTGCTTGTCTTTTTACTACATCTAATTGCCTGAGGTTATAGATATATAAGGGAAGGTGGGGATAAGTTATATACAATAATACCTTATAAACCGTGGTAAGTCTTTGAGATTATGCATTCTAAGGTTACATATTAATAATACAATCGGGGAAAGTAGAGCAATATACATATTACTCTACCAAGATAAAACAGGTGGGAAGAACAGAAAATAAATAGCATTTACCTCTCACGTACAGGTAGAGCAGAAAAGGAAGTAAGACAAAGCTTTCACTAGTGTTTCATTGAGGCTTCAGTGGTGCAATGCTGCACATCGCGGGCCGTTCTGGATGCAGGGAGACACGGAGGCCTTTGAATTATAATGTAAACCAAAAATGCTAGAGACTTGTATGGTTCTTGTGTCACAGCCAAGTAAACATGAATGCCGAAAACTACAAAATCAAGTATCATGTTTTTGGATTTGTGACACTAGAGAACAGTACACCTTTGTTTATCAATACACCTAATCCAGTGCTTCGCAAACTCGGTCCTGGGGACCCACTGTGGCTGCAGGTTTTTGTTCCAACCAGCTTCTGCTTTTAATTGGACTCTTGGGCTAATTAAGTGAAAGGTTATTTCCTAAGTTCTGTGTTGTGTAAACAATATAGGAATTAAAAATTTTGCTTTAAAAAAAAAAAAAAGTACCAAGCAGTTATATGGGAATAATGTATTTTTTTATTTTTAACAATATTGTTATCTTGATTTACCTTCTACTTTTCCAGGTGTTCTAATTGTTTAATTAATCCTTTATTTACTAATTAGTAGGTCTGACGCTAAAGCAGCCTTTGATTATTTAGTGTTGTTTGCCAGCGTGTCTGCTCTGCTCATTTTTAATTGTCATTAATAAGATACAATGAAGGGGGAAACCTGTGCAGAGAAACGGCAAAATATAATGAAATCAACAAAAGAGAGTTAAGCATTTAAATCTATAGCAAAAATAGAAATATTTCTAAATGTCTTAAAAATGTAAAAATCATGCTGCTGTGCTGTTCTGAATGTAGAATGAGAGAAGACAAAAAAATACCAGCTAATTAAATGAGATCAGTGTTTTCAAGTGTTTAATCTGCTTGGAAACAAAAACCTGCAGTCACAGTGGGTCCCCAGGACTGAGTTTGGGAAGAACTGATCTTGTCAAAATGTTTCAGGAAGTGTTACTTTAATGTCACACAGAGAACCACAGAGCTATAGACGCATGCAATACATGACCAAGTAATGTGACGGAGAGTCGTACTTTAGGGACCTTCAAAACTCAACTTGATGGTCTTTTGGAGAAATTAGGTGGTTAGGATTGGTGAGCTTTGTTGGATTCAATGGCCCGTTCTTGGCAAACATTTTCTAATGTACCACGGTCAAGAAATGGGCTACAGAGTTCTATCATGGCAGGATGTATTTCAAAGAAGGCCTAAGATTTGACAGGCCTTAACATCTGCAACAGAAGAAAGTGTTGCTGCTATGGAATGAATTGTATAGGAAAATTAAAAGGGATATTGCATAAAAAAACCATACAGTACTGGGATTAACCAAGGGTCAGATAAATGCAGTCCTAAATTAATATGAACAAGCCCTGTGGTCATTGGGTGCCCAAAATGTTGACTCCTGAAAGCAGCAAAGAATCCAGTGTTGTAAAGGAGAATCCCAAGCTATTTTACTTGAATTGGAAGAAACTTAAGAAGTGTTTCGTAACTGGGGATGAAATTTGGATACATCACGGTGAATATAGTCTGATCAAGAATCCAAACAATGGAAGCATGGTTATTCTTCAACACTAAAGCAGTTCAAGGTCCAAGCCAGTGCTGATGAGATCTTCAGTGCAGTTTTTAATGATGTAGAGGTTGTAGTCTGGTGCGCATAACCAGTCAGTATTTGCTTTGGCACTGGAAGCAGTCAATGATGGTGTATTGTCTTGTTGGACTTACCAGGTTTGTTATGGATTTGCCTAGTCTCACTCACACACTCAACTCACTGACGCTGCACTTAACCACTGATGATGAGGCCTGCACAGCCTATCACTCCTCAGTAAGGGACTTGTTAGCTTTGGCTTGAGCAGATCAGACAGGTGGCCCTCAATATAACCTAGACACTAATGGCGCTTTTCCACTGCATAGTACAGCACGACACGGTTCAGTTCAGCTCACTTTTGGGGGGTTTTCCACTGGGAACAGTACCTGGTACCTGGTCCTTTTTTTAGTACCACCTCAGCCGAGGTTTCAAGCGCCGAACTGTTACCAAAGTGGCGTGTAAACTCTGCTGGTCACCGATTGGCCGGAGAAAATCGTCATTAGTGCGTCACTGAACTTGCGACACGAGACACAACAGACCCGCTAGATTTTTAGCACAGCCAGCGAAGGTTCGGACGCACCATTTTGTTTTAACCAAAAATGGCTGTTTCGTGGTCTATTGAGGAAGTACAGACGTTCCTCTCGTTGGTAGCCGAGGAGCGGATCCAGCGAGAGCTGGATGGGGCAACGCGAATGAAAACGTTTTCAGAAGGTCGCTGGCGCGCTTACGATGATGTCATGGCAGTAGAGGCGCACAACTATAACGACACGTGAATAATCCGCCCACTCTAAAGCGGTACTAAACTGCAGTCAAACGCGAACTGAGCCGAACCAAGGTGAGCTGTACTGAACCGTGCTGTGCCGTACTATGCAGTGGAAAAGCGCCATAAAGGCTGGCACACCTTGGTCCCCTAGACACTGGAGGGTGTAACACCTTTGGGTTAGACCATTTACCCAAATAGTGTAGTGCTTGCTATTAGATGCATCCTCTCGAGACCTGGTAACCGTGTGAGAAAGAAGTGGCTATCTCCCCACACCAGGTACCCTGTATCTACTTCATTATTTCAATCACTAGAGATGTACAAAGTATTGAAATTTAAAGCAAAGAAATATTTATTCAAATAGAATAACAGTAGCAGAAAAAAAATGTAAGTGAAAAAAATGGTAGAAAGTATCAATGACTGTATTTGAAGTTCTATTCCAAAAGCAACCTTCTTTCAAAGTCACAAAGCTTAAACCGCACTTTGTGTTAGGATATGAAAGGTAAAGAGTAGCACCAAAGCAAACAACAGTGTCAGAAGAGAAGTGAGGGAGAACACTTGTCTTGATGGTGACTTATCTTGATTTAGAAGTTGAGGTGATGCATGGATGGTGTGTCTTGCATCCAGCTCGATGGAGTCTCTCTGATGGGATGTAGTCTCTGTTTCTCACCCTCTGACAGACAATTATCCAACCCGCTATATCCTAACTACAGGGTCACGGGGGTCTGCTGGAGCCAATCCCAGCCAACACAGGGTGTAAGGCAGGAAACAAACCCCGGGCAGGGTGCCAGCCCACTGCAGGACAGACAATCCTTTACGCTAAATGGCCCATGTGGGGTTCTGGACGGACCCTGTGCCTGTGATACATACGGATAATTGGTTGACTATGCTGGTGATGGACAGTCTGTTCCAAAATTTTTGATTGAGAAATTATGCGTTAAACACTTTATCTTCTTAGTGGTGTTTATCTATGGCAACTAGTACTCTTGGGAATAAGTACTTTCATCTAGTGTTTAAGATATAAACTTTACCAGTAATTCTAATATGTACGAGGAGGAGTCCAGCAAAAGTTAGAAAATGGGATTTATTAGAAAATGGAACGAATCTTAATAAAACTGATCATGTCATTTCTCAATGTAGTCTCCACCCTTCTCAATGCCTGGAAGTGCCTGGATTCCAGCAAAATAAAAAGTTTTGTCTTGTTCTCACAACCACTCATGCACCCAAGTTATTGTTGAACACTACATGGCGAGGGGTACTCCCGTCACTAGTGCAAGTTACTGTGACTTGCTGGAGACCAATGTGAAGCCTGCTATTCGATCCAAGCGGCAGGGACTGCTGTCTCAAGGAGTCTCTTTGCTGCAAGACAATGACCGTCCTCCCGCCCACACTGCTAAGAGCACCAAGGCTTATCTGGAGAAACTTGAAGTTTGAGGTATTGCCACATCCTCTGTATTCGCCTGATTTGGCACCGTGTGATTTCCACCTTTTTGGGCCGCTAACAAAACATCTGGGTGGTTGTCAATTCAAGACAGATGACTACGCGAAGAAAGCGGTGCATGAGTGGTTGGTGAGGACAAGACAAAACTTTTTATTCTGCTGGAATCCAGGCACTTCCAGGCATTGAGAAGGGTGGAAACTACATTGAGAAATGACATGATCGGTTTTGTTAAGGTTCGTTCCATTTTCTAACATTAGCTTGAGTTCCCTCTCATGTTTAATTTGAGTTAAACCCTAAGGCACGGGTATCGAAGTCACACAGTGGCAGCAGGTTTTCATTTTAACCATCTTCTTAATTAGTGACCAGTTTTTGCTGCTTATTAACTTCTTTTGTCTTCATTTTAATCAACTTGACTCAGGCCCCTTTGTTATTCTTTTTCCTTAATTGGCAGCCAAATAATAATGAGACACAAAACAAGGCACCACATGGCCAGCTCATCTGTGCCCATCACACAATATCTGAAAATAAAGAAGGTCTCAGCAAGGTTGATCTCTCAGGTCACCTAAACATTATGAAGGTGTTCTTAGAAAAAACAGAAAATCAACAGTTTTGGAAAAGTCTGCTGTGGTAGAATAAGTGTGGCAACAAGCCATGGACTTAAATAATGGGCTTAATTAACAGCAAGAATTGGCTTCTCATTAAGAACCTGGTTGGAGTTTGAAGCCCCGATTTAAATGGTCATCTGTCAGCTCATTTCATGTCTCATTTCTGTTTGGTTGTCATTTAATGAAGTAAGAATCAATTTGGAGCACTGAATCCTTAAACACAGGGCTATTAAAATGAAAGGAAAAAGAATTTAATTAGCAGTGAAAACTGGTCATTGATTAGGAAAAGGGTTAGAATGAAAACCTGCAGCCACTGTGGCCCTCCAGGCCCAGAGTTCGACACCCCTGCCCTAAGGTAACATAAAGGAAAAATAGACAAAATGCATACGACCAGAACAGTAGCTCGTAGTACCACTCGCAGCGGGGCGTGTAGTATTAGCTACAGTTCAGCCAGATTTAACCCGTTTCCACTGGGCACTGCGTGGAGGTATGTAGCTAAGCCCAGCATGTGCAAAATGTGCAGTGCAGTGGTGCATATTTTTATAAATTTTAGAGCATTTTATTTATTTTTTGTCACAATTAAAAAGTCTGGTTTTTATACTGTTTTCCATTTTTTTTCTACCAAATTAAAACTTGGGCTAAAGAACATTCCAGAATAAAGCTCAAGAAAAGAAATCAACTTTTTGCGCTTTAACACTTGCGAAATCTTTAATTAATGCCGAGTAATCAAGCGATTGGACAACGTCTCGCTCAGTGGACGTTAATGCTAAAGCGTTCAATCGTTCTAGTAACATGGTTGTCCTGAGGTAATTCTTGATTAACTTTAGCTTAGTAAAGCTGCGTTCCCCTGCAGCGACAGTAACTGGCATGTTGCTCGTTGCTTACTGCTGGTCGGTTTTGAAAGGAATCAGTAGGAGAATGCACCTTTTTTATGAAGGAATATTTCGGACAAAATTAAATAAATAAATGAATGCGTAAATAAATAAATATGTCATGAAATGAGAGCATAAATAAATAAATGTGTCACGAAATATGTTTTTGTTGCTTATTTATTTATTTCATTTTGTCCGTTACATTCCGGCAAACTGTCATGAAATACGACTCGAAATAAAACTGTCACTTTCACTCTTCAAAGTTGAGAGGGTGGGCTCTAACACGCCCTCTAATTACTGATTGGTGAATCGATAGCACAAGAATTAGAAAAATGCTTACTACTGCCGATGAAATGGATTCTGCCAAAGATATTACGTATTTCAGAGAGAGAATTGAAGATTTATCGGAAGAAATTACAATAACAACGCAAAATTGTTTGAAAAAGTATCTGCGAATATGTACCTGACTTTATACTCGTAAAACAAGGGTCAAATACTCAGTTCAAAATATTAGTTGGAGCTGCTTTGAGCATTCCATGTCAAAGTACCTAAACTAATACAGCCGTTGCAGCTTACCGTATATCAAACTGGCTCATTCGCCTTGTGATCGTCTTCTCCGACACACCATATAGATCTGCAATCTGTCGTACTTTTAAACCGCATAACAGAAGGTGTTCTATTGACTCAGCTGGAATGTCAAAGGATGGACGTCCAGAGCAGGGTACTGCGTCACCTGAACTGGAGTGTAGTAGAGTCCGTTCCACCTGTTCTTCGATAATTTCAAAAATAGTTTCATCTATATCGGAGACTAAACGGGCCGCCAACATTGTGATTTCTTCCGATAAATCTTCAATTCTCTCTCTGAAATACGTAATATCTTCGGCAGAATCCATTTCATCGGCAGTAGTAAGCATTTTGCTAATTAATTATTGTGCTATCGATTTACCAATCAGTAAATAGAGGGCGTGTTAGAGCCCACCCTCACAACTTTGACGAGTGAAAGTGACAGTTTTATTTCGAGTCGTATTTCATGACGGTTTACAGGAATGTTACGGACAAAATGAAATAAATAAATAAGCAACAAAAAACATATTTCGTGAAACATTTATTTATTTATGCTCTCATTTCATGACATATTTATTTATTTATGCTCACATTTCACAATACTTTTATTTATTTATTTAATTTTGTCCGAAATATTCCTCCATACTTTTTGGCCACGACAAATTTCAGCAAAACTCCTTTTTGTGTCTCAATAAAGGCTACATCGTGTGCCTTTTTCTTTCGTTTAGCAGCACCGGATGGATAACTGCGTGTCATATTAATATGTTACATGCAACACTGCTAACGTGAATAAGACGCAGTTACGAGCGGAGTACGATAAGGCCAATGCCATGGCGAAAAGGGAAAAAAAGCGTTATACGCGACAGAAAAACACAGGAAGAAGTCTGCGCCCACGCTCACGCTCACGCTCACGCTGCTACCGTGGTCTGGAACAGAACGGAATGGTCTACTCTACTCCGACGAGAGCACTTTATTTATTGACTTTTGTGGGGGCGTGTCGTAACAAGGCTCCGCCTGCGCCGGGCCCTGGCCATAGCAAACACCCCAAGCCCCGGTTCCCTGTTGCAGCATCCCTGCCCCGGGAAAGGGCAGTAAGCTCAGCATTAAACTTCGTAGTACAGATACGTAGCTTGCGTTGGAAAAAAATCTCCACTGATGGAGCCCCGGGCGACTGCCCTGCTCGCCCATGCCTCATGCCATCATGGTACTACTCTGTATAAAACTATCTGTGAGTAAACTACTAAAGTGTAGTTATAGTTCATCCTATCTTATCTGAGCAAAACTCGCAGCAAAAAAAAAAAGTCAACTGTGGCCTTCAAAGCGAAATGTTTGCATTCCAAAAATACCAATCTTAGCTCTCCAGCACAAGGGAAAAGTAGGAAAGAAAGCTATCGATCGTCCTGTTATGCTTCTCGACAGTATCTCCTTCATGTAAGATGAGTTGCTAAGGCTGCACCACGAAACTGAATTCTATCTCCTTCTCCAAACATGGTCCCATATGACACAACCTGTTCTCCAGTATAAAGGGTTAATACTGTGGGGCATGCTATGCCAAGAGGAATACAGCAAGCCCGCCACTGAAGAGTGGCTACACAAGCAAGGCAATGTTTTACTTGAATGGCAAAGAAAAATCATTGTGAGCATTTAACAAATGTATTGTGCATTTGGCTAATATTGAAAAACAAAACGTGTTTAGCTTTACTGGTGTTTCTCTTAGTAGGTTGGGATGAACACCTTTGATCACCTATCATATACACTGATGATGATGACCCTCTCCAACGATAGCCAGGACTTTTTAATGAGCCAAATATGAAGCATGTCTTCAGTCAAAGTGATGAACAGAGGAAGGTGATTTTTGCCAAGCTTTAATGTAGGCTGATTTGAAAAGTGCTTATTCTTTAAACTAAATCAGCATATAGTAATGGGGTGCAGTCCGGTTGCCATGTTGACCACTTTGCATCTTTGTCCTCTATGCTTCTCCAGCTGCAGTTTTCTTATTATTGTTGATGCTGTTATTGTGGATATTGTTTTATTAAAAATGAAACCCAGATACAAGTTTGAAGCTGTGGCGAGTGGCTGGAGCTGCTACCCAGCCGGGACGCCCAGGAGGACCGGAGGAGGGCTTCCGCCTCCTCCAGACCACGAGAGGGCGACCGCCCTGGTGGCTTTGGGGACCATGGGTACAGAGCTTTGAAGCTCAGCCCTGTCGGGGCCCGTGGTCACTGCCAGGGGTCACCTCAGTGCCTTTGGAGCCCTGGACCTCAGCACTTCCGCCACACCCAGAAGTGCTGGGGGGGGGAAGAGGAACGTGGACATCCGGAGTGCTTCCGGGTGCGCAGCCGGCACTTCCGCCACACTGGGGAGTGCTGGAGGAAGATTGTCGGAATGAACCTGGAGCACATTTGGGTGATTATAAAAGGGACTGCCTCCCTCCATACGATGACTGGAGTCGGGAGAGAAGAAGACGAGGGCTTGGAGGAGGCAAGGAGGCGGCCTGAAGAAGGAAAGTCATTTGTGTAGTTGGCCTGGACTTGTGGGGACTTTTGGGGTTTGTGTGCACTTTTGTAAATAGCTTGAATGTATAATAAACATGTTGTGGGTGTCACGAACGATGTCCGCCGGTCTGTGTCCGGGTCGGCTTCCACAAAGCAAAGAATTTACATCACTCTAGTTGTTTAGTCATTTAGTCCAATTCTCACAAGTGCTTCTAATCAAAAAAAAAATCTAAAGTAGCCAATGAAGCATCAGAGATTCTGTTCAGTCGTGTCTCACTTTTTAAAGCTTTATTTTAATAACAGCATTTCAGCTCTCTTCTGTTACTAACTCTCTGATACCAATGAGAAATCTTTACACTCAAGTAATAAGTGTTGCCAATGGCTGTTGAATGAACCTAAATTATTATTAGATTAGACAGACTGTTAAACCCATAATGCAGCAGAAACCTAAAAAACAAAGATACAGACTCACAGGACAAATAATACAGCCAATCAATCAATTATTCAATAAGTAAATAAATCAATAAGTATATGTGCAGTATATTTTGCAGAAATTTTAAAATGAATTTAAAGAGAAGTTCTGAAGGAAGCATTGAACTGCCTGATATACCAGCAGGCAGAAAAGACCCCCAGAGGTGTTACTAAACACACCATGGTGGGATGAGCCTGTGGCTAAAAGTGCTCCGAGAGAACGCCTCATGGAGGGGATTTTCATGATGGCTTCCAATTTTGCCTCCATCCTGTTTCCCACAGCAGCTCCCAATATGTCCAGGATTCGTCCGTCCTATGATGGAGCAGACTCATCCTGATACGCTTATTAAGGTGTTGTGCATCTTTTGAGCTCTTTTGAGTTTTTTGAAGACCACCGCGTAGAACAACACTACTGTGGACTGATAGAACAGCTTGCTGCTTTATTATTATAAACTGTTCAAAGAAATGAAAGTCACACTTTGAAAACACATTAAATCTCAATGACAAAAATAGTCCTGCTGGATATCTCTACTGATATGGACTGGGAAATGTGTTAGGAATGAAAGGATTGCACATCATTTGATGGAAATGAAAATTATCAACCTACAGAGGGCTGAATTCAAAGACACCCCGAAAATCAAAGTGAAAAACTGATGTGGCAGGATAGTCCATTTTGCCAAAATTTCAGTGCAGCAACTCAAAATCGTACTCAGTAATTTGTATGGCCCCCACATACTTGTATGCATGCCTGACAACGTCGGTTTGGAGTTTAGGGCATGCTCCTAATGAGACGACGGATGGTGTCCTGGGGGATCTCCTGCCAGATCTAGACCAGGGCATCCCTGAGCTCCTGGACATTCTGAGGTGCAACCTGGCAGCATTGGATGGACTGAAACGTAATGTCCCAGAGGTATTCTATCAGATTTAGGTCAGGCGAGCGTGGGGGGCAGTCAATGGTGTCAATTCCTTCAGCCTCCAGGAAATGCCTGCATACTCTCACCACATGTCATGCACCAGGAGGAACCCAGCACCCACTGCACTAGCATGGGGTCTGGCAGTGGGTCCAAGGATTTCATCCTGATACCTAATGGCAGTCAAAGTGGCGCTGTCTAGCCCGTAGAGGTCTGTGCATTCCTCCATAGATATGCCTCCCCAGACCATCACTGACCCACCACCAAACCGGTCATGCTGAACGATGTTACGGGCAGCATAACGTTCTCCACGGCTTCTCCAGACCCTTTTATGTCTGTCACATGTGCTCAGGGTGAACCTGCTCTCATCTGTGAAAAGCACAGGGCACCAGTGGTGGTCCTGCCAATTCTGGTATTCTATGGTAAATGCCAATCGAGCTTCACAGTGCCGGCCAGTGAGCACAGAGCCCTCAGGCCACCCTCATGAAGTCTGTTTCTGATTGTTTGGTCAGAGATATTCACACCAGTGGCCTGCTGAGGGTGATTTTGTAGGCTCTGGCAGTGCTCATCCTGTTCCTCCTTTCCCAAAGGAGCAGATGCCGGTCCTGCTGATGCGTTAAGGACCTTCTACGGCCCTGTCCAGCTCTCCTAGAGTCTCCTGGAATCTCCTCCATGCCCTTGAGACTGTGCTGGGAGACACAGCAAACCTTCTGGAAATAGCACTTATTGATGTGCCATCCTGGAGAAGTTGGACTACCTGTGCAACCTCTGTAGGGTCCCGGTATCATCTCATGCAACCAGTAGTGACACTGACTGTAGCCAAATGCAAAACTAGTGAAAAACAGTCAGAAAAGATGAGGAGGGAAAATGTCAGTGGCCTCCAGCTGTGAAACCATTCATTCCTGTTTTGGGGGTCATCTCATTGTTGCCCCTCTAGTGCACCTGTTGATAATCTCATTAACACCAAAGCAGCTGAAACTGATTAACAAGCCCCTCTGCTACTTAACTGACCAGATCAATAGCCCAGAAGTGTCATTGCCTTGATGCTATACTCTGATTAATAAGCGTTCCTTTCATTTTTTTTGAGCAGTATATAATTCACAGGCCTGCAATGGAAAAATGTTTTCCAAAGTTTTTACTGACATTGCCCCATGTTTTTTGGGGCACTGAAACCAAAAATGACATCCATTTCTTCCCATCACGTAAGGTTTTCCCACAAATCGCCGTATTCAACTCGGCCGTGTTAACCATCCATCCATCCATCCATTTTCTAAACCGCTGAACCCGAATACAAGGTCACGGGGGTCTGCTGGAGCCAATCCCAGCCAGCACAGGGCACAAGGCAGGAACCAATCCTGGGCAGGGTGCCAACCCACCGCAGGACACACACAAACACACCCACACACCAAGCACACACTAGGGCCAATTTAGAATCACCAATCCACCTAACCTGCATGTCTTTGGATTGTGGGAGGAAACCGAGCGCCCGGAGGAAACCCACGCAGACACGGGGAGAACATGCAAACTCCACGCAGGGAGGACCGCCGTGTTAACCATAAAGACCCAAACTTTGAGACCATTGTTGAAAATATGTTGACAGAATTAGAAGAACTGAGTTGTTGAATGATCCTCAAGCTGCCTTTCCTCCTCTCTCATTTGGACTACTTCCTGGAAAACTTGGGTGCGGTGCGCGAAGAGCATGGTGAGCGGTCTAATCAGGATGTCAACAAAATGGAAAGGAGGTACCAGGTGCAGTAGAACGTTAGCGTAAATGCTGAACTATTGAGGGGGCCTGTCACAAGAAATTGTGCACAAAAAACATAAAAGGAGAAGCCTCACGAGAAGTTTTGATGGACAGAAAAAAACGCCATTGAGTGCACGTGTAGAAACCTGTTTTTTATTGCTGCTTTATTCTATTTTTCCATTTTTGCTGGTTCTATTTTGGATGTTTGTCTTGAATATAATTTACAATGGAAATTATTTTATAAACTTTGAAAGGAATAAGTCATGTAAATGAAGATTGAATACATTCTTACCGGTAATATGAGTATTTTTTTTTTTTTAGATTTTTTTCCTTGCATTTTGTAGGAAGATATTACGTGATGGGGAAAAAAATGAAGGTTACTTTTTAATTCAGCGCCCTAAAAAACACAAGGGACAATTGAAATACTGAAGACAATTGATTTAAACTTTGCAGGCCTGTGAATTATTCAGTATGTTGTAGCCAATGATTTTTTTTTTGTTCCTCCAATGTTAGAAAGAATTTAACGAGAAGTCGGCACCCATCTAACTCTAAAACTGGCAAAGCATTAGATAACACCTGAGACCTTCCTTGTGGGTGTCTGATGTGGCAGTTCCAAAAGGGAATCTTCTAATCTTCTACCCATTGGCACATCTGAAAATGTGAATAGTATCAGGGTAAGACCTTAAATCTTCTGTTATGGGTAAGGTTTCCAAGGATCGAACTAAGAGGGCATATATAAATCGAATGTGTCTCAAAAGGAGAAGCTGGTCCTTCTCTACTAGGGACTCAGCTGTTTGCGAAGCCCCAGTCTCAGTTTGGTGAGCCATGATGTTTTAAGAGCAGACTAACCTAGGAGTGAGAGAAGGAAACTCATGAGTACTCGTCTGCTTTTTCTTAATCAACCAGCTATTGCAACAATAAACGGGCATCCAGCTGGCACCTCAACTGTTTATGTATGGTCCGACCCAGTGATTATTTTGCAATGGCTGATCTACATCAATTAAATTGTCTTTAAAATGAACAGATTTTTTGATTGCAGCCTGTATCCGGATGTTTGTTATATACACTACTACTAGTTAATCGATGTTAAAAGTATTTGGTCATTCAAGGCTTCAAAGAACATGCCATGAGTGCTTTAAGCTGTAAAGCAGCTGCAGAACTGACAAGTGCCATCCTGAGAGTGTGCTTCTTTAGAATTGGACTAATGTCTAAAATTAGAGTTTGGCAGTCTTGAGGGTTTGTTTCTTTAGCACTGGAACTGAGATGCCTGAAGCTGGGCCACGGTCACAGTGCACTTCACCAACAGCATCCTCCCATGGCACCGTTAGTGCTATAATGAAGGCTGACCACAGGATCAGATCCGGCCTAAGCCTGGTTATAATGATCTCCTGTGGGATGGTGAGCTTCTGGTCCAGATCGACCTTCATCTTCCAGTCCTGGACTATACCCAGCAGGCTTGAACCTTTTCCTGCAGTTGCCCTCTCTTGCTATCTTGCCTTCTGGTATAGAGATAGTTTTTGAAATGCCAGGGGCTGGGGGGGGAGAGGGGGCTTTGTTGCTAAGATTAAGAAAATGAAGGCTACCACTGAAAATCACTGGAAAAGTCATGTAATGTGACATAGCCTTCAGTTGGGGTAATAGAAGCTCATGAGATGTGGAGAAATAAAGGATTTCAAGTAGAATTTTGTCTCAGGGAAGCACAGTGGTTCAGTAATTGGCATTGCTGCCACACAGCTCAGGTGACAGTTTTTTCCCTATCCCCCACTTTAAAGGCCTTTGCATTACTATAATCCATTCCAAACTAGTGCAGTTTCTCTTTCCTATTTAACTTGATTGCATTTCTCTGAGTTTGTCAAAATTCCCAAATATTAGCACAGGATTCACTCATCACTAGTTAAGTAATAGAAGACTCATTTAAAGTGCTGTGTTTGTGTTGTCCTTTCAATCACAGGGCCAGCATTGGTGTCTGAAAAAAATACAGATTGGACTTGAAAAGTCTGTTGCAATCTGACATCGATGTGACAGTGACAGTCCCTTAAAACTACTAAATACAGTGCCCTCCATAATGTTTGGGACAAAGACACATATTCTCTTGATTTACCCCTCTGCTCCACAGTTTAAAATGACAAATTGGACAATTCAGAAAGCACATAACAGACTTTCATTTAATTGTATTGGCATACATTTTGGTCACACCATGTGAGAAGTCACAACAGTTTTTCTGCCTGGACCTCCCATTTCAGGGCACCATAATGTTTGGGACACAGCAATGGCAGGTCTATTAAAGCTGTCCTAGTCAGGATCTTGTCGCATATTCCTTTACATGCACTGACGGTCTGAAGTTTGCAATTCACAGACATCACCAGATACTGAGGATCTTCTCTGGTGATGCTCTGCCAAACCTCTAATGCAGCCGGCTTCAGCTCTTGCTTGTTTTGGGGGCTTGTCTTCTTCAATTTTCTCATCAACATATGAAAGACATGCTGAATTGGATTTAAATCAGGTGTCTGGCATAGCCATTTATGAATTTTCCATTTTTTAGCTTTGAGAAAACTCCTTTGTTGCCTTAGCATATGTTGCGTCATTATCTTGTTGTAGGATGAAGTGCCGTCCAATGAGTTTGGAGGCATCTAATGGAACGTTTTTATACACCTCAGAATTCACTGTGCCACTGCCATCAGCAGTTCCATCATCAGTGAAGAGAAGTGTGCCAGCACCTGTGGCAGCCATACATGCCCAAGCCATAACAGCCCTAGCACCGTGTTTGGATCTTGGGCAGTTCCTTGTCACCTCCACACTTGTCACCTCCACTCTGATGCAGATTCATCTTTGTCTCTTTTGTCCACAAGAATTCTGCAGACTCTTTTTAAGTCCTTTTTTCACAAAGTGTAATCAGGCCATCCTGTTTTTGTGGCTAACTAGTGGTTTGCATCTTGCAGTGTGGCCTCTGTGCTTCTGTCCATGAAGTCTTCTGCTGATAGTCATCTCTGACACAAACACACATCTTTACCCTGAAGACCTGATGAACAGGCGTTGGGGCTTTTTCTATATACCATAGTGTGGATTCTTACGTCATCAGCAGTGGAGGTCTTCCTTGGCCTGCCTTTGTGATTACCAAGCTCACCAGTGTGTTCTTTCTTCTTAATGATTTTACAGGCAGTTGACTTAGGTAATCCGAAGGTTTTACTGTTTTTCAGGCACATAATGGCTTTTTTGACTTTAATTGGCACAGCTTGCGGAATACCAGGGGGCGTACCAACCATCTTACCTGACACAGACAGGCAGACACAAGTTCAAGTCCAGTACAAACCTTTATTTTAAGTGGGGCAGCGCTTTCTTTTGGCTCCATACCACAAAGCACAGTATAGTCCTTTCTTCTCTCTCTCTCTCTTTTTCTTGCCCGCTCCCTCTCCTCTTCCTTTTCCTATTCCTCCTCCTCCCCAGGAAGATTCATCTTCATCCTCCCCAAATGGAGTGAGGCGTCCCCTTTAATGTTGCTCCTGGGAGTGCTCCAGGTGGATTATTAGAGTTACCAGGAATCACTCCCAAGTGTGATGGAAGTTCAAAAAAGGGCTCAACCGCTCCCTTTGGTGGCCCCCACGGAACCCAACAGGGCTACACCAAACTCCAACTTCCAGTGTGCCCTGTGGGAATCCGTGATGCCAGTAGCTACACAGGAGGGCTACCCTCTAACGTCCCAGGGGAGGTAGTGCCTTGCAAATGCTGTCTCCCCTGGTCCTTCCATCAGAGGTGTATCCTGGCCGGGTAAGGACCGCGGCCGTCTGCCACAAGCTCTCGTCCTCATGTTCAACAATGGCAACTGCAGACTCCAAAGGGTATCTTATGAAGCAATGAAACCATCCTGAGGAATAACAAACTCCTGAGAAGCCAATTGTCCCAAACATTACTATGCCCAGAAATGGGGGACCATATATAAAAAGTGTTGTCATTTCTAAAAAGTGGGGCAGATATGTTTTCAAATACCCTAAACGGAATGTGCACTTTTAATGACATCTGAATTGTTTGATATTTCATTTTAAAATGTGCAGCATAACTATTAGTTAGAGTGAAAGTCGTCCTACACGATAACCCTCCTCTCCTCTCTCTCATCTCCCTCACACCAGCCACGATTCTTTTCAAAGGTAAAGTTCAGGTTAATTTGTTTGATGTATTTTTACTTTATTCATCCATCTATTATCCAACCCACTATATCCTAACTACAGGGTCACAGGGCGCAAGGCAGGAAATAAACCCTGGGCAGGGTGCCAGCCCACCGCAGGGCACACACACTAGGGACAATTTAGACTCACCAATGCACCTAACCTGCATGTCTTTGGACTGTGGGAGAAAAACATGCAAACTCCACACAGGGAGGACCCGGGAAGCGAACCCAGGTCTCCTAACTGCGAGGCAGCAGCGCTACCCACTGAGCCACTGTGCCACCCATTTTTACTTTATATTTTCTATTAATCATTTTATATGAATATTTTTGGGTTGTAGAACTAATCATCTGAGTTTCCATTATTTCTTATGGAGAAATTCACTTTGATATACTGTACGAGTGCTTTGGATAACAAGCACATTTCCGGAACGAATTATGCTCACAAACCAAGGCACCTCTGTATTTGCTATAGAAATGTTGAAGTGGTGCGATCTGGTGGCCTTGCAGCCATTGTTCATACCGTGAATCTTCAGAGTCTCCGATCAGAGAAGTGAAAAGAGGATGGATGTTATTAACTTCAGCATTTGAAGAACTAAATGTATTTACAAAACAAGAAAATGATCACAGGCTCCATGCTTATCTTTGGATTCCCGGTGGCCAATGCTGACGTTTAACTCTTTTTTTGCACAATTTAATGACGTTGGAGGGCTTTGCCACAGGAGAACTCCATAAGTAGATTTGTGCATGTAAATAAAGGTTCTTAAGGAACCAGTTTTCTGCCTTCTCCAGGTTACTCACCTTATCTCGATTTTGTGTGCACATTATCACACATGTGCACCAGGTAGGGGTCATCCACCTCTCACAGCAAGGGGGCGCTGTCACTAACACTGTCTTCTTTCCCTTCTGTTGTTCCGACAGGCAGTCCCAGGACGAATGCCTAATGCCCGCCTTCTGCCAGAAATGGCTCCGCCCCTTCTGGTCTGGACTCTATAAAAACAAACCACGCCCAGAGAATGGTGGCTCATTCTGGAACCAAATGGAAAAAGAGACGGAGCTCCCTTTAACACACCATATTACAGTGGGTACAGAAAGTATTCAGACCCCCTTCAATTTTGCACTCTTTGTTATATTGCAGCCATTTGCTAAAATCATTTAAATTAATTTTTTTCCTCATATTGACAGACAAAAAAAATAATTTTTTGAAATTGTTGCATTGTATTGTATTAAAAAAGAAAAACTGAAATATCACATGGTCCTAAGTATTCAGACCCTTTGCTGTGACACTCATATATTTAACTCAGGTGCTTTCCATTTCTTCTGATCATCCTTGAGATCACCTTCATTTGAGTCCAGCTGTGTTTGATTATACTAATTGGACTTGATTAGGAAAGCCACACACCTGTCTATATAAGACCTTACAGCTCACAATGCATGTCAGAGCAAATGAGAATCATGAGGTCAAAGGAACTGCCTGAAGAGCTCAGAGACAGAATTGTGGCAAGGCACAGATCTGGCCAAGGTTACAAAAAATGTCTGCTGCACTTAAGGTTCCCAAGAGCACAGTGGCCTGCATAATCCTTAAATGGAAGACGTTTGGGACGACCAGAACCCTTCCTAGAGCTGGCCGTCCGGCCAAGCTGAGCTACCGGGTGAGAAGAGCCTTGGTGAGAGGGGTAAAGAAGAACCCAAAGATCACTTTGGCTGAGCTCCAGAGATGCAGTCAGGAGCTGGGAGAAAGTTGTAGAAAGTCAACCATCACTGCAGCCATCCACCAGTCAGGGCTTTATGGCACAGTGGCCTGTCGGAAGCCTCTCCTCAGTGCAAGACACATGATAGCCCGCATGGAGTTTGCTAAAAGACACCTGAAGGACTCTGAGATGGTGAGAAATAAGATTCTCTGGTCTGATGAGACCAAGATAGAACTTTCTGGCCTTAATTCTAAGCGGTATGTGTGGAGACAACCAGGCCCTGCTCATCACTTGTCCAATACAGTCCCCACAGTGAAGCATGGCGGTGGCAGCATCATGTTGTGGGGGTGTTTTTCAGCTGCAGGGACAGGACAACTGGTTGCATTCGAGGGAAAGATGAATGCGGCCAGGTATAGGGATATCCTGGACAAAAACCTTCTCCAGAGTGCTAAGGACCTCAGACAGTCAGGAAGGTTTACCTTCCAACAAGACAATGACCCTAAGCACACAGCTAAAATAACAAAGGAGTGGCTTCACAACAACTCTGTGACTGTTCTTGAATGGCCCAGTCAGAGCCCTGACTTAAACCCAATTGAGCATCTCTGGAGAGACCTAAAAATGGCTGTCCACCAACGTTTACCATCCAACCTGACAGAACTGGAGAGGATCTGCAAGGAGGAATGGCAGAGGATCCCCAAATCCAGGTGTGAAAAACTTGTTGCATCTTTCCCAAGAAGACTCATGGCTGTATTAGCTCAAAAGTGTGCTTCTACTAAATACTGAGCAAAGGGGCTGAATACTTTCTCTCTTTTTTAATAAATCTGCAACAATTTCAAAAATTCTTTTTTTTGTCTGCCAATATGGGGTGCTGTGTGTACATTAATGAGGAAAAAAATTAATTTAAATGATTTTAGCAAATGGCTGCAATATAACAAAGAGTGAAAATTGAAGGGGGTCTGAATACTTTCCGTACCCACTGTATGTATTTTCTGGAAACTGGCTAATTTGGCCATGAACTTGATTGTGCTTGTGAGCACAGAAGTGCTTAAACATGTTTTCTGTTTATTTTTTTCTTTGGCAAACTCTAAGGATTGCCCGGTTGGTGCCCCAGCTTTTTTGCTGGCTATCTTGCAATCCTGCTCACAGCATGTAAACTTACTCAGTGCCTGTGTTCCATCACAGTTTACCACTGCTGACAATGCCAGCTTAGCACCCCATTGATCCGCACGGGTTCTAAAATCAGTCACTCACCCCGATGTCATAACAGCTCTTATAGATCAAATCCTAAATTCTTGTGCTTCCCCCCAGTTCAAAAGACGTGCTCCGCCACCACATACAGGCAAACCCTCATTTATTATTTAAAAAAGAGGAAAGTAAATAATTAAATAAAAAAATCTAAGCTACAAAACAGGGTGGTTCAGTGTAGGGGCATTGGCCTGGCACTGGCACTGGGCCTGATTTTCCACCCCCTTGTCCTTTCAGCCCACTTGACTGCTCAGCAGTACTGGCACTCGGCTTGTACTGACATTTCCCAAGATAACTCAGAGTAGCTTACAGCACAATTCTTCCTTACTGTGCATCCCCACTGTTTTTCTTTATAAAACTTCCTTTTCAAAATGGCCTCATTTTCCCCTTTCTGTTCATTGAATAAGTCTCAGTGTGCACAAAATTAGAACGCTGCCCTCAGATTCACACTACTGTTGGCAGAGTGGGGGTGGGCGAGTTTCAGGCATCAGATAAACTCCTCTTATACTTGAGAGCCTTTCATGTTGTTCAAGCTTTGCCTAAAGAGGGAAGAAAAAGTGCAGAAGGAGGAGGAGGAGGAGATGGGAGATGCTGTCGTGGAGTTTTATGGGTTGAAATCGGGGACGCGGAGTCTGCTGCCGGTGCCATGAGGCGGTTAATCAGGCCCTGGGGAGAGTGTTTGAGGAAGATGAGGGGAGGTTGAGTTTCCCTTAAGAGCCAATCGAGGAGAGAAGCTCACCCTCAACTCTGCAGGAGCTCTCTTTGCTAATTGTGCCTTTCATCGGTTTGTGAATTAATTCTGTCATTCAGTAAGTCAACAGCGGAGCCTGCTTGAGCAAATAAAGCTTTTGCTTATCCTCTGTATCTACCTAATACCATGTCGGAGGGGAGCTTTCCAGCAGGATAGGTAACTTATTATTTTACTTGACCCTAATTAGCTCAGGTGGTTACCACTAAGTATGCCATTGTGAGTCCAAGCGGATAAGCTACCCACCAAAATGGAGTGTGTCATATGACCCAGGTGAAGGAGATATTGCAAATACCAGCAAAAGAAGAAGGTAACATCTATCAAACTGCACCGGTAAGAAGGAGGGTCCTGCAAACCCTAAATAATCAGTTATTTATAATAATAATAATACACAGAAATCTGTTGGCCAGGTGTTTGGTATATAAAGTGTACATAAATAAAATTGTAACTTATTTGTTCATTTACCAATACGCAAATACGACTTTACCAATTTTCACGAAATGTTTTCATGTGAGTTGCTAGTGGTGTGGAGTGCCGTGCAAGAACAAAATAGTTTTCAGATGGGCTGTTTTCTAGCATATAAGTTGATAAATATTTTGTATGTCTTGACAAAGCAGATGTAATACAGGGTGGTACAGGGAAATCAGAAATTTTGGAATTAGGTGTTGGCGACTCCGTGGCGTCGGCAGTTGTTTGGGCCCAATGTGACTTCATTTAGAACCCCTTGCCATTAGTTAAAATGGAGCAGTGGAGTGGTGTACAATGAGTGTTCGCTGTGAACACCTTTTATAAGAATGGTGATAGCGTGACTGCTGCACAAAAGGGAATTTCAGTGTCATTACCAGTTAGGATGTCACAATCGTATCCCGTCTGCTCATGCGATTACAACATGGATGCGAATTTCCTTAAAAAAAGAAGTCCCCAGGTGGAGCCATTTCGCATAATGCCCGACAATCGATGGCAGCTATTCGATGATTGCTTGGAAGTCACGTCATTTCACGCAACTGTGATATTCCGAGATCCCCAGATCTCACTGTTTGTGATTTTTTATTGTGGGGACATCTTAAAAGCCAAATGTACTGCACACGTCCTGCAACCACTGCTGAACTAAAAAGGAGGATTGATGAGGAAATCGCTGGCATTCCTCTTGACATGTTACATCGAGCAATGCAGAATTTTCACAACAGGCTGTCAGAATGTGTAAGGAGAAATGGACCATACCTTCATGAATATTGAATAAATATTGATTACCACCATTCATTGCATATCCTTTACAAAACATTTCATCGTTAAATGTATTTTGTAATGTGTTTATCCATGCATTGAACATCAGTTGAAAATTTCCCATTTCCCTGCACCACCCGGTGTTTTAGGAGGCATGTTTTATTTCATTGATGAGAACAGCGGTGCTTTGATGTTTATCTAACCAACACCCCCCGAGTCTTTAGGATTTACTCAGGATGAGAAATTTATGGTGAGGGGATGGAGCATCAGACAAGCTTGGCAAGGGTGGCTGTGTTTGGACTTACATGAGTCAATAAGCTATCCACCGCAGAAAGGCCATAAACTGACTAAACATGGGGATGAGTTGTAGCCGAGCACCTTCACTGGTAACTGGTCCAGAAAGGCACAGATAAACTAATTCTGTTGGGCTAAAGTATGACTGTTTATGACTGCTTTTGAATCTTAGGCCATTCTGTACTACGATGCCCCATTGGTTTGTGTTTTGTGGTAAGAAGGTGGTCACCTTGACTTTAACTCTTTCTCTCTCATTATCTGTCCATGAAGAGGAGACCACGATGAAAACAACTCTATCTTGGCAGCCATACTGAGACAGACATGTGGCTTATTTCAATACTCCATTCAAAGGCCATGTGGTAGTAAAGCAAGCCAGACTAAAGATAAGCCGATGGACGCAAGACGCACTGCTATGTAAGCTATAAGGATACTGTTTGCCAATATTCACACAGTGTTCTGCTTCCTTAATATTTTGGGCATTTCTATCAATAATACATAATTACATCTGTAGCTTAACTCCTGCCTGTTTCTTTACTCTGTCTAATTGCCTGATGTTACAGAAGGGAAAAGGGATTGAAGTGCTAAAGTACCGGATCACAAAGTGGTAAGTGTATGGGATTTTAAACATTTTATTAAGGTCTACACAACACAGAGAAAATAGGGTCATCGCAAGACCCAACATGGTAAAACAAATTTCTGCTATACTATTGTATTGTATTTCTGAGGTGCCAATGATAGATTGGCCAACTAGTTCTGTGAAGAGGATTACTTGTGTTCTGTGTTGTGTGCTGTATTTTTGACACCCATTAACCTTGGCACATTTGGCCTTCCTGGAAGGAGGTTTCTCTCTGAACTACCTGTCCTAAGGTTTCTTCCATTTTTTCCCTAAAATGTTTTTTGGGAGTTTTTTTTTTGTCTTCTTAGGGAGTCAAGGCTGGAGGGATGTCAAAAAAACAGGGCCTGTTAAAGCCAATTAAAGCAGTTAATTGTGTGATTTTTTAGGCTATATAAAAAATAAACCGTTTTTGTTGTTGTATTTGCCCGACTTATATATAGACTATGTGTATGTCAGTCAGTCATTGTCCAACCCACTATATCCTAACTACAGGGTCACAGGGGTCTGCTGGAGCCAATCCCAACCAACACAGGGCGCAAGGCAGGAACAAAATCCTGGGCAGGGCACCAGCCCACCGCAGGGCACACACACACCCACACACCAATCACTAGGGACAATTTAGCATCGCCAATGCACCTAACCTGCATGTCTTTGGACTGTGGGAGGAAACCGGAGCACCAGGAGGAAACATGGGGAGAACATGCAAACTCCACGCAGGGAGGACCCGGGAAGCAAATCTGGGTCTCCTAACTCCAAGGCAGCAGCACTACCCACTGTGCCACCGTGCCGCCCGACTATGTGTATGTGGGAGAGGATTTGCAATGGAAGACGGGACCCAAAAACCAGCATTGAACTATAGGACTACAATTCCCATCAGGCAGCCGGAGAGCGAGCGTTTTGTACCCACCACTATGGGATCTTATCTATTATCTTATCTTATCTACTATTTAATTGTCTTGCTGCATTGCAAAAACTACATATGCAAAAACCAAAAAAAAAAAAATTTAAACTGGAGTTGTTTTGCTTTAATTTATCCAAACAATATGCCAATGTGGTATGATAAATCTACATGACAAGATTCCTTAAAATAAGATAAATAATCTGACCTGCAAGTTTCTCGATAAGTCAATAAATCTTACAATAAGAAAAGCAATTGATATAAAATTTTCACTTGCTTAAATTTCGTTTTTTGCTGTGGATTAGTCTTTGTTCTAAAATGATGTCTTTTTGTCTCATGGTGGCAGGTGTTTAGCAGTGTTAAATTTGTAAAAGACAGTTTTTGCCTTATACCAATCCCCCCAACAATGCTGTGAGATCAGTCAGATTAGGTTGGCAGCTGCTATTTCTTAGGATAATAGAATCTTAACCACTACCCTGGCTTCTATTTCCTCAACATTAACAAGATACCACTCTAATAATCTTCTTCTTCTTCTTTCAGCTGTTCTCATTAGGAGTCGCCACAGCGGATCATCTTCTTCCATATCTTTCTGTCCTCTACATCTAATTCTGTTACACCCATCACCTGCATGTCCCCTCTCACCACATCCATAAACCATCTCTTAAACCTCCCTGTTTTTCTCTTGCCTGGCAGTTCTATCCTCAGTATCTTTTTTCCAATACACTCAGCATCTCTCCTCTGCACATGACCAAACCAACGCAATCTCGACTCTCGTCCCCCAGCCATCCAACCTGAGATGATCCTCTAATGTACTCCTTTTTAATCTCCTCCATACTCGTCACACCCACTCTTATAATATGCCCGGTAAATGTTGTGATTTTATTGAAATCAAACCAAGACACAAAATTCAAGTTTGATATGTGCGTGCAGCCGTGCACAATTCACAAACACAAAACGAGCAAGAAACAATGTAAACAATGCAAACAACAGTTACCATTTCAACAGATATTAATTCCAACAATTGGAAAGTCCCATCCCTAATCAGAAAACACTCCATTAAATACCATAAGGAAGACAGAGAAGGTTCCCAGATAAAAGCACAGTTTATTCCTACTGACTCTTCCACAGCCTGCAAATTGACAACTCCATCAGGATAAACCTTTCTAACTTGTCTCACCACGACACACAAACAACCCACCTCTGGATGGTGCAGAATAGGTCTGCCAAGAAGTTTCACTCTCCCTGTAGTTGCTAAAGTCCTCTGAGTCTGAAAATCTCTCCTCTGCTCAGGACTTCCTGTTCCTTTTAAACTTCTTTCTGTCCTCGCAGTTGGCCACTCCAAAGTTCACCTCCTTCCTTAAGCGTGCAGAAATCCCTGCACTTCGGACAATCATCACAGATAAATGAGTCGATAAAAATAAGGGGAGACAACAGCAGCCTGTTTATTTTCATCTAGTCCCTTTTCTGAGAAATGTAGGGGACCAGAAGGGTGTATGGTGTTAACTCTTTGATGACTAAACAAAATTAAAAATACACCAACTTTAACAGCACTTAACCAAGTCCATGAAAGCACCTAAGTGTTATCCCATATACAATATACCTTTCTGACTTATTTATACACTAGCAGAATACCTGCGCTTCGCAGCGGAGAAGTAGTGTGTTAAAGAAGTTATGAAAAAGAAAAGCAAACATTTTAAAAATAACGTAAGATGATTGTTAATGTAATTGTTTTGTCATTGATATGAGTGTTGTTGTCATATCTATCTATTTATATATACTGTATATATATATTTATATATATCTGTATATATATTGTGAACCTTGCCCGGACACAGACAGGCGGACATCTTGTTTAAGAACCACCACACGTTTATTTACACAATATATACAATAATTTGGTCACTAAGACCCTTGTTCAAAGGTCACTCAGACCCAGTTCAGTGCACAAACGAACCCCAACTCACCGTCTCCGCCGTACCTCTCCAGCTGGAGATTCCAGCGTCGTGCCGTCCCGTTGTTTATCGAAACGTTCTCAGCGCCGCGAGCGCCTTCCTCTCCAGTTCCAGCACCTCAGCCCGGAGGGCACATAGCATCTGTAACACACGCTGCTCTGCGGGCTGAAGGGACACCTCCAGCTCCGCCAGAGCAGCCGGCAAAGACAGGAAGTTAACCGACGCAGAGCCTACCTGTCTGTCAGCCTCCAATGCCGGCCACTTCCTGTGGGCCTTTTCCTCCGGCCCAATCGGGTCTCCCCCCTGCCCGTGATGGACATTCCTTGGTCCCGCCTCTGCAGTCATCGGCGGGCACACAAGACACACCGCCCAATCGCGTGCCTGTCAGGGGGAGGGACTTCTGGTCCGCGGCCATCTTGGCTCCCCTTCTGCGGCGGCGACGTCCTTGCCGGCAGCCTTGTTGTTGCCGGCACCTTTCGAGCTGCAGCGTCTCTTCCTCTGCAGCCCTCGCGGCTGCCGGAGTCCTGCCAGAGCCCCGCAGACCAGCATGCGCCCGCCACTGACGCGGATCCGGGAGGTCCCTGCCTGGAAAACAAAACACACGCCCGGCCCCCAATGGCCGGCTGCCGATAGGCAGGGAACTCACCTCCCAGGTCCCGTCTAACCGAGGATACGTCCTCGGCGTGGCCTCTCTGGACGCCATGCTGTCCCGGGCCCCTCCAGCAACGGCGCGGTCGTGGGAGCCCGCTGCACTCCTTCTGTGCACGCCGCCTGCCCGCATCAGGGAATAACGGCCCTCCTGCGGACCCCTGGCGGTCCGTGGGGTTCCTTTACCCCGCGAGGCTGTGTGAACGCAGCCCCCGCGGTACGTGGGTGGGGTCCCCTGCTGCGCTGGGTCGTCCACAACAAATTTGTTATATACAGGTCCCCGCCTTGAAACAGGAGGAACATCCCGCCGGCTACGCCAGATGTGAACCTTGCCCGGACACAGACAGGCGGACATCTTGTTTAAGAACCACCACACGTTTATTTACACAATATATACAATAATTTGGTCACTAAGACCCTAGTTCAAAGGTCACTCAGACCCAGTTCAGTGCACAAACGAACCCCAACACAAAGTTCTGGCCACAGTGCCTTTCTTCGGGCCACCTCCACTCTCTTCTGCTTCGTCCTCCTTCCACCCGACTCTAGCCTCGAATGAATGGAGACGGCCCCTTTTATAGAGGACCCGGATGAGCCCCAGGTGTTCCCGGCAATCTTCTTCTGGCCACGCCCCAGCGTGGTGGAAGTGCCGGCTGTCCTCCCTGCTGCTCTCCGGGCGCCGTCATAAATCTTCCCCCCAGCACTTCCTGGTGTGGCGGAAGTGCTGGGGTAACAGGTCCCCAAGGCACTGGGGCGCCTCCTGGCGGTGACCACGGGCCCCTACAGGGTAGGGCTTCCATGCCCTGTACCTGTGGCCCCCAAAACAACACAGAAGGCAACCCCCATGTGATCCAGGGTGGGTGCAGACCCACATCCGGTCCTTCCTGTCGTCCCGGCCGGGTCATGGCCCCTGGCATCCCTGACAATATATATATATATATATATATATAGCAAAATACCTCGATTGGCAGCGAGAAGTAAAAAGAAAAGGAAACATTTTAATAATAACGTAACATGATTGACAATGTAATTGTTTTGTCATTGTCATGAGTGTTGCTGGCATATATATACTGTATATATATATATATATATATATTTATATATATATATATATACACACACACAGACACATATATAAACATATATATACATATATATACATATATATAAATATATATTGTCGCAAGAACGAGACATGGACAGATAAAGAGTTGGGGCAGCCACCCGTATAATATAGTATCCTGGCTGCAAAAGGTCGTTTTGTCAAAATAATCAGCACTGAAGTGCATTCAACCGAGTCCAGTACAAGACTGAGGAAACAAAGGAAAAGGGGCAGGTTTTAAAGGGGGAGACAGGAAGTGAGGTCATATGGATCTGGCACGTGGTCTTCCACCATTGGTTCGTAGCCGGAGGTGACATCAGAGGGACTGGAGCTGGTGTGGCCGACTTCCATTGGCGTAGTCCCGGAAGTGATGTCAGGAGAG
Organism: Polypterus senegalus; assembly: GCF_016835505.1. Classification (NCBI taxonomy): domain Eukaryota; kingdom Metazoa; phylum Chordata; class Cladistia; order Polypteriformes; family Polypteridae; genus Polypterus; species Polypterus senegalus. The sequence goes on from NC_053159.1 coordinate 32,708,620, forward strand.
CCAGGTGAAATCCCCCGGGGATGGTCTACAGGCAAGGGAGAAAAAGAGTCCGTGCACTCTGCCACACCCCGGCATGCCTCCGAGCTGCCTTCACTCAAGCCCTTTAGCTGCCTCCCATGCGCACGTGTGTGACAATATATATATACATCTATACACATATATATATATATATACACATATACATATCTACATATATACTGTATATACACATATATATACAAATCTACATATATATATATCTACATATATATATATTAGGTGGGACTCGATTAAAAAAATTAATCCAATTAATTAGAGGCTGTGTAAGAATTAATCTTGATTAATCGTATGTAATCGACACGAATTTGCCCCAAATCGCAAATGTTTTTTTTTAATTTAAAAGGGTTTTAGTGGGCTTACAGAATCAAATAATAGACATGGACATGAATATTGTAAACTGAAGCTGTTTTAATTTCTGAAAAAAAGCTTTAAACTGCATTTGAATTCAAAACAGAAACAAAAATATCATCCCTGGTTAAAATTGGGCAGACTTAAAAATAAAGTGGTAGTTTAAGTACTTTAAGTACATTTTCAGAATAGTATTGTCTTTAAATAATAATAACCAAAATTTCAACATAAAGTGCAGTTTTTCTTCTTAAAAAATAAGTCAGAAACATAAAAGGTAATTTGACCAACTTAATCTTTAAACTCTGAGTAACATTAGCCAAAATTATTTTGTACATTAGGCTAAAACAGTGTGATCATTGAACATTTTGTAATTAGATGTAATTAGAATTACTAACGGTCACGGAAGTCCAATGATCCCCAGTAAGAGCCACAAAGTCCGCTTTCTGTAATGCATCTAATTTTGCTTGCTTTTCAGTGTGCACAAAACCATGCTTTTATCAAGGCTTCGCTCGGTAGTCGAAATGATCAGTCGTAGGAACGCTTTATTCCGACTCTAACATTTTTGTAGCTGTGATGTGTGCATCAGTGTAATGGATGTACCAGGAAATCATGCATTGACAAAAGTTCCCGCTTGCTTGGAATTGAAAGTGTGATTAAATGTGTTATTTTTTAACGCGTTATGGAGTACATGCATCGAAGCTTCTCAGCTGTGCTTGTGCTAAGAAAGGGAAACATTTTAAAAATAACGTAACATGATTCTGCTTTAACCTAATATTTTTTCATACGCCCCAAACCAAGGAGATGCTAAGGTAAAATGAATCGGTAGCGCTACATACTCAGTGCATCCCTCTCGGAATCGAACCTCAATGTCGGCGTAGAGGCTTAAGACTACAATTAGCCACAGCGTGTGGCTTGTCTATGCTAAAGTATGTATGTAGATCGGGTATATATATATATTTATATATATACCCGCGTATGCAGTGGAGAAGTAGAAGTTATGAAAAAGAAAAGGGAACATTTTAAAAATAACGTAACATGATTGTCAATATACAGTAATTGTTTTGTGAGTGTTATTGAATGTTGCTGTCATCAAGGATTTGATTATCATTATTTGTTTCAATCAGGTCGTATTTGTAGGATGTGTTGTGTTCAAGTTACATTCCGTGTTTGTCAATCGCTGTAAAGATAAGAGGTTTCATTCATCGATTAGTTCTTACTGCATCAATAAACAGCTCGTCTTCCTCTTTATCTGAGATGTGACAAACTTCATTTTTTTTACACTGTCTTCCTTTAGCAGGACATTCACTTTTTCCACCGTGTGCTTTGTTTCCGCAGTAGCTGCACTTATGAATATGATTGTATGTATCAGACGCCATATTTTTTGCTGCCTTCTCAATTGTGTAATTCGGTTTTGTTCAGCACTCTTTGGAACTGTTGCTTTTTGTCTGTGCACTGCGTCAGTTCACGTGAGCCGCTTGGTGTTCTTGCATCGAAGGTTCCCAGCTGTGCTGGTGCCATCTCGTAATGTCAGCTAAGACCCGGGACTTAAAAGTTTCTCTAGCAGTTTCAATGAGTTTGTGCCAAACACCACCCTGACCATCTCATCTTCCTCTGCATAAGCACAGTCCTTCACCCGTGAATATTTACCGCAGTGTTTGTATTGGATTGCCGCTGATGGACGGCCTTATATGGGCAGGCACTAAATTACAAACGCTAGTGGCAGCCTGTCTATGAACTTAATTTAATATAAACTTACGGTTCACGCCGTGCTTTGTTTCCGTAGTAGCTGTACTTATGAATATGCTTGTATGCATCATTTGCTTCATAATGTTTTTCTGCCTTCTCAATTGTGAAATGGCGTTTTGTGCTCATCGCTGTTTGGAGTTCTTCCTTGTTCTCTACGTACTTACGTAGGAGGCATGATGATGTCACACAAACTCCCCCCACGGCCATCTCCAACTCAACTCCATTACATTATATGGAGAAAAATAGCTTCCAGTTATGACCCTTATGCGTAGAATTTCGAAATGAAACCTGCCCAACTTTTGTAAGTAAGCTGTAAGGAATAAGCCTGCCAAATTTCAGCCTTCTACCTACACGGGAAGTTGGAGAATTAGTGATGAGTCAGTGAGTGAGTGAGTGAGTGAGTGAGTGAGTGAGTGAGTGAGTGAGTGAGTGAGTGAGTGAGTGAGTGAGGGCTTTGCCTTTTATTAGTATAGATTAGTAATGCCTCATGCTGGTCCTACATATATTTGTGACTCCTCTAAAATGAAGATCAGCTCATGCCTTGGTTACCCTGGCTGCATAAAATAATCGTGACAAGAAAGAAAGAAAGAGAGACATCGAGAGGTAAAGCAATGAGCAACAGCGTGTTAATGCCAAAAATCCACTACGGGAGCCACTCGCTGGAAGGTTTCTTTTGTCCAGGGTTACAACTGAGACGCGTCTCTGAAGACGAACTTTTTTGTAGTTGTTTTGGAACAATCAACTTATGGACCAGTAGGACAGAACGTTAATGCTATTGTCATTGGCTGACTGCAAACTCCATTGTGCTTCCGGCATTTCATCATCCTTTTAAACTTTAAGGACAGTAAACCAAACTGTGATAATTTTGGGGAAATGGGTTATCTTTAACGATAGCATCTCACATCCTAATTTAATCTGATAAACGTCTGGCTGGGGGACTGTTAGGGAATAAGTGTGACAGGACAAGGTGACAAAATTGTTAATCACAAATGAAGAACTGAGAACAATATGCAAGCAAGTTGCAATCCCTAGATTACAAAAAAAAAAAATCAATTAGAAAGAAATTCACCAAACAAGAGAATCTTCAGTTGCTTCGTAAACATACTGTGAGAGTCAGCATTTCAAATGTTGGAGGGCAGCTCATTTCACCAGCCAGAATTTACATAAGAAAAGAGTCTGGATTGATATTTGATAACAGAAATGGCAACACCAGTCGCCATTCAACAGCAGACCTGAGAGGTTGAGAAGGAGCAGAGGACCTCACAAGTGTCTCCATATATGTTGGTACTGATCCATTGACTACTCTGTAGCCAAGGATTTGAACTTAAATGTGCTGCTACAAGAAGCCGGTGTAGTGATCTGAATAGAGGAATGACAGGTTCCCACCGCAATGGATTAAACTCTAGATGTGCCACTGCATTTTGAATCATCTGCAATGTCTTAGTAACATATGCCTATGCTCCAGCCAGCAAAGAGTTGCAGTAGTCAAGATATGACAAGCCCAAAGTCTGGACCAGGAGTTGTGCTGCATACTCTGTCAGATAAGCTCCGATCTTGAGGATGTTGTAACGAGTAAATCTGCAAGACTGAGAGACCATAGTGATTTGGTCCCTGAAGGACAGCTGGTCATCGATCACCACCCCATGGTTGCATACTGACTTGGTGGGTGTTAATGATAGAGAGCCAAGTTGAGCAAAGATGAGGTGTTGAATAGACGGACAACAAGGGCTAACAAGGTTGAGCTGGAGATGGTGTTCCTTTAACCGGTCAGTTTGACATGCAGAGTTTCTTGCTGAGACCATGTGGTCCTCTGAAGGGAATGACAGGTGCTGATAAGGAAAACGCTTACAAGACATTCTGATATATTTTGGGACTGAAATCTTTTAAAACCATCTGCCTATTTTTAGACTTGTATAGGCCACAGCCTGCAGGTAGTAGTTGGGAACTGGCTGCCTAAAGGTGAGGCTATGTCAAGACAGGCCAACAAGCTACTGGTATGCTTTATGAAGTATTTTGGAGGCCCCACGCCTCCTTTTGCCGTGTTTGAAACTCCAGCCCACAAAACAGAATAGGCGCAAGCCTTCCAAGAGCCCAGACCATCAATGGGAATGCTCAGTAAAGGAAGAGGAACTTGATGAATTAAAATGCTTCCATACATTTGTCCATTGGAGATTTACCCGGGTTATTCAAGCTTAGGGTCATTTGGCTGGAACATCTCAAGGGACACCACTCTTGTAGGGTTAGTTAGGAAATTTGAAATAATGTAGCGGTGATATTGTTGAGAAATAAAAAAAAAAAACTGGAGGAAAACAGACTAGAAAACATGTGTTAGGCACTCACTAACTAGATGCAGAGGTGGGATTGGATATGGCACAGTCCCTTGATGCCAACTTTTCAGTAGGGTCATGTCATAAAATGCATCTAGGTCACGTGACCCTAGGTCAAAGTGCATTTTACATTATTCTGTTTATCATATACACCGGTTTAATGTTGTCCAGCAGCAGATGCTGATTGGGGGTCCCAAGGGTAAATTGCAGGCATGGGGATGAAGTCTCTGTCAAATCATAACTCTGAAGATTTTGCAGTCCAGCCATAGGCAGTTTTAACACTTAATATCCTCTGCCATTACATTTTAGACACTTATATTTTAACTAGTCAAAATTCAAAGTAGGCTTTTCTGTAATTGTGTTTTGCCTATTAGAAGTGAGGCTTCGTTCCTTGCTGACTCCCATGGCACACTCACTCAGAGTACTGACATTTTGGCACATGGATTCTCAAACAAACTCCACTCAGAAGTTATGAGTCCAATCAAGGACCCTGGAACTGAGAGGCAACAGCATTGAACTCTGTGCTACCATGCGGCCAGATAAATAATCTATCACTTTAGAAATACGAAAGAGTGTGAAAATTTAATTCTGAAAATAATTTTTGTCTGATCTGCTACAATATTTTTTATCCGTTAATGCAGTACTCTGAGCCCTTACTGATTAACATGTGGCTTTGGTGGTGCCAATATTCACCTCTTTTTGGGTTACGAGAGCATGAAATAAGCAGCAGAATGACCAGATGTGACAGGGTGTAGCCACCCTCTGTGATGTGAGCCGTCAAATACAAATAACTTCTCTAAATTCGATAAATATGTGGGATGCTGTCGACATTTTCAACTCTTCCTGGTGTGACGTGGAAAAAAAATAAAACCCATGAGAAGGCTTTTTGCCTTGATTTCACTCCAGGAATCGTCAAGTGAGTGCAGCTGAACTTTTGACTTGCTGATTATGAATTATTGAAAAAATAGAAATCCATGCATTTATGCAGAAGGTGGGCAGCTGGAGACGGTGCCCATATGGCGGCTGAATTCGAATCACATCTGTAATTAAAGATATCTCTCTTTAGTATCTCTTCTTTTTACAGCCGTCCCCTGTGCCGTTCCTTTTAACTGATTCTTTTTCCGAGGAACTGATGCCAGGGGATGTCTTTTGAACGCAATGAAGCAGATGGAGCTTTGAAGCACTTGTTTCCGGGGGCCTGCGGACAGCTACTGTGTGCTTTTTCGTTGTTGTCTTCGGCACCGGAATGTCATGGGCAGACCGGACTGAGTATTGCTTCACCCTAGAAAGTGATTTAGTGCAACTGGAGCAATCAGAGACAGCACCAGTCGCCATTTCAATGAATCTGGTTTGATATTATATAGCATGTTTAATGGTAAACATTATCACTTAACAAAGCAAATTATGGTGTAAGGTAGAAAAATGCATCTACATCAAAGGAGACAGTGAAGTTAAAGGAGAGCAGCATAGGATGTCCCAAGGCCACAAGCACCACAAGTTACAGTAACTTTATGCCACTCTGAACCTGGATGTGTCATGGATACATCTCCCAAACCCATTTACTCCATGTTATTTGCTCTTTCCAGAAATGTCGGTTGGACTGTAATTTCATAATCAGTCTGAATCTGTGCAGAAAACCAGATATACATGACAGGCCAAGTCAGAATTGAGCCCAGGATATCAACTCTAACTGATGTGCCATGGACATCTCCAGAAGGTGGTAACTTTTTAGAAAGTTACAATTGTATCAATAGATTTGCATGCCCACGACATTACAAGGTTTTCTTAATATTGGAGCAGCAGTACAGTGTTGCCTGTAACCCCTCTTGACCAGTTTCTTACTGCATGTGCTACCCAGAAAGCAAAAACATGAAGTGACGCATATGACTAAAAACAGTCAATGGCAAATGTAAAATAAACTGCTCAAAAAAATGAAAGGAACACTTTGAAAACACATCAGGTCTCAATGGGAAAAAAATAATGCTTGGCTATCTGTACTGATATGGACTGGGTAATGTGTTAGGAACATCGTTTGATGGAAATGAAAATGATCAACCAGTGGGCTGAATTTAAAGACACCCCAAAAATCAAAGTGAAAAAATGATGCAGCAGGCTTGACCATTTTGCCGAAATTTCATTGCAGCAACTCCAACTTGTACTCAGTAGTTTGGATGTCCCCCACGTGCTTGTCTGCATGCTTGACAATATCGGGGGTGGGGGGGGCATGCTGTTAATGAGACGCCGGGTGGTGTCCTGGGGGATCTCCTCCCAGATCTGGACCAGGGCATCACTGAGTTTTGGACAGTCTGAGGTGCAACCTGGCGGCGTTCGATGGACCGAAACATAATGTCCCAGAGGTTTTCTATCGGATTTAGGTCAGGCGAGCATGGAGCAGTTAATGGTGTCAATTCCTTCATCCTCCAGGAACTGCCTGCATACTCTTGCCACATGAGGCTGGGCATTGTCATGCACCAGGAGGAACCCAGGACCCACTGCACTAGCACAGGGTCTGACAATGGGTCCAAGGATTTCATCCCAATACCTAATGGCAGTCAAGGTGCCGTAGTCTAGCCCGTAGAGGTCTGTGCGTCCCTCCTTGGATATGCCTCCCCAGACATCACTGACCCACCACCAAACTGGTCATGCTGAACGATGTTACAGGCAGCGTAACATTCTCCACGGCTTCTCCAGACCCTTTCAAGTCTGTCACATGTGCTCAGGGTGAACCTGCTCTCATTGGTGAAAAGCACAGGGCAGCAGTGGTAGACCTGCCTATTCTGGTATTCTATGGTAAATGCCAGTCGAGCTCCACAGTGCTGGGCAGTGAGCACAGGGCCCACTAGAGGACGTCGGGCCCTCAGGCCACCCTCATGAAGTCTGTTTCTGATTGTTTAGTCAGAGACATTCACGCCAGTGGCCTGCTGGAGGTCATTTTGTAGGGCTCTGTCAGTGCTCATCCTGTTCCTCCTTGCCCAAAGGAGCAGATACCGGTCCTGCTGATGGGTTAAGGTCCTTCTACAGACCTTCTAGAGTAACTGCCTGTCACCTGGAATCTCCTCCATGCCCTTGAGACTGTGCTGGGAAACACAGCAAACCTCCTGGAAATGGCACATATTGATGTGCCATCCTACAGAAGTTGGACTACCTGTGAGGAGGGAAAAATGTCAGTGGCCTCCATCTGTTAAACCATTCCTGTTTTGGGGGTAATCTCATTATCGCCCCTCTAGTGCACCTGTTGTTAATTTAATTAACATCAAAGCAGCTGAAATGGATTAACAAGCCCCTCTGCTACGTAACTGACCAGATCAATAACCCAGAGGTGTCACTGACTTGATGCTATACTCTGATTCAAAAGTGTCCCGTTCATTTTTTGAGCAGTATATGTTCACCTCACCTTCATGTCTTTGATATGTGATTTTCCTCTATCTATCCTGTTCAGTTACAACCAGCAATTTTAGCTTGAGACATAAGCACAGATTTTAAATCTCCATTGGGTACTTCTTTGAAAAATGTTTCTGTTTAAAAATTTTGAACTACAATTAGCAACTGTACCCCTAGATTTAACTAACAATAACACATGAAACTTTTCATCACTTAAGGAATCTGCTGCTTATTTCAGCCACATGATATTGTAAAATGGTATTTAGAAAGATTTCTTTCCTCTATAATACATATAATTACATTCTATTAACACTGTTATTTTTTAATTATGCCTCTCTGTTACAAACATAACTAAGAAAGAAAAGTGTGATTACAAACTCTTTGATGAAGTTACTACAAAATTAAAAAATGCTCCAAACCAGCTAACCAAATCTCCAAATGCACCTTCTGACTTATAAAGATTTAATGCGCAGAATACTAGCTTAATATGTTCCATTGCTGCCATCCTCTCTGAATCTTGCAGCAGTTTTTATAATCTGCATTATTACAGAAAACCTGAGGTAAGCTTATTGTAAAAGTTTAAAAACAACAGAGAACTTTAGAAAGTCCACCACACCAGTAAAAACGTCACTTATCTGGAAATGAACATAAGAGGAAAGGCATTGTGTTAGGGTCACTCTGTAAGCACAAGTACATCCACAGTATTTATGTTACACTAAAAACAACTTCACATTCTAATGATTCAGGATTTCTCACACACTATCACTTACCAGCAACGCTCCAGACCTGTGCCCATGTTTATCAAGCATCTCAGAATAGGAAAAAGTCCCGACAGGCTCAAAAATCGCTGACTGACGCAATTCTGGTCCTTCTCTTACAAGAAGGAGTACAGTAATCCCTCGCTATATCGCACTTCGACTTTCGCGGCTTCACTCTATCGTGGATTTTAAATGTAAGCATATCTAAATATATACAGTAATCCCTCCTCGATCGCGGGGGTTGCGTTCCAGAACCCAGAACCCCCCGCGATAGATGAAAATCCGCGAAGTAGAAACCATATGTTTGTATGGTTATTTTTATATATTTTAAGCCCTTATAAACTCACCCACACTGTTAACATTATTAGAGCCCTCTAGACATGAAATAGCACCCTTCAGTCAAACGTTTAAACTGTGCTCCATGACAAGACAGAGAAGACAGTTCTTTCTCACAATTAAAAGAATGCAAACGTATCTTCTCTTCAAACGAGCGCCGTCAGGAGCAGAGAATGTTAGAGAGATAGAGAGAGCGTGACAGAAAAACAAACAATCAAAAAATCAATACGTGCTGTTGGGCTTTTAAGTATGAGCACCGTGATAAAGCAGCCGCAAAGAAGGGAGCAATGTGAAGGTAAGTCTTTCAGCATTTTTTAGAGTAGCCTCCGTATCTTCTAAACAAACAGCCTCTGTGCAAACAGCCCCTCTGCTCACACCCCCTCCGTCAGGCGCAGAGAACGTCAGAGAGAGAGAGCGAGATTAAAGCAAACAATCAAAAATCAATACGTGCTTTTGCTTTCGCATTTCTTAGAGGAGCGTCCATATCTTCTAGGCAAACAGCCCCTCTGCTGACACCCCCTCCGTCAGGCGCAGAGAATGTCAAAGAAAGACAGAGAAAAGCAAACAATCCGCTCGGGGAAGCACATCGTATATCATTGAGGAGTTTTAGTTAATATGTAATACGTGCTCTGATTGGGTAGCTTCTCAGCCATCCACCAATAGCGTCCCTTGTATGAAATCAACTGGGCAAGCAAACTGAGGAAGCATGTACTTTAAATTAAAAGACCCATTGTCCGCAGAAATCCGCGAATCAGCGAAAAATCCGTGATATATATTTAGATATGCATACATTTAAAATCCGCGATAGAGTGAAGCCGCGAAAGTCGAAGCGCGATATAGCGAGGGATTACTGTATCACGGATTTTTCGCTGGTTCGCGGATTTCTGCGGACAATGGGTCTTTTAATTTATGGTACACGCTTCCTCAGTTTGTTTGCCCAGTTGATTTCATACAAGGGACGCTATTGGCGGATGGCTTAGAAGCTACCCAATCAGAGCACATATTACATATTAACTAAATCTCCTCAATAATATAAAATATGCGTCCCGCGCGGTGCTTGATTGTTTGCTTTTCTCTGCCTCTATCTCACCCTCTCTGACATTCTCTGCGCCTGACGGAGAGGCTGTGAGCAGAGGTGCTGTTTTCACAGAGGCTGTTTGCCTAGTGGATACGGAGGCAACTCTAAGAAATGCCGCTTTATCGAGGTGCTTACAGAAGCACACTTATTGATTTTGTGATTGTTTGCTTTAATCTCACTCTCTCTCTCTCTCTCTCTGACGTTCTCTGCGCCTGACGGAGGAGATGTGAGCAGACTCAGCAGAGGGGCTGTTTGCTTAGAAGATATGGACGCTCCTCTAAAAAATGGCGCTTTATTGCAGTGCTTCGCCAAACTTAAAAGCACACGTATTGATTTTTTGATTGTTTGCTTTTCTTTGCGAGCGCTCCCTCTCTGAAATTCTCTGCTCCTGAAGAGAAGATATGTTTGCATTCTTTTAATTGTGAGAAAGAACTGTCATCTCTGTCTTGTCATGGAGCACAGTTTAAACGTTTGACTAAAGGGTGCTATTTCATGTCTAGAGGGCTCTAATAATGTTAACAGTGTGGGAGAGTTTATAAGGGCTTAAAATATATAAAAATAACCACACAAACATATGGTTTCTATTTCGCGGATTTTCATCTATCGCGGGGGGTTCTGGAACCCAACCCCCACGATGGAGGAGGGATTACTGTAAAGCATTTTATCAATTTTCTTACAGTTTTTCTTGATTGCAAAGATTAATTTTCCAAAATGTTGATATCTGTCTCAAAACTCTTAAGTCTGTCCCAAGTCTGTAAAGATAGTTATCACATCAATGTACAGCAAGTGCAAAATTATCAAAACTGCTCAATACATTGACAACATGTACCAAAACACACAAAATAAGTCATCAGTAAAATATTTATTTTTAAAATTTTATTGATTTTATTAAAATCAAATAACATTCTATACACATAACTCAAGTTTTACAAAAAAAGGGTTCTAAAAAAATCAATATCAGTCATCAGTAAAATATTGTCTCCATAAAGAAAGCACACTTGACCAATACATAGGTAAACCAGGCACACCATTTATTTTGCTGTCAATGTAAAATATACACAGATATCCATCCATCCATTATCTCACCCGCTATATCCTAACTACAGGGTCACGGGGGTCTGCTGGAGCCAATCCCAGCCAACACAGGGCGCAAGGCAGGAAACAAACCCCGGGCAGGGCGCCAGCCCACTGCAGGGCACACACACACACACACACACCAAGCACACACTAGGGACAATTTAGAATCGCCAATGCACCTAACCTGCATGTCTTTGGACTGTAGGAGGAAACCCACGCAGACAACATGCAAGGATGACTCGGGATGCGAACCGGGGACTCCTAACTGTGAGGCAGCCACCGTGCCGCCCGTATACACAGATATATGCAACACAAATCCAGTACACATTCAAATATATCTTTCAAATGATGACACGAAAACATCATTCCCCTCCACCACCTGTCGTCTAGGGGGGACGATTGAAAGCTAAATAAATGGTGTGCTAATTAAAGAGGCACTCTAAAGGAACCCTCAAATACCGTAATTCTGCAATTAATTATGAGTTCTTCTCGTCAATTGCTACAGTAATGACCTATTTTATGATCAGAAAGTCAGCATCATAGTGGTAAATAATTGCTTAAATGTTATAGAATAGTTTGGGTAACTTGATTCTTAGGGCACAAAGCCTACTGACGCTCATGTCCAAATTTTTTACAATAGAAAAAAATATATTATGAAACATACCGTGATATACAGTCCTATATTGTAAATACAGTGCAACTCTAACTTCACACCATCTCAGTTTCCAGCCTGTCTTCTCGGTTTGGCCACAACACTTCAACATCACATCTGATGTTTTGTCTTCCAGGGAGACGGGGACGAATTATCTCTAATGCTGCATCCACCCTCGGCATGCTTCCCCGGCAATGTCTTCACAAGCAACATCCATTGCCCCCAGTAGAGGCATCTGGCCGTGGGAGCGATGGTCATTTGTAGAAGAATTCTTCTATTGGGTGGAGGAAGGATGAATAGGGTGGTAAGAACTCCATCGACGTGCGTTCATGGGCAGTAAACCATTCCCTGACAAGATTGGAGTGATCAAAACTGACATTGTCCCCAATAACTACAAATTGTGACATATCAGGTCTCACCACTCCCTTCTCATGCTCAGGAATGACAGCATTGTAAAGCCCACTTAAGAAATCAAGGAGATCAGCTATGTTATAGGGTCCGATGGTGAGAACGTGGTGGATTACACCATCCTCTGATACTGCAGCACACATGGCTATGTTACCACCACGATGACCTGACATATCTCCTGTGGCTCGATGGCCTGTTATGTTTCTGCCATGTCGTCTGACTTTGTTCAGATTGAATCCTGCTTCATCCACATACACAAACGTTTTTGCGGTGCCACTCAATTCTAGCTCCATTACTTTCTGCAAAGCAAAAATAAGCATATCAGGTCAAATTGCAAATGAACATCCAATAGTGTAACAGTGTTTCTGTATGTTTAAAACATGATCTCAAATTACATTGATATATTGAAGGGTAAAACATTACTGTACCTGCACATACAGGAACCTTTGCTCCTTCACCCTGTAGCAGTGCTACAAATTTATGGACTCCATTTCCCAGCTGCCCTGAGGATATTGCCCTCATTGGACATCTGAAATGAACGCAGGGGCTGCTGGGAACAAGAAGGGTCAGCTGAAATCTTGAAAAGGAGCCGGGTAAGCAGCAAGGGAAGGTTGTCCGTGTTTCTGTCCACCTGTTTGTCTCGTCTAAAATAACCGCTCTGGAATATCGTTTATACTGTGGATTGTGAACCAATTACGGGGCTAATGCTCACAAGATTCAATTTCAGTATCATGCTATATAAAGATTTCTATTCGTATTTATCCAAGAACCCAGATTTACTGAGAAAAATAGCTTCAGTGGAAAAATTTAAAAGAATGCAGATAAATACAAATAAACTAACTTGAAAAGAGTAAAATTATTTTTATTTTAGTAGAAGTGAATTTACCATGTGTATCATTTTTTTTTACAGGTTTATGACAGTTAAGCTATCCAAATAAGAATGGAAGGAATGGAGTCTGTTAATTTAAGAGGCTTGACATATTCACAATATTTAATGGGTTATTAGTTTGTCAGTGACTGTGATTGTGGCCATCATATCATAATTATAGTGATAAACTGTTACTAAAGGTTTATATCATTTTAAAACACCATAAGACATTATAAAGGTGTATTATGGCATCATAGGGAAAGGCATCCTCAAAAGTCCTCATTTTTCAACCCAAATGCCATCATTTCCAGAGAAAGAGAGTTGGCAGCCCCACTCCAACATGCATTCTGACACCTCTACCTGCTTGCTCCATTGTTATCCTGATGTAGAGCTTATAAAGGATTGTAATTAGTAATTGGTTACAATTAGCCATGACTTGAACGGGGGGTGCTCATTATTCTTATATACCTTCTAACAAATTGCCAAATGAAGACACTGCTCATTGTGCATTAAACTTAGCATGCAATGATTCATACAACGAAGTGAAATGTTTATTCCTAACTGATAAAAGAACAATCTGTTCTGATTGGCTTATCAGAGTCAATTGAGAATTGTATCTATACAATGCAAGTTGTGTCTATGCAGTGATGCATGTACTCAGTGATTTGCAAAATGTGCTTTACTAATTGCCATGTAGTGCATACACATTTAGAAATGTAGAAGTGCTGTGGCTAGTGGCGTTAATGTCGTGGAGTTTTGAAGTTATGTTACAGAATCAGATTAGTTATTTGAGAACTGCATTTAAGCAGTTGAAAAAAACTGTAAATTAGGAAACTACTCTTAACTTCTCCTGGATTGTGGAGTGCTTGTGACCTGTCCTGACTCACGAAGACTTGTCAGAATGTGGCATTTAGTCAGATTATGGGAAAGGCGGAATGTCTTCGCGATGAGATCTTAAAATGATATTGATTTGACAGAGATAGAATAATATTCGTACAAAGTCGTCTGCACATAATGTGATTGCTCCATCTACAAAGTGTGGACTATGGTCGGACGTTCATCCCGGCCAATACCCCCAGGCTGCCAGAGGGAGCTATCCCTGCAACATGGAGATGCCCCGAATTCCAGCAGGGCATCATGGACATTGGGGATGCTGCAGGGAGGCTTGGAGACTTCTATTTTGCCTCTAACCCAGAAGTACATCTTAGTCACAGCGACAGAAGAAATGATGTACTTCCAGGATGAAAAGAAGAGTTTTGATTTGACCCAGAAGTGCTAGGAAGTCACATGGACTGAGGGTTCAAAAGCACTTCTGGGTCAAGGACTATATAAAGGATCCCAGGGTTGAGCTGAGTCGGGAGGAAGGGTGGCAATGCGTCTGGGAGTTGGAGGATTGGTTATTGTAATTATTGAGTATTGATTTATGAGTATAGTGGAGTGGAGGGTGCTTTGTGCACTTTATTGTCCTAATAAATTAAATTATTGGACTTTTATCTGGTGTCTGGCATCTGGTCTGAGGTTTCAAGGGGATGACAGCGCCCCCTATCTGTCACAAAAGATAAATTAAGTGCTGTCAGCCAAAATGAAAGTGTTGGTAGTGATGATGTGTGTTTATCAAATCCAACCATTTCTTGAATTTTACACCAAACTTTAAACATCCTTACAACGCATGAGGTAATGCGCTGGCCTATAAATTTCTCCACAACTTCACATGAGGTAATGTTAACGTAAATTGGCATGGTCATGAAGATCATTGACTCAAGTATGGATGAGTGAATCACAAGTGACATCACAGTATCAGCACACAGCTGGCCATGGATGCAAACTGTACTGTTGTAGAGGATATATCACCCTGAAGATAAATGAGGCTGGATGGGTGATTGGCAACTCCATATTACACAGGTACATTAAGATTTGCACTCCATGAACTCTTGGAACATTACCGTTACATTTTATAAGCTTGGGAAAGTCAAGAAGGCTGGTGGAGACTCTTGAGGCATTGCATTAATAGAGTTTTGTAGAAGATAAGGGGAACTCATGGAGAGAGACATGGGGACAGCACAGTGGAAGACTATAGGGACCCTGGAATAGTAAATGTGACTTGACTGAAACAATGCAAGAATAGCTGGGGCTAGTTCCAGTAAAACTGTTACTTATTAGGTGGGAAGGAGATTCATCTAAAAATATGGCTGTGGGTCAACCATCCTTCTATCCCCTTTCTACACCAGCCTTATCCTAAACATGGTATCACAAGAATGAGTCACAGACATCATGAAGGTTTGGGGCAGCCACGTGTATATTATTCCAAGGCTGCAAAAATGAGTTAATTTGAACAGAGATGTTCACATATTCGAGTCCAAAACAGAACTGATGTTATTGAGGTAAGATGGCGCCTTTAAAGGACAGTAAAGGAAATGACATCATAATTTGCGCCAGAACCGGAAATGACATCATTGGGACCAGAAATGGCGTCATCATTGGTGCCAGAACTGGAAGTGGCGTCATCAGAACTGGAAGTGATTTCATCGTTGGTGCTGGAAAAAAAATGGAAGTGATGTCATCGGGACTGGAAGTGACATCATCAGTGGCGCCGGTACCCTGCAAGATTCTCCATGGATGGTCTGCAAGAGATTGAGAGAGACAGTCAGTGCACCCTGCCGCCCCCTGGTCTGGAATGGAATTACTATCATTTAGGCCCTTCAGCTGTCTCCCAATTACACGTGGGTGACAGTGGTCACAGGGAAACTGGAGCCCATCCCAACAAGCATAGCCCGTAAGGCAAGAAAAATCCATGGAGAATTCGATGTTAAATGGCTTTACAGTCAACCCTCGTTTATCGCGGTTAATCCGTTCCAGACTCTGCCGCGATAAATGAATTTCCGCATAGTAGGATTCTTTATTTATAAATCGAATATTTTCGCAGTTAGAGCATAGAAAACCTGTTTACGCATAGTAGGATTCTTTATTTATAAATCGAATATTTTTGCAGTTAGAGCATAGAAAACCTGTTTACGACCTTCTAAATACAGTAATCCCTCCTCGATCGCGGGGGTTGCGTTCCAGAGCGATAGGTGAAAATCCGCGAAGTAGAAACCATATGTTTGTATGGTTATTTTTATATATTTTAAGCCCTAAAAACTCTCCCACACTGTTAACATTATTAGAGCCCTCTAGACATGAAATAACACCCTTTAGTCAAACGTTTAAACTGTGCTTCATTACAAGACAGAGATGGCAGTTCTTTCTCACAATTAAAAGAATGCAAACATATCTTATCTTCAAAGGAGCACCGTGAAGAGCAGATAATGTCAGAGAGAGCGCTCGCTAAGAAAAGCAAACAATCAAAAAATCAATACGTGCGTTTAAGTATACAGAAGCACCGCGATAAAGCGGCATTTTGTAGAGGAGCGTCCTATCTTCTAGGCAAACAGCCACTGTGTAAACAGCCCCTCTGCTCACACCCCCTCCGTCAGGCAGAGAGAGTGAGAGAGATAGAGAGAAGCAAACAAGCACCGCGCGGGAAGCATATCTTATAGCATTGAGGAGTTTTAGTTAATATGTAATACATGCTCTGATTGGGTAGCTTCTAAGCCATCCGCCAATAGCGTCCCTTGTATGAAATCAACTGGGCAATCAAACTGAGGAAGCATGTACCATAAATTAAAAGACCCATTGTCCGCAGAAAGCGGCGAACCAGCGAAAAATCTGTGATATATATTTAGATGTGCTTACATTTAAAATCCGCGATAGAGTGAAGCCGCGAAAGTCAAAGCGCGATATAGCGAGGGATTACTGTACTCTCATTTGGTGCGTGTGTGTCGGCCTTTGCATCTCGGTGTTTGTTGCAGTGTTATTCAAAATGATGCAAATTAGTACCAATTACATGCTGCTTAATGCGATAGCCTAGTTTTCTTTCTTGTTTTCTTTCATCTACATTGACTACTTTTAGTATTATTATCATCTATTACTATTATTCTTTGTTATTCTTTGCAGTGAAGCCTCAGTGTAAGAAACTACAAAACGTCACCATGACCTCCAAGATGCTATCTTAGTGTCGTGAAGGATATTACCATGAAGATAAATGGAGCTGGAAAAAAAAGGCTGGTGGCACTGAATACATAGACACTTGCAGAAAATAAGGGGAGGTCATTGGGGATCATGGAGAGAGGCACAGCACAGTGGAAGATGATCAATACACTGAAGAGTGAACATGCCTTCAGAAACAGTGCAAGAACGGCTGTGGCTGGTTTCAGTAAATATTACTTTACAAAGTATTTTCTGTTGGCATAACAGCAGGAAGGTGATTTGTCTGAAAGAAAGGCTGTGAATTATCCATCCATTTTCTAAATTTGCTTTACCCTGAGCAGGGTCAAGAGGAAGCTGCAGCCTATGCCAGCAAGCATGTGGCGTAAGGCAGGAGCAATCCCTGGAGAATTCATTGTTAATTAAATGTACCCGTTATTAGGCTTTACTCTCATTTGGTGTGTGTGACTCGGTCTTTCCATCTCAGTGTTTGTTACGGTATTAGTCATGATGTTGCAAAGTAGCAAGAATTACCATATATACTCACGTATAAGTCGTGTCTTGAAACCCGAAAAATCAATCATAAAATCAGACCCCGACTTATACGCCCGTTCAAAAATGCGACACTCAATTTTTTTTTTTACATCTTCTTGCCTCCTCCAATCTCGCACCAATTTCTCAGACACATCGAATTTTGTTGCAGCAGCGCAGTTACCTATTTCTTTTGCTACTTCAACGACATTTAATTTAAAACCAGCTTCATATTTTCTTCTGATTGAACGCTAAATTGTAGATAAGGGATGCTCTCATGATAAAGGTGTATGAGGGTGTGAGGTACAAAAACACAAAACAGTACAAACGTCGCTTCGGAATACCGTGTGGTCACGTAGGCACAATATAGGGTGGTCCAGATCTAATTATGCAATTTTCATTACGCTGTAACTTATTAAGTTTATTACATAGAAAATCACCTGAAAAATCCCAGACCATCGAGAAGTATGCAAACTGCCGATATGAAGAATTGCCTTTGCGCCGAACTGGAATCATCCCCGCATAAATCAAAGTCATCCAGACGATTTGGATCTGCATAATTAGATCTGGACCGTCCTGTACATAGAAAAAAAAGGTAGTGTGCTCCATGGTTACTCTCTCAGGTGGGTGTTAGCATATCATAATCTCTTGGACCAATAACGTGAGTTTTCCACATTCGACTTATACCACCGACATTATAAAATACCAGAAATTACTCGGTAAAATCAAGCACAGACTTATCCACGGGAAAACTTAAACACGAGTATATACAGTACATGAAGTTTAGCACATTATCCCCCTTATTACATTTTCCTTCTTCTTCTTCTGTGATTATTATTATTATCAATAGTAATATTAATAATAATAATCTTTGTGGTGAAGATCCGAAAACTACACAATGTCATAATGACTGGCAATTTATGGCAAGTGGTGCTGTAAATTCGTGATGTCATTCATTCTGAGATGAATTCTTACTCCTTGTTGGGACTAAGCCACTAAATACTTCCTATGTCCTATTCTGAGGTAGGACAAATTCTTATCCTAGGGGGACTTTTAGTTCAGTTCCTAGGAGCAATTCTAAGATGTCTGATACAAACCGTCCTGGTTTTTGGATTCTGATTACGGATTGAGTTTTGGGACTTGTCCTCCATGGCTTACCTTTACTCCTTTTTTCTCTTTTGAACATTCTTTCCTACATTTGCATAAATATTTTTTACTCATAAAGATTCTTTGGTGAGGATTGTTCCTTTCTTTTTTGCGAAATGCTTTCCTCTTAATATTTTAGGACATTAACAGCATTTTGAACTTTAAAAGCCAGTTTCCTATGGTTAGGCCGCAGCCTGCAGGTAGTAGTGTTGGGGGTTGGCTAGTTTTGGTTGAGGCTATTTAGACTAGCAGGCAGATATCATGGTGACTTTATTTGAAGGCCTCACACACTTTTAACTGTGGTTCTGTGCCTAATAAAAACACAACAGAGATTTTAACTCTCTATTGGTTATGTATTTCAAAAATGTATGTTAAATACATTGTCACGCATGCGCGAGTAGGAGGCCACGGACGGACCTTGCACCTATTCGAAAGACGTTCGCCGGTAGGGAGTGGCGGGGTACTAACCTTTCTCCTTTGTCTTCCAGGAAAAAAGACGCTCCGCCATTGTAACCTTCCCGCAGTACGTCCACTTTCACCCTTCCTCCGCCATCTTCCTTGACGTCAGCAGTCCCATCCTCCCTCACGGTTCCTTCCCTGCATTCCTCCACTTCCGGCTCCTCCCCTATAAATGGCCGCCGACGCCTCTGAACGGTGTTGCGCATATGAACTGTTTTGTTTATATCTTTGACCCTTTTTTGATTATTGTGGAGTGTCCGCAATATACGGGGCCGGAAAACACCAAAACTTTATACTGTCTGTGCTTTCTTTTTACAGTGGCGTAGCTGGCAGGATTAAAAGCCTGAGAAAAAATGACCAAAGGGCAAGACCTCAACACGGTGCTGCAGGGGATAAATGCACAGATCCTGGCCCTGCAGCAGGCGTAAGCCAACACCACCCGGGAGTTGGAGGAGATGAAGGCCAAACTGGCGGAAGCCCGGAGGGTAAGGCCCGACCCGCCTCGTCCAATGCCCCCGCCTCTGGTACCCATGATGGAGGCGGACGACATAGAATCCTACCTGGGGATCTTTGAGAGGACGGCCACATGGAACGAGTGGCAGCGGTCCGAGTGGGCGTCCATTCTGGCGCCCTATCTGAAGGGACCCGCGCAGCGGGCTTATTACGACCTCCCTGTTGAGGAGGCCGCAAGTTATGACCTCCTGAAACCGGAGATCCTGGCGCGCTACGGCATCACGCGGGGCCAGCAGGCGGCCGAATGGCAGAGCTGGCAGTTCGACCCAGAGAAGCCGGCCCGTGCGCAGGCCTTCGACTTCTGGGGCAAAATGGGGCGCTGGTTACGACCCGAAGGCCCCCAGGTGGCTTATGAGGGCCTAGTGAACGCTTTGCCCAGCTCCCTCGCCCAGCAGGTCTGGTGCCATCCTTTTAAGGACATGCCAGGCCTCCTGGAGGTCTTGGAGCATCAGCTGGTGGTCTACCAAGGCGGGGGGTCGGAAAGGCACGCTTGTGGGAACCGACAGGGACGGGCGGACACCCCCGAGCCCTCTCGACGCGCTGCAAAAGTGACCCAGAGGCCAAAAGAAAAACCGGCCACCCCACCGGGGCAAGACTGGTCACACAGGAAAAGCGGTAAGATGAACACCGCTCCCGGGGCCTCGCTAGGTCTGGTCATGAAGGGGCGAGGCACCCTTCCCGTGGTCTCCATGCCATACTCTGAGGCAAGCCAAAATGGCGCAGGCACATCGGGGGAGGTTTCTCAGGCGACGGACTCTGACCCGAGAGTATCCGCCGGAGAAGGGACGAGCCAGGGAACCCTTCCCCCAAACCGCTCACAAGACCCTCTAAGCAATTTGGACCACCAATTTCGGTCCACGCCTGCCTCGTTTAAAAAGGAGCAGTGGAATGACAGGCAGCTCACAAGCTGATGGTTCCATGCCACACGAGCCCTTCTTTGTACTGGAGAATGATCTGTTGTATTGGGTCGCATCCCGCGAGGGGGAGGTGCGGAAACTGTTGTTAGTGCCGCGTACCTTCCAGCGGGAGGTATGCGAGCTGGCTCACGCCCACCTCCTAGGCGCCCACCTCGGGGCCGAGAAGACGCTGGAGAGAATCAAGCTCTGCTTTTACTGGCCTGGGATCAACGAGGAGGTCCGGCGTTTCTGTCAATCCTGTCCGGAGTGCCAGACTCGCCAGATTCCTAGGAGGGACCATGCTCCTCTCGTCCCGATTCCCCTGATAGACATCCCTTTTGACCGAATAGGGGTAGACCTGGTAGGTCCCCTGGAACCCTCAAACCGTGGCCACAAGTATATATTGGTCATGGTAGATTATGCAACCCGATACCCAGAGGCGGTTCTCCTGCGCTCCGCTAATACAAAAAGTATCGCACGGGAATTAGTCCACCTATTTTCAAGAGTGAGGATCCCCAAGGAAGTCCTCACGGACCAGGGTACTCCTTTCACCTCAGATACGTTCAAGGAGGTTGCCAAATTACTGCGAATAAAGCACCTGAAGACGTCTGTCTACCACCCCCAAACAGACGGGCTGGTAGAACGTTTTAACGTAGTCAGCGCTGATGGCAGGAATTGGGACCAGCTTCTGCCGCTCGTGCTTTTTGCCTACCGGGAGGTGCCCCAGGCCTCTACGGGCTTCTCTCCTTTTGAGCTATTGTACGGGCGACAACCCCGGGGACTTTTGGACATACTAAAAGAGGGCTGGGAGGCTGAGGCCCTTCCCTCCTCCAATATATTGGAGTATGTGGCGCAACTGCACGACAGGCTCGCTAAAATCAGGCCCATCCTAAAGGACCACGTGACCTGTGCGCAAGCAGCGCAGGCCCGATGTTACAACCGCAACTCCGTCCTCCGGGAGTTCCGACCGGGGGATCGAGTAATGGTACTCATCCCTACCTCCCATTCAAAGCTACTAGCTCATTGGCAAGGGCCATACGAGGTTAAGGAACGAAAGGGGCTTGTCGACTATTTAGTTAAGCAACCGAATCGTCGACCGAGCGAGAGGATCTACCACGTTAATTTATGAAAACCTTGGAAGGACCGGGAGGGGTCTCCCGACACTAGTAGATCCCTCTCCCTGTTTGCTAGCACATTTGCCCTTAACCTCGGTGACAAGCTAACACCCGTACAGCGGGGGGAGATAACCCAGACTATCCACGCCATCCCCGATGTAGTGAGCGAGGCACCAGGCCGGACCTCGCTGATTGCGCACGACATAGTCACAGACCCCGGAGTAGTCGTCCGGGAGAGGCCCTATAGACTCCCGGAGGCAAAACGCGCCGAAGTGGAACTGGAGGTGCAGCGGATGCTGGATATGGACATTTTAGAGGAAAGCCATAGTCCTTGGTCCAGTCCTATCGTCCTCGTTTCCAAGCCGGATGGCTCCTGGAGATTCTGCAACGACTTTAGACGTCTAAACCAGGTCTCCAAGTTCGACGCCTACCCGATGCCCCGCATTGACGACCTGCTTGAGCGGCTGGGTGCGGCTCGATACTTGACTACCCTTTACATGACAAAAGGGTATTGGCAAATTCCTTTAACGGCATCTGCAAAAGAGAAAGTGCTTTCTTTTTACAACATGTAAACTACAATTAGTCATTGACCTTCCACAATCCATCCATCCTTCCTCTTCCGCTTATCCGGGGTCAGGTCGCGGGGGCAGCAGCTTAAGCAGAGAGGCCCAGACTTCCCTCTCCCCGGCCACTTCTTCCAGCTCTTCCGGGAGAATCCCAAGGCGTTCCCAGGCCAGCCAGGAGACATAGTCCCTCCAGCGTGTCCTGGGTCTTCCCTGGGGCCCTCTCCCGGTTGGACGTGTCCAGAACACCTCACCAGGGAGGCGTCCAGAAGGCATCCTGATCAGATGCCCAAGCCACCTCATCTGACTCCTCTCGATGCGATCCACAACTAACAAAAGGAAATCAGTCAGTGCTTTTCTTTCTATGCTTGAACTGGAATCTGCTGTCTATAAAAGCTATTGAGCTACCACAAGCCTTTTTTTTCTTTCTGAATATGACCCATTGTTAAAAAAAATATTTAATTAACATAAATTTGAAATTCAACTCTTTAATGAAGTAACTAAATGTGTCAACTTTCAAATCAGCAAACTTGATCATCAAACACATCTAAATGCTTCCTACTTGTTACCCACTCATTTTCTCTTTCTGTATTTCCTCACAGGCCTGACTGAGTGGTACACCACCCTCGAGCTTCAAGGCTTTTCAATATCCATCTTAGGGTAACTGTGGTACCAACTGTGCAGCTGTCCAGCTTTTCATGCCCATGCACTCATTCCAACTGCCTCCTCAGGCAACTCCTTCAACAAAGGTGCAATAGTAAAATCAGATTACTTTCTATGTGCTCATTGCATCTTTAGTGATAATCTGGATGGAAGAATGTGGTCAAGAGGAAGGTAACCTGGGCAAAGTTATAGAAATCTGAACCACAACATATAAAATTCTTTGTCCAAGCAGTGTATGATGTATTGCCCTCTTCATCAAACCTGCATATATGGGATACAGCAGAGTTTCCAGTCTGCCCACTGTCCTTTAACTGAGTCATCGTGGAAGACATCCTGAGTAGCTGTTACAATTGGCAGCACAACCAAATCTGAAAGGCCATCAATATGACTATTAATGCAGGGATTACTGCAGTCAAGCATTCCTGCCCCAGATTGTCGCTTTTGTTAGAGCAGATAATCACCAAAAACCACAGGAAAAACATTTGCAGGCATCTTGGCTTTAGCAAGGGGTTGGCAGTTGTTGGACTTCAAATGACAGCTGAAGGTCCTCAGTTAACATTGCTGTTACTACCTTGCAACCAGACCTTGCCATCTTGGCTGAGGCCATCAAGCACATGGTGATGCTGGAGCTGACAGTCGTCTGGGTAAAACATCTGGAGGAGGCTTCTGAGAGGACGTTCTCGAAATATGCAGAACTGGTCTGACAATGTTGGCAAGCGGGATGGAGAGCCAGATGCCTCCCTGTGGAGGCTATCTACAAGGGCTTTGCAATGTGCTCCCTAATCAAGACCCTCAGTATTCTGGGCATGGTAGGAGATGGGAGAAGGAGAGCCATCCACAAGATCAAGTAGTAGAGAGAGCCTCTCGATGAATGTAGCTCAAGAGAGGAGATAGTTGGGGTCTAAGTATTTAGCGTGCCAACTGGGCATAATCTTGCCCTGTGTCACCTGGATGAGGGTATATGATGTTGATAGACCTGATTCCAGAAACATCGCTGGTGATTTGCCCTATAGCGTAGCGTATGAGTAGATAGTTTTGAATACTCTGCAAAGAGAAGAAAAAAAAAATCTTAATTACAAAATAACAAAAATTAAACAAAAGCTAACATAATGTTTCTTTATAAATATGCTATTGTATGTAGAACAGATAATTATGTCTGGTTTTCTATAATAATGTAATTTTCTCGTTTATGAAAATTCTGAAATTAATGAAGACCCTTTTTTGTGTTAAGAGAAAAATACCAAGAAGATCTCGCAATTAAAAATCTGTAAGTTTATCAGCTAATAGCCTTGTTTGTTTTTTAAAGCCTTGGGCACTTTTTTACACTGGCTGAAATTGTTAAGTTTGCATATTTTTTAGTCTCCAATGTCTAATGTGCTGACATCCATCACTCCTTTTTTTGGCTTATTTCTTTTCTCAGTTTTGCTCCCTTTGTGCCATATTGTCTGTTAGATCTGAGATTTTATAAACTGCATGCTTTGCTTCATTTTTGCTCTATCTCTCTCTGTTGTGTTGCATAGTTTCCCATTTGCCTGTTAAACTCAGGAGATGATGCTTGACTGTTCGATGAGTGTCACTGGCAGCTTTTAGCCTCATCCATTTAGTGGTTCAATACGACTGATGGGGTGCAGCTGTGAAGTGTCTTATTTTCTGGTTTTGGTCTGCTGAATTTAGCAGTTCAATACAACCGATAGAGCAAAACTGTCAAGTATGATTGGCTGCATTTAACAGTTTGCAATACAACTCATTACCCCCCCAATTTGCTATTTTCAATGCATCCGAAAGAGGAAAGTCGCCAAGTATTTACTGGGCTGAATTTCACACTCCATGGCAGCAGATGACTCAAGGAGGTGAGGTATTGTTTGGTCTGGGCTTTATTCTATAATACTAGAGGGCACTCTGTTGTATTGTGTAGGATATTTCTGGTCTGCTGCATTTAGTGGCTCAAGACAGTAGTATTGTATTGTCCGCTTTTGGTCTCCTGACGTATTGGTACACAAGAACATGCACTGCTGTGAGATTCTGTATTGGCCATTTTATGTCTGCAGCGATTTCTACTTTCGAAACAGTAAGTGACATGAGACTGAGAAACATCACAATATCTAAACAGCCCTGTCTAAAGCTGATTCAACAAGCATTGGTTCCTCCCAAGTTGTAATGGACACTGGAAATTAAGATTTTATTGGGGCTTCTTCCTTTTTGCTCACCGTTTTATTGCGGAGTCCAGTAAAGGCACTCTAACCTCCAAAAGGTTATCTTATATTGGTGGGCAAGTTAATCCCGGAAAGACCTAAATTATTAGCCTTGCTTCACATTGGACACCCTACAATTAGTACTTCTGAAATCCATATTAAACCTCTGATTTACCTCATCAGAGGCCAAAGCCTATGTCCTTCAGCTCCTGCCAGGTCACCCGTATCCTTCTGGGTTGATATCTTTTGAAGGAGTTTAACCTGAACTAGCACAGCTCGCTATATCAACACTCATCGCTTGAGGTAGAACTGCTGATGTCAATATACAAGGCCTTTTCAGTGAGATAATACCCAAACATTCTTTCATTTTAAACTTATGATAACTTAAAGAGAAACTAGGCATATAAAGTACTAGAAGTCAATCAGTAAAAAACCCGAACAATTAAAATCAACGTCTGAATAGCAAGCTTCACCTCAGTTATGAGAGCTGTCTCCAGCCCCCTCCTGCGACCCTGCTCTAAATGAAGCAGGTTTAGGAAATGACATGACATGACACGACCATTGCACAGTCTTTTTCTTCCTACTACTTGTTTCCATTGAGGTGCATTTTTGTTTTGTAGGTGGTGCTGTACTTTCGCCCTCTGACAGCACAATGTTTCATTGTATCTTCAGAATCATTTCTCTCGCATATCACTTACACCAAACACTGTGTCACGCCTTTTATATCAAAAACTGTGTGTGTCTTCTTTCTCTCACTTTCAAAACCCTTTCTTTAATTGAGAATATTGTTAGCTGATTATGAAAGATTTTGTAGCATCAGCCTAAATCAGACAACTCATAATTTCCCAAAGGCCTGGTTACTTTTCAGTTAAGTTACTTTTAGCTAACTATAAGAAACATGTTCATTACAAAGTCCCAAAACCTTTATTGCACATCTTCGTATAATCATATACACACTGGTCAGTTTATCTGAGTTCAAACACATGAGTAAGACAATAACGCCCTTTATGTATTTACTTCCATTTTTGCATAATGCCCTGGTGTTATCCATCTTATCTGTGTATCTCCCAGAATTCTTTGTCTTTTGAAAAACACATTGAGTCACTTTCATGCTGACCAAACCTTCCATCCAAAAGGCACCCAATTAAATTTGTACAATCAAAACTAATGCTAGCTTTCCCAGCTTATTTGCTTAATATCTTATCAAAATAATCCTAAAATAAAAACATGCACAATTTTATTATTACGAGTTAACAAATTGTAAAAGACACACTTTTTAAAATCCCCATTACACTCACATCCTTCCTTTCGTTGTATTGTTTTTTGCTAATTTTTTCCTCTCTTGTTTGTATTTTTCAGGGACAGAATATCAAGACGCAGCCAGGGAGGGGAGTGGGTCCAGTTTAGTGACCTTACAATCGTGTCACTGGTTTTTGTAGACTGTGTGGTCCTGTTGGCTTTATCAGGCTGTGAACTCCAGCACACATAGTGATGATTTGCGACAGGGCATGAAGTTGCAGGGATGAGGATCAGCTTCTTCTTCTTCCTATTGAGGCTGTTGTCCTCAATAGGATAAAGGTGGACTGCCCTCTCTGAGTGGAAGGTAGGTTACTGTCTCAAGAGAAGGAGTTTGGGATCTTGTTCACAAGTGAGGTGAATATAGATGGTGAGATTGACAGACAGACAGGGGAGCACAGTTATGTGGTCACCATACTGAGCTGTAGTGGTGAAGAAAGAATTGAGTCAGAAGACAAAACTTTTGATTTACCAGTTGCGTCACTACTCTTACCTATGGTCATGAGGTTTGGGTAATGACCAAAGAATGAGCTTGCAGGTACAAAAGACCAAAACGAGATTTTTACGTAGGGTGGCTGGGCTCTCGCTTAGAGATAGGGTGAGAAGCACAGACATCTGGGATTGACTCCAGCTGCCCCACAACTCAGCTCTGGATAAGCAGGTTTGGAAGATGGATGGAGGGGTGGATGAATAGATTACTTGCTGTGCATAATCTCTTGGTAATAAGTCTGTGGCTGATGTTTGACAGTAATGTTGCATGTGCTGAGGAAAGCAGGAGAATGGAGAAGTGGATGACACAGTTCAAGTGTTCGTAAGCAGCGTCTCTTTCTGTCAGTGGTTTACCAGGCAGCTGTACTGTGTACGTATGTGATACTCGATTGCAGGAATTGAATGATTCAGCATCATGATTTAGGTACCGTAAAAGTGGTCACTTAGTGGGGGAAAGCACAGAATGATCTGAAAGCAATGACTTTCAGTAACATAAACAGGTGCAGGTACGAGCAGGCATATGTGCATTGCCTGATTGAGATTTCAGCTCTATTTCAGTCTCACAGCATAATAGTTTCAAGCACAATTCAACAGTGGTCAAAACGAGCAAGTCTTAGTTTCTACTGTGAAAAGGAGACCTTGTCCAGTCTGCAGTAGTCCACAGCCAGTATTTCAAGACCCTATTTTGTCCTTTAAAGAATGGCTTTCTTACTTCGGCTTTTCTTGTCAAAGATGCAGCACAAAGTCTCCTCTTCACAGCAGAAACTGAGACTTGCTTTTTTCAACCTGCACTATTAAGCTGTGCTTGAAGCTGTTGTGTTATGAGGTGCCTATGATCACACAAGCTGGTGACCCTCAGAAACTTGTCTTCTGATTGTATAACATTTTAGCCTTTCCTGGCCGATTTCACTATACGTCACCACCTTTGGTGGGGTATGTGGGTCGGATAGCAGGTGTCAAAAAAAAATGAGAGAGAGGGACATAAAAGGTTTGGGGCAGCCACCTGTATAATGTTCCCTGACTGTAAAAGTGTAAATTAATAGCACTGATATGCAGAGATCGGAGTCCAAAACAGAACTGATCAGGTTAATCGAATATGGCGGCTTTAAAGTACTAACCCCTACTCTCTCTTCTGTTTCCTTTTCCGGTGTCCTTCACCATCTACTGAAAGCACCGTGATGTTCCAACAATGATGGATGAATTAAAAGCCAGAAGTCTGCATGACCATCAACATCAAGTGACTCCGTGAGAACCCTAACTACAAAAAGGATTATTTCAGTTATGTTAGGTAGAATGCCCAGAGGGCACGTGGCCTGGAACCCCTGCAGATTTTATTTTTTTTTCTCCAACCATCTGAAGTTTTTTTTGTTTTTTCTATCCACCCTGGCCATCAGACCTTACTCCTTGTCTATGTTAACAAATTTTGTCTTATTTTAATTTCTTATTTTGTCTTTTATTTTTCTTTTTTTCATTATGTAAAGCACTTTGAGCTACTTTTTGTATGAAAATGTGCTATATAAATAAATGTTGTTGTTGTTGCAGAAAAGAAAGTGAAGTCATCAAGGGCGGAAGCAGAAGGGTCCTCTTCCATAGACTCGGACCCGGATGTGACATCATCAAAAGGGCCGGAACTGGAAGTCTCTTCGTTCATGGGTTCTCCACTGGAAGTGACGTCGTTTAAGGGTCCAGAACCAGAAGTAACATCATTCTGTCTGGAACCGGAAGTGATGTCATCAGGGCTAGGTGGAATTTCCTGTAAACGGTCTGCAGAAGAGTGAGAAAAAAGGTCAGCGCACTCCACCACCCCCTGGTCTGTCATGGAATTACTCTCATTTAGACCCTTAAGCTGCCTCCCATGCCCACGTGTGTAACACAGGTCAACCTCAAATCGCCTTTGGACCCCTTCCTGCCGTATTGATTGGTTAAATCATATAACTTACTACACAAACGTAAATGACAGCAACCAATTTAATGAATGCACTTCCCTTCCCCATACCACATCAAATACAGTTTGCGAATAACTTAAAAGAAAGAAAACCCTTTGACACACAGAAACCCAAAGTCCAGGCAGTTTTCAGACACTTATGATAATATTAGTCCATTTTCCTTGTTCTCTTTTCCCCAGAGTCTCCAAACGCATAACCCCATTGTCAATGAGTGGATGCTAGGAGTTGCTGTTACCCCGTGAAACCCAACAGACAGATGCAGGCACTGGTTTAAAAGCACCAAGAAGTATTTTAATTTTCTTCAATAGAGTGCTTCTATGGCACCACATCCACCACAATATACAAATAATCAATAATACAATTCAATCCACTACAATAAACCAATCCTCTACACCCAGCAGCTCCGTCACACTCCCTCCCAACTCCGGCTCAGCTTGCTGGGTCTCTCATAGTATTTTATATAGTCCTTGACCCAGAAGTGCTCCTGTCCTTCTGTCCATGTGATTCCATAGCACTTCCGGTCAGATAAAGACTTATATTTTTCTTCAGCCCGGAAGTATTTCTGTTTCTCTGTCCTCGTGACTTGGGAGTACTTCCGGGCTACCGGGAAAATAAAAATCTCCGCGTCTCCCTGCAGCATCATACAATGGCACCCACGGCACCCAGCAGGGTTGTGAAGCTGAACTCCATCTCCCGTGATGCCCTGTGGGAATCCGGGGCACCTACATGCTGCAGGGAAGATGCCATCTAGTGTCTTCGATGTGTCGGCCGGGATGAGCTGCTGGCCGTCCATCACACTATATAAGCAAGGGTCGCTTTTAGCTCACCCACGTTAATTTCTCCTGACTGTCCCATCAATTTCTACTTTAGAATGGGACGGCTGGCAAAGTCTTCAAGGTGGCCACCTCCATAAGCGGGTGAGGCAATCCTTTCTCTGGCCGTGGATAGTCTACATTTGCTGCTTTGGTCCCATTTCAGCAGCTGCTGTTGATAACCTTTGTTTTGTTCTTTTTTTTCTTTCTTCTTGCCTTTCGCTGCCTTTTTATTTATTCATTCATTCAGTCAGTCATTAATTTATTTATTTATTTATAATGCACTTTAAAAACAACATCAAGGCTGACTAAAGTGCTATAAAATAAAACCCAACATATAAGACACACAATAACCAAATGTTAAAAGAAACAGAAACACATAAGAGCTGAAGAAATTCATAATAAAAAAGTACACAGATAGTCAACATCTCACACTGGGTCAAAGGCCAGGGAGTAAAAGTGTGTTTTTAAATAAGATTTAAAGATAGCAAGTGAAGGAGCCTGCTTAACGTGCAATGGCAAATCGTTCCAGAGTTTTGAAGCTGCAACTGAAAACTGATCACCTCTAAGCTTGCATGGTTTCTTAGGAACATGTAAATATTTTTAATCTACCCTGGCGTCCTTTCTCCATGACAACCCCTGATAACTACAGCAACAGACCACACCCCCCCCCAGGTCTTCTTTACGACCGTCTGCCCAATGTGACTTTTTTCCCTCCCCACCACCATATTAAGAGTGATTGGGCAGCAACCAGGTGTACATTGAGGATGTCAAAGAGACAAAAGCAAATCAGATAGCGTTTATGTGGCAGTGCATTAATTGGCTTGTGACTTTGGGTCTGCCAGATATCTTCCTATCAAAGTTTCTTGCAGTTTCCAATTGCTTTTGGATTGTGTAGGACACCACTGTACTCACTGTCACTTGGATTTTTTTCCAATTTCTCCAAATGAAAGGCCTACACTTCCAAGGATAATAATGCTCTGTTTCATTTCATTTGTTAATTGCCATTTTCTTGCCATGTCACTGGAACCTTGTCCAAGTAGCACTTCAGAGGGTATAGTAACACAGTCTGTTCCAACTCTGCTATAAGACAGACAGAAGGTTTTTAAGTAATCAGCAGAAGTTGGGACACCTGTGCAAATTGTTTGCTTCAACTTGCAAGGCTTTATTTAATTTAATTGCTGCCTCACGTGCTGGGACCAAGTCATGAATGAAGACATCAGAAAGCGCCTCGGCATCGCACCAATCACGGAGAAAATGCACAAGGCACGGCTATGATGGTATGGACATGTCGTGCGCGCAGACGACAACTCGGTAGCAAAAACGGCTATGAGGCTTGATCCTGGTGGTCAGCGCCCACGTGGCAGGCCGAAGAAGAGGTGGATGGACAGAATAAAGGAAGACATGAAGATTGTCAATGCCGCCCCAGAAGATGCCCTCGATCGTGCCAAATGGAGAAAGATTTGCAGAAAAGCGGACCCTGCCAAGTGGGATAAACGCTAGGATGAAGAAGAAGAAGAAGAAGAAGAAGAAGCTGCAGAACATCTTTAGGTTGTAACCTATTAGTTTTTCCTAAAAGAAGGCCCATTTATAATGTTCTGAGTTTTCCTTTTTTTCAGTTTCAGTAACCTAAACTTTAAACGTAAATCTCTGGCAGTTTACTGCTTACCTTCTCACCATTTTAGGACATTCACTGCATTTTAACTGATTAAATTTGAAAAAAACTTTCTAAAACGTTTCACTTGTAGTGTATATGCAGAGAGGGTACACACATGCACACTTGCAGTCAATACTCTCTGTGTAGAATTTCTTTACACTTTTTGCACTGTTTCTCACTTTCATTCATTACATTTTGTTTTTTCATTTTTTAAACACTACATTTTAATACTTTTTCATTTTGGATGTGGATATTGTTTTGATTTTTAATTCAAACTAAAATCTGAAGTCATGCTGCATTAAATGCCTGCTGTGGATTCTTTCCGTTACGTGTTAGCCCTGATGACTATTTTGTCTCCATTTTGTGTACCTCACGCTTGCTATCTGGCTGGACATTCGACTAGATTGCTACCCCAATGGCACTTAGACCACCACCTGTGGATTACACCCAGCTTTATAGTGAAGCCTGATGTTTCCCAAGAATTACTTTTCCATGCATCTTACATTACTATCCCACAGATTTTATTGGATTAAAAACTCTCAGGAGACTTGCTGCTCAACAGCAGCCTCACCCTACTTTCTTTGCTGCATATGCATGTCTGACATTGTTTTCCAGGTGCTGCTGTGTACTTTTTCCACCTTGTTTTTTTTTTAAGCAAAGTGTTACTTTTACACTATACTGCGGTACCCTGGGATGCCTGGGTTGACCGTAGATGGCACAATACTCTGGATAGTCATGAAACCAAGGTGGACATAAGTGAATAACACAGAGCAACAAGAGGGGTGAAAACGTGATATGTGCTTTTTAGTCATCAATAAAATATTCTAAAAATCAAATAAACAATTTTGGTGCTTCTTTCAAATAAATAATTAATAGAATCATTGCATTGGTGAAAATAAAATCCAACATTAAATACATCAAAATCCAAGTATAAAACGATGCAGACATGGAGTTGCTTTTTCTTTCTTTTCCTGCAAGGCCAGTGTATTTGTCGGTTCATGCAGCCACGGTCTTTCTGGCTCTCGTCCCTCAGCATTCAGCCTTCAGCATCCACTGTGACATTCAGAGCTGTTTCTCCATCTTCTCTACACTCTCCTTGCTGTCTACAGGACCCCTGGGAGTTTTCACAATCACCTCCATTCCTCTCAACTGTCCAGAACCATTCCTCTCATTCCATGGTGGGACCACTGGCCACCTGTCTTCTCACCACTGCGTTGGCTCACACTTCTGATTCTGCCCTTCCAGACTCTTGATTTGTTTCATTCTTATCTACTTTCTAGCCTACTTGGCCTTCTTTAGACTCCCATGGGCATGTGTCCTAATTATGACCCATGGAGAGTCAATGAGGAAGTTGGAAGCAATTGTGCATTCTAGTGCAACTACTATTAGCTCCCAGTCTCCCCATTAAACACTCAAGTGCCACATGACCGCACACACCCACAGAGCCAGAGCTGTACTGTTTTTACTTAAAAGCTAGTTCACTGTCACGGACCCATTACTCACCTTTCCATAAACCCTTGTGATGATACATGTTCTCTGTTAAGAGCAAATGTCAGTCAGCAACACTGATAAAAGGTCTGGCATATTGCAGCACTGTTTGTTCTAATATGCGCCATGCTGCACGGGGTTCTGATCACAAGTGTGTCAATTTTAACCAATGTACACTTTACTAAAATAATCTCTCTTTATGTTTTCACTAACATTGTCTTGCTTAACATCACCGGTAAATCGCTAGTACTGTCTGAAATTCATTACTCCTATGATCTTTGTATATTAGGTTGTGACAGATAGGGGGGCTCTGTCATCCCCTTGAACCCTCAGATCAGTCGCTAGACACCAGGTAAAAGTCCAATACTTGATACTTTATTTGAACAAAACAGTGCACCCTCCTCTCCACAATACTCATATAAATCAACCACAATACAATTCTCAATAACAAATCCTCCACTCCCAGACGCGTTGCCACCCTTCCACCCAGCTCAGCTCAACCCTGGGATCTCCCACAGTCCTTTATATAGTCAGTGCTTCCGAACCCTCAGTCCATGTGACTTCCTAACACTTCTGGGTCAGATCAAAAAGTCTTCTTTTCATCCAGGAAGTATGTCATTCCTCCTGTCGCTGTGACTAACATGTACTTCTGGGTTATAGGGCATGTAAGAGTCTCTGGGCCTCCCTGCAGTGTCCTCTGTTGGCCCCCAATGTATCGAGCAGGGCTGTAAAGGAAAACTCCACTGTCCATGATTCCCTGCTGGCATTCGGAGGGCTCCACCTCGCGGCCAGGGGGTATTGGCCAGGATGACTGGCCGGCCACATTCCACAAAGGCTTATCTGTAGTACTAGGGTGTTGTACCATGTTCACCATTATGGATGTAATGAGAAGTCAAGCAAAATGATACCTTTTATTGGCTAACTAAAAAGATGACAATATGCAAGCTTTCGAGGCAACTCAGACCTTTTCTTCAGGCGAGATGTAAGATGGCAAACAAAACAAAAGAAAAAAGATAGCAAACACTGAAGAGTATGCATCTGCAAATGAAGAGTTCAGGGTGGCAGCAAAGATGCAATTGTTAAATCTGAACTGAACATCAAAAGAATTACCTTTGACTGGCCATTGTCCTTTGAATGTTTTATTGTAAAACAGTTACCAAAATCTGGTCCATACAGTTGTGGAGGAAGAACGAGCAAGTAGAATGGTGGGACTTAGACAACAGGTAGCATAGACAAGGTGGGACGATGCAATCCAAAACAGAATAAGTTGGCACAACATCTGGTAGGCAGACTGCCATCACATTCAGTTCCTTGTCAGAGCTGCCTACAACACCCTCCCAAGTTCTAAGAACCAACATATCTGAAGGAGGATTGAATCAGCTGCTGACCCTCAATCTACTGGGAATGGGTGAATGGAACACCTCCTTAGTAGCCTCCCTAAGGCACTTGAAAAGAGCCATTACTATCGCAGAAAGCAATCACCGACCATATAACCACTGCAGTCAAACACCAGCAGACACCATCGTCCACTGAAGAAGATCATCTCCTTTATCAAGGCAGGAGAGAAGTCCCATACTGAGTCACAATCCAAGACTGGTTTGCTCACTACAACATCTGATTGGTAGATCAGAGTAGATCTAGTCAAGCTGACCAAATCATACAAACAACAACACTCTGGTCAGACATGATTATCTTTCCAGAGGCAACCAAACAGTTGATCACAATCCCCTGGGAAGAATGCATGGAAGAAGTGAATGAAAGAAAGAAAGCAAAATATCAGGAGCTCATGGATAAATGCTGGATTAATGCTTGGTGGACTTTCTGTGAGCTGATTGAGGTGGGCTGTCAGGGCTCTGCAGGGCTGTCACTCTTCAGGGTGTCATCTCAGCTGGGGATAACGGGGGCTTCAAAGAGGAAGACTGTGACAGCTCTGGAAAAAGCAACTAGGTGTCTATGGATCAATTGAGCCAATCCATAGGAAGTTCCTTCTGGGATCTGAGCTGGGATATGATCAAACCTGACTGGGTCACCAGTCACCCTGGGATATCATTGATGATGCATCCCAATAGAAGGCGTATCTTGAAACGAGAATATCTTTCTTTATTGTCCTTCAAATGGTGTGATTTAAAGTGGTGTGACTGCATGACTAACTCGGATAAGTTCTCTTAAGTTTGTTATGGGTGATTTAATACCTACATTAATATCATGTTTTAGCTTACACAAATGATGTTATTAGTTCTTGGCTTCCATTTAGCAATTTGTGTTTTTGAATATTTTATCACTGCATATTTTTTCTTATTCAAATTCAGAACCTTATTTTTAATGTATTCATCAATTTATTACTTATTATTTGGTGTTTAATATTTGATATTATTTTTCTACCCATCCATCCATTTTCTAAACCTGCTTATCCAATGCAGGGAAGCATATCAGCAGGACCCTATCTTAGCAATCACTGGGTTCAAAGCAGGAAAAACAACTGGACAGAGCGCCAGTCCTTCTCAGGGTGAACACACGCACACACACACAGGGGCCAATAATAATAGTTAGCAACACCAACCTCCTAACCTGCATGTCTTTCGATTGTGGAAGGAACCTGGAGCACACGGGTGAAGATCTGTGAAGCCCGCTAAATAAATAAAACGCAGCACTGTGAGCACAGGAGTTACTTTTGAATACTTCAGTTTTTTTTTCAGTCTGGTGCCTTCTGACTCACCTATCGGAGAAGACCCTAGCATATGATATACCATTTGATTTATCTTGATGTCTAGTTATGCAAGACATTGAGATTTTTGGGGCTTCCAACCTAATTTTTGCCCTTTACACCCAGAAAACGCTCATTTTTAGTACATTTTTGGACAATATTTTAAGTCGGAAATTATACACATTCACAACATTTATTTCTATTGCACATTTTCTTAGAGAGAATGTAGCTCAAATTGCTTTACAGGATGTCAAAGAAATAAGATGCAAGAACAGAAAAAAAAGATATAATAATGAAAAAAAAAATAAAGAAAAATCAAAATGAGTTTGCAAAACACAATTATATAATTAATGGAAAAACAGAGTCCTTATGTATACTGCTCAAAAAAATTAAATGAACACTTTTGAATCAGAGTATATGGTCAGTGTTACTACTGGTAGCATGAGGTGATACCTGGACCCTACAGAGGTTGCACAGGTAGTCCAACTTCTCCAGGATGGCACATCAATACGTGTCATTGCCAGGTTTGCTGTGTCTCCTAGCACAATCTCAAGGTCATGGAGGAGATTCCAGGAGACATGCAGTTACTCTAGGAGAGCTGGACAGGGCTGTAGAAGGTCCTTAACCCATCAGCAGGACCGGTATCTGCTCCTTTGGCAAAGGAGGAACAGGATGAACACTGCCAGAGCCTACAAAATAACCTCCAGCAGGCCACTGGTGTGAAGGTCTCTGACCAAACAATCAGAAACAGACTCCATGAGGGTGGCCTGAGGGCCTGGTGTCCTCTAGTGGACCCTGTACTCACTGCCTGGCACCATGG
Organism: Polypterus senegalus; assembly: GCF_016835505.1. Classification (NCBI taxonomy): domain Eukaryota; kingdom Metazoa; phylum Chordata; class Cladistia; order Polypteriformes; family Polypteridae; genus Polypterus; species Polypterus senegalus. The sequence goes on from NC_053159.1 coordinate 32,744,951, forward strand.
AGCTTGATTGGCATTTGCCATAGAATACCATAATTGGCAGGTCCAGCACTGGTGGCCTGTGCTTTTCACAGATGAGAGCAGGTTCACCCTGAGCACATGTGACAGACGTGAAAGAAACATAGCTAAAGTTAGACCTCTTATATCATTGAAAGATGCAGAGAAATTAATTCACGCATTTGTTTTCAGTTGACTAGATTACTGTAATGCACTCCTCTCAGGACTACCCAAAAAAGACATCAATCGTTTTGCAATGAGTGCAGAATGCAGCTGCTAGAATCCTAACTAGGAAAAGAAAATCCGAACACATTTCTCCAGTTTTGATGTCACTATACTGGTTACCTGTGTCATTCAGGATTGACTTTAAAATTCTGCTTATGGTTTATAAAGCCTTAAATAATCTCGCTCCATCTTATATATCAGAATGCCTGACACGTTATATTCCAAATCGTAGCCTTAGATCTTCAAATGAGGGTCTCCTTATAATTCCAAAAGCTAAACTTAAAAGAAGTGGTGAGGCGGCCTTCTGCTGTTATGCACCTAAAATCTGGAATAGCCTGCAAATAGGAATTCGCCAGGCAAATACAGTAGAGTAGTTTAAAACACTGCTGAAAACACATTACTTTAACATGGCCTTTTTATAACTTCACTTTAACTTAATCCTGATACTCTGTATGTTCAATTCATCATAATAACTATTCATGGTGGCTCCAAAATCCATACTGACCCCTACTCTCTCTTCTGTTTCTTTTTCCGGTTTCTTTGTGGTGGCGGCCTGCGCCACCACCACCTACTCAAAGCATCATGATGCACCAACATTGATGGACTGAAAGCCAGAAGTCTACGTGACCATCATCATCAGGTCCTTCCATGAAAACCCTAAATACAAAGACGACTGTTTGACTTATGTTAGGTAGATTGCCCAGAGGGGACTGGGCGGCCTCTTGGTCTGGAACCCCTACAGATTTTATTTTTTTCTCCAGCCTTTGGAGTTTTTTTGTTTTTCTGTCCACCCTGGCCATCGGACCTTACTTATTCTATGTTAATTAATGTTGACTTATGTTTATTTTTTATTGTGTCTTCTATTTTTCTATTCATTTTGTAAAGCACTTTGAGCTACATTTTTTTGTATGAATATGTGCTATATAAATAAATGTTGATTGATTGATTGATTGAAAGGGTGTGGAGAAGCCGTGAAGAATGCTATGCTGCCCATGACATCGTTTACCATGACTGGTTTGGTTTGGTGGTGGGTCAGTGATGGTCTGGGGAGCCATGTTCATGGAGAGACGCACAGACCTCTACAGGCTGGACAACGGCACCTTGGCTGCCATTAGGTATCAGGATGAAATCCTTGGACCCATTGTCAGACCCTATACTGGTGCAGTGTGTCCTGGGTTCCTTCTGGTGCACATCAATGCCCAGCTTCATGTGGCGAGAGTATGCAGGCAGTTCCTGGAGGATGAAGGAATTGATACCATTGACTGGCCCCCACACTCACTCGCCTGACATAAATCCAATAGAACACCTCTGGGACATTATATTTCGGTCCAGCTGATGCTGCCAAGTTGCACTTCAGACTGTCCATGAGCTCAGTGATGCTCTGGTCCAGATGTGGGAGGAGATCCCCCAGGACACCATTCTTCATCTCATTAGGAGCATGCCATGCAAGCACGTCTGGGCAATACAAATTACTGAGTATGATTTTGAGTTGCTGCAATGAAATTTTGGCAAAATGGACTGGCCTGCCGCATCAGTTTTTCACTTTGATTTTCGGGGTGTCTTTGAATTCAGCCCCCTATAGGTTGATCATTTTCATTTCCTTAACCCCTTATCAAGCGGGGTCATTTTTGCTAAATCGCTTGTAATTCGACCTCTCCAAATTAGAATCATTGCTGTTATTGAACTATCTGGAGTATAAACACATGTTTGGTCTCTTTGTAAAGGTAACATTCTCTAGTTTCACCCTTAGTAGTCTGACTGATCAAAAATGAATTTTTTTGTTCTCGCCTAAGTTTGTTTGTGAAAATAAAGGCCTCTGTTGCTGCAGTAGGTAGGTGGGGACAGAAACACACTATGTACCAACAGAATAACTTGTTGACTACTCACATTTCAAATTTGAAAAGAATACCTGTAAAAATGACATTTTTACACCAGTTTTTATGTGGGCATGTCCATTATTTCGTTCCTAACACATTACCCAGTCCATATTAGTAAGGATTTTTTTCCCATTGAGATCTGATGTTTTCCTTTATTTTTTTGAGCAGTTTATATAAAATATAGCATTGTAAGTCTCTAAAAGTAAGTCTTATAATGGCCAGGAGGACAGGAAAAAAAAAGAAAAAAGAAAACTACGGTGTAAGATAAAGAAAACAAATCCTCAGGGCAAGGCCAAAAGACCACCCAGTCCCCACTGGGCCTTCTACCTAACATAAACGTCCTTAAGTATTTTCCTCATTGTTTTCAGGCTTTAACCCAGATAATTTGACGCAGTGGGTCTTGTGGACAGCTCCCTTATGACAAACAATAAAGGAATTGGTGTCTTCAACTAAAATGATCAGAAGGACTTAAAGTTGTGCAGCCAACACCAGGTGTTCTCCCCCTAATAGGATATGAAGGGTATCAATGACACATTTTCAGTTTGAAAAAGCAGGGATGAGTAATACAGACATGTGGAGGAGGAGTGATGGTTTATGCTTTTTGAACTTGATGATCATGAATAAGTGCTGCTGCCTCGCAGTTAGGGGACCCGGGTTCGCTTCCTGGGTCCTCCCTGCGTGGAGTTTGCATGTTCTCCCCGTGTCTGCGTGGGTTTCCTCCGGGTGCTCCGGTTTCCTCCCACAGTCCAAAGACATGCAGGTTGGTGCATTGGCGATCCTAAATTGTCCCTAGTGTGTGTTTGGTGTGTGTTTGTGTGTGCGCCCTGCCCAGGGTTTGTTTCCTGCCTTGCGCCCTTTGTTGGCTGGGTTTGGCTCCAGCAGACCCCTGTGACCCTGTAGTTAGGATATAGCGGGTTGGATAATTGATGGATGGATGAATGATCACAAATATGTTAATATTCTTGATATTTGATTCTCTACCGGTGGTCCTGACCCTCTAAGAGCCAAACCAAGGTTAAAAATGACAAACTTCAAGCATAAACATATGAGGTATCGTTTTAGATTATTTCAAGGTCAGCGATTACAGCTTGGTCAAATGTTAGTTTTGATTTTTTAAGCCATTACCAGGGATTTAGCCCACTATAGACCTCAGATGGTGAACAATGACACGTTTCTAGTACAATCAAGAATAACTTGACTTTAAACCTTTAAATTGAAGCACATGTTTTAAAAATTTCAAACTATTTTGGTTTATTACGTATTTCAGCCTCATAACGTTTCTTTTAAACTCCCTGAATTAGGCAGGCTTATGCTAATTCAGACTTTTATTATTACATTACATTATTAAAATGTATTGTGGTCTCCAGCCAGCTCTGCAGGACCTGTATTTTTTTTTTCCAAGTGTGTCTTTGTGAGTTTCAAGCCATGGTATCAGTTCGTTTAAGCCGCTGGGTCTCCAGGTCTGGCAGTATGGGTGAATATGGTTCTACAGGACCGGCTTCACCCACGGTTGTTTTCCAGTTGTTCTTGATGCTACTGAGATAAAGTTTAAACACACAACCCTGTGATTGAAGAAGTGGACTATTGGATGAACCAACTCTGATATCTAGTGGTGAAGATGCTTGGTTCCAGCTGCTCTCCTTCCACAGCATTTATTAATTGTTAAATATTTGGGTGCACATTATGCTCTCGTTTTGATCTAGATCTATTATGCATGTGTAATTATTACAGTAAAAAATATTTAGCTTCACCTTTATTGCCCAGTGCATGAATATTAAATGATTATTTGGCTCAGTATTTTCTGACATTCTCAACTTCAGTATTAACAGTACAACATATGACCACAAGAGGGAGCTCTGATCATTCCCAAAGAATGACTGCAGACTCTGCTCACTCGCAGTATTCCTGGTTGCTTACTTGCCCTTTGACACCCCAGGGCAGCTTAGGCGAAGTAGCTATAAACTAGTAAAACTGTATTCTCTCTGCTGGGGTAAAAAGTTCAGCTTTCAGAAAAGCAGCCATCAATATGCTCTGCGTCTTCCAGTATCACAAGGTGTGAAGCCTCAGGCCTCTTTCTGATTAGAATTACACACTTGCTTTATTTGAGAGAATCTGGAGATTGCTTTCTTCTGCCGTCAGCTTGTCAGCCAGTGCAGCGGTGGTGTAGCTGACAGGCATACTAGCACATCATCAGAGCTTTTTATTCCCTTTGGTTGTGATTGCTGTCATTTCAGAAAACTTTAGAGGAGACCCTTTTTTTTTTCCCAGCGAGTTGCTTCGCTGAATTTCATGGTGGAGGCTTATTAAAGTGGCCAGATTGAATGTAGCTCGTCACATTGCTTCTCACAGTCAGCTCAGGAAGGGACATTGTTTGGACATATGTCGGCGGGAAGTGGCTGAGTGACGCAAGGTGGGGGATTCTATCAATTCGACTTCTTCTTATGAGGGCTGATTGAACAGTTATGGGCCAAAACATGTTTTATTTTTGAACATGGTGCTCGTAAACACTGATACTCTGATTGTATTGTACAATGTCAAAAGTATCTTGCATCTCACTCTTGTTATAACGTTCAAAAACATTTCCTCTGCTGCTCAGTTAAAGCATTTTGTTTCAAGGCATACTACCTGCACTTCAGAACAGGTAATCAACCAGAAGCTAAGCATATTTGGGCCCCTGTGGTGGTCCATTTTGGCTCCACGATCCCTGGCAGCTCGAACCTGGAACCGTCGATAACGAAACTGAGGATGAGACGGGCAAGTGAGGAGACACACAGTCAGCCGGGGTAGGTGTAAAAGTGATTAAGTGCTTTTATTAAAACAAACAAGGTGCCATATAGTGCAGTGTCCTTCTATAAATTAATAACCCATAAAATCAAAGTGGCTGTGGAGATTAAAAGTCCAAATAAGTAATAATAAATATCCATAAAAAACAAGGTTAAAACTCAGGCAGGTCTTCTTTAAGAAGTCCCAAAGCCTCTTTTGAAAATGACGTCTTCTCTGCTGCTTACCCCATAAGGGCCTTGCAGCATGAGGAGACACCCGAGCACAGGTGCCATCAACCATTAAAGTCCAGCTTGTGTCCCTCACTGACATACCCCAGCCTTACACGGGGGGCTATGTGAGCCCTGCTTATACGCTGCCATTGCTCAGCAACCACGGAAGCCCTCATCGTGTGCATTACTCACTCCTGCTCTTCAGCCCCGTCAAGCATTGGCCACAGGCTCCTCTCACCAGGCCCACCTGCCTCCATCCCAAACAGCACAGGCTCTTCCAGTCCTGCCTCTCTCTCTCTGTCTTTTTCCTTAACTTCTGTTCATTATCTTCTTCTTCTCTCTCCATTTCACCATGCAGGCTTCTTTTTATGCGTCGATCAAGTGCAGATACTGCAGTCACCAGCTCTGAGGTGTGGCCAAATCACTTGACCGATTTGCTGGCATTTGCACTTAAATGAATGATCAGCCAAGCACCCCAGTCAACCTTTGAGCGGTGTGTACACGTTCCCATGTGCACCCGTCTGGAGCCTGCACACTCCAGGACATGGAATTATTTATTTAAAATGTGCAATGCCAGAAACTTCTCTCATCTCAGGTCCTGCCGTTACTTGGGTGTGAGACTATCTGGGAAAAAGCTTGGGTTAGGTTGCTGCTGGACGAGGTGTTGGTGAAATCATAAGGGGGTGTTTATCCTGTGGTCTGTGTGTGGATCCAAAACCCCAATACATTGACAGGGACACTGCTGTACAAGGTGGTGCCGTGGTAGTGCTGCTGCCTGAGTTCACGTCCTGGGTACTCCCTGCATGGTAGTGCTTTGGGTAGTTGAGCAAAGTGCTATATAAATGTAAAGAAATACTATTATTATCCTTGAAATGAGACGTCTATGGTCCCAAAAGATCCTTGGGCTTCTTTCGATACCTGTGGGATGTTTCCAGATGTCCTGCCTAAAGTGTCCACCAAGGTCTGGTCATTCTGTCCCCGCTAATTATCCCCTGTCCCTTACTGACTAACTATGATTCTCACCCATTCACCACCAATAGGTAATGTATGGAGAGCATATTGGTGCAAGAATGGCCACCGTCACGTCATTCAGGTAACTGTTGCACATTGGTAGTAGTTGAAGTCTAACTAGAGCACTTTGAGTGGGCTGGGAAAGTGCTATATAAATGTAATGTAACTACTTAAAAATTGTTGTTATTTCCCAACTCTTCTGTAGCTGATGTGATATCTTCATTATTGGCATAACATGTCCCATGGAGGTAGCTCTTCAGATTTGGGAACAGGTGGTATTCACTGGGGACCATGTCTGGAGAATAATGTGGGTGTGATGTCTTCAGGAATCCACAGTTCCGTAAAGCAGCCTTTGCAGAGCATGAAATGTTATCTGGGTCCTTGTTATGAAGCATAAGAGGATGGTCAAAAACTTTATTTACTGCAAACCTTAAAGCAATTCAATGAAATGTGAGTGTTTTGAAGTGAGTGAGCGATCCATTTGGTCTGCACCGTCAACATCTTGCTGTCAGTGAACTTTCACTTTCTTTGGCATCAAGAATCACCATACAAACATGGCTTCAACAATTATTTGATAGGTCATAAGTGACATATCTGAGCTTCATCGCCAGTTATCAGATGCTTCTCTTCTCCCATTATGACTTAATTAGCTTCAGATCTTTTGAAGGATATCGGATGCTGTGATTCTTCATTTCCACATTGTCGATGACTGGAGTTCATAGGCTTACTCATGTTTCATAGAATATAAAGGACTGAATCAGAGTGTCGCTGTCTTTGTTCAATTCCCCATTATAATTTATTCTATGATGGCAATGTTTTCTTTTGCTTTCAATGAAGAAGTCTGGCCAGGCCTTTCCTGACTGTGGCTGATGGAGTGTACAGTGTGATTGGGTGAGAAGAAATCTTGAAAGGCTTAAAATATTCCAGTGTTAACAATGCACTTACTGGATTTTGACATTACCACAATGGGAGAGAGCTGTAATTCACACATTTAGTATACAGAAACTATTGTTTGGCCACTCACAAAATTGGCACATTTAATATGCAGGATGAAAACTTCTTCACCATCCTATACATATGGTGCTCTTCACTGAAGGAAGGCTTCAAAAGCTTAAACCGATGTACAAATGCAAAAGAGAAACAGAAACACTCATAGGCGTGTGACAACTTAGCACCAGCCTTGGCTTTAAATTCAATGATTTCCTGTCGAAAATGATAGAGGGCGATCTTGAGCCCTCCCTGATCCCAAAATAATCATCATGTCTCTATATATATATATATATAACATCCAACGTCTGTCTGTCTGCATGTTTGTCTGCTTTTCATGAGAGTACTACTTAATGGATTTAGATCTGTTTTTTTTCTATAATTTGCTTGAACATTCCGGTTGATTTTGTGACCTCTCTCATCACGCTAAGTATCATAGTTCACTTCCGATAATGATTTATTTACACAAATCCGAGAGAGACACAGCAGGCCAAGGGGAACGAGGTGGGGCCTCCTCACTCACGCGCCAGCCTCGTGGCGTATCTTACATCTGCTTAGCTGGAGAATGAGAGAACTGCTTAACGGATTTAGATTGGGATATTTTCTATAATTTACTTGAACATTCCAGTTGATTTTACGACTTCTCTCATCACGTTAAGAATCACTTGCAGTAGCGATATATTTGTACTAATCTGAGAAAGTGGCTGCGGGCTGAGGGGAGGGGGAACTGTGACGTCAGGAGTGGGGAGCCGGGCAGGGTCCTCCTCACTGTTCTGTTTCACTACTACGTGGGCAAGGCCATGGCGGATGGCTAGTCTTTATTAAAGCAGATACTGGAATGACACATTAATGGACATGTAATAAATTATAAAGAACACAAGACAGCAACAATTAGTAATGATTTATGAAATTTTTGCCAAAGTGTTTGTGTTCACTGGTGACCTTGTTCACCAAATATTTTTCTAGAAATTTGCCATGTGGCCGACTTGGACAAACTTTTTTTTCCCAGCCACCACATGATGCTTTGCGAGGCTAGCAGAGCTGTAGGAGCGAATGTTGTATGGGACAGATCCCAAGAATATAATGCTGATCCTAACTTACTTACTTAGACCCTCCCATGGTAGTGTATGTGGATTATCGGGCAGTAAGGGTTCTCCAGCAGTTCTGATCTTGGGCTAGTGCTTCATCGTCATCCCATGCAGTGCTCTGTGTCTTCAGGTCTTGCACAACAGTTCTTCTGCATCTAATTCAGGGGCATCCTCATGGTCGTTTAGTGCCAGGAGGTGTCCACCTCATTGCAACCTTAGGGATCTGATTTTTTTGATGTGAAGGATGTGGCCGGCCAGTTGGAGTCTTTGGCATGCAACAATGTTATGGAGTTTATATGAACCACTCCTTCAAAGCACACCTTCATTGGTGATGTGGTCAAAATATTGGGTCTTTAGGATTTGGCAAAGGCACCTCCATCAACTTCTCATTGATGTTTGCTGACATCTTCCAGATTTTGTAGATGGCTGTAGGGCCCATGATGGAGGTGAACTAATGGAGCTTTATGTTAAGCGATATGGACGGCAAGGACCAGATCTTGTTCATCCTCCAGAACATGGCTGCTGCCTTCCTGATGCTGTGTTTGACATTTGCCGCTACATCTCCATTATGAGAGATTGCACTGCCGAGGCACATGAATCTCTCCACTTCCTCCATCTGCCGTGGTCCAACTACGATTCCCAGATATTAGGCCATGGGGCCCACATAAATAATGTTCGACTTCTCTGTGTTATTTGGAGGTCAATTTCGCATACTTCTCTATTCAGGTCAGTCGTTGTGTATTGCAATTTCAGCTCGTCTTCCTCAAGCAGGGTGATGTTGCAGGCAAAGTCCAGGTCACCAAAGTGATCTTGGTCAGACCAATGGATGCCTGTCCCAATGCATATTCTAGCTCATCGTATGACATAATTGAGGGCCACAAGGAAGAGAACCAGGGACAAGATTCATTCTTGTATGACCCTGGTGCTGAGTGGTATAGCGGGTCCACAGCTCCAAAAGAATGGCTGGGTTTTTAAATAATCCATTGGCCATGTCAGTCTCCGTGGGCACGCTCGTGCAGCTGTGGGGAGTTGATGAGGTAATTGGGGTGAGTCGCACCTGCACGTGACGGTGCAATCTTTCTCAATTGCTTCATCGGCTTCCTGCGGTGCGTGATTGTGAGGCTGCACCCTCGGAGAAAATCAAAAGGAAAGACACAAAAGAGGAAAGAAAGGCATTGGGGCAAAGAGAAAGAGAGAACGAGGTAGCTAGCTAGTGAAAGAGAGAGGAGGCAGTGGAGTCAGAGGTCTCATGATGGAGCAAGGAATCGGCGCTCTAGGGACAGATTGTAGCCACTGATTGTGCTGAGGAGTGGGTATGATCAAGGTGGTGTCCTCTCCTGGAATCTGAGGGACGACTGTGAGTGTGGGAAGGAGGGTGAGAGGACAACCGACCCGAGCGGTCAGGCAGATGCCGACGGAGGCAGCCAAGATGGAGGTCGGGATTGAGAAGACTGCTGCTGCTGAAGTCTCCGCCAGCTGAGCGAGTAATGGGTGAGCTGGGGAGACCTGGAAGGAGTTGTGCTTGGCTTGTTTGGCCAAATGACTGTTGGTGGTTTTTATTCTCGTTTTAGCCTGGTTTTAAACTCTTGGATTTTCATTGTTTTTTATGGGTTATTTATTTATTTATTAACTTTGAAGCACTGCACTGTGGACAGTATTTAGGTTTAGTTTTAATTTTTGTTTTAATAAAAGTACTTGCACACTTTACACCTTTCCCTTGTTCCCAGTATGATTTGTCCTCATCTGCCAGCTCATTTGGTTACATTATGGGCGGTGTCGGGTTCAAGAGACTCCCAAATCTGGAAGAAGGAGCATGGAGCAGGTCCCGCACCATCACATTGTGATTTCAAAAATTAAAAACTTGCAAATACATTTAAACACAAATTATGCACTTGGAAGGAAACTGGACCTGTGTTGGTGTATTCATGTCTTGAAGGGGATGTCTTGTTGTATTGACTTGTATGTGGTCTTTGTGTATTATCTGAGCCTACCCCTTTAATAATATTCCAGAGTGCTGCGCAGCTCATACAAACAGGAAGGAGTAAAGATTGTGCTTATTTGGTAGCAGCGGCAGTGAAAAAGCAAAAGTGATGGGGGAAACGGGACTCAAACAAACAAGCTGTACGTTTCAGTTCAAGAAATCTGAGGAAATCAGTGCTATGAAATCTGGGGTGGAGGGCAAATCTTAGTAAATTCATGGTTCTTGTCTGCCACTGTTTTAAAGAAATTACACTGTCCTGATATTTAATTCAATTAATTCTAATGCTCACAACGAGGCATGGAGCTGCAGTGGTTAGCACTGCTGCCTCACTGTTCAGGTCCAGCAAAGTTAGCAGACACTTCCCTCTCCTGCAGACCACTGCACCATCATAATCCACTCAGAACTAGTCCATTTTCTCCTTTCCCATTGACATTTTTCTGAGTTTGAACATTTGCTGTGGCAGCAACCAGACCTTTTCAAACTTTTGATTGTGTAAATCATGTGACCTAAACATATAATCTGATTGGCTGTTCAGTGGTGCTATTGAGTCACACAGCAGTACTCAGGCAGTATTCCATCCTCTGTGTTGGCACAGTGACAGGCAACATCCGCTGAATCTCACTCTCTCCCTATTGTCATGGCTTGCCCTGTCCTATTGGACCCCCATACCCTGATGGGAGCACAGTTTCATACATTGTTTTTACATAGTAACATCCCAAGTGTTATGTATGGTATTTTTCTTTAACATTTTTTTGGATTTCTGTTATTTTATTTAGGCAACATATTCATCTATTTTGTGTTTGTTTTGTCCAGAGGATTATGATTTTAAGGTTCATTTCCCTCTCAAAAATATTTGGGGAAGTTGAGCAAGGCCGTTAACCTACAATTGCTTTGTCCTGAGTATGATGTTAATCTGCATCCAAGTTGGAGGACCTGCTTGCAGGGAAAACTTTAGGGTTGGTGGCAGGATTGGCACTGTAAAAAACCTCACACTGTTCAGTGTGGTGCTGAGGTGTTACTATGGTATAGCGGGTCCATGGCTTCAAAAATATGGCTAGTTTTAAATCCAGATAACCGTGACAGTCTTCGTGGGAGCGATTGTATGACAGCGGGGAGTTAATGAGGTAGTTGGAGTGAGTTTCACCTGGATGTGCGGGTACGATCGTTCTCAATTGCTTCATTGGCTTCCTGTGGCATGTCAATAAGGAGCTGAGCCTATAAGTATGGGCGGGCAAAGGGGGATTGGGAAGAAAAAAGGAATAAAAAAGATCAAAAGAAAGAGAAGGAGGTTAAAGGACATGAAAGGCAGTCTTGGGAGGATGATCTTGCCACCTGGATGGAGAAGGAAGTACAAGCTGGGGCCCCGTGAAGGAGCATTGGCTGTGGCACTCTAGGGGCTAGTTTGCTCCACTGAATATTTGGGTGGAATGGGGCGAGCAAGGCAGATGACCTCCCTAGGCATCTGAGGTGCGACTGAGTGAGCGCAAAGGAAGATGGGAGGAGAGAGACCTCAGACGGTCTGGCAGTGCTGTTTGGAGGCAGCCAAGACGGGGGTCGGCAGAAAGGAGCTCGTGGCTGCTGAGTCTCCGCCGGCTACGTGAGTAATGGTTGAGCCGGGGAGATGAAGAAAGAGGTGTTAGAGTTAGACTGCATTTTAACCTCTGATTTTAATGGATTTATTTTGGTTTTTACCTCCCGCCCCCGCACTGTGGATACTTCTTGGTTTTGTTTTTGACTGTTTTTTTACTAAAAGCACCTGACACTTTTTCCACCATTCCCATGCTTCATCTGAGATTTGTTCCCATTTGTCAGCTCAGCTTGGGCATAACTCTCAACGGTGTTGGGTTGTACAGACTCCCATATGTGAAGAGGGAGTCTGGGGGGACTGGCACCATTACTCGTTGCACAGCTGCACTCAGATCTCAATCCAGGTGATTTGCCATGTGGTGGGTACAGCAACACATTATCAGCGCATGCTTCCAACCTACTACTACTACTGAAAATGATTTCATATTAATCCGACACACCATTTTATTTTCCTATGGGTGCCTCCTTTTTCTAGCATTAGCATAGTCTATTGGCATGGCAGTTGGATCTAGAACGGTCCAGGAATGTGTGGTGTGTGACGTCATCTGAGCAAACACATTAAAGCTGCCGAGGACATTCCTGAATCATCTGAGCATTGGATAAAACTAAATGCTATATGCATGCATTGATTTCTGCCTTTTCACTATAAATGTTTTGGTTACTGATTTAGGCTTTGGCAAAAAATAACACTTTTGGTTATAAACTTTGCATGGATTCACACTTGCATGTTATCTCCTGATCTCCAAACTTTACAGATCTCTACCATCTTTCCTTAAGGTATGACATTAAGGTTCCGTACATGAATGCTTCATTTTATTAATCATCAAAGGTACTATATAAATTTATTTTTTCTTTTATATATCTATTTCCATCAGGTTTCTCTTTGACTGTTGAGGACTGGAGTCAATAAAATGTAATTGCCAGCTGGCAGTAATGGAGGGGACCATTTATTAGAATTAGAATTAGAACAATCTAGACGAGAACAGGCCATTCAGCCCAACAAAGCTCGCCAGTCCTATCCACTTGCTTCCTCCAAGAAAACATCAAGTTGAGTTTTGAAAGTCCCTAACGTCTTACTGTCTACCACACTACTTGGTAGCTTATTCCAAGTGTCTATCGTTCTTTGTGTAAAGAAAACCTTCCTAATGTTTGTGCGAAATTTACCCTTAACAAGTTTCCAATTGTAACCCCGTGTTCTTGATGAACTCATTTTAAAATACAAGTCTCGATCCACTGTACTAATTCCCTTCATAATTTTAAACACTTCAGTCATGTCACCTCTTAATCTTCTTTTGCTTATGTTAAAGAGGCTGTGTGACAAAGACTAAAGGACAGCGAACTCCTCAGGCAGCGTGGCTCAGTGGGTAAGGGGCTGAAGTGGAGTTCAGGTCCCCAGTATACAATAATTTATAATCTTCATAATCTATAATGTGAATATTGGCTTTGCAATATGGTCTTCTATGAAAGGCACTATACAGCAGAAACGAAAATGGAGTGTGTGAAGCATCCACAGATCATGCTGTCTGTGAAGGGCACTCTTTGACTGATTGTATAAAATGAGCTGTAGTCGCTAATAAGATTGCGTATAAATAAACATTAACTTACAGTCTATGAAAGATGTTGTGATCACCTGTAAGGTGCTATATGAAATATTCATAAATGAATTAATTTTGCAAGGGTAATTTGTAATTAGGCTACCTATAAAGTAAGACAAACTGCATAAACATTGAATTTTGAATGAATAGTGCATGCTCTATATTCATTTCAATTCAGTTTATTTTTATATGAATGCAGGCATAGAACACTGTATTATAACACAAATTGATTCACTGATATGTGTAAGTGAGTGAAGTAAGACAGACATACATTAATGGTTTAATTTTGGAAGGTGACTTTTGATCAGACCAATTCTGGAATTTGTCACATTGCTGAAACACTAAATAATAAAATTTTAGTCTCCCTTCCAAATGGCACTATATAGTAAAAATATTGTGTGGACATTAGGGGGCGCCCTCGAACCATCTCTGAATGCAGAATAAACACTCAGGAGTCAAAAATTGTAAAAAAAAAAAAAGAGAGAGACAAGAACGCAAGAAGTAATAAAGTGCAAAATAAACAGAAATCCTAGCCCTGCTGACTCCCTTTTCAATCTCAGTAGACCTTGAACCCCTGCCTGACTGGTGGAGTGGCTTGCCCCCTCACCTGCCTCTGCGCACCACAAATAAGCTCTTTTCTCTGTAGCCTATCACTAGTAGAGCCTTTATCTTTACTTACCTCCTGACTCTAAGCTCAGTGGAAGTCTAACTAGAAGGAGCTTTTAAGCCTCCAGCCAAGGACCACTCCTGGGCTCAGGAATGCCCTCTGGAACTGCTGGAGCTGTGCTGCCAGACCTCCATGTGACCCTGCAATCCTCAGCCTTGGCACAGACTTAAAGAGCCAGGCAACCTGTCTATTGTGTTATAGCAAAGGGGGCTCCACATAATGTGACAAATCCCCCTTGATGCCACATTGGACACTGGGAAACTACTATGAAAAGCTGCCCATCACCCTGTTCCTAATTTTGTGCCCTTTATTAACATGCACTCTAATGCCGCTTATATTTGATTTTGCATTTATCCTCCTGGCTTAACACTGACTTTTTACAATTGATTAATTAATGCCATTTGTACTGTACAGTGTGAGGTGATTGACATGAAAGGTGCTACATAACACTGATATGAATTAACTGGTTCACTTTGTTAGGTTATTGTGATTAGACCACTTAGGACATACAACGTATTACATAAAAACTAAGTTCATGAAATGTTATTGGTCACTCCTAATGACATCTCTTTATATATAAAATTCAACGTCTGTCTGCTGTCCATGAGATAACTACTTAATGGATTTAGATTGTTTTTTTTCTATAATTTGCTTGAACATTATTATTTGATTCAAGCTTTTAGAATTTGGTTATTTTAGTTTTGTACCATTTCTGATGCCCGTTTGTTTTGGTATTTGGCACTGCTATTTTGTGTACTTGTTGTAAGGACCTGGCTTCTGGGTTCTAAGGGTGTGTCCTTAGAGATTTTGAACTTGACATTGTTATACAATAGGTTATAAGACTGGATATTAATGTTGCTTCCTCATCCAAGATTACCGATAACACTGGCCTTTGTGAATGAATTGCCTCCTAAAAAAGACTCTTTAATTTAGATCTCTTGCATAGTACTTTCGACTTTTGATTTATGGTTGACATTCTGGCTTTGACATTTTGAAGGTTATGATTTTGTTACTTGAGTAGATCTCATCTTCTTTCTTTCTTTCTTTCTTTCTTTCTTTCTTTCTTTCTTTCTTTCTTTCTTCACTAGCATGACCAACTGAAAGTATCCAAAGTTTCTTCAAGTATCCCCATTTGAGTGATAGGCCCACATAAAATGACACAAAACACCACATACAGTACGTTTCCACGTTACTCTTATGTGAAACACACTTTTTCAGCTCCTGTTGTCATGACCTTGTTGTTTCTCAGTTATTTTGAACGAATAAATTAATTTGCTGATGTTTCAGGTCCACTGTGGGGTTTTTATTATGTAGAATTATTTTACTATTGTTTTTGGATTTATTTAGATTTTTTTAATGTCTCATTTTTCTCCCATTTTGTTTGCCACTATTTTCTTGGCATTACATTTTCACATGATTGTGATTGCAGACATCAGTTACGACATTTTCTTTCCAATGTAAATATGGTGCAGATTGACTGGTTCGGTATTTCTTGGTGGATGAAATCTAGTGTAGATTAGCGTCAAGGAGGTTATCAGTATGTTTCATGTTGGATTGAACCCTTGCTTTGCTCTCAACTTTCTGGATATCTTTTGCCCTTTCAATCTAAGATTTTATGATGTTTGTGGATTTTTTGGATTCAGACTCTGCTTTTCTCTGACTCTGTCATGATTAAGTTTCACGTTAATTCATGTGGTATTTTCTATGTCACAAATGCTATTTTTTATCACCACCATTTTGAGAACAGTTAATGGTGCAGCTTCCAACGTTGCTAGGGTATGGTTTCTAGGGTCATGACCTGTGGATAATCAGCATGACGGGATTAAAGACTGGGGGTTCCTTTTTTTTCCCTTGTTTTCCGATTGTGAGTACAAACCTTCTAAATAAGAAAACTTTTTGATGTGCTTCTCTTAAGTTTCATTTGGTTTGATCATTTTGCCTGTTTTTTCGACTTTGACTTTTGTCTCTTGTGAGGATTTGGCTTATTTTTATTTGTTTTGGTTTCATTTTTACGCACTTCCCCTGGTTTAGCTCAGTAAATGAATCACCTGTCTGGATCGCAGCAGGACAGATGGATCTCTTGTCCTTTCCTTCTGGTACTCATTTCTTGATCTTCCATATTTAAGCTCACAAATATCACATATCTTCTTTTTTTCCCCTGTGATTTTATTAATATTTCTGCTTGTTGTACCATTGGCATCTTAGCTGCATTGTGCTGTCCATTCACTCCATACCTAAGGTACACAGAAGTCTATTTTACCTAAATTTCAAAGTGAGATATATTGATATGACAATATGAAAAGTGTTTTGATTTTATATCAAGTGCCCCAAGAGTCTTGCATGAGTGTTCGCTAGGTTGCTTTGTAATGTCAGGTTGCCATCTTCCTCCACACTCTCATAGGAAATTTAAGACCTCCTTACATCTGATCCAGGCCATCTCTTCCTCACTCATTTTTAGAATTATACAGGTCATCAACACTTCACTCAACACAAGCACTTTTCCTACATTGTTCAAACAAGCAATAATAACTACCCTTCTCAAGAAGCCAACACTTGACCCATCTCAAGTAGGTTATTACAGACCAGTTTCTTTATTTTATCCAAGACTAGCAGAATACCCGCGCCTCGCAGCGGAGAAGTAGTGTGTTAAAGAAGTAATGAAAAAGAAAAGGAAACATTTTAATAATAACGTAACATGATTGACAATGTAATTGTTTTGTCATTGTCATGAGTGTTGCTGGCATATATATATATATATATATATATATATATATATATATATATATATATATATATATATACACTCACCTAAAGGATTACTAGGAACACCTGTTCAATTTCTCATTAATGCAATTATGTAATCAACCAATCACATGGCAGTTGCTTCAATGCATTTAGGGGTGTGGTCCTGGTCAAGACAATCTCCTGAACTCCAAACTGAATGTCAGAATGAGAAAGAAAGGTGATTTAAGCAATTTTGAGCGTGGCATGGTTGTTGGTGCCAGACGGGCCGGTCTGAGTATTTCACAATCTGCTTAGTTACTGGGATTTTCACGCACAACCATTTCTAGGGTTTACAAAGAATGGTGTGAAAAGGGAAAAACATCCAGCATGCGGCAGTCCTGTGGGCGAAAATGCCTTGTTGATGCTAGAGGTCAGAGGAGAATGGGCCTACTGATTCAAGCTGATAGAAGAGCAACTTTGACTGAAATAACCACTCGTTACAACCGAGGTATGCAGCAAAGCATTTGTGAAGCCACAACACGCACAACCTTGAGGCGGATGGGCTACAACAGCAGAAGACCCCACCGGTACCACTCATCTCCACTACAAATAGGAAAAAGAGGCTACAATTTGCACGAGCTCACCAAAATTGGACAGTTGAAGACTGGAAAAATGTTGCCTGGTCTGATGAGTCTCGATTTCTGTTGAGACATTCAAATGGTAGAGTCAGAATTTGGCGTAAACAGAATGAGAACATGGATCCATCATGCCTTGTTACCACTGTGCAGGCTGGTGGTGGTGGTGTAATGGTGTGGGGGATGTTTTCTTGGCACACTTTAGGCCCCTTCGTGCCAATTGGGCATCGTTTAAATGCCATGGGCTACCTGAGCATTGTTTCTGACCATGTCCATCCCTTCATGATCACCATGTACCCATCCTCTGATGGCTACTTCCAGCAGGATAATGCACCATGTCACAATGCTCGATTCATTTCAAATTGGTTTCTTGAACATGACAATGAGTTCACTGTACTAAAATGGCCCCCACAGTCACCAGATCTCAACCCAATAGAGCATCTTTTGGATGTGGTGGAACGGGAGCTTCGTGCCCTGGATGTACATCCCACAAATCTCCATCAACTGCAAGATGCTATCCAATCAATATGGACCAACATTTCTAAAGAATGCTTTCAGCACCTTGTTGAATCAATGCCACGTAGAATTAAGGCAGTTCTGAAGGCGAAAGGGGGTCAAACACCGTATTAGTATGGTGTTCCTAATAATCCTTTAGGTGAGTGTATATATATATATATATATATATACACACGTACATGTGTACATATATACACACACACATATACTATGGGGTGCCAAACAGGCAAAGAAATTGATTTTGTGAATATATAAAATTGGCGTCAGAATATATAAAGTCAAAACTTGAATATAGAAAGTCAGTGTAGGAATTTATAAAGTCATTCCTGAATATATAAAGTCAAAATCAAAATCTATTGATTGAAACGACTCTGAACTGAACTAAGTGAACAAAAAACTATTCAGAAAAATAAATAAAAAAAAACACTGTTCAGTTAATGTTTTGAAAATGATGCATGTGCCCTGCCCAGGATTGGTTCCTGCCTTGCGCCCAGTGTTGGCTGGGATTGGCTCCAGCAGACCCCCGTGACCCAGTGGTCGGATTCAATGGGTTGGGAAATGGATGGATATTCCAGCGCTGACTTTATATATTACGACGCTGACTTTATATATTCAAGATTTGACTTTGTATATTCCAGAGCTGACTTTATATATTTAAGTTTGAACTTTATATATTCCAGCGCTTACTTTATATATTCTGAAATATTCCAACGCTGTCTTTATATACTCAGGTTTTGACTTTATATATTTGGGAATGACTTTATATATTCAAGTTTTGACTTTATATATTCCAGCGCTGACTTTATATAATCAAGTTTTGACTTTATATAGTTAAATGTAGTCATCATTGCATAACTTTTTCTTTACCACAGAAATTTAAAGACTAACTTCCATTCCTACCAAATATATTTCTGGTGACTAAATAGAACCTACTTAAATCCAAATTCGAGCTATTGAGCTGTCGCCTTCCTTCCTGCCTGAATAAGTCACCCTCGCTTCACTCTTACTTTTTTACCGTTCATTTAATCATAGCTAGTTGTGAAAAATGATAAAATGGAAGGAGGATTACACTGAGTATGGCTTTACCAAAACAGTTATTGATGGCGAATCGATTATTCATAAAGCTTCAATTAGTGATCTGTTTTTCTATGTTAACCTCATATTTGTTTATACTTCTTCTCAAACCAATTGGGTGCGAGGGTAAAATGAATCGGGAAGCGCTGATCAATGTAATCGGTGTACCAGGAAATCATGCATTGACAAAAGCTCCCCTTTGCTTGGAATGCAAAGTGTGATTAAATGCGTTATTTTTTAACGCGTTATGGAGCACATGCATCGAAGCTTCTCAGCTGTGCTTGTGCTAAGAAAAGGAAACATTTTAAAAATAACGTAACACGATTGTCACCTTTTGTAAGTAGTGCCTGGAGGATTCAGTGTGGAGAAACTCTAGAGACAGTATGTGTATTAACTTGTGGATTTTTCTGTGAGCATTTGGTGGCAGTGTCACAAAGTCGTAACACTGCGTGTGTTAGCTGAGGAGCGCAGCTCAGAGCCAAATGAGGTGA
The DNA here is from genome assembly GCF_016835505.1 of Polypterus senegalus. Classification (NCBI taxonomy): domain Eukaryota; kingdom Metazoa; phylum Chordata; class Cladistia; order Polypteriformes; family Polypteridae; genus Polypterus; species Polypterus senegalus. Next base: position 32,764,396 of record NC_053159.1, read on the forward strand.
ATGGGATGGGAGATGATGACGTGACTCCCCCACCCGCCTTAACTGTCAATCCCCCACAAACACAGTCTCTCGGAATTTGCATAAGCACAGCCCTTCACATGCAATTTTAACTTAGTTACAAAGTGATCAAAACTCTCGTTTATATCCTGCGTCCTCTCATTAAACTTGTATCCCGCATTACCCGTGGGCATGACAAACGCCAGCGGCAACCTGTCTATGAACTTAATTTAAACTTTAGGTTTACACCGTGCTTTGTTTCCGAAGTTGCAGCACTCATGAATATGGTTGCATATGTCATTCGCTCGCTTCTTATTGTTTCGCTGCCTTCTCAATTGTATAATGCATGTTTTCTTCAGTGCTTTTTGGAGTTCTTCATGGTTTTCTACGCACTGCGTTGACAGTCAGTTCACTTAATTACGTGGGAGGCGTGATGATGTCACACGAAACTCCACCCCCCCATGGCTTTCGAGCTCAACTCCATTACAGTAAATGGAGAAAAATAGCTTCCAGTTATGACGATTACGCGTAGAATTTCGAAATGAAACCTGCCCAACTTTTGTAAGGAAGTTGTAAAGAATGAGCCTGCCAAATTGCAGCCTTCCATCTACACGGGAACTTGGAGAATTAGTGATGAGTCAGTGAGTGAGTGAGTGAGTGAGGGCTTTGCCTTTTATTAGTATGGATACACACACACACACACATATAAACATATATATACACATCATATATATATATATATATACATACATATATACACACACACACACACACACATATATATACATATATACATATACATATCTACATATATACTGTATATATATATATATATAGAAATCTACATATATATATTAGGGGTGGGACTCGATTAAAAAAATTAATCTAATTAATTAGAGGCTGTGTAATAATTAATCTTGATTAATCGTATGTAATCACACATGAATATTTGCCCCAAATCGCAAATGTTTTTTTTTAATTTAAAAGAGTTTTAGTGGGCGACAGAATCAAATAATAGACAAGGACAAGCTCTTTTAATTTCTGAAAAAAAAAATGCTTTTAAACTGCATTTCAATTCAAAACAGAAACAAAAATATTATCCCTGGCTAAAATTGGGCAAACTTAAAAATAAAGTGGTATTTTAAGTACTTTAAATACATATTCAGAATGGTATTGTCTTTAAATAATAATAACCAAAATATTAACATAAAGTGCAGTTTTTCTTCTTAAAAAAATAAATCAGAAACATAAAAGGTAATTTGACCAGCTTCACCTTTAAACTCTGAGTAACCTTAGCCAAAATTATTTTTTACATTAGGCTGAAACAGTGTGATCATTGAACATTTTGTAATTAGATGTAATTAGAATTACTAACGGTCACGGAAGTCCAATGATCCCCAGTAAGAGCCACAAAGTCCGCTTTCTGTAATGCATCTAATTTTGCTTGCTTTTCAGTGTGCACAAAACCATGCTTTTATCAAGGCTTCCATCGGGTAGTCTTTTGAAATTAAATTTTCCACCGATCAGTCTTAGAAACGCACTTCATTCCGACTCTAACATTTTTGTAGCTCTGATGTGTGCATCAATGTCATCGATGTACCAGGAAATCATGCATTGACAAAAGTATCCCTTTGCTTGGAATGCAAAGTGTGATTAAATGCGTTATTTTCTTTAACGCGTTATGGAGTACATGCATCGAAGCTTCTCAGCTGTGCTTGTGCTAAGAAAAGGAAACATTTTAAAAATAACGTAACATGATTTTGCGTTAACCGCATATTTTTTCATACGTCTCAAACCAAGGGGATGCGAGGATAAAATGAATCGGGAAGCGCGCGTACATACTCAGTGCATCCCCTCTCGGGAATCGAACCTCGGATGTCGGCGCTAGAGACGAAGCCTCTACCATTGCACCACGGCATGTGGCTTGTCTATTTGAGAGTATGTAGATCGGGGTATATATATACATATTTATATATATACCCGCGTTTCGCAGCGGAGAAGTAGTGTGTTAAAGCAGTTATGAAAAAGAAAAGGGAACATTTTAAAAATAAAGTAACGTGATTGTCAATATACAGTGATTGTTTTGTGAGTGTTGCTGTCATCAAGGATTTGATTATCATTATTTCTTTCAATCAGGTTCGTATTTGTAGGATGTGTTGTGTTGTGCAAGTTACATTCCGTATTTGTCAATCGTTGTAAAGATAACAGGTTTCATTCATCGATTCGTTTCTTACTGCATCAATAAACAGCTCGTCTTCCTCTTTATCTGAGATGTGACACACTGCATGCACGGGTTTTTTTTTTACACTGTGTTCCTTTAGCGGGACATCGACTTTTTCCACTGTGTGCTTTATTTCCGCAGTAGCTGCACTTATGAATATGCTTGTATGTATCAGATGCTTCATATTTTTTTGCTGCCTCCTCAATTGTGTAATTCGGTTTTTGTTCAGCACTCTTTGGAACTGTTACTTTTTGTCTGTGCACTGCGTCAGTTCACTTGAGCTGCTTGGTGTACATGCATCGAAGGTTTCCAGCTGTGCAGGTGCCATCTTGTGCGATGTCCACGGCTGTATTTAATGTTAGCTAAGACCTGGCACTTAAAAGTTTCTCTCGCAGTTTCGCCGAGTTTGTGCCTAACACCACCCTGACCATCTCATCTTCCTCTGCATAAGCACAGTCCTTCACCCGTGAATATTTAGCAGCAGTGTTTCTATTGGATTGCCGCTGACGGACGGCCCTTATATGGGCAGGCAGTAAATTACGTGGGAGGCGTAACTCCGCCTCCCACGGGCATCGAGCAGAAGTCTATTATAGTATATGGACGAAAAAATAGGTTCCAGTTATGACCATTACGCGTAGAATTTCCAACTTTTGTAAGTAAGCTGTAAGGAATGAGCCTGCCAAATTTCAGCCTTCTACCTAAACAGGAAGTTGGAGAATTAGTGATGAGTGAGTGAGTGAGTGAGTGAGTGAGTGAGTGAGTGAGTCAATAAGTCAGTGAGTCAGTCACTAAGTCAGTCAGTGAGGGCTTTGCCTTTTATTAGTATAGATACTAAAATGTGCTGTCTCTAACCAACAGTCTGTTTGACCCTAATCAGTCAGGCTGCACGACGACCTTACTTACTGTTGACAACACTGGCTAGAGCTACCAACATGCCATCTAACCTCATCTTCTGCCTTGAACATAGTCAACTCCATCCTCTTTGCCACACTTCTCTGGCCTTGGCAATGCTGGGACTGCCCTCCTGTGGTTTGAGTACCACCTCTTTTGCAGCTCCTTCCACCACTGTACGGCATCAAATCTAAATCCAGATTTCTATAGCTTGTGGAGTGAACTGACCACTTCCTTCAAAATGCTGACTCCCTCAATATGTTTAAGAAGCATTTGAAGACTCTCTTGTTTGGTGAATTTCTGTCTAACTGAAATTTTGTAACCTAGAAATTGTAACCTGCTTGTGTTTGGTTCTGAGCTCCACACTTGTGATGATCAATTTTGTAACCTTGTCCTGTAACACTTGTTCCCAAATAGTCCCCCAGACTGATATTTACTTGATTATGTTAACCTATTTTACAAGATGCTTTGGATAAAAGCATCTGCTAAATAAAAAAATGTAAAGTATACGAATGGGTGGATTCTAAGATTTGAAAACTGTCACTTGAATATGAACCATTACAGAAACTGAATATACAGGGAAGCCTGATATTTTTTGGATTCGGGATGACTGAAGAGCGCCTCACACAGTTTTCAGTGTACAGTACAACACAGTCTGCCTGAATATGTGCAAACTCTCCATCCATCCATTCATTTTGTGAACCTGCTAAGTCCCATCATGTGAAAGCAAGCCATATAAAATAAAGATTGACTGATCTCAAAATAAAAAACACACACTGCATATATTCAGGGCTGCTTCTAGACAGTTTTAGTCCCTTGGTAGTATACATATAACATTTTAGGGATGAAATGCAAGAACACAATACTCTCTGTGTAGATTGGTGGGTCTCAATGATTATTGTACCTTAAGGATTTGTTTAGCTTGCTTATGGATGTGCACAAATTTGTTGGAAACCTTCTGCAAATAAAATATTAACCCATCAAGTTTTTCAGGAATACTGTATATACTCGAGTTTAAGTTCTCCCGTGGATTTATTTTACCTTATAATCTCTGGTATTTTATAATGTTGGCCGTATAAGTCGAATGCAGAAAACTCACGCTATTGGTCCAAGAGATTATGATATGCTAACACCCACCTGAGAGAGTAACCATGGAGTACACTGCCTTTTTTTTCTATGTATTGTGCCACGTGACCACACAGTATTACCTGAACTATTCCGAAGCAACGTTTGCACTGTTTTGTATTTTTTGTATCTCACACCCTCATACACCTTTATCATAAGAGTATCCCTTATCTACAATGGAGAATTCGATCAGAAGAAAATTTGAAGCTGGTTTATAATTAAGTCGTTGAAGTGGTGAAAGAAATTGGTAACTGCACTGCTACAATAAAATTCAATGCGTCTGAGAAACTGGTGCGAGATTGGAGGAAGCAAGAAGATGTTTAAATTTAAATGTAAGTGTCGTATTTAAGTTGGTGTCTGATTTTATAATCGATTTTTCAGGTTTCAAGAACTGACTTATACACGAGTATATACGGTAACTTGAAACTGATTAGCAACCATCATTGTTTATTCTATATTTAACAAAAATCAGACTTTGCTTTAGAGTTTTGATTCAACAGAATATTTCAAATAATAACACAAATAAAAATGGCATCAACAAAAATGTTGAACAACGTTTAGAAACAATCACAACAATACAGCGATTCCTGGAGCTCCCCACGAGAGTTCTACACCTGTCAACAGATACTTTGGCCCACTCTTCCAGATCAAACTGCTACGGTTCTGTCAGGTTTGAAGGGGGTCTTCTCCAGACTGCATGTTTCAGTTCTTTCCACAGATGATTGATAGGAGTCAAATTAGAGCTCACAGAAAGCCACTTCAGAATAGTCCAGTGTTTTGTTTTTAGCCATTCTTGGTGGCTTTCAGGAGTGTGTTTTGGGTCATAATCCTGTTGGAGGATCCATGACCCGTGATTGAGACCAAGCTTACTGTCACTCAGCACAACGTTTCGCTCCATATTATCTCAGTAGTCTTGAAATTCTCATTGTTCTCGGTACAGACTCAAGGCACCACGTGTAGCAAAGCACCCCAAAACATAACTTAACCTTATCCATGTTTCACAGCAGATACAGTGTTTCTTTTTTTTTTTGAAAGTTTCATATTTTATGTCTCTGGACATAGATCCAAAATGATTAGTTTTGTCCCATCTGTCCAAAGAACATTATTGCAGAAGCATTTTTGGCATTTTGTTTTTAACAAATTCAGTTTTTAAGTTTAACAGTGGAGTTGTCCTGGGTCTCCTTCCACTGAGCCCACTGTCACTTAAAACATGACAAATAGTGCCATCAAACACTGATGAACCTTAACCTTGGAATTCAGATTATATCTCTTATGAAGTTGTCCTTGGCGTCTTCTCTAAGATTCTCACTATCCTTCTGCTCATTATGGGATCGATTTTCCTCTTGCGGCTATAGTCACACGGACCTTTAAACTTCTTAAAAGTATTTCCAACTGTTGTGACAGGAACATTAGGCTGATTAGTGATGGTCTACCAACTTTTGCCTTTAACATGCCTGTCTATAATTTTCTTTCTGATCTCCTCAGACAACTCTCTCCTTTGCTTTCTTGTCCATGTTCAGTGTGGGATACACGATGATACCAAACAGCAGAGTGACAACTTCTCTACATTTAAAAAGGCTGAATGACCGATTGCACGACTGATCTGTGTGATACTAATTAAAGAAAACAGCTACCTTGAAAAATTTCTCGAATCTAATTATTTAGGATCTTTTCTAGGGGTACAACAAATGTGTCCTGGATATTTTAGAATATCTTTGTAGAATAAGCAATAATTTATCTCTTTTCACACTTGCTTTGCTTCACGTGATGATACATCAAAAGCATGCAGGAATACATGGGACAATTGGTCCTCATTTCATCACCTTTCGGGGGCACTCTGTACTTTTCCAATGAGCTGTAAGGGAACCAACTAATTTGTCCTTGTCTGTATGCCTTGAATTGACCTTACATATGGTATATAACACCACAGTGACAGGCACCATATAAAATGCAGGATGAATGAGCAGAGAGGGAGAAAACTCAATGCAACTAATATTAATGGTACAAGAAGCAGAAATTTTAGGGCAAGAGCAAAAAGAGTAGTGAGGATGTGATCAGGATCAACAGAGCATGAAATACACTGAATATGAGGGGTGCTGTATAAAATGAAGACCTATTGAATGAAATTAAGGGTGCATTGTTCTTTACAGCATACTGTATTTCACATTTAAGAATAATTTAAATCATGTCAAATGTAACACAATAGGGAAAGGCCTTAAGGTATATAAAATAAAGATTGATTGAGTGAGACTTTGTTCTGCACAGCACCTTTCACAATGAACATCATCCCAAAAGCCATTACATTGAAAACACAATAAAACTGTGAAGGGTGTGAAAGAAAGTTTTGTGTGTCCATCACCTCCAACAAGTTTACCACAGAGTTGGTGAAATCTTGTAACTGTTTCATTAACCATCGTATCTATATATTATTATATGTTTCTATTAAATGATACGATGCTGCTAAAGACTTTTAATCCATCCAGATATTTTAGCGTCTTTCTATCTATTGTGTAGAGCAGCCCGGACATAGACAGGTAGACATGATTTTATATCACCACACACGTTTATTTACAAGTCCTATTTACAATGAATACACACAACCCAGTGCCGCAGCACCAATCACCCTGAAGTCCAGGCTCTCAACACAATGCCTTTCTTTCTCTCCTGGCTGCCTCTACTCCTCTCCACCAAGACTTTGTCCTCTTCTGCCTGACTCCAGCCATTGAATGGAGGGAGGCAGTCCCTTTAATACACACCCGGATGTATTCCAGGTGTCTTTTGATGAACTTCCACCGGCACTTGCCATTGTGGCGGAAGTACCGGCGCCGCACCTGGAAGCGATGTCCAGGTGTGGCGGAAGTGCTGAGGTCCAGGGCTCCAAAGGCATTGGTGTGCCCCCTGGTGGTGACCACGGGCCCCTACAGGACTGAGCTTCAAAGCTCTGTACCCGTGGTCCCCAAAGCCACCAGGGCGGTCGCCCCTTCATGGTCTCGAGGAGGCACAAGCCCTCCTACGGTCCTCCTGGGCGTCCCGGCTGGGTACCACCCCCAGCCGCGTGCCACACTATACAAAATATAAGGTGTAAGATTAGTTAGATTCTCTTTATTGTGGCTGGTGCCAACTCATATATTTTACATTAATGTTATACACATTATTCTAACTTTCATAAGCTCAAGCAAATCCATATTTGTTAGTGTGTAATGTAATGAACTCAGAGAGTTTGTATGGCAGGTGCTCCATCAGATCTGTTATAATAAAGGATATTCATTACAGGAAATTCTCTTATGGGTACTAAACAACATCAAGACACAGTCTTGCTTTTTGTCTTGTCAGGTGAGGCTTTTTCATCCAGAGAGAGATCGGATACATAAAAATCAGTTATGACTAAGCCAAAACAAAATGTTAAGGGGCAAGAGATTAATAATTAAAAGCCAAAGGTGCAATAACAAATCAGCACAAGAGTAAAAAATTTCAGGAAGAAATTACAAGAGGAGCTAACCTTCAAAAGCCATATAGTGACTGCAAACAGTGGAGTGCATGCTGTCAAGTTGGCGGTGATGACATCACACTCACATAGCCACACCCACAATTGGAATGCAGCAGCCAAGCAAACTACTGTATAGTAGTGATTCTCAACCTTTCTAGTCTTGGGACTCAGATTTAACTTTTTATGTTCTCTTATACCTTACATGAAGCAGTTGATGGTCTTGCTCTGGGTGAAATGAACGCAATTACAAGAGAAATGGATTGAAATGACTATGGGTAGGATCCCACTTTGTGAAAAATTACACATTGCTGTTGATCAGTATCAGCTGAAATGACCACTCACGACCCAGAGATGGCAGTCTCAAAACAGAACTTGAGTGAAAAACAGAACATGCAGGCTATGGCTAGAAAAATAATGAAAATTTCAGGGAAAATCAGCGCATTTTCTTCACTCCACGTGTGAGAGCAGGTGTGCTGCTTGTAGTTGGGACTGACTGGGACTGCTGATGGCCACAGAAAGCAGGCAGAGATGTCAAGGTGTTGTAAAAAGAGACAGATTTTATTATTAACAATCCATGGACAAGGAGCAAAAATATATACAGTGTAATAAAGGAAGAGACAAGCTGATAAGGTTTGTTGATTCACCCCGTACAGTATATTGAGAAACAATATTGCAAATTGAAGTTCACCAGAGTTGTCACAAAGAACTGAGTCTGAGTGGAAGAAAACTAGAGAGGTGAGGTGCTTGGCTTTTATAAGTGTTGGGCAGGAAGAGGTGGGTCCATGAGGGAAATTGTGGAAGTGAGGTCAGTAGGAGGGTGTGGTCTGGACAGGGATGGGGAAGCTGCTATTGGTTTAGCTGAGTTTCCCTTTGATGATCTGTAGAAGAAAAGTGCACTTGATCAACCCCTGGCTCTGCATCTTATTTCCAGTTAAGCCCTTTGACTGCCTCCTATGTGCCACGTGTGTGACGACAGCAAAGGAAAAAATTAACGAAAGGAGACCCAGAAACACTAAACTTGTGTCTGAAAATAAAAATAAATCCAAAACCACAAACAAAAAATCGGGTTGTAAAACTTCCATAAAATAACAAGGCTACCCTAATTGTAAAGCCCAAGGGTACTAACTGCCTGGAAAAATGTTTACAAAGATCAAAAAGCAGTGCAGGCTCTGGTACAGCTTACAAATAAAGGTTAGGGGCACACGCTGATACAGCACATTGCCATACCCACCATATGACAAACCAACTCAGGATCCCAGATTAGGACCCGAGAGCAGCCACGCGGTGAGTGACACCTCAGCACCAGACTAGTTTAGATGGAATGAAACCAGTGTGAGGTTTTTTATAGTGGCTGGAGTGCCAATTCTGCCACCAACCCCCAGGTTTTTTTTTCAGCAAGTTGGAGGGCCTACATGTAGGGCTGGGTGCAGATTAACGTCATACCCAGGACAGAGCAATTGCAGGTTAAGGGCCTTGCTCAAGGCCCCAATGAAGTAGAGTCACTTTTGGCATTTACGGGATCTGAACTGGCAACCTTTCCGATTGCCAGTGCAAATCCCTGGCCTCAGAGCCACCACTCTACTCCATACAAATAAAGCTGCTCTGGAAATAAAGAAAAAAAAAAACAGTAGTCCACATGAACTTAATGAAGGCTAATTGACCCCTACTAGCAGCCAATTGCTGAGTCACACAGCTACTTCCTGCTGTGCTCTCAGTCTCTTGCTAAAACATTTGTGCACCACTCCAGAGTGCTGTCCGTCGACTTCCTCCCCTCCTTCTCTTGGGACTTAAATAAAGGAGAACTTTCCAACTCTCCAAGTCTCCCCAATAGGGCAACACCAATGAATGTTTCAGAAGGGGGATTAATGCCACCTAAAACAAGACACACCTTTAATCAAAAGGAAATGTTGAAATCATCTAATCTGAATTAAAACTATAAATAAACTCATACAAACAAAACCACAGAATGAACCACATTGTTGCTGTCCTGGTGGGAAAAATAAACAAATATAACTTTGCACCCCCTGTGCTCATCATTCTATTTTCCTGCACAAGCGCGTATTTGTCAGCTCAGTGTGGTGTATTCAAAGTCGCAAGACATTCTCGACTTGAACAACACAACGACTCGCAAACATCCAAATGCAAACAAGAGATGAAATAAAATGAAGCCTACATGTGACGGTAAGTACTTACCTGTACTTTTTTAGTGCTCAAATTATTAACACTTCTAATCCCTAAGGGTCACTGGTAGTTTGCAAAAGCAGGTGAACGCACGCACTGCAGAGCACATGCCAGCTGCTCCTTGCACAATCTTTAGTGATGCTTATGGCCTTAACAGAATATCAGACCACATTACATGAATTACACAATCAGACAATTTAAAATAAACACTTATCGAATACGACTAAGACTTGGCAGCATATTTCACATTACTGTATAAGCATGGCACACCCAAGGGTGAAAGACACTATAGGAAGAGAAGATTAAGTCAGAGACCTAGCACCTCTCACAGTGAAGCTGCCTATCACAGATTTCATTTTTCTTTCATGTAGAGCCTAACATAATGATTATCGCCTAATTAAAGCAAGGCCTTCACAAGAGCCAGGACAAATCCTGCGTCTGAAGGCCACTGTACTGCCACACTGTGTCCCAACAAGTCTTACAACAGATAAACTTTGCTACAGATTGAAGAACACGGATGCCGTGATCTCGGCTCACATCCAAGCTGATTATGGATAACCCCAGAGGCCCCGGCAAACAAACATTTTGCATTCTGCTCTGTTCGTGCAGCCCGGAGAATATGAGAGTGATTTGGAAGACTGATTGCTCAGGGCAGCTAGAAGGTAATGCAGCATGCGGCTCTGGTGTTTCAGTGCGGGCTTTTGATGTATTAGGCCTGTGCGAGTCAGGTGAGCGTTTCCTTACTTCAGTGTCTCTTACAAAGCAGAGAGGAAGGAGACCTGCTGAGAGACAAATTCTGATAATAGCGCACAACAGGCAGCTGGACAACGTGAAATATTGCAGCTCATCACTCAGCATTAACTTTTCTAATGAGAGTGTGGAAATAGCCTGGCAGGCTCTCTTGGAGCACAGAGGATTTGCAAAACCTTGTGAGTAGAGCACTAAGAGCAGGGGTAGATGAAACTGCAAAGATCTGACAGGTAGGCACTGCTGCACACCCTGCCGTTCTCTGTCTAATTGTTAGACTACATCCTGTTACTTTTCTTTCATTTTCTTTCTTGCAAATACCCACCCCTGGGAGTTTTATACAGAAGAGGAGGCTCTCCAGAAGCCTGTCCATTTTGCCTCTTCTTAGGCACTCATATACTAATTCTGGAAGTTCCGAAGTACACGATGAATTGCACTGCATAAAAAGGGCATCCATGGGCATAAGCTAAGGAAAGTCCAGTCTAGAGGACATCTAATCACACACAGCAGGACCACATCCTTATTATTATAACCATCATCTGCTATTAGCAATGCCAAATCGAAATCATGGTACAAAGATTGGGTATTAGGAATATCTAATAGTCTGGAGTCCCTCATGGGGTCATTCAACATTGGTGAACACTTGATCCTGACACAAATATGCAGACCCACGCCTAGTAATATCCTCTGGTCTACATATCTCCTCTTTGAATTGTTGTGTTCTGTTTGAGGGTAAATGAACCATGCAGAACGACACTCTTACTTACTTAATCATCTTCATTCCTTCCTATGGGAGCATAGGGGAACAAGACGTTCCCTCCAGGCTGCTGGATTTTAAACAGTGGCTTTGGCTCTTCCCCATGTTGTCCTCATTTTGCCCAGCTTATTTGAGGACAATTGTCTCCATGATGTCTTTGGTCTTCTTCATTTTTGCATACCTTGAGGATTTCATTCAAGTTCCATTCAAGACCTTGTGGATTCCATTCAAGTGTAGTTGTTGTGATATCACTGTAAGAAGATATCAAATGCTGTTCTTGTGATGTCATTCTAAGGTGGTTATTGCGAAGCGTTCCTATTGTATTCTTCTTCTTAGGTCTTTGTTATTTATCTTCTCTGGCCAGAAAATGCCATGTACATTCTGTAGGCAATTTCTGATAAAAAAATGGAGTTTATCTTCTAGTATCTTAGTCATCATCCAAGTGTTGCATCCATACAACAGTACTGACTTGATGTTTGTGTTAAATAGTCTTTGCTTGGTCTTGTGGGAGAAGCCTCCATGTCCCCTAGGCAGGTTTCAGCATTGCAGAAAATTGCTGTGCCTTCCTGCTCCTGGCTATGATTTCCTTGTTGCTTCTACTAGTACAGTGGTTCTCAAACTGTGGGGCGCGAAAAAGGGGGGCGCAAAGATGTTACAAAATAGAAAACAGGAATCGAAAATATGAAAAATACATCTATTGAAACCAAAACAAATTAACTTAAACTACATTCTGATACTAGAACAATAAATATAGAGTTAGATAAATGTTGATAAAAGTTAAGTAGGTATAATAAAATATGCATCTATGATATATCATTGACTAGCAAAATACCCCGCGCTTCGCAGTGGCGAAGTACTGCCTTAAAATTTTTATTAAGAAGAAAATTAAACGTTTTTAAACTGAGGGAAAATATACCAATAATTATTTGTTAAGGATCTCTTTGTATACCACATTGTGAGTTCAGCCCTTCGGTTGTAATATGACCAAGCTGTGCACTAAGCTTACTCTTGAGCATGCAACGTACAGTTGGCCATGTGAACAGTAATCTTGTCTCAAATTTCACAGCTTGGATTGCTGCTGTCATAATCGGTTTGAGTTTCATGGTTTGTTTCAATTACGACAGTATTTGTAGGACTTGTGTTGAAGAGACATTCGGCATCTGTGTCCACTACTGAAATCGTCACCTGTCAATCTAAGATGTTTAAGAGGCATTGGCGGTTGTCGAAAGGTGTAAAATATTTGGCCATTTTGGTACACTTGAAAGTGACAACCGAACAATTCAGCGATAGCCATCAACTCACATGCAGAAGCATAGGTGAAGGGCTTAAGCATTTCACTCTTCTAGTGCTCCTGTGTAGAATAATTATCTCCTGTACCGTCATCACTCCACACCTTGAACCTGTCCCAGTCATTTAATACATAAGACACAATGTTCCTCCAGATATCAAGAGTGAGCCTGATATGGCCATGCAATATGTAACAAAGAGAATGAAAAAGGTAGTTGCCATCTCCGGGCATGGAAACCACTCGGTAAGTGACAGTTCTTTGATCGATGGTGATCACCTCGATAGACATGGTAATGGGGGTACGGTTGGAATGATAAAGGAAATGTGTACCTTAACAATGTAAAGTAAGTCTAAAATACCTACACAATAACTATAATCGTAATAAATGAACAATAAAACAGCGGAGAAGCCGTGGATTAAATTAAAAGGTTGTAGTTATCAGCAGGGAGACGTGAATCCCGTGGCGAAGCAAGGAAGGGAATGTAGAGACTGGAGCGACGGACGGCCTTATATAGGCAGGCAGCCAACAACGTGGGAGGCATTGGGATGGGGGACCCAACAACGCCTCACACGGTGACCGAGCTGCAGGCTATGGACGTATATATGAACGTAAGTAGGATTCAGTTAGCGTTGGGAACCTGCCTATCAAATTTCTTGAAGATGGGCCCATAAGTAACAAAGACTGTTGAAAAGTTCAATATGGCGGCCGACAGTGGCATCATACCACTGAAATAAGTGCCAAATTTCAGCCTTCTACCTACATGGGAAGTTGGAGAATTAGTGACGTTGGAAAGTTCAATATGGCGGCTGACAGTGGCATCATACCACCAAAATAAGTACTGTCACGCATGCATGCATGGGAGGCAGCTAAAGGGCTCGAGTAAAGGCAGTTCTGAGGCATGCCGGGATGTGGCAGAGTGCACTAACTCTCTTTCTCACTTCCCTGTAGACCAAACCCGGGAGGCTCCACCTGGCTCTCTTGACATCACTTCTGGGACTGAACCAATGGAAACAGACCTTACCAGCTCTGGCCCCCCTGATGTCACATCCGGGCCTGATCCAATGAATAATGAACACGTGCCCGATCCTTATGACCTCACTTCCTGTCTTCCCCTTTAAAAGCCTACCCTTTTCCCTTTTCCCGCAGTCTGGTTTTGGACTCCATTGTATGCACTTCAGTGCTAGTTGCTTTAAAAAAACGACTTTTGCAGCCAGGATACCAAATTATATGGGTGGCTGCCCCAAACCTTTATCTGTCTTTGTCTCGTTTTGTGACAGTACGTACATTGGTTTCGGTTAGCGCAGGGAAGCCACCTACCAAATTTTGTGAAGATGGGGTCAGCCTTCTACCTACATGGGAAGTTGGAAAATTAGTGACGTTGGAAAGTTCAATATGGCGGATGACAGTGGCGTCATACCATCGAAATAAGTACGTACATTGATTTTGGTTAGCGCAGGGAAGCCGCCTACCAAATTTCGTGGAGATGGGGCCATAAATAAGAAAGTTCAACATGGCGGACGTTGTTGACCGTTATCGACCATTATGACCATTACGCGTAGAATTTCGAAATGATACCTGCTTAACTTTTATAAGTAAGCTGTAAGGAATAAGCCTGCCAAATTTCAGCCTTCTACCTACACGGGAAGTTGGAGAATTAGTGATGAGTGAGTGAGTGAGTGAGGGCTTTGCCTTTTATTAGTATAGATTAAAAGAGAACAAATTGGTATTAGTGGGCTCCTTTCAAAAAAACCTTAGGGGGGGCGTGATTAAAACTGTTATAAAAACTCAGGTCGCAAATACTTAAAGGTTGAGAAACGCTGTACTATCACATATATTTTTAAAGTTTTTTGATTTTTATATCTCTTAAAACTTTGGGATGAGCATTTCCATGTGTTCATATCCCCATTTCTTTGTATTTTTCACCATTAATGTTCAGGCCTACATGTTTTGCATTCCCTTTCAGAGCTGTAATGTTTTTGTACATATGACAAATATATAATTAAGAGGAAAAGAGTCCTTAAATATAGAGTTGTGCCTCTCCTCTTCATCTGTCTGCAGATCCAAAGATTGAAGGCTTGATGACATTTGACATCCCCTCCTGAACCCACCCCTTCCACCTCTGCCACCTTACGTATAATCAGCTCAATTGCCATCTCAAGTATGTCTCATATTGGACTTGCATCTGGAAAACCATTACCATGATCTGTTGTTAACTGGTGTTTGTTTCATTTCCACCAGCTGGTGTCCAAACCCTTTATGCTTTTGTTTGTGCATATTTAAAAAAATAAAATTTTATATATATATATATATATATATATATATATATATATATATATATATATATATGTGTGTGTGTGTGTTTGTGTGTGGAAGTGAAGGTCTTTGATACAGTTTGCTTATTTGTAGTTGGAGATCCACAGAGGGAGAGAATGGATCACATATCATAAAGTAGTTTTTATTCCTCAGCTTTCAGCTCCTGTCAGGAGCCGTCATCAGAGGATAATGATTAGACATACAAGAATCAAAGGCAATATATAGCAAAATTAGGTGGTGGTGCGGGGAATAATGAGGTGGGGTTAGGAGGCTGTTGGTCGTAAAGTTTTATTTATTATGAGGATGTTCTACTTCTTTAGTTTGCATATGCTGGGTTCATGTCCAAATGTCTGTTGATGGCGTTTTCATTTGATAGCCAAGATTCACCCATCTCACTGGCACTTTTAGTGCTGACCTTAAATCTTACTTGTACATTGTCCCAGTTAAATGTGTCCAGTTGAATCTGTGTGCATATAAATCAATGTCCTCTGATGATGGCTCCTGGCAGGAGCTGAAAGCTCAGGAATAAAAACTACTTTATGATACGTGATTCATTCTCTCCCTTTGTGGATCTCCAACTACAAATATATATATGTACTCTATATGTACATGGAGGCAAAGGTCTGTGATACAAGTTGCATATTTGTACTTGCAGATCCATAAAGGGAGAAAATAATTCACATATTTTTTGTTTTTTAATTCCCTAACTTTCGACGACCTACCAGGTGTCATCATCAGAGGAAAATGATTAGACATACAGGAATCAAAGGCAATATATAGCAAGTGAGGGGTGGTTGTAAGGAGTGGGGGATTAATAAGGAGGGGTTTGGAAGGTGTTGGTCATATATACATACATACTGCTCAAAAAAATTGACAGAACACTTTTTAATCAATGAAAGTTCTGGTCAGTTAAGTAGCAGAGGGGGCTGCTAATCAGTTTTAGCTGCTTTGGTTTTAATGAAATTAACAACGGGTGCACTAGAGGGGCAACAATGAGACAATCCCCAAAACAGGAATGGTTTAACAGGTGGAGGCCACTGACATTTTTCCCCATAAGGTATTGGGATGAAATCCTTGGACCCATTGTCAGACCCTAAGCTGGTGCAGTGGGTCATGGGCTCACCCTGGTGCAGGACAATGCCCAGCCTCATGTGGCGAGATTATGTGGGCAGTTCCTGGAGGATGAAGGAATTGACACCATTGACTGGCCCCCACACTTGCCTGACCTAAATCCAGTAGAACACCTCTGGGACATTAAGTTTCAGTCCATTTGACGCTGCCAGGTTGCACCTCAGATTGTCCAGGAGATTGTTCAAGAAAGTGGGGAATGACAACATCCTTGATCAACCACCTAAATGGTGACTCTTGTGCATAATAACTCATATGGCTGAACCATTATTATAACAAAAGCAATGATTATGATGTGTAGAATCTATTTTATTTCACTTTTAGGAGGTCCAATAGTGCATATTGCACTGAAGAACTTCTTATTCTTATTTTTTATTCAGTTAATATTGATTACCATTTATCAACTACTCAGGATCAGAAGCCAATTCAATCCCTTATTTTCAAAAATTGCCAAAAATAAAAAAACACAGGTGAATACAGAAAGCTCTAAATTTCATGCCTTACATCCTATTCTTAGCCTAACAGTTTTCCACAACTTGGCTTGTTTGGCGTTGCTTGAAGACTAGACTGCAAATGGCCATCTATGAAGTGAACAAGCTTTTCGGACTGGCAATATTTTTATTATTATTATTTTTTTGCCCATTATGATGACTGGCTTATGAGCCGATTTAGACTTCAAAAACCCATCCTCTTGGACAATGTGCTGAGGTGGACCAGGCATTAGAGAGACAGACTTCTCAAAATCCAACTCTACCTATTCATTTTTTCTTGTGCACTCAGTTGTGGGGTACAGTGTAGGACTTCCTAGATACAGGTGGCAGTGTCTGGATGGGGTAGGTAGGAGGCTGCTCTACCTACCTCGTGATTACATTCACCGTGCTACATAATGTGGCACAGCATAAAAGCCTTACAACTCCAAACCTCTTTGATATGGAGCTATAGTAGATGGCCTTGCTCCTGAGACTCTACCAACCTATTGGCCACTGTATATATTGCGCAAGTGTGCTTGTTTCACTCTTAGACATACGTTAAGCATGATTCTTCTTTATCTGATTCTTCTTCAACTCTCTCATCTGCCACATCTGCCTGCTCTGTCATAATGCTGCATAATAAGGCATCTCCAATTACAGATGCCATTCACAGATTGAAATCAGGGAGCGAGCGTAGATGTGATTTTTCCTCTCCCATTGCACTCATACTCTGCCAGTGACAAGCAATCACTTTTTCGCCTCTGCTGTACTTTGAAGTTATTCCTTATTATTATTATTATTATTATTATTATTATTATTATTATTATTATTATTATTATTATTATTTTCTATTTCAGGCATGGTGTGGCCAGAACACAAGCATACATAGAAGTACTTACATGCTGCCATTCAGCATATTTGTGCTTGTTTGTGACAGCCATGCTTAGGCCACCAAATAAGTTTTTTGTGTTCCTTTACTTCTGAGACAAGAACTTTTATCTATCTCTCTTCCATTGTTTTGCTATTTGCTTCTCTCCTCTTGTGGCCAGTGTCTCATCCTTACAGATAAACCTGTTCATTGTATATGTACTGTACAAAGTTGATTAGCATGCTCCATATAGGGTTGTTTCAGGATGGGGTTCACGTTCATGTATATACATCTCTCTATTATATAAAAAATTCTGGGATGAGATGAGACTTTTTCAGAGAGATACTTTTAAGTCCCACGAGAAGTGACTTTGTGCCAAGAGATTTAACCATGCCCGGGGCAGGAAATAATAGACATAAGGGTAGATGACAAAGTAGAACATCATAAAGAATTCAAAAACATTGGCGCGATACACATGCAGAGCAGGTTAGAGATAATGAAAGTAGTAAAATTCGAAAGTCTCAAAAAACTGATAGTAAAGATTGCATTAGTGCTAACAAACGGAAATTATTACTCGGTGAAATAACAGAACAGCGATAAGAGATCAAATATATTGTTCGGCCTTAAACCTTAAGTTGGAGACTTGTCGATCATCTAATTCATGCTGCCATCAGGGAAAAGTAGTGTTTCTTCCTAATGAAGAGGCCTGTCTGCGAGAATTAAAAGATTTGTTGTTTGGTGAAAGTGAAATCCACATACATGAGCAGCAGAGATGTGAAGTTGCTGGCGTGTAGCGCAGGCCTTGGGGTTGGCGAGCTAAGCAAGCAGGAGGCAAAACCCCCTAGTTTACAAGATAAATATAAATACAAATATGTATACGCAATGATTTATAAATCAGATATTTTTGGCATGCGGGTCTTCCTGATTTTTGCCGTATGAATATTTTCACACTCAAATCCACTTTATAAGTTAGACCCCAGCACTTGAACAAAGTCAGTTAGGAATAGCAATGCGTCTAAATTGGATGATCAAAATTAAGCAGGCAACTACAAATTTTAAAGAGCAAAACATGAATCAGGAGTTGAAGACAAAAAGGAATGAGAAACCAGAAAACAAACCTAGCTTAGGGCTACTTGATATAATAAAGCAACTACTACTAACGAGAATTAAAGTCAGGTCAGGTCAGGTCAGGTTGGGGAGCATGCAATGGTACAGCACATTGCTGCACCTACCACATGACGAAACAGCTTGGAACCCTGGTTGGCAACCCCCAGTCAGACACGGTACAGTCACACCCTCTGGAAATGACTATCTATCTGCCGTACCCAGAGGTTACGTGGGCATCCTGTTGGCCTGGTCCAGCCACTCAGGTCTTTAGCAATGAGGACCCTGCAAGCCAGATCATCCTCAGGAAATTGCGCCACATGGCCGTTGTGCCATAACTGACGGTCCCTCACAATACAGGGAATGTGCTTCATTCAGCACACTGTAAGCAACTGCTCTTTCAACACAAAGTCAAACCAGCGGTACCCAAGGATTCTCCGAAGGGACACAGTAACAAAGGAGTCCAGTCTTCGTCTCAGGTCGGTGGATAGCGCCCATGTCTCGCAACCATATAGCAAAGACAGGAAACACCAGGACTCTAAAGACTTGGACCTTCTTCCTTTTGTATAGATATCAGGAGCGCCACACACCCCTTTCCAGTGACCTCATGACCCTCCCATGCTCTCCCATTCCATCTACTGACTTCACAGAAAGAGTTCCCAGTGACATAAATGTTACTGCTGAGGTAAGTAAACCTTTCAAAGTGTAGGGTAGAATATCCACAGAGGAATAATGCACTTAAAGATCATTTGTGTTTGTGCAGGCAAAATCAATGCTGACAATGGTGTAACGATCAGGGTCACATGACACATCCCAACCATATTGTGAACACAAGATGGTAATCAAAATAAACTTTATCAAAACAGAAAAGAGAGTTAAATAAAATAAAAAAAACAAAACAGGCAAAACACATGCATAAATATTGTTTAATACTACACCTTCAGGAAAGATGTCTGACCCTAAGCTAAAGAGTCCTAATAGACTAACATATAAGCCCCACCCACATGCCTTATGGCACCAATAACATTATAAGAAAGGACGAAGAGTATGTGACCTGAATGGAACAGAGGATGGGCACTTCTAGAAAGAAAGAGGGCAGGAGAATGGCGGCATGGGTGTCAGGGCTGCACAAAATTCTCAATATGTCCCGGTAAAATGGCACTGTATTTGCAGAAAGTTTTATAATAGGAATCTATTATTATTTCCTTCTGCCAAATGTCCTGTATTTTCATTGTCTAAGACAATGGGCTGTGACACAACCTTAAACAACCTTTTTATGGAGGCACTATATTAAATCAAAATACCTCATAAATGAAAAAATCTAAATTTGCTCTCTCCAATACCCTTCCTTAGCTGGTCGACTTTGCTTGACTGAGTCACACATTTTGTAAACTTGATTCCATCCATCATGTTGCTAGCTGATGGACTGAATTTGAGAGCTGAATGGACCCGTGAATCCCTAAAGCATGAGATGTGATGTAATGCTTTTAGTGACTCCATGGTCTAAATAGGTTGGATCCAGAGGTCAGTGTGAAACTTTTGATGTTTGAAATAGAGACTAACCAGACATGGAAAACAGCGGAAAGTAATAATTGTAGAACTCCTTCTGTGGCTTCAAATGTAAGGTCTGCGGCTGAAACTTAGCATGAAAATATCTTACTGCATGCTGCCAGATCACCACACATTAATAAATGGAAGTTTTTTTTTTTTTTAAATGAAGGATGATTTGTTTTTTCTTTTTTATTTAAAGGCAAACAAAAAGTTACATTTTTTTTACTAAGCCAAAGCAATATCTTATTAAGTGGAGTCTCAGTAATGAACAAACAGGAAGGAAAATGTCTTTGCTTGAGCATCACTCATGTTAAACTTAATAAGACTTCAACTGAAAATTGCAGTTGCTGCTAGAAGTCCAAGGATTGTTTACAGAAAAAAAATACAGAGAAAAAATGTACAGAAAATGTTTTAAAACTTATAAATAAAAAGATAGTGAAGCAATATTAGTGTACTTCAAATCATAAAACACAATTTAAAGTAAACTGGACAACAGGTGTTTTATTGTGGAAGGGCCAATGTTGATCTTGTTCTTACAAACTCTTTATCACGTAGACATGAACAGAGCTTCCCAAGTCTTCACTATAGCCAACTTACCAACCTGTCACCACCAGGCTTGACTACTGCTGTGGATAAGCATTACTCTCATCTCTTATATCTTTAACAACAGGCAAGAAAACAGAACACCAAAACAAGCAGGAGTAAAGGTTTACACAATTATTCAAACATTATAGATTATCATTCTCTAACTTAAGATTCCAAATGTGATTAAAACAGAAGCACAAGTAAAATGAGTTTAATAAAATCAGACCTATGGATGGACCTGGATAGACAGCAGCTTGACTTAATAGGAAAGGGAGAAATTGGATGGAAAATGAGTGTCTTTTGTATATATGAAGACTCCAATTGAAAATTGCTGATGCTGCTGAATTTAGCTTTGGCCCTAATGACACAGAATTGTGTCAGAAAACGCTACTGGGGCACCTGTACATCAATGACGCTACACATGTATGGCGCTTCACTGTCACTGTGACTGCCAAGTCAGAAGGTTTTTGCTTTTTAAGTTTCTTCTTTTTAACCATTCTGGTGTATGTCTTCAGACCATGGAGTGTGTGTGGACATCTATCTATCTATCTATCTATCTATCTATCTATCTATCTATCTATCTATCTATCTATCTATCTATCTATCTATCTATCTATCTATCTATTGTGGTTGACTGGTGGGACACACCTCGATCATCAAAGGACCAGGTACACTATCTCCCCAGAACGCCTAAGGGCAGCTCCCCTAGGTTGCAGCAGGGTCACAGGTTTGGAGCAGAGAAGCTCAACCATGCTGGGGCCTGTGGTCACCACCAGGAAAGGAGTGGAGACAGAGAAGAAGAATCAGGAAAGACTTTTGGCTTGGACTGTATTTTGGTGTTTGGTGTACTGTGCTGTGCGGAGCAGTGAAAAGCGCTTCCCCACAGAAATAAACGTGTGCATTATGGCAAACTTGTGTCTCTGCCTGTCTGTGTTGGGTTAGGGTGGCTGTCCACACCCCTGGGATTCACACTATCTATCTATCTTTCTATCTATCTATCTATTCTCCTTTCAGGTTGGATGTGACCTGCGAACATGTTTTAAAAAGTATAAATGATGTCTGCTGTCTTGAGAGTCAAGAAGTGGAGGTATGGAGCTACCAAGTGGGAATCAGAAATATTCAGCAATGTTCTTCAAAGATGGGAAACTAGAAAGATTTTCCTGAGAAGGACAACTGAGGAAATTGTCCATGAGATTACAGAAAAAAATAGTTAAAATGACTAGTAAAGGTTACACACTGATAGTCAAGAGATTGTATCGCCAAAACTAAAATGTGAAATAAAAAAACAGGTGTGGGACCGAAAGGAAATTAATTCAGGAAATGACCAAACATTTACTTGTACTGCCATATCAAGTCAACTGGGTTTGTTATAACACTATCCATACACTGTATCGCAGCATACAGTGGTACAAAATTACGCTCCCCAGGACTACGATACAACATATACACAAACATAGGACAACTGCAAGACAAGCAGATAACTATATCACATTATACTATAAAGAGAAAGATGAATAAATAATAGATAAATTAAAATGGATAGTAATAAATATCTTAACAATAACAGCAACCAATAATAAAGACAACAGCAGTAATTGATATTCTGAAAATAAATAAACCACAAGGAACAGATATGAGGAGGTTTTGGCAGCAGAGTTCAGAGTCTGGACAGCCAAGGATTAGATGTTGTTGCAGGACCTCGCTGAACTGGTTTTGATGCTATGGTAGCTTCTGCCAGATGGAAGAGGGACAAAGAGATCATATGAAGGACGGGAGTTGTCCTTTGCAATGCTGAAGGCTTTCCGAATGCCACACTTGATAAAGATGCCTTTGATAAAAGGCAGGGGGTCCCAATGACCTTTTCTGTGTGTATTAGCCATTGTAAGACCTTGCAGTCAGAGACAATAAAGTTCCCAAACCAGACAGTGATGCAGCTGGTCAGAATGCTCTTGATGGTGCCACTGTAGAATGTGGAGAGGATAGGAGGATGTAGGCTTACTGCTGCCAAAGGAAGCAGAGGCACTGCTGTGCCTTTGTGGACAAGGAAGTAGTCTTAAGGTCAGCTGCCATGAACTCTTGACCAATTTCACCACAGACCACTTGATGTGCAGTGAAGTGTGGGAAGCACGGGCCTTTATAAAGTCAACAATCATCTCTTCCATCTTGTCCATCCTATGTTGCACTTGAAACAGTCATCTAGTTGTCATATCTCCATTCTGTAAGCTGACTCATCCCCATTGCTGATGAGAGCCCCAAGTGTTGTGTTGTCAGCAAACAATGATAGAGTTAGAGTTGAACGTAGCCATACATTCATGAGTCAGCAGAAGAGACAGAAGTGAGAGAGTTACGCATGTTTTATGCTGGCAGTGTCATGATATAAGTGTCAAATGCATAGAAACAGCTATAGCAACAGTAAACAAACATCAATAAATTGGTAATTGGCATGTAAATTGACAATAACAATATGTAAGAAGAGAAAAAACAATACAATGAAATTAATGACACATAGAAAAAAAATTAAATTAATATAAAATAATCAGGAAAATCATAAGAGAGCACCTCTCCTATGGCACAGTGTCAGTTAAAAATGACAACAGTAGAGATTTTGTTCAAGGCTACTTAATGTTGTGATTGTGAGGAGTTATTTTTCTCAAACTCAATACATTTTTCAGAGCGTTTTGTATTTTATCTTAGTCACTCTGAATAATATTGTAACATTCAGTTTCCAAATGAATTATTTCATCATTTTGTTTTGAAATTTATGCAATGCCTTTTATTTTTTCATGGGCACCACCATTTTGAAAGTTGATTGTCAAGATGTTTTCTCCTGTTGTTACGGTCATGAAATTGCTACGTTTGAGATCATCAATGCAAATATATTTAAACCGACAATATGTTAGAAACCCTGTCTAATATTGTGGATAGTTTCTCAAAGGCTTTAGGGTACATTTTTTCATTTTTGTATTAACTTTCTGGCCACGCTTTTCTGGCTTTTGTTTTGTGAATTTGGTCTGACAAGTGGTGTTGTCTCTTTTTTTGGTTTTGACCCTGCTCCTTATCTTCTGGTTTCTTATTCTCTGCCCCATGTGGCCTGCCAAATCCATCTCTTTACATTTTCTGACTAAGCATGGTAACATTGATGCTTTGGGGCTTCTCTATAATATACCTTATACCCCTGCATTATCAGGTTTTAACACGGCAAATGTTTCATGGAGGAGTTTCTGGGGCTGACCTTTAACAGTTGGATGTCACATGCATAATGTTACTGTTGGTGTAGCACTCTAATGATCCAGTCACCATGTGTCCGAGTGTATCCCATGATGCACTGAGTTTCCACTGTTGGTTCCTGCCTTACATATTATGGTACAGGTAGAGGTGTCAGTCCAGCAATGACCATGAAATCAATAAATCAAGCTCGAAAATGGATTAATAGCTGGCTATCTTTGTAGTAGTAAAGACATATTGGAGCCAAATAAAATATGAATAGCTATCATTTTTAGTTGAAAGACCTGATTTTGATAATATTACAAATACAAGCCAGATCCAGCAAGCCACCTTGTTCCTACTCAAGTGAATAAAAGAAAAAAAAATAATGATAATGAAAATCAGAGCTGAACGCCCTGAAAGTCCTGTCTTCCCGCCACTCTGTGTGCTACGATGCGTGGTGGAACGCTGACAGTACATGGCAGAATTGCCAAGAGAAAAACCTCACCTGAAAAATCAGACGGCTTTAGATCTAAGTCAGTTCTGAAAGAAGGACACAGTGAGAGTGGATTACGTGAAGGTGGCCTACTTCAGGTTATCTGTGAAGGGCAGCATCACGGCTTTGTTCTGGTGAAGGTGAGGAAAGTCGCATCGCCATGCGACTCTGTTCTTTATCATTTACTGTCAGGTCTATAAAAAATCTTCACCTTCTCGTAGACTTTCAAGTGTTTTATTGGGTTACAAGTCATGTGACAACTTGTGAAGGCGGTCAATTTTCTGTTCTTAGTTATCTTTGGTGTGATGCCTCTCTAGGATGTCTTTTCCACTTT
Source organism: Polypterus senegalus (assembly GCF_016835505.1). NCBI lineage: Eukaryota > Metazoa > Chordata > Cladistia > Polypteriformes > Polypteridae > Polypterus > Polypterus senegalus. The sequence continues at coordinate 32,789,143 of NC_053159.1, forward strand.
GAGATGATAGAGTTGTTACACATCAATAAATGGCATAAACTCCAAATTAAATGCGTTATAATCCTAAATACTGTAGGATCTCAAAACAATTGAGAAAAGTCCTTGAGGATACATTTTTTTTTCATAGCTATAGTATGCTTTAGGGCTCAAGGTAATCAGGACTGAGTAGGGCAGGAGTTGGCGGATATTATTTTAAAGACAAAACAGGACTTCTCTGCAGTGCAATAAAAAAAATATACAAGATGTTGGCTCAGAAGCTACAGAGAGTCAAATCACAGACAGAGCTTGACCAGCTGCTGGCCACGTGGGCCAAGATGCAGTGAGCAGTCATTTGCATTTATATTTATCCAAAGTGACTTACAAAACAGGTCAACATAATCGAGTAAACATCTGTCTGTGGACTATTTAGGAGCAAGCGTTACAGAAAAAGGTTGCAAAATTGATGATCACAAGTGAGGAGCTCAAAACAAACTACAAATGAGCTACACTTCCTTGGTTACATGAACAACTTCCAGTGAATTCAGTTTGCCACAGGTGAACACCAGTCAAGTTCTAGACATATGACAAGAAGAATTAAAGCAAGCAGAATGCAGCTGAACAAAATTTGGAGTGCCACAGCAAAGGCTCTGAATATTTACATGAATGAGCGATTTCAGGTGTCATCAGCTAAGGGAAACAAGCAGGAGCTGAAGATGGCCGCATCAGAAACTTGGCAGATACTCAGCACCTGGTGATATCTACGAATCACAGACGTCAAGCAGTCACTGCATGCAACAAAGTACTAAATATGACTGCTTTGATATATCTGCCATTGCTATGTACACAAACATCATGGTATAAAAAGTGCTTTACGCAAATACCCTTAAATGAAAGTCTGCAATGTGCACTTTAAATCACGTCTGAATTATTTGATTTGTAATTATACATTGTGGAGCAGAGGGGTAAATCAAGGAAAAATGTGTTTTTATCCCAAACATTTTAGAGGGCGTTGTATATTATGCCTCGGAACCTGTTGCAGCATTCTGAGCCTTCAGTCAAGGAAGAGTGAAATACAAAAATAAATTTCATTGATTTGAATTATGTAGTTTCATCAAGACCAATCATGATTGGTTGCTTTATATTGTGTTTTGTTACCCTGTATGAGAAAATGAAATAAAACAAAGGATGATAGACCATTTTGAAGTGAACTGGTGCCCTACCAGAATACATCCCAGGACCCTACAATGGATCAAGAGGATTTTATAATGAATCAGCTGTCCCTTGTGGCGCTGCCCACATAGCAGTGAAACAGGACATATTTTAAAAAGAATGTTATTCTGGCCAAGGTGAAGGTAGGTATGCTCCAACATCTAACGTTGTCACTGTATCTGTTAGTGTTCAGCTCTGATGGGAGAGTGTCCCCCATGTGAGAAGAAAAGCACATGGCCGTGATATCTCTGCCAATCAGCAGCTACCCTCTAAAACACAAGTAGCTCTGATCTCTCTCTCAAAAACATCAAATGTTACTCCTTAACAATCTGTAGATGATAATGTCTGCTGAACAAACAGGTATTGCTAGCTAAGCGGAGGCAAGGTATGCTCCAACACATGGCGAGAGGTAGAGCGACTTGAAGATGTTCTTCGAAGGAGTGGCTCATACAAACTCCATAACATTGTTGCATGCCGAAGACTCTGACTGGCCGGCCATATCCTCCACATAGAGAACAATCGGATCCCTAAGGGGGCAATGAGGTAGCAACTCCTGGCGCTAAACGACCATGAGGATGCCCCCGAATTAGATGCAGAAGAACTTTCGTGCAAGACCTGAAGGCACAGAGCCCAACAAGGGATGACATCAAAGCACTCGCCCAAGATCAGAACCGCTGGAGAACCCTTGCTGCCCGATAATCCACATAGCATGGGAAGGATCTAAGTAAGTGAGTAAGTTAAGATAAGCATTATATTCTTGGGATCTGTCCCATACAACATTCGCTTCTACAGCTCTGTTAGGTCACGCTAGCCTAGCAAAGCATCATGTGGTGCTGTCGGCAGCATGGCAAATTTCTAGAAAAATATTTGGTGAACAAGGTCACCAGTGAACACAAACACTTTGGTGAATTTAACAAATCATTACTAATTGTTGCTTTTCTTGTGTTCTTTATAATTTATTACACGTCCTTTAATCTGTCATTTCAGTATCTGCTTTAATAAAGACTAGCCATCCCCTATGGCCTTGCCCATGTACAGTAGTAGTGAAACAGAACAGTGAGGAGGGCCCTCTCCGGCTCCCCACTCCTGACATCATGCTTCCCCCTCCCCTTGGCCCGCAGCCTCTGTCTTAGATTAGCATGAATATATCGCTCCTGCAAGTGAACTATGATTCTTAGTGCAATGAGAGAAGTTGCAAAATCAACTGGAATATTCAAGCAAATTATAGAAAAAAAAAACAATCTAAATCCGTTAAGTAGTTCTCTCGCTCGTTAGCTTAAGGGATGTAAGATACGCCCCGAGGCTGGTGCGTGAGTGAGGAGGGCCCACTGCGTGTCTCTCGGATTTGCGCAAATAAATCAGTACCGCAAGCAAACTATGATACTTAGCATGATAAGAGAAGTCGCAAAATCAACAAGAATGTTCCAGCATATTATAGAAAAAATCCGTTAAGTAGTTCTCTCGTGAAAAGTGGACAGACATACAGACAGACATTGGGTTTTTATATATATATCTATATATATAAAAATCAATGTATGTTTGTGTGTATGTATGTATGTTCCAGAATCACTTCCCGAACGGCTGGAGTGATTTTCACAAAACTTAGTACATATGTTTCTCATTGCTTGACTAAAAATACTGTAGGATGAAATTAGCTGTAACCCACCCCCTTCTGGGTAGGGTGGGGGGTGATCTTGTGGGCTTGTATGCATGTTAGCATCCAGATGACACTCAGAACAACCACCAGAGGACGAACGGGAGGCGATTGTCAGCATTCTTTATTTTTGAGCGCTACCGCACCCCTGCTGCTTTTGAAATTAAATAGAGTTGGCCGGTTCTGATCCTCAACTAGATGATAACAGTGAGTCTTCATCGTTTGTTAATTTATTTTTATTTTTAATGTTGTGTTTTTTTTAATGATATTTTTTCAAACAATTAAAAAAAACAACTTTATCTTCCTCCCGGGCAACGCTGGGTATTTCAGCTAGTATAGAATAGATAACAGGTGCATAGATGGATAGAGGATTGTTTTGTGTAACTGATTACAGTAAACAACAAACATTATTTCTTAAAGTGCCATCCCATAGTACACATGACGCAAAGATGTTAAAGACATTTTGTTCCAAGGATGAGTAACTCATTGAAGATCACATGGTGGGGATTCAGTGAGGACCCTTACAGTCCAGTGCCTTAGCCACTAAGCCACGCTGTCTGCCCAGCCATGTTTGTCACCCTTCTTCCTACACCAATGAATTTACGAATGGCCATCTGGGACACAAACATGATGTTGGTAATCTCTGATTTGGCACACAGCCCTATCACAACTGTACTTAACTGGGTCACCTCAGGTTTCAGGTGCCATATGTAATATTGAGGAGCACAGCATTTGTTGTTTTTGTTCTTTAGCTGTGTTTGCATAAAGTGTCTGTCTGCCTGAAACTACTGTACTCGGCTCCCAGTGGACTGAGTCTGTTGAAATTTGATTCACCTACTGTCCTAGGAAATTTATGCAGAAAAGTTTATTTTTCATTGAGATTTCACAAAAAAGTGTGCTGTATACATTTATGAAAAACTTCCATGTAAAGAGCATTGGCAAAGAGAGAAGCATTCTGTGATTTATTCTTCAAACTTACCTTTCGAGAGGTTATTTCAACCTGTACATTCTCTATCTTTCCCTCTTATACACACTCAATAGACCTTCCTGACGGCAAAACAAATCCCCAGAACAAAATGATTGAAATGGTAGCAGATTGTCACGTATGGTGGGCAACTCAAATCACGTTTACACAGGCGGACTTCAGCTTAGAGTTGATTTTATCTTTCAGTGTGTAGGTCTTTTAAAAATTTAAGTTTAAGAAATACAAAATACTACAACTAACGATAGTGGTGGTAGTAGTCAAGTAAGTTGTCACAAGTATAAAATACAGTAAAATTTTTACTTGCATACTTAACTAGAATGCAACACATCGCCATGATTAAAAAGAATGTATTAAAATATAAAATACTGGTTTAATAAAACAAAAACACATAATCAGCTTACCTGATGTGTTTCTATGATCTTCAGCCACATGACCTCTGGTTTCAAAGTAACCACATTTTATTACATTAGAAATAATAAGCACCTAATTTAAAAAAAGGTCTGCAGTTAATGTACATTTTTAAGTATATATTTCATAGCATTTGCATTTTTAATCGTATATGTATATTGAAACATGGAATGTTTGCATCACTTCAGGTGATATCTGCTGCCTTTAATGCTCTTTCAGCCACCAGAAGACTATTTGGGCTCAGTTTTAACTGCTCCGCTGTACTATTATTTCCAATACTAATATACCTAATTACATTCGGTGTCTCTGTTAATTTATTACTACAAAATACTTCATTAAAAATATATCTGTCTTTGAAGAAATGAATAATAAAATTTCCCCAAAAGCATCTGAATATTATCCTATGTGTAAGCACTCTTACTTATTTTAATTTATCTAGTTTTGTCTCTCCTCTTCATAAACCCTTCCCTGTTTAATAAAAAGACTCAAGAGCCCATATTGATGTTGCTTGGAATAAATCTAAACATACACGGTATTGATTGTCATCGTTATGCTGATGATACCCAGCTTAATCTTAAAGTTAGCCCTGACATTGCTTTATCTGTAAAATAAAAGCTGATGGAGTGTATTGATGGTATTAAGCTTTGGATGGTGCAAAATTTCCTCCAACTGAATGAAAATAAAACAGAGGCCCTACATCCTTCACTAATGAAACTGGCACTCACTTAGGCTCGCTGACAGCAAAAATTCATAATGATGTCAAGAACCTGGTTTGAGTCGTCACTAAGTTTTGACAGACAAATCTCAGCTTTTACCAATTGAGGCAAATCTCAAAATTAAATCTCTTTCTTTCACAGAAGGATTTGTTATTAGTGATTCATGCTTTTATTACATTACATCTAGATGATTGCAATTCTGAATGTATGGGATTGCCTAAATGTGCCCTGTTGTGCCTTTAACTGGTTCAAAATGCAGCAACTTGATTTCTAACCAGCACTAGAAAAAGAAAGCATGTCTCACCTGTACTGGCCTTTCTCCACTGGCTTACCGGGTGAGATTTCGGATTGATTTTAAAATTTTATTCTTTGTATTGAAGGCCTTGCATGGTTTCGACCCAAAATATATCTGTGATCTCCTTCATCTTCTCTCAGGAACGAGGGTTTTGAGGTCATCTGCTCAACTACTCCTTGCAGTTGCAGTCAAGGGGTGACAGGGCTTTTAAAGTTGTTGCTCCTAGGCTTTGGAACGATCTGCCATTCCACATCAGATCTTCTCTTACTATTGAGGTTTTTAAGACTCGATTAAAAACCCACTTTTTCTCTTCTGCTTTTCATTGTGGGTAAGGTTGGCACAATGGAGAGGAGGAAATGAAATAGTCATTACAAACTGTTTTATGTACAGTGGGATGCAAAAGTTTGGGCAACCTTGTTAATAGTCATATTTTCAGTTAAATATATCATATAGGAGACACACACAGTGATATTTGAGAAGGGAAATTAAGTTTATTGGATTTACAGAAAGTGTGCAATAATTGTTCAAACAAAATCAGGCAGGTGCATAAATTTGGGCACCACAAAAAAGAAATGAAATCAATATTTAGTAGATCCGCCTTTTGCATAAACTACAGCCTCTAAACGCTTCCTGTAGGTTCCAATGAGAGTCTGGATTGTGGTTGAAGGTATTTTGGACCATTCCTCTTTACAAAACATCTCTAGTTCATTCAGGTTTGATGGCTTCCGAGCATGGACAGCTCTCTTTAACTCACACCACAGATTTTCAATTATATTCAGGTCTGGGGACTGAGATGGCCATTCCAGAACGTTGTACTTGTTCCTCTGCATGAATGCCTTAGTGGATTTTGAGCAGTGTTTCGGGTCGTTGTCTTGTTGAAAGATCCAGCCCCGGCGCAGCTTCAGCTTTGTCACTGATTCCTGGACATTGGTCTCCAGAATCTGCTGATACTGAGTGGAATCCATGCGTCCCTCAACTTTGACAAGATTCCCAGTCCCTGCACTGGCCACACAGCCCCACAGCATGATGGAACCACCACCATATTTTACTGTAGGTAGCAGGTGTTTTTCTTGGAATGCTGTGTTCTTTTTCCTCCATGCATAACGCCCTTGTTATGCCCAAATAACTCAATTTTAGTTTCATCAGTCCACAGCACCTTATTCCAAAATGAAGCTGGCTTGTCCAAATGTGCTTGAGCAGACCTCAAGCGGCTCTGTTTGTGCTGTGGGTGGAGAAAAGGCTTCCTCTGCATCACTCTCGCATACAGCATCTCCTTGTGTAAAGTGCGCCGAATGGTTGAACGATGCACAGTGACTCCATCTGCTGCAAGATGATGTTGTAGGTCTTTGGTGCTGGTCTGTGGGTTGACTCTGACTGTTCTCACCATTCATCGCTTCTGTCTATCCGAAATCTTTCTTGGTCTGCCACTTCGAGCCTTAACTTGAACTGAGCCTGTGGTCTTCCATTTCCTCAATATGTTCCTAACTGTGGAAACAGACAGCTTAAATCTCTGGGACAGCTTTCTGTATCCTTCCCCTAAACCATGATGGTGAACAATCTTTGTCTTTAGGTCATTTGAGAGTTGTTTTGTGACCCCCATGTTGCTACTCTTCAGAGAAAATTAAAGGAGGAGGGAAACTTACAATTGACCCCCTTAAATACTCTTTCTCATTATAGGATTCACCTGTTTTTGTAGGTCAGGGGTCACTGAGCTTACCAAGCCAATTTGAGTTCCAATAATTAGTTCTAAAAGTTTTGGAATCAATAAAATGACAACGGTGCCCAAATGTATGCACCTGCCTGATTTTGTTTGAACAATTATTGCACACTTTCTATAAATCCAATAAACTTCATTTCACTTCTCAAATATCACTTTGTGTGTCTCCTATATGATATATTTAACTGACATTTTTTATCGTAACAACCAACGATTTATACAGGAAAATAATGACTATTAACAAGGTTGCCCAAACTTTTGCATCCCACTGTAATTGTTTGTTTTACAGTAGTCTTATACAGGGTGGTCCTGATCTAATTATGCAGAACCAGATCATTTGGATGACTTTGATTTATGCGGGGACAATTCCAGTTCAGCGTGAAGACGATTCTTCATGTCGTCAATTCACACACTTCTCAATGGTCCAGGATTTTTCAGGTGATTTTCTATGTAATAAGCTTAATAAGTTATAGCGCAATGAAAATTGCATAATTAGATCTGGATCACCCTGTATGTTCCTTTGTACAGCACTTTGGTATAACTTCTATTGTTACTAAATGTGTTTTTATAAATAAATATGACTTGACTTGATACACTACCAGTCATACGTTTTGGGTCACCCAGAAATGTTCATGTTTTTGACAGAAATAGATACCATTTTTGTCAAGATAACATTTAATTGATTGAATAATATAGCCATGGCATTACTAGAGTTGCTCAACACCATTAGCTTGTCCTTAAATAGCTGTGTTTTCATGCTAACTGGTTGTTAGAGAAGCCTTTGTAATTGTACTAGCACTGCAAAACTAAATACAGTTACTCTGTTCACTTGGGCTGCAAAGTATTAAAGTTCATAAAGTTCAGTTCTGGGTTCAGAAACAGCCAAAATAAAACAGCTTTCTCAAGAAGCATGTTCGCCTGTTGTTGTTTTGCAGAATGAAGGTTATTTCATTTGACAGACTGCCAAGAAACTGAAGATTTTATACAAAGATGTCTGCTACTGTCTTGAGAGAAGAAGGTGAATTGAATGCAACTAGGATAGAAAAAGAGGGAAGGCCAAGATGGGCAACTGCATATGAGGAGAAGGACATTGGAGTGTGCAGTGCGAGAAACAAATGCCTTACAGCTCTTTAGTCAACATCTTCTCTTAATACACACCAGTGTAATCTGCACCAGAGAAAAGATGGATATGGGATGCTGGCTTGACAAGCACAGTTTCAAAAAAATAGCCATATGTGAAACTGCCAAATATAAAGAAAAGGTTAAAATGGGCCAAAGAACACAGACATTGGACAGAAGAAGACTAGGAAAAATTTATTTTGCTCAGCATCCTGGAGTCGTTTTTTTCTCTGTTACAGATGGCACTGGTGTTTGGTGGGTGTACAATACACTCCCAAAATTCACGGGGGTTACGTTCCTAGAGTGCCTGCAAATTGTGAAAAAACGTGAATTTTGGATATGGTTAAAAAAATTGCTATTTTCATAGTTTAAACCCTAAACATGCCCCCAAAACACTTTAATTTAATTTCAAACTCAGCTTAATACATTACCTAAAAATAAAGAATGTAAAGGTAAACCCGTATACTGTACTGCTATGTCTCCCGCAGTGCTAGAATGTAAAATACCGATGTTACCGCTATATGGACTGTAATTCATACAAGCGCGTTTTTATTGCCAGAAGCCTTAGACGGTGCAACTCGTTTTGGCGGCATCTTGGGGCTTTAACTCTTTAACTGCCACATACTTGGGGGTTAATGCATCCCAATTAATTGTAAACATCACAATTAATAAAGAAAAAGTGAAATTTTAATAGCACACATTTTTTTTCATGCAAAGAGCATCAAAATTACTGCAACACAGTACAACACACTGCTAATGAACTGTAAAAAACTATTTAAAAAACTACTGGAACAATATGTACAAAGTGCAACTGACGCCATGGACGAAACTCAGTAAATCACTGAGCCAACTGCGCTTGAACTGGCTGCACACAAGCACACAGAGGTAAGCGCTAATGCTTGCAGGATAGTCTTAGTGCAGCTTGGGTTACAGAATTGCACAGAAACACAGGAGATCGTAGATACAGGAACTTTATTCAAACACTTCAAACAAACGTGTCTCTTTCAGAAGTAAAAGGAGCTCAGTATGCAGTTAGTTATCGATTAAACAATAGACAAACATCATAGGGGAGCACAACCCCCAACAAGAGCAGAGAATGTCAAAGCAATCAGCCAAAAAGGGCAGGTACTGTTCAGGCTTTTAAGTAAGCGTAGCGTCGCGGGAGAAGCCGCAATCGAGAAGACGGCAATTTATTTATTTTTTTGGTGGAGATTCCAGAGACGCACCCAGCCTTGAGAGACAAAAGCAAAGCAAACCGGTAATCAAACAGCAAATAAAGAATGTAATGAAAACAAATGAAATAAGAAAACAACAATACCACCCCTGATTACCTTATGACGATAAGACATTAAATACAACAAAGCACAAACAAAACACACACAGTAAATCATGAAAAAGTTCATGAAAAACAGCAATGGGTGAAATGTAATAATAAAAATAGATAGTCCAGAGATCCGCATGTTGAATGGGAATGTACAGATAGTCCTACCGGTAGTTCCTGAAATGGTGAAGACAGGTGGACGGGTTCAGGAGTGCTCCTTTCTTTGCAGGATGGCCATGAATTCACTTACAATCCTCATATACACAGGCAGATGGCAGACAATCCAGATACACAAAACGATCCAGGACAAAATGAATAAGTACAGGTAACCCAAAAGAAGGCAGACAGACAGGAACTTGAAACACAAATTATAAAAACTTTTATTTTTTTGCTTTTGGTCACCGGCCCCATTTTTAAAAGCCGCGCTGACAACCTTTGACGTCAACAGCCCCAGCTCCCTCAGCAGAAGACCAATCAGAGCCACTGCAGGGACTACTGGGAGTTGCAGTTTCAAATTCTATTGGCTATTTTCACCATCCCAAGTCGCGGTTTTCTCTACAGCTGCTTCCTGTTCTCTCTACAGTACAGTATTGCCAAAATGCCCTAAAAATGTGGAGGATATTTGTGGTTTCCACTAACAATTATTAGTTAGGTTCTAAGGAAAAATCCGCGAATGACTGAGTCTGTGAACTCTGAACTGCGACTTTGCAGGGGTCTACTGTATAGTCAAAAGACAGCTGAGGACCTGTAGGACTTTTGTCTCTAATAAATATGGACATTCCAGCATTAATTTACCTTCCTTACATATGACTCTGTTTAAATATGTTACCAACACTATCCCAACAAAGCCCAGGGTCCTCAACATCTCCTTGCACTGTCCTATTGACTTCAGCAACAGTGATGGGGTTCCCTCACTGGACATGTCCAACACTGCCTCCTGGTGGGCAGGTGTGTCAACTGGGTTGAGGGGTTCCTCATTTTGTTCCTATGTTCATGTATTTTAATTTATAAAGGATGCAATGTCAGAAATAAGGGGGTGGTCTAACCATTAAGATTAATTTCCAAAATAGGAAAACCAAAAACATCTTTCCTATAGGAAATCTAACAAAATATATACAGTGGAACCTCTGGTCACGAACGTCTTGGGCCACGTACAAATCGGGTTATGACCAAAAAGTTTGCCAAACTTTTGCACCTGTTCACGACCACACACTCGGGTGATGAACAAGCCAGTTTCCCTTCCGGTTCGTATGCGGCGATGATTTCCACATTTGTTCAGTCTCTCCCTGTGTATTCCCTGTGCAGGGAGCGAGCGAACGAGAGAGAGAGGGAGTGCGAGAGAGCGAGCGAGCTAGAGAGAGAGAGAGAGAGAACGCAAGAAGGTAGTTAAAAAAGGCAGAAAGGCCGAGAAGGCAGTTAAAGAATGCACTGGGCTTTGTTTTAAATAGACTGCTTCGAGCATTGTTTTAATCTCGCTGTATTTAATGAAGACTTTTTTCTATTGGATTTTAACCTCAATTTCACTTCTGTTTTTATGGGATCATTTATTTATTGAAGGATTCTGAAAGCACTGTACTTTATTTAATTTGGACTTTGTTTTTGATTGTTGTTTTGTTGATTTAATAAAATCACTTGGCACTTTTTGCACCATCCGATTGCTCCATTGTAGTGCCTCACTGTCGTGCTTATCGGTAACATTACCGACGGTGACGGGTTTAAGGGCTCCTGGAAGTGAGATGGGAGCATGCAGTGATCCCGCATTGTCACAGACTTTACCTCAAAACTGTAATCTCCTCTCCACCCTGTTCCTCCTCACTTCCTTCATGGCAGAACTCGACTCATGCAAGGTTAGTTTTCTTGGTTGTTTATGGTTAGTTTTTGTATAAATTACGGATTTTTCAAATGTTCATTTTTTTCCCTGTGCTTAAAACTCATTTAAAAAAAGTGTTTACAGAGAGTGGTTTGTAAGGCTATAGCGTGAACTTTTGCATTGTTAGTTTTCTCTGTTCAAGGTTTTCTCAGTGTTATTCAATGTTTTTACATTTAGTTTACTATTACACTGTGCATTCTATGGTATAATTAACTATTTTTGTGCTTAAAAATCTTTAAAAAAAAATATATTTACATACAGCTTGTAAAGTCCAGAACGGATTAATTGTATTTACATACAATCCTATGGGGGAAATTACTTCGGGTCACGACCAAATCGGGTTGCGACCAGAGTTTTGGAATGAATTACGGTCATGACCCGAGGTTCCACTGCACTTGATTAAATAATGAAACAGAAACAAATTTTCAAACAAAATAATTAATTCAAAGAAAATCAACTGAAACTCTAAAAGAAAAAAATAAACATTAAAAAAAATACTAAACATAAAATCAACTAAGCTGGACGGTACTAATGAAAAGGGCAAAGAAAAAAACAAAACTACCAAAGGTAGAATAAAGAATAAAAGCATAAAGCCAAAACAGGAGATAAATTGCAAAATGTCTCAAAGATGAAAGATTATGCCATGATGCTCTGGATTGTGTAATTTTTTTAATGTTAGGAGTTCTTCTTCTCCTTTCAACCAGTGGCAGATTGCAATGTGGGGCCCCTCCAAATATTTTAAAAAGTCTACTTGCATTTATTAAGTAATCCAAAGTACTCATGAAATTTTTGCAAAACATGTCTGATGTATGTGCATGTTAACATCTATTAAAATTGGTTCAAACATTTATTGGTTTAACTAGCAAAATACCCGCGCTTCGCAGCGGCGAAGTACTGCCTTAATATTTTTATTAAGAAGAAAAGTAAACCTTTTTAAACTGAGGGAAAATATACCAATAATTATTTGTTATGGATCTCTTTGTATACCACATTGTGAGTTCGGCCCTCCGGTTGTAATATGACCAAGCTGTGCGCTGCGCTTACTCTTGAGCATGCAACGTACAGTTGGCCATGTGAACAGTAATCTTGTTTCAAATCTCACAGCTTGGATTGCTGCTGTCATAATCGGTTTGAGTTTCATGGTTTGTTTCAATTACGAAAGTATTTGCAGGACTTGTTGTGTTGAAGTGACATTCGGCATTTGTCAAGCGTTGTAAGCATACAACCGGTTTCATCGATAACTTCACATCCAGCTTTTGAGAGTTTAAACATTCATAAACATCAAAGTGTCCACTACTCAAATCTTCACCTGTGAATCTAAGATGTTTAAGAGGCATTGGCAGTTGTCGAAAGGTGTAAAATATTCAGCCATTTCGGTACTCTTGAAAGCGACAACCGAACAATTCAGCGGCAGCCATCAACTCACATGCAAAACCATAGGTGAAGGGCTTAAGCATTTCACTCTTCTAGTGCTCCTGTGTAGTATAATTATCTCCTGTACCGTCATCAGTCCACACCTTGAACCTTTCCTAGTCATTCAATACATAAGACACAATGTTCCTCTGGATATCAAGAGTGAGCCTGATATGGCCGTGCAATATGTAACAAAGAGAATGGAAAAGGCAGGTGCCATCTCCGGGCATTAGTGGTGTGCTATCGATACTACAAGATCTGGTATCGATCCGATACCAAGTAAATACAGGGGCAGTATCTCCGATACCAATATCGATATTTTTTAATAAATAAGGTGAACGCATCATCAAATTTCTAAAGCTGAATTAATTTTCATTAACTTTAAGTGTTATGTGATTTTTTTATTAATTAGTTAAAACCCAGGACAGAATTTAGGCAAAGTAAATAAATACTTTATTATAAAACACAAGTAACACAAAATGTATTTTCTTAAATAAAGTGCACAAAATTAGAGAACCGCCTTTGAAGAAAATGAAAAATAAAACATAATTAGTGGGAATACAATATACAATAAAAAATACAATAAAGTGTAAACACGCTCAAAGAAATATCCCCCCACCCCCCTGTGCAGAACAGATTAAAGATTTTTGTTCAGGAACAGTATCATATTCACATTTTTTGATTTTATTGCACTTCGCCTGGTACTTATTAACTGTCCTGCCTTTGAAAAAATCCTCTCTGCTGGCACTGAGGTTGCAACCACTCCCAGGTGCTTCTTGGCAAGTTTGCTCAAAGAGGGGAATGTTGATAATTTTTTTTTCCATCAACATAGTGGATCCTGATCCCGAGGAATTGGCCTCTCTTCTGAGTACCTGCGCATTTCAATTAGGACGTCAGTGTCAGTTGTCCGATGCTGCTGAGATGCAAGGACTTCAGCGTCGAATTCTGTCCATATCCCACCTTTTGCTGCAGGTGGGGATCGGTTTTGGTTAGCTCAGGGAAGCCACCTACCAAATTTCGTGAAGATGGGGCCATAAATAAGAAAGTTCAACATGGCGAACGTTGTAAACCGTTATGACCGTTACGCGTAGAATTTTGAAATGAAACCTGCTTAACTTTTGTAAGTAAGCTGTAAGGAATGAGCCTGCCAAATTTCAGCCTTCTACCTACACGGGAAGTTGGAGAATTAGTGACGTTGGAAAGTTCAATATGGCGGCTGACAGTGCCGTCATACCACCAAAATAAGTACGTACATTGGTTTCGGTTAGCGCAGGGAAGCTACCTACCAAATTTGGTGAAGATAGGGCCATGAATAAGAAAGTTCAACATGGCGGACGTTGTTGATCGTTATGACCGTTACGCGTAGAATTTCGAAATGAAACCTGCTTAACTTTTGTAAGTAAGCTGTAAGGAATGAGCCTGCCAAATTTCAGCCTTCTACCTACACGGGAAGTTGGAGAATTAGTGACGTTGGAAAGTTCAATATGGCGGCTGACAGTGCCGTCATACCACCAAAATAAGTACGTACATTGGTTTCGGTTAGCGCAGGGAAGCTACCTACCAAATTTCGTGAAGATAGGGCCATGAATAAGAAAGTTCAACATGGCGGACGTTGTTGATCGTTATGACCGTTACGTGTAGAATTTCGAAATGAAACCTGCTTAACTTTTGTAAGTAAGCTGTAAGGAATGAGCCTGCCAAATTTCAGCCTTCTACCTACACGGGAAGTTGGAGAATTAGTGATGTTGGAAAGTTCAATATGGCGTTCGACAGTGCCGTCATACCACCGAAATAAGTACGTACATCGGTTTTGGTTAGCACAGGGAAGCCACCTACCAAATTTCGTGAAGATGGGGTCAGCCTTCTACCTACACGGGAAGTTGAAAAATAAGTGATGTTGGAAAGTTCAATATGGTGGCCGATAGTGGCGTCATACCATTGAAATAAGTACGTACATTGGTTTTGGTTAGCGCAGGGAAGCCGCCTACCAAATTTCGTGAAGATGGGGCCATAAGAAAGTTCAAAATGGCGGACGTTGTCGACCGTTATCGACCGTTATGACCGTTATGTGTAGAATTTCGAAATGAAACCTGCTTAACTTTTGTAAGTAAGCTGTAAGGAATAAGCCTGCCAAATTTCAGCCTTCTACCTTCACGGGAAGTTGGAGAATTAGTGATAAGTGAGTGAGTAAGTGAGTGAGTGAGTGAGTGAGTGAGTGAGTGAGTGAGTGAGTGAGTGGGTGAGTGAGTGAGTGGGTGAGTGAGGGCTTTGCCTTTTATTAGTATAGATTTCTGTGAGAATACCTATATTTCCTGAGTGAAGGGCACTGGCCAAATGAGAGTCTATGTACTGTAAGTTCTTGATCTTTTTTCAAGCAGGTGACCTAAGGCTGCCCTTTAATTGGTTGCTTTCAGATTTTTCTGGGGATCGTAGCTGTCTGTGCCCCAGACATGTCCTCATTTTTTGGCAAAGAATTAGCATCGTTTTAGCTTTTTTTAACCTAATGTGATTGGACAGTTGTCGGTGCACTATTTCATGTTCATGTCAATGGTTCACACTTCAACACCCGTCATTAACGTAACCACAGATGCGCAAGCGTGACTTTACTGAAATGGTAACTCTAAGTGGAACTTAAGAAGTCAAAGAAGATTTAGTTATTTCTCTAATGAAACACTTCTTCATAAATTGTTTACTTGAAGAAAGAAGAAGATAAAGGAGCTTGGACTGGACCAACCTGACTTAAGAATTCAGCAACAGACAGGTGATCAAGGACGAGCTTTCTCATGGACTTTTTCCCACTCGTGTTATGAAAAACGGAGTTGGCTAACTGGATGTGACGTGAGTAATGCCTTATTTTGCTTTCCCTGTTTACTGTTTCAAAGTGTCAATACCGAAGCTTTGTGGATAATGATGAGTGTATGAGACTTAAAACATCTTTCTGAAAGACACAAGCGGTATAAAAGTAGCTGCAGACATCTAGACAATAAATAGCATGAGGCCAAATTTTTGGGCAGGCTTAGTTAAATGACTCAGTTTAATCAGAAAGTAACAGAGAAATTTCCAGGTCTGAAAGAAAGGAAATGTATGTTCAAGGAAATACAGGTGTCCTGATCGTAGAAGCAGAATATGATTTAGGTTGAACTTGTTCTGTGAGTTTAGTACAAGACAGGTTGGGGGGCTGTTTATGTTTTAAGATGTGGAGGTCTGTGGATCTTACAATATGAATTTGTGCCCTGGTGAGGTTAACCTGGCAAACTTGCATAGGACTGGGTAGAATGGAAGCAAATGTAGAATACAATTAGGATGGGAATGTCTCTGTGGGCGTGGTAAATAATAAACTGGGATTCAAGACTAGTAATTGTATAATATGGATTTATGGAATACAGTAGAAATGTCCAAGGACTGGGCAGTCTATCAGCAGAGGCAGAATGATATTTTTTATAGAACATATGCTATGGATGTATTATATGACAGCTGAAAGTCCATGTTATTGGAAGATTATGGAGGTGGGCATGCAGACATTATGGTGTGGGTTTTACCAGACTGAGGAGCTGGGCAAGTTGGCAGTGGATTGGGCAATTTAGAGACAGGTGTAGTGTAAAATTTGGGTCGCAGGTGCACCTGTTCATTTTCACATCTATAGGACAAGTTATGGGAAGAGTAAGGGGACTGTGGATGTCACAGACGGAAGTTTTGGAACACAGCAGAAATGGGAAAGCTGGCATCAGATTGGGCAGCATGGTGGAAAAGGTATAATACATTTTAGCCTGGATTTCTCCCTTGGGTCTAGTACTGGACATGCTAAGATGAGCATTGACACCACCACAAGACCAGAAGAGCATGTGGAATGACCAGATAGATAGATAGATAGATAGATAGATAGATAGATAGATAGATAGATAGATAGAGTGCATCCGGAAAGTATTCACAATGCATCATATTTTCCACATTTTGTTATGTTACAGCCTTATTCCAAAATGGATTAAATTCATTATTTTCCTCAGAATTCTACACACAACACCCCATAATGACAACATGAAAAAGGTTTACTTGAGATTTTTGCAAATTTGTTAAAAATAAAAAAACTGAGAAATCACATGTCCATAAGTATTCACAGCCTTTGCTCAATACTTTGTCGGTGCACCTTTGGCAGCAATTACAGCCTCAAGTCTTTTTGAATATGATGCCACAAGCTTGGCACACCTATCCTTGGCCAGTTTCGCCCATTCGTCTTTGCAGCACCTCTCAAGTTCCATCAGGTTGGATGGGAAACGTCGGTGCACAGCCATTTTAAGATCTCTCCAAAGATGTTCAATCGGATTCAATTCTGGGCTCTGGCTGGGCCACTCAAGGACATTCACAGAGTTGTCCTGCACTGGATGTTCTCATTGCTCCTCACGCTGACCCAATTCGGAGTCAACAGTCAATCTAACAACCTGTCTTAGAGGGAGGAAAGCAAGAACACCACAAAAACACAAGATGGACGTGCTATGTCCACTCAAAAGGCTAGATCTGAAACCTTTGCAGTTAGACAACAATGCTACACACTTGTCAAATGTTTAACATTTGTTCATTTTCAAATTTGTTTGAGTGCCATCTCCTTTGAAATCAAATCCACATTTTAGTTATGTCTGGACTTTCTACGATGTGGCATCCTTAGCGTAATTTAAAGCCTAAGTATTCATGCACCCATGGAGGATGGCTACTAAGCCTCTTAGCTTTTCTCTCTTGACTCTAAAGAGAGGCTCTAAACTTTTGCTGCACTTTCTGGGTGTGCTACCTTATGGTCAAAAGCCTCTGGAACCCACAAGTTTGAATGTGACAGTGTGCTTGGTACAGCAAAACAGACAATCTGTTTGTCCTGGACTCTACGTGATGGGTTTTCATGTTCACTATGACAGGTCAGAACTTTGGATTCCTTTGTGTTCTTTCAAAGCAACAACTGTGAACGCAGTGGCACAGTAGATCATATAGCTGCCTCTGGACTCTGGGGAAGTGAGTTCAGTTGCAGACTTTGTGTGTAGAGCTGATGATTTGTTAATACCCATGTGGCCATGGGTTAATTACCAATTTCTAAATTAGGTGAGGTCATCCTGGGCCAGACTGACATCCCATCTTTTTTATACTTGATGCTACCAATCTACATTTTGAATGGAAAGGAGTCGGTACCTGGGTAATCATTCAAGCCCAGAATCGGGCATCCAAAGCAGAAAATGACTCAGTGGTATGGCAATTAAAACCAAACTGCAGGCTTAACATGTACAATTAGAAGGCCCCCTTATAGACTGATTGGGCAAACATCCCAAAATGTTCTTGAAAGTCCCATTAAGCTAATGGTTAAATGCCCGCCTCCGCATGAAGCTGATGCTCAGCTGCTTTAATTAGTAATTGCATGTGCCACTGGGTCTAATCATTTCCTTCCAACTCTTCAGGGATTCTGCAGACTCCGGTGCTCTTATGAGTTTGGTCAAGGTTAAATCTGAAGAGAGAAAAAGAAAAAAATGAAAAAGCTACCTGCAAATTTCCATCCACCCATCTGTGTACAGGATTACTCCAGGTCGGTCTGATCGGTGTCCATAGTCAATGTGGCAAACGGACATATTCAGGTGGGACAGTTCAAATATTAAAGGCCTGTCTTTGGACTGCTAAAAGAAATTTCAATAAAAACATGGAGGCAATGCAGAAAGCAGTGCAGCTGCTAACCCGAGGTGGGACGGCAGCAGTACTGGTCGGTGTGTGTTGCAGCCTTCTTTAGAAGAGAAGGACCCAAAATGGAGACTTCATTTTATATTTTAGTGATACATGTGGGCTTAGAAGAAGAGGAGTTAGGACTGAGCAGGATCTACAAGAACAGCAACGAGACGAAAATCAGGTGAACAAAAGGCAAAACCAAAGTATCAAGAAATCAGGGCTTGCAATTCATTCTGGAAATCAGGTGGGGAACCCCCCCACTCCTAAATTTTACACAAGGTGGGATTTCAGACTCTGTGGAGGAGGACATGGGATGAAAGTTTGGACCAAAACCCCCAGTTTAAAAAGCACTTTAAAATGAATATCGCAGGCATTGTTTTTAAATGTAAAAACATATTCTTTCTGATGTTTACGGTAGTTAATACATTTTTCAGCTACAAAAAATTATTAATTGTCTTTGAAATATTTTTTACTGCCGCTATTTTAACTTTTAAGCAAATACTTTTTTAATCTTGTACAAAGAAATTTTCCACTCATATTCAGCCAAAAAACAGATTTGCCAGGGAAAGATTTCTTTAGCAGTGTAACACACACAAAAAAAATTCTAGAGAATGTCAAATAAAATATGCTGACATAGAAAGTATTTTACATTTTTACCCATACTCTGTTTTTCTTCTTAGAGTGTAATTTTCTACAGCATTAAGACAGTTGAGAAGTCAACAAAAGGCTGCGTGGTTGCAGTTAATTTAAGAAGCTCGAGATATTTTGCTCAAATGCAGGACAGTTAAAATATTGTTCACTTAGGTCATACAGCAGCATGCGCTGATTTGCTCTGCCACTTTACAGGTCCAGTGCACTCTGTTCAAATCCAGTTTAAGCAATTTTATATTTAAGGACTCTACTTCTCTAAAATAATATAACATTCTTATTTAAGTGCACATTCTTTATTTATCTTTTGTATCCTAATTTTTCATTATTATTCTTATCTAAATTCAGTTTGTTTTTCTTTGCATGTAACTACCTGTTTTAAGATGTTGTAAAGCACTTTGAGCTGAATCCTTGCTATGAAAATGTGCCATAGAAACAAATGTTGTTGTTGTCTGCATGTTCTCTCTGTGTTTCTGTGCTTTTCTTCAGAGTACTAATTGTTTTTCTCTCATATTCTTAAAACATGGCACGTTTTGTTAAATGGTCCGTGTGTGAGTTTGCGTGTGTATGTGAGTGAGCCCTATGATGAACTAGAACCCTGTCCTGACCCTTTCCTTGTATTGTACCCAGTGCTGCCAGGATTGGTTCTTGTTCTGAATTGGATTGAGTGGGGTTGAGAATGACTATTAGTTTGTAAATAAACACAACATATTTAATTTGAGATCACCATGAATTGTTGCCTGCGGTGGGCTGGTGCCCTGCCTGAGGTTTGTTTCCTGCCTTGCACCCTGTGTTGGCTGGGATTGGCTCCAGCAGACTCCCGTGACCCTGTAGTTAGGATATAGCGGGTTGGATACTGGATGGATGGATGAATTGTTGCCATGTGATGCTAGTTCCTTGATCCCTCTTTGCTTTTGGGAGCCTCTTGAACCTGACTCTGTCAATAGTCATGACCGGGATGAGCATTGCAAACGAGGACAAAACACACCAAGCAAGGGGATGGTGAAAAGTGCAAGTGCTTTAATTAAAATAAATCAAAGTGTTTCAAAAAGTGCAGTGCTCCAAACTGTCAATAAATAATCTGTACAATGAAATGAATGGTTGAGGTTAAAATCAATAAATAGAAAAATCAGTTAAAAACCGAGGCAGTGTAGGAAAGGTGTTTAAAAGAAATCTGCAAGTCATGGTGCCTTCCTGTAAAACTGATGCCTCTCTGGCTTATCTTATTCAGAACTTGCAGCCCAGAGAGATGTCGACCAGTAGGTGAAGACACCCTTCTCATCTGGCCTGTATTCTCGCCACCAATCCCACGACGTCCTTGGGCAACCACAGAGTCCTGCTCCACCCGAACCGCTGCCAATCCAGGCTCTACCCAGTGTGGGTGCTCTGTACTTCCACTGCTGCTGTCTCAAAAGGCTCCTCCTATTGAGAGCACCTTCAGAGCATAATGGTCGCTCCTACTCCCAAACAGGAGTGACCTACAGCCCCTCTCCTAAATGATTGCCACTTGCTCCTCCTAGGGGCTCTACTTCTGTCCACCTTTTTCCACCTTGTTCACCAGCTTGTTTTCTTTCTCTTTTTCTTGCCTGCTTCTCCAATCCTTTAACCTCCTCTCTAAAACCTTCTGTTTCTTTCTCTTTTTCTGTTCTTATCGTGCACTCCTCTTTAATAAGCTGGAGAGCTGTTGCAAGTGTGATTGCCCCGGGCTCATAACAAGGCAATCAGACTACCCACACGTGCCAAAAAGGCAACGCACAGATGGTTGACCGCCTCGCACCAAGCTGTAGACTGGGCATCTTCAGGGCAGACCATTCCCACCTGTTCCCACTCTCCAGCGCAATCGTGTTCATTATTTATTAAAAAGGCCAGTTTTTCTGAGCTGCAGACCCTCTATACCACATGCCAAAACTAAAGGACTTTTCTAAAAGATCATAACAGAAAATAAAGTTGTCTATTGTGGTATCTTACAAAGTTCTAATTTTTCCACTGAAATGTCTTTCTTTTTAGAGTTTAGAGAGGTGCCACATATGTATCGACAGCCCAATTCCTTGAACGTTGCTTCTTGTCTTGTTGCGTATGTCACTAATTTTACTTTTCAGATTCGAGTATAAATGCAGTCTGTCCACCATAAATACTTTTTAGAAATAACAATTACAAGTGTCACAATGTATTCACAAACTGGCAGAGGGGCAAAACTGAATACAAATGCACTAAACAATCCATGTCAGTTTCCTGAATTTAGGTGTTGCTTTGGGCTCAAGAATATACTCTACTTCATTCTATTTTAGTCTTCAGTCTATCAAAGTTTAGTTGTGTTTTTCATAAAACAGGGTTAATGCATAGGGCACCACATGTCAGACAAGTCTTTGACTCCAGCGGTGCACATGCACACACCACTGAACAGTCGACTGCTAAATTCCAAAGCCCTAAGTTCTGGTCAAGAGCAACTGCAACATGGAGATGACATTCACTTTTCAAGGAGTGGATGTAGAGGTGGTCCACTCCTACAAGTATTTGGGGGGTCTACATTAATGACAGGTTAGACTGGTCTCGGAACACAGAGGAACTGTATAAGAAAGGGCAGAGCGGTCTCTTCTTCCTTAGGAGACTGTGTCATATTAATGTGGGAAGTGACACCCTTTACATCTTCTATAACTCTGTGTAGGCCAGTGGGATTTTCTATGCTGTGGTGTGCTGGGCTTGCGACATCACTTCAAGAGAGGCCCACCGAATTCACAAGCTAATTAAAAGGGCAGACACAGTTATGGGATGCACTCTGGGCCTCCTGGAGGTTGTAAGAAAGGAGAGAATTTAAGCAAAACTGAGTGCCGTTATAAACAATGCTACACATCCTCTCTCTAAGACACTAACACTGAGGACTTTCAGCCAAAGAATCGTTCAGCCGAAGTGTGTCATGTTATGTGTTGGGCCAGTAACATACGAGAGGCCTACCAAACCATCATGTTATTTTCTAACCTAGCCAGGGTCTGGAATGACTGGAGTCATGGGGGCAGCTAGAATAATATGGAAGGCAGGAACAAACCCTGGACAGCATGTCAGTCCATTACAGGGTGAACACACTCACACACACAAAAGACAAGGAGAGAATGAAAACACAACTGAGTGCCATTATGAACAATACTGCCCATCCTCTCTCTGAGACACTAACATTGAGGACTTTCAGCCAACAAATCATTCAGCAGAAGTGTGTTAAGAAAGGCTGTGGGGGCTCCTTAATACTGACAGAAATACGCCTGCATAATGCGAATGCGACAGCAGAACTTTTGTTTACTTTTTAATTATCTTACTTTATAGTCATTCTGGTGTTTGTTCAGACCATAGTGTGTGTCTACATTTGTTTATTTACTTATTTATGTACCTTGTTATTATTTATTTATTTTAAGAGCTTCTGTAAAAAGGCTAAATTCCCCCCATGGGGCAAATAATG
Source organism: Polypterus senegalus (assembly GCF_016835505.1). NCBI lineage: Eukaryota > Metazoa > Chordata > Cladistia > Polypteriformes > Polypteridae > Polypterus > Polypterus senegalus. The sequence goes on from NC_053159.1 coordinate 32,811,616, forward strand.
TTCTTTCTGTTTCTGTCTGTCTGTTTGACATTTTATACATGTGAGCCTAAAATGATGTAAACAATAAATTAATTACTATGTAGCAAATAAGGCACATTTATAAAATATGGTGAATATTACTGCAACAAACAAGACAGACTACATACCATATATATATGTGTGGGAAAATCCATGTATTGAAAGTTAAAATTTGCAGAGATTACTAAATCTGAGCAGGATACCAGCAATCCTATGCTGAACTGCAAGCTCTGGTCATTGCATTGTTAGAGACACTGATTTTGCTTGCTAAAGATTTTTGCTTTGACAAAGTTTGAATAAAACTATATAATGGCTGCCATGAAAGGCATAAATTTGCTCAGCCATAGCCATGAAAAACAGGGAAATGATAAACGAAGGCAAAAGATGTGTTCAGGGTAAAAAATGCAACGCTCCAAACTGCAAGATCAAAATAATTTGGCAACCAAAAACACAGGGGCACAACGTTAATCAAAAGTCGAAAACAAGGAGACACCTGAAGCCCGTGTCTCCTTGGAAATTAAGTTAACCAAATTGAAAATAACGAGACGTAGTTTCATTCACAGAGGAATAGCAAATGTTGTGACTAATGCCATGTTTATAACGTGATGTCAGCAGCGTGATCGATGTGGTTACGTAACACTAAAGGATCATCGTACACCCCAAAAAATTAAAAGGGTAACAATGTTGTCAAAATAAATCATAATGAAAAATGAACCGCAAAAACATTGCTTGACTTAAAAACACAAAAGATACAAAAAAAAACCCTTTTATATTAAAATCGTTTATATTACAACCTATCAAAACCTTTTTTTATCACATAAGCAATAAAGTGATATGCTTCTTGTGGGGGCTGCAACACAATACGGGAAGCCTGACTCCTTGTCAAATCTTAAATCCTGCCGACTACACTGGTTTTGTCTACATGTGCTTTCAATTATTGAGCGACAGCAATCAAACAAGTTGGAATCACGGCATGATGGGAGACCACAAAAAAGGACAAAAAACAGGTGACCTCCGTTTAGTGCATTACGCTTCATGTGTCAGTTCCCTGCTGGCAAAGACTGATGTCTTCATTTGTATGCTTATCAGGAATTCAGTGAAAGAAACACCTGCATGGAAAAAAGATTAAAACAGTGTCTCTGTAGGTGCTGTGTACTGTCGTAAGCTAGGGCCTAGTCTTAGAAAATTGAAATCATACCGCCTTATTACAAATTCAGATTGTATTTCAGCCAGGAAGGTTATCTTATCTTTTTTATTTGACATTAGAATAGTTTTGAAAGTTTTTTTTTTCATTTTCAGTATTTAATTATGTTTTTTTTCATTTTCTAAGAGAACAAAGATACAAGAGAAGAAGATGTCATGTTTAATATTATACTGCTTCAACTTTTATTTAAACTAGGCATCCTATTTTCAGCAACAAATGAATAGCCAATGCCTATGTGTAAGCACTGGGAGCAGGTATAGGATAAAGGTTATGGTTTTTAAATATAGCAATAATATTATAGGAATTACTTAAATAATACTTTGGGGAATAATAAAGTATCTATCTATCTATCTATCTATCTATCTATCTATCTATCTATCTATCTATCTATCTATCTATCATCTTTGTGTTCATTGGAAGGAACTGCAGGTTATCAAGGAGAAAATATTGGAGTGCCAATCCAGTCTTCCCCGTTTAATTATGATAAAAATCCAAACAAAACATGCACTTGATGGTGCTAAATTAACAAAAGTCAGGGTCCTAGCGTGAGGAGTCTTTTCTTGGCTGGTAAGTCACAGTGGGAAAGAGCTCCGTCATGCAGTGCGTTCTCATAACAAGTGTCATCTCCTTGCAAGAACACTGGGATATGTAGCAGGGAGGACCAGAAGGGGGCGGAGTCAGTTGCCCTTACTAGTCTTCTTGGCACTGAGGGAGGAAAAAACAGACGCCCCCTCTTGACCCAGGCTGGAAGTGGATACCTCAGAAGAGCCCAGAAGATGATCCTAAGACGAGCGTGCCTAATAATATCTATGTGGAACCTTGTGCTTGTAGGCTGTATAGGCTGGAAGTCATGATGAAAGTTACTGTGTCGTTTAGAGGCCATCTGATGCTGCAGATTGTCAGATTTGATCACGTGTTCTCACTTTGTCCTTGTTAATTTTTATTTGATCATTCTTAAATATGTCTTGTTTATTTCGTTTCTTGTTTCTATACTGACCTCAATCTTGCTGAATTGCTGAAGCCAACTGTTGCCTGTGAAGACACACACCCATGAGACCACAGCCATTTTATAAGAGCTTCATCTGAACTGTGCTGAATGCTATTTTTCCCAGACAGAAGAAAGTGGACAGACTGGGTGACAAAAAGGCTGAGGAAAAGCAAAATCTATTAAAGAGCATAGAGACAAAGCCCAGAGGACCAAAGATCTGTGTATCTAAGCCAAAACAAATTCCAACAAATTAAATAAACGTGTGCATGACGTAACATGCTGGTGCATTCAGGGAACGTTTGGTTTGGTAACTGTTTGGAAAGTTGAAGCTTCTTTAGTTACTTCATCAAAGAGTTGGTTATCACCTTTTTCTCTATTAAATATTCTCTGACAGTTACTAATTAGAGGGTCAGCTCAGGTTGGAGGGTTTGGAGACAAAGTCAGAGAGGCGAGATTGCATTGGTTTGGACATGTGTTGAGGAGAGATGCTGAGTATATTAGGAGAAGGATGATAAGGTTGGAGCTGCCAGGCCACAGGAAAAGAGGAAGGCCTAAGAGAAGGTTCATGGATGTGGTGAGAAAGGACATGCAGGTGATGGGTGTGACAGAACAAGATGCAGAGGACAGAAAGATATGGAAGAAGATGATCCGCTGTCGTAACCCCTAACGGGAGCAGCCGAAAGAAGAAGAAGAAGTAGAATAGTTTTTTACAATGTCATGTAGTTAAGAACTGTGAGCAGATTGGCTTGTAGTGGCTAAAATAGCTTTTACAGACAGCAGATTTCAACTCAAGTTATACAAAAATTGCATTAATAATTTAATTATTTTATTAGTTGTTTGTGGAGGTTTATGACTAACTGTAGTAAAATTTGCTGAAGTGCAATATTTTCTAAAGAAGTACCTGATGAAAAGTTTTGCACACAAAAATGTTTATACATATGCAGTATATGAAAGGTGAGTGGGTGCTCATTTGTGATCCCTTTTACCCAGGACACCCTCCCCAACCTTCCTATCCAGAGCGGCCAAACCATAATCCCTGGTATGATATACACACACAAAAAAAGGAAATCAGAAAGAGGATGATTATGCATAGTCCATGTGAAACGATGATGAATCCGGTCTTACTGTTCTTATTGTGTGATGCGGGTAGAAAAAAAACAGACACTAGATGAATATGGCTGCTTTCTCTCTATCCATAGGAATTCAAGGGTGAGTCCGACTCACCAACAGGAGCACCCAGAGAACCACTGGGCCATATAAAGAAACCCTTGCCTCTTCTTGAAGATTCGCCACACTGTTTCTTATCTTCACAAATAGCAGATGTCCCTGGTTGAAGTTTGATCTAGCTCTGTTCTTAGGCTTAGATAGATGAGCTATTTGCCTTCTGCTTCTCTTTTTTATTTCTCTTCTCTTGGCCATCTGTTCCCCTTAAAAAAAAAAGTCCCAGTTCCTGCTTTGGTCATCATAACAGCCCTGCCGCCAGAAAATCTTGGGTCCCTGATAATTATGGCTGAGCATCTTGGCCCTCTGGCTCCATACTACAATAATTTTGCCTCCCCAAGCTGATCGAGTGACGTACTGTAATTAAATTTATATAATATCGTATTGCAAGTCGTGTCTCTTGATGCGTGGAGGGTATGGTATCTCTGAATTAAAATTAATAACAGTCAACGTATCTTTTTACAACATTTTTATTTGTGTATCTGTATCTGATGATATGATATCAAAGATCACAGTGCCCACCTTTGGACCTTAACATTTGCGTCCTACATGTTCTTGACGTGAATCACCTCATCTTTCAAATCATGTGACAGATCCTTTGAATATTTTGAATCTAAATTTGCACAAGAGGCTGAGATCTCCTCCGTGTTCATATTCCTAAAGTTTAAAATTGGACAAAAAAGATGACATTATGTTGTTTAGGCTTTCAGAGCGACCGGAAAATTCTTAACCTAAGGAATCCATCATAATGTGAAACGCGCCTCTTCTGAATTTTACTTCTGGATCTTGGGATTCCTGATCATCTGCTTCTGCGTCATATCCATTGGACTCAATAAGGCATTTTGGTCTTTTATGACTGAATTGAACAATTCAGGGACTTCTATTTCATTTGCCGCAGCTTTAGCCTCACGCAAGAGAGCCTCCCACTGCTCTGGCCCGACAGGTAGATGTCATGGTTACCTCCCCCTGGAGGCAGCTCTGGTCACAGAAACATATCTATCTATCTATCTATCTATCTATCTATCTATCTATCTATCTATCTATCTATCTATCTATCTATCTATCTATCTATGATGCCTGCCCAATATTTACTGGGAGGGTCCTCCCAGACATAGTCGTCAACTTTAATGCCTGAAGGGATACTCTTTTATCATCATCCGACCCTATAATATAGCTACTGCAGTCCAGAAAGCAAACCCAATTGTAATGCTATGTAGGCTTGCTAGCACTAAGTGCACATTTATTCATGTATCAATTCATTAGCACAAACTTCTATATACGGCAACTCGAAGTGGTGGCTCTGAAGCCAAGGATCTGTGCTGGTATCCAGAAGTTTGCTGGTTCGAATCCCTGTCACTGCCAAAAGAGATGCTGCTCTGCTGGGCCCTTGAGCAAGACTCTTAACTTGTAATTGCTCCAGGGGTGCTGTACAATGGCTGACCCTGTGCTCTGACCCCAAGGGTTATGTGAAAACTACCAAATTCCTAATACAAGAAATTGTGTAAGGTGAAATGAAGAAAAAAAAAAAAAACCTCTAAAATGTCAAAAAATACAAACATGCACTCTTATGTTCAAGCACACCTACACACAGAGTGAGGCATAATGCAGGGGTATCACCTTGTTGGAGCCCCAGTATCATTTCTTGAGACACTTCTGCTAAATAATTTGTTACCTGAAAGTCCTTTGTGTTGGTGCCTCAGAGAAGGGACGTGAAGAATTGTTTGTAATGGCACTCAGTTTTGTCTTCATTCTCTGTACTACTACTTCCAGGGGTCCAGAGTGTGTCTCATATCTGAGCTTTTTTAACCCTTAACTACTTGCACCATTTCTCATCTCATAAGTACTCGTGTGGTGTACTTTATGCACCAGTGTTAAAATACGCATTTATATGCATGCTGTGAGGATATAATATAAAATATTTGCAATCATTTTAAATTGAATATGTTTCTAATGTAATTTAATACCATATTACTTAATAGTATGACACAGTCTTTGACTGTCTGAAAATAAACCTGATCCACTTCTTCAGTGCTCGTTCATCACCGGTTACACCTTCATCTACTGCTGGATTTGCAAATGCATCACATTTCACTTCAGTTGTTGAATGTTCTTTGCAGACAAAGTAATTGCAATAAGAACATCTCATCGCTGTCATACATACTGTAAGTACCCACGTGGGGTACCAAATGCACCATATGAAACCTGCAACTGTGCATTCACTCTTAAAACCGTACTTGTAGCAAATCAAGCTGAGGATTGCTGGCAGATGCTGTAGAAAGGTGCAAGTAAAAGGATGTTGGACAAAAATAACTGAGATTGATATACAAAATACACCAGCGTGAATAGTTAAAGTTTAATGAACTTGTTGGTTTACTGGGTGACACAATGATAGCACTGATGCCCTGAAGTAAGGAGACCAGGGTTCACATCTCAGCTCTTCCCAAGTACAATACAATACAATACAATACAATTTAATTTTTGCATAACCCAAAATCACACAAGAAGTGCTGCAATGAGCTTTAACAGACCCTGCCTTTTGACAGTCCCCCCCAGCCTTGACTCTCTTAAAAGACAACAAATAACTCCCAAAAAAACCCTTGTAGGGAAAAAATGGAAGAAACCTCGGGAAAGGCAATTCAAAGAGAGAACCCTTCCCAGGTAGGTTGGACGTGCAGTGGGTGTCAAAAAGAAGGGGGTCAATACAACACAATCCACAGAACAAAACACATACAATACAGTACAATACATTGTTCCTGTGTCTGTGTGGGTTCCTTCCAGTTGCTTCCTCCCACTGTCCAAAGACATGTAAGTTAAGTAAATTGGCCCTAGTATGTGTCTGGTATGTGTTTTTGAGTGTATGTTTGTCCTGTCCAGGGTTTGTTCCTGCCTCAAACCCTATACTTGCTAGGATAGGCTCCCCCAAGTGACTCCAGTCATTTCAGACCTTAGTCTGGGCTAAGCAGGTTAGAAAATGACATGACATGATGTTTTGGTAGGTCTCTCTTGAAGTGATGTCACCAGCACATAACATATCACTTAAGCATGTTTAAGGAGCTCGTTTACTCATCCTTTCATTTCTACATAGATTTCATTGCTTGCATTTTTACTTTCATAGTCTCAAAGATTGTAGAAGTTACCCCGTATAATTGCAAGAGGCCAGAGAAGTGATCTGGTGTGATGGAGGTTCATGTTTGCCTCTGCTGCACACTTGACTCTGCAGGTGTTTCACTGATTTGCCACCAGCTGTCTCTGTTGAATGAGTAAAAAACAAAAAATATACAAAATATACAAGATGAAGTGACTTCTCTTCGGGTAAATTTGTAACGATAAACGAATGTAGAATTAAACTCACACAGAATGCTTCTCTAATTTGAAACAATTCTGAAACATACCAATGCTTTTGAATGTGTTAGTTGTAATTCAATAATTGGTCCGGTGCACTCAATTCAAGATATCTCAACGAAAACTGAACATTTCCTGACAAATTCCTTGAAAAATAAATGTAACAAACATCTACAAAGTCAGCTGTCTGGGGAGGATGAGCTGCTACATGACAGACACAAAGACAGGGAGAGACCTGACAACGATATTAGGTGCTTTTCATATTGTATTGAAATGTACCCAAAAATGAAATTCATAAACTCAAAGCTAGAGAGATGAGAATCCAAAATCCAAACAGCAAAATCACATTTGTATTACAAAATAGTTTACTATTAATTTTTGCAAGACCTTACGTTACCTTTTAATGGATAATTTGCACCATTCTTAGGTTTTAATATACATTAGAATTTCTTGAAATTATCTTCTTATATAATACGCTACCGTGGCTGTTCATTTGTCTGTCCAAGATTTTAAATCACCTGTAGCTCACAAGTCATTTGAACTATTGACCTGAAATGTGGTACACATGTACTACGTGACCTCTAATGTCTGCTTTCGGGGTGATGATTTTTATTATTTTATTTTTATTTTATTTTATTGTAGAATCAACTAATGCAGTGCATGCGTATGGGTGCCGTTCTCATCCCTACCAACTTCGCCGTCACTTCCCCTACATCTCCATTTCTCAAATCATTCTTGAGGCAGTTAGCTAGAGGGTATCATCGCTACCACCTTCGCCGTCACTTCCCCTGCCTTCATATCTTAACTCTTTGAGGGCTGAATATTTTTTCTAAAAAACTCAGTTTTCTGAAAAGCACACAAAGCGATGGTTTCATACATAAATCAACTTATAAAGTCTGTTGCTGTGTTCTGTGGCTGCTGTCCATGCTTGTATGGTGTCTCAGGCAGCAGTGGTTGTGTGGGGGTGGCTTGTTGGCCAGCAGAAATGCATGGTGGCCCGGCTACCTGCCTGTCTGGGTTGGCAGTGGTGGCAGTCGCGGTGCGACCCAATCTGGTTGGTACGTCTTGTTATTGTAAGTGGCGGTCCTCCCAGGTGAACGTTACTGTAGGTGCATCAGCTACACAAATGTGTCCAGCACCACAATCAGCTGGGGACCGACCAGCTGATCCTGGTACCTCACTTTCGTTTTCGTTCTCCATCTCTAAATCACTTGCATCAAAATCAGAGTTCGATTTAGTGATAATACTCAAAACATCGTCTATGGAGTATTTTGCTTTGCGGATGCGCTTTGGTCTCTCGTCAGATGTTGATGCCATTTTAGAAGCTGTTTGCTCTGTGATACTGATACATGTACAAGGAATCAAGGTCAGATCAACAAAGCTAACTTTCCTTCTAGCAAAGAGAGTCAAACTAAAATGTAATGACAAGTTTTGTGAAAGAGTACAGCTGATTACCGTCCTCTATCCCTGAATTTTGACAGAAGTCGACCACCGCCCTGAAAGAGTTACATCATTCTTGAGGTAGACTGAACACTTAAGTGCCAGCTTAAGTGAAAAATTGAAAAAAAAAACGCACTAAGTAATTGCAACACAAACACTGATTTAATGAGTTTTAATGCAAAAAGATACCGACAGAAGAAAAGAAGCGGGCCACTAGGGTGGAGAAAAGAAGAGCTGCTCAGGAAGCAGCCAGCGGATCAACCTCTGAGCAAACGAATGCTAAACATACAGAGAAAGAGGATGAACACTATAAGTCAAGTGTATCCACTGCACGTTATCGGTTTTGAGATGTTTTCCATTGTTATATTTGTCACAGCAATTTCTGAGTTACTGAGCTACTGGCTACCGAGGTCACGACATCTGGCATCATTGACGTGGCAGTCTATAAAGGCCAGCAATGATGAGCTTTCCTGATGTGAGATTGTGGACAAACTGCAAATTTGCTTAGTGATTCCATCCAGTATCCAACCTGCTATATCCTAACTACAGGGTCACGGGGGTCTGCAGGAGCCAATCCCAGCCAACACAGGGTGCAAGGCAGGAAACAAACCCTGTTCAGGGTGCCAGCCCACCACAGGGCACACACACCAAGCCCACACTAGGGACAATTTAAAATCACCAATGCACCTAACCTGCATGTCTTTGGACTGTAGGAGGAAACCGGAGTACCTGGAGGAAACCTATGCGGACATGGGGAGAACATGCAAACTCCACACAGGGAGGACCCAGGAGGCGAACCCGGGTCTCCTAATTGCGAGGCAGCAGCGCTACTCACTGCGCCACCGTGACGCTCGGCTTAGTGATTCCTTGTTAAAATAAACTTTACTCATTACAGATCTTATGACTGTTTGACATTCATTTTTAATTCACAGTTAAGATTTTGCCAACAGGCTTTAGAACTCCAGGATGTGATCCTAGCGTTGTTTATCGATTCGTCTCCTGTTCATTATTTTGTGCTTCTTACCATCCTTTAGCACCTCAAGGTCCTCAATCACAGTCCCGGAGGGCCACAGTGGCTGCAGGTTTTTGTTGCTTAATTAAAAAGCAATTCTTGCCAATAATTTAATTTCATGGCTTGTTAGTGCTTTAACTCTGCTATGTCAGGTAATTCTCATATCCTAGATTTTCTTTCCCTTTCTAAGGATATCATCCAAATTACTTGAAGTAATTCTCAGTCCTTTACTTTTTTCTCTTCACTTTCCTTCCAAGTATTTAAACCCAATAGTGCATGATAAATACACGCAGGTGTAAATGGTAACAAACTAAATGGAGAAATGCCAGTCTCTTTTGTATGTTATTGCTAATTAAGAACAATTTAAAACCAAGAATACAGCTGTTTAAGACTAAAATAAGCAATAAGGGTTCAAAAGCTTAACAAGCGAGGCAACTAAAGTGAAGCAGAAGTGTTACTTGAGCAATAAGTGCTTCTTATTAAGCAATTATTGGGTTGGAGCAAAAACCTGCAGCCACTGCAGCCCTCCAGGACTGTGATTGAGGACCCCTGCTTTAGCACAACAATGTGAACTACATGGAATTTTAAGATATTAGGATGTACCATGTCACCATTTTAACAGTCACAATAACGATGCCACGCATTGGCAGATCTTGATCACATGACTAGCAGCTGCACTGGTGGCAGTAAACAATATGGTGATGCCTGTATGTCTCCCTTCATTGACAGCTTCCTCATTACGTTTGTAATGCTCTTGACTTTCACCGCAGTCGGAGAACGTCTCACTGCTGAGTTGTCAGTGAATGTGTCTAAACACCAGCAAAAGTTACGCACTTCTTAATCCCTGCTGACTACTCCAGTCATTTAAATGGAATTCCTAGAAATCTTTTTTTTGCAAAACCATATTTTCTTACCTGCTATGCAAGATCTCCTCAACATGACATAATGTCACCATGTCAGATTTAGAAGTACTCTGCATGAGGTTTGTTGCACCTTGCTTGAATTACTCCCATCCTCTCGTTGGTAGTTTTCCTTTCATAGTACTAACAAGTATCATTGATAAACCCTGGCTGTATACGTGCTCTTGTAAAAAGTGAGCTCTTTATGTTTACTTGTCAAGTGAAAAATCAGTGCTTCATTGTAAAATATTTTTTGTTCTAGTTGGCTGATTTGCTGACTGCCTACCAATGTGTTACCTGCACTGATTTTTGGACTCTGAAGCATTGGAGATTTTAATAGACTTGTAAACGCTGCCTAATTTTTCACCAAGAACTAGACTGGAATCTTTATCGCAAACCACAAGTGCTGGTGCAACTGTCCTCCCAAGTGCGTCAATGAGAACACAACTCGCTTATTGTTCTCTTTTTTTTTTCTCAATGACACCTCCTCGCAAGGCTATTTTAGTTTAATTTCTTTAATTCCTCTTGACAGTTAGAATTGCTTAATTTCGCTCAAGCGAGTAGCATTTTAGAATGAGGAGCAGCAAGACCATAGCTTGCATTTTTAATCATTTCCTTGCTCGAGTTCTGTTGGCCCAATATTTGTTCCCTGCATGTTATTTATGTGACACAGTTGTGAATACCAATCTAAGTGTCACAAATATTCTATGAAAATTAACAATTTATATTATTCAGTTGTTACAGAAGATGAATGAGTGAATTGATCAATCCATAAATGGATGGGGGATTTAATGTTCATAATAGGAGATCAGAACTTGGCAAAAAATGGGTTTATAATTATCACAATTTTTTAGGAAGCCTCCTTTAACTAATTAATTTATTTGACACAGGCTTATTCCCCAGACCTTCTTTGAGAAAACCACTTGTTTGCCAGTTATTTAGGCCATGTTAAGTTGATAGAAGTATTTACTTTGTTATTTTAAATGTTTGCCTATAAATTAGTGTATAGTATATGGGAGGTCATTATAACCCCCACAAGCTGAATTGAATTGGTATATTCTAACTATTTCTTGTCCCTCTGATTGCAGATTAGTCTCAGTTAGTGACCTGCCTTGTCATAGGTAAGGCTCGGAAGGCACACAATTTCAAATGTCCCTTAATGTGCTCAGTTGTATGTGAAGAGCCATTTGTTTAGAATGTACTAAATGTGAAGTAAAGAATAGAGAAATAACTCATCATTAAGTATGGAAACAATTGAAGTTTAACAAGAAGAAACATATTTTCCTTTTTTTCCTTTTATGGTATGTGTGTAACAACCTTTCTCTATTCTTGTGTGGACTGTTTGCTTTGAATTTTCATTAAACGTTTTTAAAACAAACCTGCTTTGGACTGAGAGATTTCCTTTGGTATGCATTTGACCCCGTGCTTGATCCTGCCTTACTTACCAGTAGCAACACCACTAATTCTGTGACCACCCATCAAAAGTCTAACATCTATCACACGTGTGTGCATAGGGGACAACTTAAGGGCTCTGGTGATTGCAATTCCTTTTTGCTCCAGGGGTTGGCACTGTGTCCTAATGCATTTTCTCTTCCTCCCTTTGCAGACAGAAGATTGACAGCTGTAACACCTCTGACATCACTTCCCTTGTCGGTCTGCCTGAACCCTCCTCTTCCTGCTGGAAGATCTTAAGCCCAGAAGATCTTGAAACAGTTCATTTTGAAAAGATGTTATCCCAATTATTGCACATTTTCTTTTGTGTTGCTGCCTTCCAGTGTTACGAGGTCACCAGGGTGGTGTCCCAACTTGGTGGTCTGTCTGTTCTCTTACACACTCAATGAAAAATATTGGCAGTATGCTAAAATGATTTGCAAATGGACTAATTCAAAAAAGAACAGCAAATGGGACATCCAGTCCTGCTCCACTCTGTGGAGCTTACGTTCTGATCGTCCGAGTGCTTCTTAAAGTCAGTCCTGGGGACCCTTTGTGGGTGCAGATTTTTATTCCACCTCAGTTTCACAATCAGTTGGTAATCTTTTCTTCAATTGGTCTTATTTAATTATTTGATCTTTTTATTCTCTCCTCATATTCTGCATTCAGAAATGTATAACAGTGTGAATTTTATATTTATAAGACATCTTTATATATAATATGCTACCATGGCTGTTCATTTGTCTGTCCAGGATTTTTAATTACCTGTAGCTCACAAACCGTTTGACCTATTGACCTGAAATTTAGTACACATATACTACGTGGCATCTACTATCCACTTTCGGGGTGATGACTGACCTCCAAGGTTATTCCTCTTTTTATTTTTATTTTATGGTATTGTTGAATCAGCTCTCGGCAGTGGGCAGCAGGGCAGCCATGCGGCTCATGTGTACGGGTGCCGTTCACATTCCCTGCCATCTTCTCTGTCACTTCCCTACCTCTTCATATCTTAAATCATTATTGATGCAGATTGAAGATTTAAGTGCCTGCTTAAGTGAATAATTAAGGAAAACATGCTAAATAATTGCAACACAAACACTGACAATCAGTTTTAATCGTTGGCATCGCAAAAATATGCTGATGGAAGAAGAGAAGACGTGGGCCGCTAGGGTGGAGAAAAGAAGAGCTGCTCAGAAAGTAGCAAGCGCATCAACCTCTGAGCAAACAAATGCTAAACATACAGAGAAAGAGGGTGAAAACTAGGAATGCTCAAGTCAAGTGTATTCACTGCACGTTATTGTGCCGTTACTGGTTTAAAAATATTAGTATTTTAATTACAGTTTCAAATGCAGAACGTTCTTTTGATGTTTTGCTTTTTTCTGTGTAGTTTATTTAACTGAATTGTACCCTAATAATGACAGCAATAAACAGAAGAGACGTTCAGGGCAAAAAACACCAAATACAAGAAGGCTGCGTCTACTTCAGCATCCAACAGGCTGGTTAATGAATAATGGATTATTTAACCAGAACACCTGAAAAAGCAGAATGGAATCATGGTGATGATGATGATGATCAAGTAGAAAAAAATCCCTATGTAATAAACATGAGTGTTGGACACATTCTAGTAAAAAAATGACCAAACCTAGGTTTGCATTCTCTATAGTGACCTCAAAACATAGAGAAACAATTAGGCTTGGAATCCACTGTTAAACAGAAGATGATTGCACCCACATGGGGTCTTCAGGTCTGAATCTGAAGACCACCAGATCTTAGTTTCCTTGAGGAGAACTGGCACATCACATCTTAGTAACATGTAGTGGGGCTGTGCTACTTTCTGCTTCCTGTTTGCTAGGCTTCCTTACAAATACACCATGACAGAACAGGCACAAAACTTCACAAGATATGCCTCGGGGCAGTGCCGTAGCGACCATGTACAATGGGTAGGAATTCCCATGGACCCCCAAAGCCCTAAATGTCTTCCTTTTTTTTTTCAAAAATTCCCACCACCGCACATTTACAAATCCATGCGGCAGGCGTGTGTGACCAGGATTACGACCGTTGATTCGAAAGCGAATGTTAAACCAATGCCAACTCCTGTTACAAATTCAAACAGCAGCTGGCATTTGTCCTACGCTTTGAAGCCATACGCTTTCAAATCACTGGACACTGTGCTGCTCTTGAAACAAAGGAGGGTGGCTGGGTAGCAGTGGAAGTGATAGGGCAGCATGCCGAGCAGCAAAATGCTGAGATGTAATGCGAAAATTCAGTTAACAAGTCAAACTCCTGTGCAATGCAGAACAGAAAACAAAAGTGAATTTTCTCTTGCACTTGAGCCAGTCTTCTGTGAATTGTATGAATATTATTATATTTCTGTTACCTAGCATGTGACCATCCAGCTTGGCAGTTCTCTCTATTGAAAAAGAAAGATCCAAAAAAAAAATACCAAAAAATATTTTTTGCCAAAAAGAAATACAGAAAGAAAAAATGTATCTGATGTGATTTTGTAATTAGCTTTGCTATATTAATAGCATTTATGTGAATACTTTTCTAGTTTTGATTGTGATATTCAAATTACTGGTTGTGAACATTAACATGAAAAACGATCGTTTATGTGATATTATACTAGCACTAGCCATGTGTGCCCAACTACGTTGCGCATGTTATAGTTGTCTGTGAAGGGCTCCCTGTTTAAACGCGGCTGCCAGTCGTGAACTGGGCCCTTCGTCACACAGCATTATGATTTTTTATAAGGGAAACAAAATGACAAAAGAAATCCCTTGGATATTGATTCAATAGGAACGGCCTACTCGGAATCACTGTCCAAATAGTAATTATGTGGTGGTGTCGGAGCATTTCTGCTTCTGTCCGTTCACAGTCCGTCTCGTTTTCACAACGCTATCGTTTCCTCTCACGATGTCTTCTCAACCTTTCTCCAATCTCGCAGGTTGCTTTGTGGCAGCCCAAAGAGTAAGGCAATATACACGGAGCAATGGTTATAAAAGGGGGGCACATAGGTATTCAGGCTCTTTAAAGCATAAATAGGGTTCTCTTTACTGACATGTGAGCAAGCCACGGTACAACTGTGAGATGCGCAGCAATCGCCGGCTACAACGTAACAATAATAATTTCCAGAACGTGCTGCTACGTTTTCATTTATTTTACCCACTGTCTTTCTTTCATTCATATGTTACGTAGGCACGTACCTTTTATCTTCGGTAATCTCATTCTCTAGCCAGGCCTCAGGAGCTAACCAGCGTAACACTGTCCACCACCCCTTTCGTTATTCCGGCACATTGTTGACATCCATGAGTAACAACAACGTACTAAACTGGAAGGTGGTCTACGCATGAGTGGAATTCGCGGACAAACAAAGATCAAGATCTAAATGAAGATCTCTTTAGTTAATTTAAAGCACAACAATGTGTTTAGTTTGAATGTCTGTGTTTTGAGGTGTGACTTGAGTACTACAGTCTTCAGTAGTATAAGCCTGGAGGAGATTCTTAATGCAATGCCTATGTTTTAGCTGTCTCTCTACTGCCATCTAGTGCTTCTTCTTCTAATTCATTCGAGGACAAACAAAGATCAAGATCCAAATGAAGATTATATATAGAGATTTTTATAAAGTTTAAATCATACTTTGTGAAATGTAGATGACAATAAAATGACCTACAATTTTCAATTTATTTCAATGTAATAATTGTAATTCAATGTATTTCAATGTAACAATAAAATGACCTACAGATTCAATGTATTGTGGTCACAAGGGAGCGCCACTGAGCTCAGACACAATTGCACTCAGCACATTTCTGGGTTCAGATAAAAGATTTTTATTTGTCACCATCACTTAAAAGGTGGTGCTTCTGCACTTCAAGTCCCAATTAACCCTGCGGGTGTCTTAACTGGGATCAGCCTAGAGCAGGGGTCTCCAACACGTCGCTTGCGAGTTACCGGTAGCATGCAACCACCTTTCCAAGTAGCTCGCCAAAGGGTTAATGAATCCTACATAAATTTGAGAACTTGATTAGTCAATTAGGGGTGGGCAATCTTTCCAAAAAATCATATCATGATCCACAATCTGAATTGCAATCTATCAGTTTTCAATGTGGCATACTCTTAAGAGAATCATTTTATTTTAAATATCAAACAAAGTTGAATTCAATTGTTCTCTCGCTCGCTAGCTAAGTGGATTTAAGGTAAACGCCCTGAAGCTGGCAAGTGAGGAAGGCCCCTCCCCTCGGCCCGCTGCATCTCTCTTGGATTTGTGCAAAAATAAAAATATCGCAAAGTGAACTATGATACATAGCGAAATGAGAGAAGTCGCAAAATCAACCGGAATGTTCAAGCAAATTATAGAAAACAAATCTGTTAAGTAGTTCTCTCATAAAAAGACATACAGACAGAGAGACATTGGATTTTATATATAAAATATTAGTAAACCTTCAAAATAATGTGCAGTTAAAGTCTCAGCAGCATTCTCAGCATTTCTGGAGCTTAGTAGAGCCAGAAAACTATAAGAATCTTCACCAAGCAGCTCTGAAAATGTCTGCTTTGCTTGGGTCTCCATACCTCTGTGAGTCTGACATGAATGTCATGAAATCAAAGTTCAGAACAAGACTGAGAGACGAACATTTAAATGACTCTATAAGAGTGAACCTCAGTGGCTCCACTCCACCATACACCTCTCTTGTTGACTCCATGCAGTGCCAGTCATGTGACTAACTAAAAAACACATCACACATGCAACTGGACATGTGAATAAAGTGACACAGTGACATGTAACAAAATGACAAATGAAGAAGTAATATCTGTGTATTTGTAATTGCATTGTCTTGTTTTGACAGCATTCATGTTTTAATGTAATAGTGTGAGATACACTAGAAAATGCATACAGACATACAAAATGCACTTGCAGGTAAACTAAAATTTTTTTGTGACGTTTTAAGTCGTGGACACCAACATTTTGTAAATGTTCAGGCAAAAGAAGCGTATTCAGTTTGTTTAGGTTGAAATAAGCTACGAGAGTAAATGGTAGAAAACATAAGTAGCTCTCAGACACTTTCATTTTGTAAAAGTAGTTCTCAGGGGAAAAAAGGTTGGAGACCCCTGGCCTAGAGGAATACTGACACCTTCTTCGTGGGGGAATGAACTGCTTTTTGCATTAGTATTCACCTAGTCCATCCAATATCTTTTGTTCCCAGTCAGGATGAGGATTGTCAAGTTGTTGTGTCCCCACTTCCTCCACTCTTCCATTATGGAGTCTTTTCCGGTGAAGAACTCATCTTCTAACTCAGTCTGGAATACTAATCTGTCCTCCGGGGCACTCATGGCATGCTTACTGTCATTAATATCACCATACACATTAAGGAAAACCTACTCTCTATATAAAAAATCCTAAGCCTAAAAAATTTTTGTGACTTTTTTTGTCACGTTTTAAATCAGGTTTATTTTAAAACCTACATATATATGGTTGGTATCATTCTTTTCAGAATGTATCGAACTTTAACATGATGTTGTTAGATTTTCAGATTCTTATTCCATTTTTAAATTATAAATTAAAAAATATCAAGAACTGGTGTCTGGTGAGACAAGAGATTTAACCACCCCGGGGCCGGAAATAAAAGACAAAGAGTAGGACAGCTGCTGTACAGGCTTTTAAATGTCCGTAGCACCACACAAGATGCAGATCACACAGCACGGCAGCAGAAGCAGCAAGCCCGAAACTGATCGAGCAAAGAGGAGGTAAAAAAAAAAACTGTATTTCTGTGTTTCCCATTGTATCACCGTTTAATAGGGGGTATTGGGAGAGCGACCACGTCTCCTTGGGGTGCTTCAGCCCCCCTCTTCACAACACGAGCGGAAGAGACGTTAAGTGGCTGGCGTGTAGCGCAGGCCAAGGGATTGTCGAATGAAGCGAGCAGGGGGCGAACACCCTAGTAGCATATAAAACAATCAAATGTCCACTTCTCCTGCAATGTCCATTCAATAAAAATCCATGCAGCAGTAGTTTTAAGTTACTTTATATTAAATGTTCATTCAAGTAATTTAACAATGAGCCTATAAATGTTTTACCTGGTATTTTAATTTTAAATGGCAGCCACACTTGTTTCATTCCATCTTCACTAGTGTGGTGCTGAGGTGTCACCCATTGCATGGCTGCAGTCGGGTCCTAATCTGTGACCCTTTAGGTGGTTTGTCATGCTGTATCAGCACATAATCCTAACCTCCTCTTCCTCCTCCTCCTCCTGTTCTTCATGGATCTGAAATAATGTAATTTACAGTGTCATTCTCTTACACAAAAATTAAATATATGACATACAAAAACTGATTTCACAGAAATTTATATTCAATTAATTATACCTACACTTTAGTAAACTTTTTTTTTCTTAAAGTGTTTATATTTCTTTCCTGATTATGTGGAGTACCCCCTTAAAATTTTTACCATGGGCCCCTTATGCATTAGCTAGACCACTGCCTCTGGGTTGTCTAGGTCAGCGTTTCTCAACCTTTAAGTATTTGCGACCCAAGTTTTTATAACAGTTTTAATCGCGCCCCCTAACATTTTTTTGAAAGGAGCCCACTAATACCAATTTGTTCTTTTTTAATTAATGATATAGCACAGATGCATATTTTATTATACCTACTTAACTTTTATCGACATTTATCTAGCTCTATATTTATTTTTCTAGTATCAGAATGTAGTTTAAGTTAATTTGTTTTGGTTTTAATAGATGTATTTTTCATATTTTTGATTTTTGTTTTCTTTTTTTCACATCTTCGCGCCCCCCCTTTTTGTTACTTTGCACCCCCCCTAGGGGGGCCCGTCCCACAGTTTGAGAACCACTGGTCTAGGTTGTTTCTATGATAGGAAGACTCTCCGCAGAAATAGCATATCGTGAAAGATCCATTACATTCCCTAATCCTATCCTGAAAAAAGTAACTGGTAAATTATTCACTTGCTCGATCACCACAAAAACCAATGTAAGTTCATGCACTCCTGTTCTAGCTCCTAAAGAGCACAACAAAAGTATCACCGTGTTGGAAATGGAATAGAATAACAGCATGGGAATATACTAAATAAAGATGACACAAAAACAACATTTGGTCAAGATACAAGCACGAGCCTGGTCACAGGAATAAGAGGCACAAACTAGACAGAGAGGGACTTGGACAGCATACAGGACTGGGCAGATTTGTGGCAGAAGAAATTTAATGTCAGTAAATGTAAAGTATTACATGTAGGAAGCAAAACTGTTAGGTTTAAATACACAATGGGAGTTTTAGAAAGCAAATGTACACCCTATGGGAACGATTTAGGAGTCATAGCAGACTCGACTGCCAGACAGTGTTTAGAAGCTAACAGAATGTGATGTTAAATAGCTCCTTAATGTGTAGTAGTACAAGTCCAAGAAGGTTACGCGCAAGCTTTATAACACACTGGTGAAACCTCATCTGAATATATTGGGTACAGGTTTGGTCTCAAGACTACAAAAATGACATAGCAGCACTAGAAACATTCCTGAGAAGAGTGACTAGGCTGATTCCAGGGCTACAGGGAATGAATTATGAGGAAAGATTAAAAGAGCTGAGCATTTTCTGTTTAAAGAAAATATGATTAAGAGGACACATGACTGAAGTGTTTAAAATTGTGAAGGGAATTAGTCCAGTTGATTGAGACCGTAACTTTGAGTTAATCAAGAACATGGGGACATAGTTTGAAACTTGTTAAGGGTAAATTTTGCACAAACATTAGTAAGTTTTTCTTCACGCTGAGAACCACAGACACATATAATAAGTTACCAAGTACTGTGGTAAACAGTAAAACGTTAGGGACTTTCAAAACTAGATTTGATTTTAGAAAAAAGAAGTGGATAGGAGCGGTGAGCTTTGTTGGGCTGTATGGCCTGTTCTCATCTAGAGTGTTCTAATGTTCTAATTTCTCAATGTCTTCATTTACTGAACGCACCAGCAGTGATGTCACACATCCATGTAGGCTTGCAAATGCAATTAAGAATTGAGATGAAATCATGTCTAATTAATTATTTTTATTTTTATCTTTAAGGAATGTTATACAGATGATTCAATTTGATCACTTTTTTTTATAACTATTAATTACTATGTTTCAGTGATGTCATCAGTTTTGATGACCATTCCAATAATAATGGGTTATTTCTAGGTGAGTGTGTCAGTTTGTGACAACATAATGGCTTTGTTCTCATTTAAAAGCAACCTTTACATTAGGAACTTGGTATACTCTTCAAAATCAGGGAAAGACTTGTTCACTAATAATAATTAATAATTAATTAATCACAGTAAAGAAACAAAATACAAACACTAGTACTTTCATCATAGAAAAGTCTAATTGTTACGGGTTTCTCTTGACCTCATGTATGAACATCCTAGATGTTGGACTCTGGACCCATCTTACAATGAATGTTAATTATCTTTAAATAACTGAATGTTGCATCATATATGGTGATGTCATCGGCCAAAATGCAAAACACGTTGCATGATTTCTCAGTGTTCATATGTTCCTCCTCCTATTACTCAGAAAAACTGCTTCTGTTAGGAGTTCATGTGAAAGCGTTGAATTCATGACCATGAGAAGAGAGATGGTCAATATGCCAAAAAAGGGTCAACACTGGGAAAAGCAATGATCAGCAACCAAATTCATACCATGAACTAAAGTCATACTGGAAGAACAGGAAAATATCAAAAAATTGTAGAATCTAAATATGAAATGCTAAAGTTTTAGGCAAAGGGGCTTGTTTAGGAATCCACCAGGTTGAATAAGAACATGACCTTTCCAAGTGACTTTAAACACCATTGTGTAATTGTGTAGAGGTCATGACCTCTGAAGACACACTCATTGAGTCGCTATAGAGGCCCTGGTAACTAGAGTGCAAAATAACACTGGAATACCCATCTAAGATGGAGGTCAAACATGGTAAAAATAAAATAATAACATCAATAATACTTTGAAATCACCAAAAATAGTGGCATACATGTAATCTACAGTGTTGAGAATGCCTAATAAGAGTGTAAGATTGTCCCCAATGACTCGGGGAAACATAAACATTTCAAATGTAATGTCAATACAACAGCTGTCATGTGAACATGTGGCAATAAATAGCCCCAGTGGACTTGCACTCTTGTCCAGCATTGTCACTCATGCATTGCCATACTGGTAGTCTCCGCCTCTTGCAGCTCCAAACAAATGTGCTCCTAAAATGGATTGATGTATTACTGTTCACTTCCTCACATATGGTTTCAGATTGCATCCAATTTAGTCCTGTTTAGTTTAGTTTTCAGGGTCATGAGGAGTAAGCAGAAGTCCTGTGAGGAACAGACACTCACAAAGATATTTAGAATATCTCACTGACACAAGAAGAATGTGCTAACTCCACAAAGACAGTGCCACGTCTCTGCAGCTTTAAGGCAGCATCACTTCTCTACTCTCTGTGGGTAAAGACAAAATAATTCATGGGATCATGATATAAAGTTTCTCCTCAGGATTTCTTGGCCTAACTTTCATGACACATGGAGAGACATAACATTTGGAAAAGTTTCAAGTGTCATCACAGCTGCTCCAGTCAGAAAAGAACCATGGCTGATGATGTTGTCTGTCAAAGAACTGGCCACAGCCCACCTTGAAAGGAGACCCTAGGACATTATTTCTCATAGTAGACTGGAGAATATCCAGAAATCTCACAGGAGAATTTGAAACTGGTTTTAAGGTAAAAGAAATCCTGTCTGCCTTGTCCACTTTGTTTTTGCCGCAGCAGGCCTTACCAAGACAAGCAGTGCCCAAAAAAGATGGATGTAAAAGTGGACTTTCCATATCTGAAAGGTGCTCACTAACTTTGAATCCATATTAAAAAGGATTGAAAGGTTTTCTTTATTCTTAATGTATGTGCCTATTACAGAACCCTAGTAAAGTCAGGCCACAGCGACTTCCTTCCATTAGGTTAGGCTCCATGTGTGTTCTGCAATTAAAATTTATTCTTAAGAGGTTAAGGACCAAGAGGGAACATGAAGCACGACCTTACATGCCGCAGCCTTTTTGTGTCTGCTCTCTCTTGCATGGGAAAGAGTTTCCACTTGCAGCAGGCAGTTAACTACATTTTCCTCCCCTGTGAAAAGCAGGAGATGTTCAATTAATGTTTTCACCTCAGTTGTGTGAAGGTCATTGCAGCGACAAAGACAGCGTGACACCTGACAGAAACAACCGCCCTTTACTTCAGAACTGGAAAAACGTGGAAATGTCATGCTGGAAAACAGGCAAGTCTGTAGTTGTCTCTCTTTTCTTTGGTGATGAGCACTATTATCCATTGATTTTTAAAAAACAATTGAGCATCTCAGAAGGCAAAAAGTCTCAAAACTGGGGTTTTCACTGTATCCAAGATCAAAAGAAGATACCCCAGAGGGTGGCCTTTAATACAGTGATTCTTCAAAGCGTACTCTTGTTAAATTTTTAAGATGCTTTTTATGAAAGATGCTATTTCAGGTAAAAGTTCTGCAAAAAATTGGGTGAGACCTAACCTGCTATTCAGAAATGCAAGAGGACCTGCACATGTGAACCAAAGTGAACAATAAGGGAGGAGAGCAATAGTCCAGAGAAGAAGACATATTCCTTAGTCTGGTAGGGGACCAGGCAGGTAGGCAGACCCTTTTATCCAGTAGGAAAGGATTGCATGTAGATGGACAGAACCTTAAGCTCAACTGACCCAAGGCAGGTCAACAGAACCTTTAAGACAGTTAGGGAGGGGTGCAGGTGTTACCAGCCTTAGAACAGACCTAGCTGACCACAGTCAACTACATGATAATAAGGTAGATAGATAGATAGATAGATAGATAGATAGATAGATAGATAGATAGATAGATAGATAGATAGATAGATAGATAGATAGATAGATAGATAGATAGATAGATAGATAGATAGATAGTGTCACAAGAATGGACAGGAGACATAAAATGGTTTGGGACAGCCACCCGTATATCATGTCCTGGCTGCAAAAAGGGTTCAATTTTGCAGAGTTGTGTCTGGTTCGAAGTCCAAAACAGAACTCATGACACGTGGCAAAGATGGCAGCTTTAAAGGTCTGGACAGGAAGTGATGTCATCATGGACACAGAACTGGAAGTGACATCATTACAGGTGCCGGGAAACAAGAAGTGATGTTGTCTGGGCAGGAAGTGACATCATCATGGGCGCCGGAACCCTGTGGAATTTCCTGTGAACGGTCTGCAGAGGATTACAAGAAAAAGTCATTGCACCTCGCCACCCCGGGTAATACATTGTCACTAACTGAATTGTCACTATTCGAGCCCTTTAGCTGCCTCCCATGTGCATGTGTGTGACAATAGATAGATAGATAGATAGATAGATAGATAGATAGATAGATAGATAGATATGAAAGGCACTATATAACAGATATGTAAGACACTGTTTAAGAGATATATAAGATATAATGAAATAGATAGATACAGTAGATAGATATGAAAGGCACTATAGAGTCTGAAGACACACACACCAGAATGAATAAAAAAATGAAAATTAAGAAGAAAGAAAACATTCTGACGTGGCTGTCATTATACAAGTGTACTGCTGTATTGCAGCAATAAGATGCTGCAGATGTTCTATCAGGCGGTTGTGGCGAGCGCCCTCTTCTACGCGGTGGTGGGCTGGAGAGGCAGCATAAAGAAGAGGGATGCCTCATGCCTGGACAAACTGGTGAGGAAGGCAG
This sequence comes from Polypterus senegalus, assembly GCF_016835505.1. Lineage (NCBI taxonomy): Eukaryota > Metazoa > Chordata > Cladistia > Polypteriformes > Polypteridae > Polypterus > Polypterus senegalus. The sequence continues at coordinate 32,834,914 of NC_053159.1, forward strand.
GCTGTATTGTAGGCACAGAGCTGGACAGTTTGACATCAGTGGCAGAGCGATGGGCGCTGAGCAGGCTCCTGTCAATAATGAAGAATCTACTGCATCCACTGAACAGGAACATCTCCAGATACAGGAGCAGCTTCAGCGACAGACTGCTGTCACTATCCTGCTCCACTGACAGACTGAGGAGATCGTTCCTCCCCCACACTATGCGACTCTTCAATTCCACCCGGTGGGGGTAAATGTTAATATTATACAAAATTATTGTCTGTCTGTTATACTTTCATTGTTATCACTCTATAATTTAATATTGTTCTTTATCAGTATGCTGCTGCTGAAGTATGTGAATTTCCCCTTGGGATTAATAAAGTATCTATCTATCTATCTATCTATCTATCTATCTATCTGTTGGAATTAAGGAGCCCCAGTAACATTTCTTAAAACACTTCTGCTGAATAATTCATTGACTGAAACTCCTCAGTGTTAGTGTGTCACAGAGTGGATGTACAGCATTGTTCATAATGACACTCAGATTTACTTTAATTCTTTCCTTTTCTAAGACCTCCAGGGGGTCCAGAGTGTGTCCCATAACTGAGCCTGTCTATTTACCAGCCCAGCACACCACAAAATAGAAAATCACACTGGCCTTCACATAGAAGATGTGAAAGATGTCACTACCCACTTTAAAGGATTGCAGTGTCCAAAGAAAAAAGGACTTACTCTGCCCTTTCTTTAATTGTTCCCCTGTATTACAAGACCAATCCAAACTGTCCACCCCACCCCAGTACTTGTAGGAGTGGAGCACCTCTACACTCACTCCTTGAATAGTGAGCAGACATAGAGGCACTTTGGTGCAGTGAAAGTCAATGACCAGCTCCTTGGTTTTACTGATGTTTAGTTGCAGGCAATTCTTTCTGTGCCAAGAAACAAAGTTTTCCACCTGACTCCTCTACTCTGTCTTGTCCCCTTTATCAATACATCGTATAAATGTAAAATCATCTGAGAATTTCTGCAAGTGACGACTTGGTGGTATATTTATAGTCTGGGGTGTACAGAGTGAAGAGTAAAGGAGACATCACTGTTCCTTGTGCTGCTCCAGTATTGCTCACATTCATATCAGAAACACCGTCCTTGAGTCTCACAAACTGTGGTATGCCTGGCAGGTTGTCCATTATCCAGGACACCATAAGTTCACTCACAGATCTCTCTATCTATATCCATCCATCCATATCGCTCTGTTTTCCCCTTACCAGAGATGGTTAGATGGCATTGAAGGTATTGGGGAAATCAAAAAACATAATCCTCACAATGCTACCACCTTTGTCCACATGAGAATACGCCTTGTAGAGCAGATAGATAATTGAATCCCCCACTGCAATCTTTGTCTGACAGGCAAACTGCAGTGATTCCAGGTGGTCTATTACAAGAGTACTCATATATTCCAGGACCAGTCTCTCAAACGTCTTCATGATATGAGACGTAAGTGCCACTGGTCTGTAGTCATTAGGTGAAGGGGTGGCTGCAGTCTTTGAAATGGGAACAATGCTGGATGTTTTCCACAGCAGTGGCACTTTCTGAAGCATTAGGGAAAGACTGAACAGATTACAGAGGACACCAAAAAGATGGTGTGCACAAGCTTTAAGAATCTGAGGACTGACTCCATCTGGTTCTGTCACTTTTTTGTGTGTAGCTTCCTCAGTTGTCTCCTTACTTGGTCTTCAGTTACGGACAGCCCACACTGATGGTCAGAGGTGGACGTGTCACTGGCCATTCTAGCTGAAGGGTAGGAATTGTTGATGTAGTAGGGATGGTATAGGGAGACTGGTCATTGAGCGTCAGTGGTGGCAGTGGGAGGGCAAATCTGTTAAAAAATCAACATGATACTGTAGAATGATAGAGAATGAGAAACATGTGTGAAGCCCAGGAATGTACCACCGCCTTAACCCCTGACACAGACAGGCAGCACACAAGTTCAACATACAACACCCGGTTTATTTACAGTTTTGTGCACAGTACACTAACACAACACAGTCCTTTCTCTGCCTGCCAATTCATCCACCTCCACTGCCTCCACAGGCTTTGTCTTCTTCCTCCCGACTTTGGCCATTGAATGGAGTGAGGCAGCTCCTCTTATTCAGGTCCTGGGAGTGTCCCAGGTGGGTCATCTCTATTACCTGGAATCACTCCCAGGTGTGCTGGAGGTCCTTTAAAGGGCTCTGTGGTTCCCCCTGGTGGCCCCCACAGAACCCAACAGGGCTGCACAAAACTTCAGTACCCGGCATGCCCTGCAGGAATCCATTGTGCCACAGTCGCCCAGGAGGGCTGCCTTCTAGTGTCCTAGGGGAGGTATTACCTCACCAATGCCCTCTCCCCTGGTCCTTCCATTCTGTTGGCGCCCCAGCCAGGTAGTGGTCATGGCCACACATCACACATGTTAGCGTGCAGTGTTCAAGTGGCTTCTTTTTCTTTTTTCATTTATACTAAACACCATAAGGCTACATATTACTGAATAATTTTTGTTCTTTTTGTATCTTTCCAAATACTCAAACAGAGTTAAGCAATTCTTACACATGAGCTATAAAGTAGACAGTATATTACATTACTCACTGTAAATGGTCATTATGGTGCCTATTTTGTTGTGGTAAGGTCCTTGGGTGATCCTGCTTTTCCTTTTTGGACTTTTTACTATGAAGGCCTGAACAGAATACCCCAAACACCATCTGTAGCCCTTGTATGTTTACTCTTACCAGTCTGGCCATTGTCAGTTTTGACTGCTATTGCAGTTAAATACTCTCCTCTTTATTTACATCTGTAACTGAGGAAAACTTGACAGAATACAGAATACTAGATCAAGCAGAAGAGAAAGCTACACATTTATTCATATATTATAGATCAGGGGTGTCCAATGCGTTGATTGCGATCGACCGGTAGATCGCAAAGGTAGTGCAGGTAGATCACATTGCATTAAAAAAAAAACAATTAAATGTTAGTCTATCATATATCCTCCCTATGGCATTTGCTACTTGATTGACATACTGGGCGACCAGTCTGAGATCTCTTTTCTTCTAACACACTGGTCATCCCACACACACGATCAAATGTGTCAGCTAATGCAAAATTCTGGCTATCTAAGTAATTTAGTCAGCCTTCCAATTTATATCGACTGAAGAAGGGATTTAAAAAACAATTGTTTTGGGGAGGGTATGGGCTGGATGTGGAATTGGAAGAGGATTTTTTTTCTCTCACACTGTCACAATCGAAGTGCGTTTGTCTGATCTGTCAATCTATCATCACTATTCCAAAGAAGGAAAATGTTGAAAGGCACTTTCGAACTGTTCATAAAAACTACAAAACTGACTTCCTTCCGAAAAGCAATCTGAGAAAGAGAAAAGAGAGGGAACGAAAATCGCAGTTAATCGGACAGCCGTCATTTTTCACTCGGCTGAATTCAAAAGCTCCTTCACTGCTTTATTCGGCTCTACTTATTTATGCGAGTCAGCCTTTTCCCAAATGACGATTATTAAATCCAAATACTGTAGTGACCATAAATGTATTGAATTGTTATTGGGCCATAAAGGTTATTTAGTTATGCAAGATACGACAACATGCATTTTATGTATAAAGTATACACAGTATATATATATATATATATATATACTCATATATATATATATATATATATATATATTCATATATATATATATATATATATATATATATATATATATATATATATATATATATATATATATATATATATATATATATATATACTCAGCAAAAAGAAACGTCCTCTGACTTTCAACTGTTTTACTTTCAGTAAACTTAATGTGTAAATATTTGTATGAACACTAAAAGAGTCAACACCATAAGACATAAACTAAAAATGTTTCACAATTTGTCCCTGAATGAAGGGAGGCTCAAAATCAAAAGTACCAGTCAGTATCTGGTGTGGCCACCAGGTGCTTGAAGTACTGCAGTGCATCGCCTCCTCATGGACTGGACCAGATTTGTCAATTCTTGCTGTGAGATGTTACCCCACTCTTCCACCAAGGCACCTGCAAGTTTCTGGACATTTCTGGGGGGAATGGCCCTAGCCATCGATCCAAATCGATCCCGCTCCAGGGTACAGACCTCGGTGTAACGCTCATTCCTTCGACGATAAACACAAATCCGTCCATCACCCCTGGTGAGATAAAACCGTGACTCATCAGTGAAGAGCACTTTTTGCCACTCCTGTCTGGTCCAGCGAAGGTGGGTTTGTGCCCATAGGTGGCGTTGTTGCTGGTGATGTCTGGTAAGGACCTGCCTTACAACAGGCCTACAAGCCCTCAGTCCAGCCTCTCTCAGCCTATTGCGGACAGTCTGAGCACTGATGGAGGGATTGTGTGTTCCTGGTGTGACTCGGGCAGTTGTTGTGGCCATCCTGTACCTGTCACGCAGGTGTGATATTCGGATGTACCGATCCTGTGCAGGTGTTGTTACACGTGGTCTTCCACTGCGAGGATGATCAGCTGTCCTTCCTGTCTCCCTGTAGCGCTGTCTTAGGCGTCTCACAGTGCGGACATGGCAATTTATTGTCCTAGCCACATCAGCAGTCCTCATGCCTCCCTGCAGCATGCCAAATGCACATTCACGCAGATGAGCAGGGACCCTGGGCATCTTTCTTTGGGTGTTTTTCACAGTCGGTAGACAAGTCTCTTTAGTGTCCTGCGTTTTTAGAACTGTGACCTTAAATGCCTACTTTCTGTAAGCTGTTAACGACCATTCCACAGGTGCATGTTAATTAATTGATTATGGTTAATTGAACATGCATGGAAAACATTGTTTAAACCCTTTACAATGAAGATCTGTAAAGTTATTTGGATTTTTAAAACATTATTGTTGAAATACACAGTCCTGAAAAGGGACGTTTCGTTTTGCTTATATATATATATATAGTATATATATATATATATATATACACATATATATATATATATATATATATATACAGTGGTGTGAAAAACTATTTGCCCCCTTCCTGATTTCTTATTCTTTTGCATGTTTGTCACACAAAATGTTTCTGATCATCAAACACATTTAACCATTAGTCAAATATAACACAAGTAAACACAAAATGCAGTTTTTAAATGATGGTTTTATTATTTAGGGAGAAAAAAAAAAATCCAAACCTACATGGCCCTGTGTGAAAAGTAATTGCCCCTTGTTAAAAATAACCTAACTGTGGTGTATCACACCTGAGTTCAATTTCCGTAGCCACCCCAGGCCTGATTACTGCCACACCTGTTTCAATCAAGAAATCACTTAAATAGGAGCTGCCTGACACAGAGAAGTAGACCAAAAGCACCTCAAAAGCTAGACATCATGCCAAGATCCAAAGAAATTCAGGAACAAATGAGAACAGAAGTAATTGAGATCTATCAGTCTGGTAAAGGTTATAAAGCCATTTCTAAAGCTTTGGGACTCCAGCGAACCACAGTGAGAGCCATTATCCACAAATGGCAAAAACATGGAACAGAGGTGAACCTTCCCAGGAGTGGCCGGCCGACCAAAATTACCCCAAGAGCGCAGAGACGACTCATCCGAGAGGTCACAAAAGACCCCAGGACAACGTCTAAAGAACTGCAGGCCTCACTTGCCTCAATTAAGGTCAGTGTTCACGACTCCACCATAAGAAAGAGACTGGGCAAAACGGCCTGCATGGCAGATTTCCAAGACGCAAACCACTGTTAAGCAAAAGAACATTAGGGCTCGTCTCAATTTCGCTAAGAAACATCTCAGTGATTGCCGAGACTTTTGGGAAAATACCTTGTGGACTGATGAGACAAAAGTTGAACTTTTGGAAGGCAAATGTCCCGTTACATCTGGCGTAAAAGGAACACAGCATTTCAGAAAAGAACATCATACCAACAGTAAAATATGGTGGTGGTAGTGTGATGGTCTGGGGTTGTTTTGCTGCTTCAGGACCTGGAAGGCTTGCTGTGATAGATGGAACCATGAATTTTACTGTCTACCAAAAATCCTGAAGGAGAATGTCCGCCATCTGTTCGTCAACTCAAGCTGAAGCGATCTTGGGTGCTGCAACAGGACAATGACCCAAAACACACCAGCAAATCCACCTCTGAATGGCTGGAGAAAAACAAAATGAAGACTTTGGAGTGGCCTAGTCAAAGTCCTGACCTGAATCCAATTGAGATGCTATGGCATGACCTTAAAAAGGCGGTTCATGCTAGAAAACCCTCAAATAAAGCTGAATTACAACAATTCTGCAAAGATGAGTGGGCCAAAATTCCTCCAGAGCGCTGTAAAAGACTCATTGCAAGTTATCGCAAACGCTTGATTGCAGTTATTGCTGCTAAGGGTGGCCCAACCAGTTATTAGGTTCAGGGGCAATTACTTTTTCACACAGGGCCATGTAGGTTTGGATTTTTTCTCCCTAAATAATAAAACCATCATTTAAAAACTGCATTTTGTGTTTACTTGTGTTATATTTGACTAATGGTTAAATGTGTTTGATGATCAGAAACATTTTGTGTGACAAACATACAAAAGAATAAGAAATCAGGAAGGGGGCAAATAGTTTTTCACACCACTGTATATATATATGCATATATATATATATATATATATATATATATATATATATATATATATGTATATATATGTATATATATGTATATATATATATATATATATGTATATATCATTTTTAATGTAGATAGCTTGCATGCCGAAAAACTGTGGGCACCCCTGTTATAGATAATTAGCAAAATACCTGTGCTTCACAGCAGAGAAGTAGTGTGTTAAAGAAGTTATGAAAAAGAAAAGGAAACATTTTGAAAATAGCGTAACATGATTGTCAATGTAATTGTTTAATGAGTGTTGCTGTCATATATATATTTATATACACACACACACACATATAAACATATATACATATACATATATACATATATACATATCTACATATACACATATCCATATATATACATATATACACATATCAACATACAGTATATATACACATACATATACACATACATACATACAGATAAATATACATATTAAACATGGGCGATATGGCCTAAAATCAATATCACGATAAATTGAGCAGTTAACCTCGATAACGATAAATGGACGATAACCACCCCAAGTGCCAAAAAAACAAACTTTTTTTTTTTCATTTGATGGGGCTGTGGCAGGCAGCATAGTTCCTCCAGTTATTTTGATAATATTATTCCCCCTAGACCTATTCATTGCAATTATATTATTACCACTTTAAAGGACTGTAAAATGTCACTGAAAATAAATGAAGACAATAGTAGTAAGTACTTTTAGTGGTTAAGATTTATTAACTGAACAAAATAAAAAGTGTAGGATACAATATGTAACCATGCTCTCTAAAAAATGTGTATCCCTTGTAAACAAAATAGTTTAATAATAAATATGTTTCACATTGGCTATTCACAAAGTAAACAATGATTGTGCAAATGTAATGCCATCATGGACAAAGGCCTATCTCTGCTAAGGCCTTGAGGTAGCATATCTATCCAAATCTTCACACCCAACATCACCCCAATTCATGGTCTAATTCTCAAATAAAGCAAGCAAAATAAAGTAAGAATTAAATAAGACCTCTCAGACCATATTTACAAAATTAAAAAGGGTTGGCACAGTAATAAAACATTTTAAAAATCATGTATTTTGCTACATTTCACAGCACAACATGATCAACACTGGCTCACAATAAGTCTTCTGTAAAACTTTCTGGATACACTGCTGCTCAGCAGTCTTAAGTATTTTTATGCCTATATAAACATTATTCAAACATTAATACTTTCAATTTTGAATATGACACACAGAATTAAAGTCACTTTAAAACACACCAGATGTCACCACCCAAATATATTAAGATGTACACACTTACCGACTGCCAGGTGCAGCCTGTGCCCAAAACATTGCACCCGTGTCCATTTATTGAGCTTGACAGCTTTCACAATATTTGGGCCGTTGTCAGTTGTTATAGCAACAAGGTCCTCTTCACTGATGTCCCATGCAGACAGCATCGCTCTCAACCCTGTCCAACCATCTCCCCCGTGTGATCAGATGGAAAATAGGCCGTCTCGAGCACTCTGGTACGCAGCTCCCATTTGTTGTCGATGTAATGAACTGTGAGACTAATATACGGCTCCATTGTGCGGCTGGACCAGAGATCGGATGTGGCTGCAACGTGCTTAACGTATCTCAATTCAGCAGCAACCTTTTTCCTCTCTGTGCTGTACATGCTGGAAATGATAGTTTTGAAAAATATTTTCGTGATGGGAGTTCGTATCTCTTGTCAATTATTTTCATGAAGTGTCTGAACCCGTTGCGTTCCACTGTAGCAATAGGAGCCATGTCTTTTGCTATGTGGTAGCCTATAGCATTTGTGATTTCTTGCCATCTTTTTGAAGTTCGCTCATATAGTTGAGTACTAGCAAATGCTTCGGTTATTGACCGCTGCCTGGTGGAGGAAGACGTTTTTGCTGGTCCTCCTAATCTCTTCTCGCTTTGAGCTTTTTTTATGTCTTCGAATTGAATCACATGGTTGTGCTGCAGGTGGTGGAAGAGGTTGGTTGTGTTACCTTGACTTGACGCAACAGTCTTTTGCAGAGTTTACATTTAACAATTTTTGATCAATATCATCCTTGTTGAATCCAAAATGTTGCCAAACGATTGATGATGCATTTTTTTTGTTAACAAGCGTCTCCTCTTCCTCCTCCACCAGCTCTACCTTCGTCGCTGCTGCTTCAACATTTAAATCGTCCTCCATTTGTTCACCCGTGTCTCGTCTTGTTACAGGTAGTAGAGTCATGTGACTCCACCCCGTCAAGTCTGTAACGTAGCACAGCGTCTTAAAGGGACATGAACATCGCCAACCTGCACATGCCTTTTCTTTTTTTTTAAAATACCGAATTTACCAACATGGGCAAAATGACGTCGATGAGAGTCATAAATTTCGGTAACGATAAATTTTTGATATATCGCCCAGCCCTAATACATATATATACACACATACACATATACAGTGTATATATATATCTGTATATATATATATATATATATATATATATATATATATATATATATATATATATATATATATATATATGGCACGGTGGCGCAGTGGTAGCGCTGCTGCCTCGCAGTTAGGAGACCTGGGTTCTCTTCCGGGTCCTCCCTGCGTGGAGTTTGCCTGTTCTCCCCATGTCTGCGTTTTCCCTGGCGCTCGGTTTCCTCCCACAATCCAAAGACATGCAGGTTAGGTGGATTGGCGATTCTAAATTGGCCCTAGTGTGTGCTTGGTGTGTGGCTGTGTTTGTGTGTGTCCTGCGGTGGGTTGGCACCCTGCCCAGGATTGGTTCCTGCCTTGTGCCCTGGGATTGGCTCCAACAGACCCCCGTGACCCTGTATTCGGATTCAGCGGGTTGGAAAATGGATGGATGGATGGATATATATATATTGTCAGGGATGCCAGGGCAACGACCCGGCTGGGACGCCATGAAGGACTGGAAGAGGGTCAAAGCCCACCCTGGATCACTTCCTGGTTGCTCTGCGGGCCACGGGTTGAGGGCATGGAAGCCCTACCCTGTAGGGGCCTGTGGTCACCGCCAGGAGGCGCCCCAATGCCTTGGGGACCTGTTGCTTCCTGGTGTGGCGGAAGTGCTGGGGGGAAGACTTTGGACGACACCCGGAGAGCTGCGGGGGAGTGTCGGAAGCACCTGGAGCTCATCTGGGTCATGTATAAAAGGGGCCGTCTCCCTTCATTCGAGGCTGGAGTCGGGAGGAGGAAGGACGAAGCACAGAGGAGGTGTGGATGCGGCCCGAAGAAGGCATTTGTGGCCAGGACTGTGTGATTATTGGGGTTTGTGCACTAATTTGGGTCTTAGTGACCATTATTTGGGTCTGTGTGACCGTTGAAAATAATTGTAATAATTGCAAATAAACGTGTGGTGGTTGAGAAACAACGTGTCCGTCTGTCTGTGTCCGGGTCGGCTCCCCATTATATATATATACATATACATATACAGTATATATAGATCTACATATATACACACATATATATATACATATCCACATATATATACAAATAGCAAAATACCCGCGCTTTGCAGCGGAGAAGTAGTGTGTTAAAGAAGTTATGAAAAAGAAAAGGAAACATTTTAAAAATAACATAACATGATTGTCAATGTAAGCAGCAGAGCCTTATTGGAAATTGGAGGCATCTGAATTGAAATGGGAGATCAGAGGGTGTAACAGGGATGCGAGGAATAAATTGAGTGTGGAGAAACTCTAGAGACAATGTGTGTATTAACTTGTGGATTTTTCTGTGAGTATTTGGTGGCAGTGTGACGAAGTTGCTTTCGCAAGACCGCGTTAGCTGTGGAGTTCAACTCGGAGCATATTCTTTTCCCACCTTGTCAATTGTGTAATGTGTTTTTGGACAGGTTTGATGCATGGAAGTGATCACTCGTACTGCGCTCAGTCAGTTCACGTGAGCTGCTCTCTTGTGTGATGTTGTGATGTCCATGGCTTTATTTAATGTTAGCTAAGACCCGGCACTTAAAAGTTTCTCGCTCCAGCAATTTTAACTCCGTTACAAAGTGATCCACAGTCTCGTTTATACCTCGTGTCTTCTCATTAAACTTGTATCTCACAAATAAAGTATTCGGCATTTTTCTTCATCGCTCTTTGGGAGCTCTTCCTTCTTTTCTATGTACTGCGGTCACAGTCAGTTCACGTGATTACATAGGAGGCGTGATGATGTCACATGCAGCTCCACCCCCCACAGCCATCGAGCTAACGTCCATTACAGTATATAGAGAAAAATAGGTTCCAGTTATGACCATTACGTGTAGAATTTTGAAATGAAACCTGCCCAACTTTTGTAAGTAATCTGTAAGGAATGAACCTGCCAAATTTCAGCCTTCTACCTACACAGGAAGTTGGAGAATTAGTGATGAGTGAGTGAGTCAGTCAGTCAGTCAGTGAGTGAGTCAGTGAGGGCTTTGCCTTTTATTAGTATAGATACTCCAAAAATATAAGCATAGAACAAACGTGAGTGTTGGCAAAATAATATTAATACAAACTGGATAATAATTCATTTGACTTGCTCAGACTACTAGGTGTCTCTCTTTCTTAGCATGTTGATTAGTTTCTGGTTCAACGTGGTCCGGCATGATCCTTGGATTGAATGGCCTTCTGCATGGAAGGAGCATTTGAGAGATGTTTCATTCCTCTCTCAGTCCATCTGGTCATCCTTGCCATGCTTGTTGGGCCAATAAGGGTCTGTTTATGATTCAGCTCCTCAGCACGCCTCAAACACCATATCCCACGTTATTCTCATCCTTTCATCTCATCAAACGCTGTCTTCTTAGAAGGAGAAGGTTTCTAAGACTTGTCTTCTTTCCAAAGTCTCATAAATTTTACCTTTCTCTTCCACTCTAGGCTCTCTTCATGAAGAAGGGCTCATAAGATCTAGAGTGTCCTTGTTTCTGATGTTGAATATCATACAAATTAAAATAACGTCTCCTGTGCCTGCACAGGATTATAGTAAAACACCCTTGTGATTGACACAAAGCCTTCGACCCCCAAGTCCAGCTGGTCTTTCAGGTCCTGCTTTGGTATTTCAGCAATGGGGGCAAAACTACTGTGTGCAAGTCTAATCTGATAAAAGTGCCCCAGAAAATACTGCATTAAATATAATTAAAATAAAAGTATAGGGACAATATTGTAAATAAAGACAATCTACAAAATATTTATCACTATATATGCTTGATATTATCAATCTTTTATTCTGTACTATAGCGCCCATATATAATTATACTGAGTCCAGCCTGCCACTCCATTCCTTACATGTTGCAGTATTTTACCAATTTAAATTTTTTAACAATTAACACTGGGACATATTATCTCTTTCTTGCTATTTGTATCTATTCCACACTATTTTTGATCAGATCCAAAAATACTCGGTTTAAAAATATTTAACATAAAATAGATTTTACAGTTGAGAAGAGTGGCAGTATTGCCCTTCTGTGCCAGAACATGAACACAGAAAGAGACTGTGGCAGCAGCTACAGCTCGGCTGCCATCCAAGAGGAACACTCTGGTTGGGCTTGGGTATCTGGAAGGTCAGAAGAGTGAGTGACTGCATGCTATGGGCAGAGTGTCCCCCAGTACACAGGGTGCCAGCATCTTGTCTGGCGAGCCCAAGTATGGATGTCTGCAGGACAGCAATGGAGTTGTGGTCTCAGGGACCAGGTTCTGTGGTCAGGTTCTGTGCAGGCTGCCTGGGGTTAGGGTTAGGATACTAATGGTACAAGAACTGTTGGGGTCCTTCCTGACCTGGAAGTGCTTACCAGAGGCAATAGTTTAAGCTCCTGAAGTACACCCATGCCCAGAGTTAAAAGAGAGCCCTCCACTTGGCCCAGAGACTTGAAGTCAGGCATGGAGAAGGGGAACACTCGCCTGGCGACAGTGGAGAAGTAAATAGCAAAAGAGAACAAAGAAAACCAATGGAAAGGTATATTGATTGTGAACCTGGAGCTTGTCTGTACAATTGTGCATGGGGGATGTGGCTCAGAGGCCACAGGAGATGCATATCTGATGTGTTAAAAAACATAGTAAAGTATACGAAATGTACAGAAATGAAATATAACTGCCAAGTTTGTTTCTTTTTTCTACAATACAAGTAAACATATACAGAGGTGCAGTAAGAGAACAGGCAAGGCAGGCAATTGCCTGGGGCTTCGAACTGCGGAGAAGGGGGGGCCTGAGGGCATTTATTTATACAGGAACTCATTGGAGTATCAAATCTGCAGGAAGCCCCCTTGAAGCACAGCAATGACACAATCGGAATCCCCCTTAAAGGGGGCCCCAATCTCCATTGCGAGAGTGTTTGTGATGAACATTATGTTTTTAGTAATGTTAAATGTAATCAGAGCTGACTTTATAAATCATGAAGAGCATTCACATCTCTATCAGCAAAAAATGAATTGATTTGGTTTGTTTAGACAATTTAGCCATTTCTGATTCGGCTTCAGTCAGTCTCTCACTGTAGTCAAAATTAGCAACACCAGCTCAGCCACAGGATGAGTGGGTAACAGCGAGACAGGAGTCCCATGTAGTCCTTTGACAATACTGTGTCTTCCTATCACCATTCTTCTGGTGAGGGAAGTTTTTCATTTTTAAAACCTACCTGAGATCCACCATGTGCCAGGAGGGGCTTTCAGCCCGAGCTTGAATGAATTTCAATAGAGTTCAACCTTTGAATGTCTTTGGACCTGGAGGACACAGTGGCTGCATTTGCCATAGCCAAAGCCCACAACCTGCATTTTGAAAAGTTATAGTCATACGAGCCATTTTTTCTACCATTTGCACTTTTTACTTTATTTTTAATATTACCATGTGCAATTTGTATTTATTTTTATTACCATGTGTACCTTACTTTTATTTTATATTTTATTTACCATTTTTACATATTTATTTTTTATTTACTTTATTCTATTATTATTATTTTTCTGTTTTCTAAACGAACTTGTGGTGTTTTATTTGCATAACTTGTTTTTCACAAAACTAAAATAAAGGATGTGCGTTTATTAAATTAACCCTTTTAATTTTATTAATTTCCACGTAAATAATATCGATAATTTTTGCCATGTTGAGACTCTGGGAATGGTAAATTGGGGGCCAGGAAGTTTTTTTTTCTAGGGCTCCCAGGGTCCCCAAAACTTCCTCCAAACATATTTAAAGATGCAGTCTCCATTTTAGAATTTCTTAGTTTATTCTATGAGTGCAGTCGCATCAAAACTTGATATGCCTCTGAATTTTATGACACGTGTCATGCAAAAGAGCGCTTCTCACTAATTCATACGCGATTTCACTAATGCACTCACTTAACATGTTTACATATCTAAACCTCTGCACTTTCATAATACATTCCTAACTTTGGAATATTAATAAAATTTTGCCGTTAATTTTTCCATTTGCCATTGAACAATTGTAATTATACCTATATATTTACATTGGTGTAATACAGCTTAAGTCATTACATTAATCCTCTTTGTGTTGAGTAGTTTTTAATAAATAGTCATGTGCAGGGCTTCTCATGGGAGCGGGTGTGTAGGCACACTTCACTCCATGTTTAATTAGGGTACCTGACTGAAATACACGTACGGAGGTGGGTGGAATGGTTGGGCACCTTAATTTCTCCACAGGTGGAGCGGCGTGTTACACCAATACCCAATTAAACTGGCTACACGGAACGGAATTGGGGAAACAGAAAGAACGGAGAGAGCTGAAACAGAGCTGTAAGAGCAGATGGAGAAGCAAAACAAACCAGCTAGCCAGTTAACTTAGGAAAAATAGACCGGTCGTAGTCCCAGTGGAGGAGCGAAGGATTGGCGCTGCAGTGTCGGTTCGTCCCCACTGATATTCGGTAGTAGAGTGGGTATGAGTGAAGTGAAATTCTGCTCCGGGGATCTGAGCTATGACAAGGGAGCATGAAGGATGATTGGAGGATAACTGACCTTGGGCGGTCTGGTTGGCAGTGCTTAAGACAGCTAAGATGGGGGTCGGGTGATGTGGCCTATGGCTCTTGGTGTCTCCACTGGCTGAGCAAGACATGTGTAATCGGAAAAGACAAAGATGGAGTGGTGCTGGGCTCGTTTGATGAAACATTAAGAACCTGATATCTGTGTTGGTTTTGCTCTTGTTTTATAACTGGATTTTAACTCATGGACCAACACTTTGTTTGTATGGATTATTTAAGGATGTACATTATGAAACACTACATTATTTGACTTTGGATTTTGTTTAATAAAAACACATGAACACTGTTACACCTACCCCTTGCCTGGATGTATATGTGTCCTCATCTGCTAGGCTCATCCTTGGTTATGGTATCGATGGTGGCAGGTTCAAGGGGCTCCTGGGACACTGGCACACTCTTTACATAATAATGTAAAAACATAACATCTCAATCAACTTTCTTCCAACATCTATTCTCATTTACGACTCAAGTCATTATTATTTTGTGCAAATTTTATAAAATACATGGATGTTTGTAACCCCTTTTTTCCATTTTTTACACACCTGTAGGATGATAGAAAACCTGACAGTATGCAATGTTTTGGTGGTTTCTTTGAATTCCTTACAGAATCATTGGTCCAAAAGCACACCCAAATGTGTGAAACATGAATTTGTGACATGTGATGCTGTCCTCTACCTTAATGCAGCACATGAAAGACTTTCATTTTGGCAGAGATATGGATTAAAGAACTAGCAGGATACATGTATCTTCTCAGAACTTCGAGGCACCTTTTAGAGGTAGTCTGATACTCTGTTGGAGTCCCATACAGGTCTTAAAAACTAAGAAACTTGGAACTAGCTTTAACACTCCTTCCAGCACTGATGGCCGTTGTTCTTTTTCTTCCTTCTGTTTTAACATCTACTTTCATTGATTAAATAAAGAACAAGGTAAACTCTGACACAAACCTCTATCAAGTCAGTAAAGACCTGCCGCCTTTGTTCTTAATTATACCTCACTCATTCTGCCGCCACAGGCGAGTGCCTCAAGACAACTTGCTGGCTAACCTAATAATGTAAGCTATGATTCAACAATGTCAGAAACTGTAGCTGACAGAGCAGAGCCACCTCTGGGATGAGTTTGTTGAGCAATCTGTGAAATGCTGGGGATATCGCCCCCTACTGGAGACACTGCACCAACTGACAGTTTTACTGGTTTATCGAATGATTCTCTACTGAAGATAGGGAAGAAAATGTGTGCATGTGGGTGTGTGGGAGTGGGGGTGATGTAGTCTGAAATTGCAAACTTCTACTAATGAATCTGCCCTTCACATAAAACTAAAGAACAGAAAGTTTCAGATGCTTGCTACTTGAATCTCATTATGCCAGCTTCAAGCTGACAACACAAGCTCATACTGGTATGGAAATGGCACGGTACCATATGTATAATTAATTTCTGGCTGATGCAGCTAAAGCTGTGACACCCGAGGCCCACATGTGATGCAAATCCAGCTGTGTCTGCTATTAGCAGCAGAACAAATGCTGAACAGTGTGGCGGGGGAGTCACAGATGGAGGTGTAAAGACTGGCCATCTAAACCCTGAGGGTGTCAGACAGAATGTACCTCCCCCCAGCATCAGTTTCTCTACAGAAGGCATCCAGCGTGGTATTACAGAGGTCACAAGTGAGGGGTTCTCATTCACTTAGTGGCGACTACAGGAGGTCTGCGTAGCTGTTCCCCACATCCATGCTTGTATCAATGTAGAAAAACTATCCATGGATCGTTTTCTTCACAATAATATTCACTGATACAAAATCATGACTCAGTGCACCAGAATCTGCTAATAAGTAGGCCTGTTTTCTTTAAATAGTAGCCATCAGAAGCATCAAATAGAGCCATACATGGATCTCTGAATGGGGCTGCCCCAGAGACTTAAAGGTCAAGGTAGTCATCATGAAAATCAAATCAAAAAACTCTTGGAAGCTGAAACCACGTGCAGTGGTAAGGATTTTGGGCACCCTGAAAGGTCAGCTTTTGGATAAGACAGATGTTTTTGTAAAGTGGGGCAATTGATTTATTAATTAATGTTCTAGATTTTTCTGTAGTTTTGTTTCCTTATTTTATTAGGACCTGGTAATAGTTGTTAGACGATATTAGTTGATCGAACCATCAGGTTAATATAGTCATCATTGAAACATTTACAGAGTATGTGAAATTCTTACTTTTATGTGCTAATCAACATGCAACAAGTCTTTTTGGAAAAATTTACAAAGACTTTGACAAGTTTCAGAACTGGGCAAATAGTTGGAAAATGCAGTTTGAAAGTGCTACATGTGAGCAAAAGGAACATCAGTTATAAATGAAAGATAGGAGACACTGTTGTGGGAAGATGAAAACAAATTTTAACTTGTCCACCCAAGGACGGTTATAACTATGACTGTAATTGATTAAATAATTCGGTAAGGCTCCTACTTTGTATTCCTTACTCTTCTCTGTTGTAGTAGGTGGTCTTCAGCCATTAGAGTCGTATCAAGGTATCTGAAGTGCATAAGTTTTAAGAAACAGAATAATACAATTTATTGATAAACACAAGGATTAGAGAAATAAGATAACTGCACACTTTAATCATAAAATACATCTTTTCATTGTGTTCTTAATTTTTTTTTCTGTGGCTCAAATACTCTGCTGTACATTCTGATGATGTTGTGAAGGTGCAAAAAAAAAAAAAAGATGTTACAGAAGATGTTGTGTGACACTTTTAAAATGTATCGTGTCTTTACGGTGGGGAATAACAACAACAACAACATTTATTTATATAGCACATTTTCATACAAACAGTAGCTCAAAGTGCTTTACATATTAAAGAATAGAAAAATGAAAGACATAATTATAAAAAATAAATCAACATTAACATCGAATAAGAGTAAGGTTCAATGGCCAGGGGACAGAAAAACAAAAAACTCCAGACAGCTGGAGAAAAAATAAAATCTGTAGGGATTCCAGACCATGAGACCGCCCAGTCCCCTCTGGGCATTCTACCTAACATAAATGAAACAGTCCTCTTTGGATTTAGGGTTCTCACGGAAGGGCTTGATGATGATGATGGTCACGTAGACTTCTTCCTTTTAATCCGTCCATCATTGTTGGAGCATCATGAAGCTTTGAGTAGGTGGAGGTGGCGCAGGCCACCACCACAAAGAAACCGGAAAAAGAAACAGAAAAGAGAGTAGGGGTCAGTACCGATTTTAGAGCCACCATGAATAGTTGTTATGATGAATTGAACATACAGAGTATCAGGATTAAGTTAAATTACGATTAAAATGAAGTTATGAGAAGGCCATGTTAAAGTAATGTGTTTTCAGCAGTGTTTTAAAGTGCTCTACTGTATCAGCCTGGCGAATTCCTATTGGCAGGCTATTCCAGATTTTAGGTGCATAACAGCAGAAGGCCGCCTCACCACTTCTTTTAAGTTTTGTTCTTGGAATTCTAAGGAGACACTCATTTGAGGATCTGAGGTTACGATTTGGAATATAAGGTGTCAGACATTCCGATATATAAGATGGGGCGAGATTATTTAAGGCTTTATAAACCATAAGCAGAATTTTAAAGTCAATTCTGAATGACACAGGTAACCAGTGTAGTGACACTAAGACTGGTGTGATGTGTTCTGATTTTCTTTTCCTAGTTAGGATTCTAGCAGAATGTGTGACACTTGAATATAAAACCATGAATGCATTTGTATGTCGACATTTTGCTTCACCACATCGAATTATTCATCAAACATCAAAACGCGCACATCGATCCCAGAGGATCCACATAGCGGCTTTCTGTCACATGTAGATAGTAAACAGGGACTCTGACTTCACATTCCAACTTGATCGCATTGCGCCCCCCGACTTTTTGCTGGTACTGCAACTCGCACATGTGTTGCGTTAATTTCTGAGGACGTGCTCAGAGGACGCATGAAATGAATGCTGGGAATGCGTGGTAGCCATGATGCGTGAAGTATAAACTGGCCCTGAGAAGTATAAGGATGAGATATTGGGAGAGCTTAGCCATTAGCTAAACAAATGGGCTTAGTGGAATGAATGGTCTCTTCTCAGATTTCTTATGTAACATTCAGCATATCGCCATGATAGCAACTTGACCTATTTTACATCGAAACCCCTGTCTTCCTTAACTGAGAAATATATTTTTCATATAGAAAGCATGTTCAGTAAGGCTGAGCCAGTTACCGTTAATGTTAATCCAGGCTTCTTTTACAAATATGTATTTATTATGACATGTTGTGGAGTAACCTTACAATGTGGACAGAAATGTTCAGCCTGGGAAAAAGCGTTCCGTTTTTTCATTATTCAGTGATGTGAATTCTGACTAATTTGATACTCGAATATTAATTATGTCACGACTTCTAGTCAGAGGGAATGTCAAACTTGATGACAACTGTTGTTGATCTCATTTCCCAATATTGTCAGATTAAATGCCTAGTAATTGTGTCAAATTGCCCAACTGATTGACTGCTTTCCAGCACAGTTTCACATTTTAAAGGTATTGCAAATTTGCCGCTTTTCTTTACAGCCAATAACATGCTGCCATATTAGTGGGAAGTGACTACTTATGCAGTCAGATATTTTGTTTTTTATATTTGTAATTAATTAAGACCACTTTGCAGAGGTCTGTTTTCACTTTTCACTTGTTTGTAGATCAGTGTCAAATTAAAAATCCATTGTTGTCTAACAATAATATATGAACATTTTCAATGTGGGTGAATACTTTTTGTTGGCAGGGTAACTAAAAGAAGAGAGAAACAGAATAGAAAGTCAAAGATTAATGGTAGTTAAGGGGATGAAAACAGGTGGCTGATGGGTGTGACAGAAACCCAGAGATAAACCAATTCTACCCATTCACACGCTGACATTAGATGGGTGGTTCACAACACTACAAGTCATTTTGCAGAATCAGATAAAACTGAAGAAACCGTTTTTGAAAAAATAAAGTTAATTAAGCGTTTAAATGGCTAATGAGAAGCTTGTTTATTTTTTATTGTCTGGGAATTATGATATCTTTCAGTGAGATTACACATCCATAAAGGATGATCAAATCAAAAAGCAATGTGGCTGCACATTGCATGTCTCCTTTTCCATCGTTCATACAAATAGCAAAATATGATCAAAGATTTCAGATGCCTCCCCGCCCCCTGCATCCCATTTAAAACACAGACATGAGGAAATGATCAAAAGGAGACGGCAAAGGACAACGATGCCAGAGAAATTTCAAACTGTTGCTTTATTACGACTTGCAAGCATCTATTTTTGCCAGCTCTGCCTTTTGATCTTTCAGGATTGCCTGCTTTGTTTCAGAGAGTTTTCTCTGATTTTAATTGTTTGGGATGAGCTCGCTATGATCCAACATTGGGATCTGCACCAGATTGTCACACTGGCGTTTTATCTGGGTTCATTCTCGGGTTACTAGTTCTCAAGGGTGTTGATTTGGAGAAGAAGAAAAAATATCTTCAAATACAAAATCAAAACAATAAAAAAATGATATGAAGCTCTCAGACTAACAGATTTAGATGTGAAATCTATCTCTGTTTCCTAAACATAGACAAGTCAGTCTCAGGAAGAAAGTAAGATATAAAGCAGTGACAGCAGCCTGCTGTATCTGTAAGCTCTGTATCCGATTTAATTGACCTTTTTCCAGCTACCTTGTGGTGACACCATTAGTCAGATGAGAATGCTGGGTTTGGCCGGAGATACTTGCCTTTATGAAATGTAATGCTTCAAAATTGAAACCAGTGACTTTTTGCACTATAACATTGTCTCCTCGCCACACCCATTTGCGCGCTGCTTTCCAGATGCCCACAGGTTGGAAACCACTGCTCAGTTTGATGTTCTACTCAAATTCAAGGAACCCATGAATGGTCAAACCATTTTCAAAACCTGCTTTGTACACTAAGAACGTAGCAGGTAGTGTCAATTACAAGGCAGGTCTCAAGTCGGAATGAGCCATTGAATTCATACCTGCTCGATGTAGTGTTGTCAGTTGTGACCAATGGGATCAAGTTTCCATGAAGTGTGCATATCACAGGTGGTTTAATTCTCGTACAGGTGGCAGAGATGAGCAAAAATACTTTGGCTGCTTTCCATTTGACATTAACATGCTGTCATAGGTGAAGTTTATTATGTCCTTTATGGCCACTAGTTTCAAGGGGGCACCGTGGGAAGGATTTTTTGGGTGATGCATCTTCATTTTTGACCTCTAGAACTGAAGAAAAAGACCCAGAGGATGACTAGTCATGACTAAACAGGCAAGTCTCATTCTATATAGTTTTAAAAAACTGATACTGAAATTAATTTTGCAGGCATTTCCACAAAATTCTGAAATGTGAAACCTTCGAAATGCCCATTAGCTGTGAAGTTTGTAGCCTTTGCCAGTTATCCTGTCATTATCCTGTCACACATGTGTAATTATGAGACAACATCAGGGCTTAACTGATTGTAATTTCTCTCTGAACCAGGAGTTGGCGCTGTCACTTAATACTTCTTCTCCTTCTCCCTCTACAGAACAAACGATTGGCAGACCTTTCACTGCTGACACCACTTCTGGTTTTCCACCACCCTGAACTCCACCTCTTCCTCTTCCAAGCTCTTAAAACCAGCTTGTCTGCCATCTTGAGGCAGTCAGTTCTCGACTTGCGTCTAAATAATACTACTTGCATTTATTTTCGAGTTTGCATTTTGAGTTAAAATCTTGCAGTTATATGGGAATCATTTCGTTGTCCCAAACCTTTTTTGTTTTTTGTTCTCACAGCCACCCAAAACGATGACTGCATTTTGAGTCCAACCAAGAATGGATGAGATATGTTACGTAAGTTTGAAAATTACATTGCTGTAAGAACTTCTGGTATTGTGTTGACATATTTAACTGGATTATGTCTAATAATCCCTTAATGCAATCTTAGTGTCTTTTCTAGTGCATGGTTATTGGTTGACCCTGGATATCCATTAAGTTCAAACTTGTTAACTCCAGTAGTGAATTCTGAACCCATGGCTGATGGGAGATATATCAGCACACAATACAGGATGTGCATCGATGTAGGGCATTCTTTTGGAATCCGGAAGACGTGCTTTTGATACCTGCAGTACACAAATTGTCCATGGGACTTACACTGTGCTTTTATTGTTGTGTGTGCTATATAGCAGAACATTGCAGAGCAAGCTGGCATATGACTGGCGAATGATGAAGTGGAAGATGATGACGAGGGGACAAGGGAAGAAAACTGTGCAATTCATTACTGGGTGGAAGAGGAAACAAATGAGTATTATCACAAAGGTTTTCCTTTGATCGGGGTATGAATTATGTTAATAATTGTGTTATGTTTGTCACACATGGCTACAATATCTGCAGATTATAATGAGTTAATATTTAACTAACAGTTTAACAGCAGCTATAAGATGCTTTTAAAATGCATTTCATGTACTCCACTCGCTCATGCAATTAGATAGAGAAGATAGATAGATAGATACTTTATTAATCCCAAGGGGAAATTCACAAATTATATTCTATTATCACTGTTAAAATAAAATATGACTCATTATTGCAAAAATATTTAATAAACACAAATGTTATATCTCCATCTTTGATGAAATACATATAAAAATGAATAAAAAAAATGCTCCCAATGTCAAATTGCAGCACTGGTATTCATTACCTGGTAGGTATTGTTACCTGATGCAACTCTGCCAATGATAACAGGCCAACAGCAGGGTCATCCGCCATTAGCCACCTTTTCCTGATGTTTCGCTGTTAATTCTGGAACTTCTGAGTATGGTGGGGCAGTAGCAGAAACATCTCCTTACCACTCCCTACAGCCAGCTCCAGGATCCTTGCTCTCCCTGCTTTGTGTCATGTCTTCTAAGCCAAAGCTAGAAACTCCCTTGCTCTGCCTCCTCTACCAAGTCCTTGCCCTCTTCTTTTTGCCTGGAATCAGTAATTCTGACAGCCTTCAGAAATCACTGGTTGGATGTTCCAATGACACCCCTGCAGCTTCCATACATGTTGCTGCCTTGCACTTCTCCCTTTTTCTCTCAAAGGCTGCCTCCATTTCTTCCTCCCACGGGACAGTGAGCTCAGTCATGATCTCCATTCTGACAGACCAGAAGATGATATCTGGTTGGAGGGGAGGTGTAATGATTTGGAATGGAAACCTGAACTGCCAGACCACTTGAACTGTAAAGTTCTTCTCACTTCAATGTGTCAGTCCAGGCCACTGCTTCTGGATGATGTTCTTTGAACTCTGACTGAAGAAGTGAATCAGCCATTGTAATGTTATGGAGCTGTTCACGTTCAACCTGCAGTTCCCCAAGACCTCTGCAAGCTTTGAAGAACCCGGTCATGAAGTCAAGCATATCAATCCTGAAGTACCACCTTGCAGTCAGAGAGAATGTGTTTTAGACTTCTGTGCATTCTGTTTTGGGACTTGTTTGTTTTGGATTGCCTTTGTGTTGCAAGTAACTCCATTTGATTTTTTGTCCCTCTGGCCAGTTTTTCAAAATGAACCTTTCTAGGTTATAATGATACTGAGTAGCCCTTTTGTGTCTAGGCAGTGGTTTTAATGGGATTTTTGGAAGTGCTTTTGGGACATAACATGCTTTGGGCTTCCTATTCATGCCAAAATGTAAGGACAATTAAATAAATTATAACAGTAAGCAAGTCCAAATCCAATAAACTTAAATCCAAAAGCATAATCTCTATATATTTAAAATCCAACATTTGTCTGTATGTCTGTACACTTTTCAAGAACATTGAATGCTCGAACATTCTGGTTGATTTGGTGACCTCTCTTATCGCGCTAAGTATCATAGTTCACTTGCAGTACCGAATTATTTGCGCGAATCCGAGAGAGATGCAAACAGACCGAGGGGAGGTTGTGCGGGGCCCTCCTCACTCATGCGGAAGTTTCATGGTGCATCTTAGATAGTGAACGAGAGAACTACTTAACGGATTTAGATCGGGTTTTTTCTAGAATTTGCTTGAACATTTTGGTTGATTTTGCTACCTCTTTCATTGTGCTAAGTATCATAGTACCGATTTATCTGCATGAATCTGAGAGAGACGCAGCAGGCCGAGGGGAGGGGCATGGGGGCCTCCTAACTCATGTGACGGCCTCAGGGCGTATCTTACATCCACTTACTAGGGAACGAGACAACTACTTAATGGATTTAGATTGGGTTTTTTCTAGAATTTGCTTGAACATTGATATGGCAACTTTTCGCATCGCTCTAAGAATCATAGTTCGCTTGCAGGAGCGATATTTTCACATTAATCTGAGACAGAGGCTGCGGGCCGAGGGGAGGGGGAAGCGTGATGTCAGGAGTGGGGAGTCGGTCTACCTCAGTGTTTTGGTGTGTAACTTGCCTCCTCTTAGCTAGTGCTAACTTTTTGTTTATTAATTTTCAAAGTTTGTCCTGTTTTACTGCTACATGGGCGGAGCCGTGGGGAATGGCTAGTCAAAGATAAAAAAAACAAAATAAGGTGTTAAGACTGTGGAACTGGCCAATAAGAGAGAAGTTAATTTATAATCTACCCAGATGACAATAGATAGAGTTTAGCTCATTTCTAATTACAATAAAGTTAAATGATAATAAATATAGTGTTGATTTACTAGTTGTTTTCAGACAAAAAACTTTGAGAGTTATACAGTAATTCCTCGCTATATTGCGCTTCGACTTTCGCGGCTTCACTCTATCGCGGATTTTAAATGTAAGCACATCTAAATATATATCACGGATTTTCCTCTGGTTCGCCGCTTTCTGCAGACAATGGGTCTTTTAATTTAGGTTACATGCTTCCTCAGTTTGTTTGCCCAGTTGATTTCATACAAGGGACGCTATTGGCGGATGGCTTAGAAGCTACCCAATCAGAGCACGTATTGCATATTAACTAAAACTCCTCAATGCTATAAGATATGCTTCCCGCGCGGTGTTTGTTTGCTTCTCTCTATCTTTCTCACTCTCTCTGCCTGACGGAGGGGTTGTGAGCAGAGGGGCTGTTTGCACAGAGGACACGGACGCTCCTCTACAAAATACCGCTTTATCGCGGTGCTTCTGTATACTTAAAAGCACGTATTGATTTTTTGCTTTTCTTAGCGAGCGCTCTCTCTGACATTCTCTGCTCCTGACGGCGCTCCTTTGAAGATAAGATATGTTTACATTCTTTTAATTGTGAGAAAGAACTGTCATCTCTGTCTTGTAATGGAGCACAGTTTAAACGTTTGACTAAAGGGTGTTATTTCATGTCTAGAGGGCTCTAATAATGTTAACAGGGTGGGAGAGTTTATAAGGGCTTAAAATATATAAAAATAACCACACAAACATATGGTTTCTACTTTGCGGATTTTTACCTATCGCGGGGGGGTCTGGAACGCAACCCCCGTGATCGAGGAGGGATTACTGTATTCTCAAAAAAGCCATTAACCTTTTTTTTATCCTGCTTAGTCAACTTTGGGCCATGAAGAGCCAGAGCCAAGCCAGGGAGCATTAGGCATAATTCAGGAGCCCACCTTGAAGGTCCACCACAGTGTGCCCTACCATACTAACATCCACTCTTGCATTCGTGTCTTTGTGATGTTGGAGGAACACCCCACAGCCAAGAGGTGAAAAGGTAAACTTCACAAGGACAGTGACCAAGTCCAGTTTTTATCCCAATCTCCTGGACTTTAAACGCACAATATCACTGTGCCATCCCAAGAAATTAAAGAATAGAAAAGATTCAATATAAAACAAAAAAGCCACGGCTTGGATTCTGCTTGAGTGCAGACATTGTGCAGCACTTACACCATCACATGGTGACAGCTTTAGCTCTTAGGCTCTGCTTTGACAGTAAGTGTGGGTTGCTGTTTGAAGGAAATCGGCAGACTGGAAATTCACTGAGGCAAAGAAATGAGAGAACAGATCTGGAATGGCCCAACTCAAAGCTGAACCCCTCTGACCTGACAGCCACTCTCTGTATTTTCTTGCAGTAAGCTGAACAGAGTTTTCTGCAGTAAGTGATTCAGATTAGTTGCTCCCTGCTTCGCTTAGACGACGTTAAGCAAATATTTCTCCTGAGTGCTTCACTTGAAAGGACATGTGCTTGCAATTGTTATACTAAACAATCTAACAGGGTCCCATTAATCATATTGTGTCAAACTATATAGTCAGAGAGCTTATAGTACTGGAAAAGTAAAACTGTAAAAGATCAGGGGATATCTGCCCAGTCAGGGTATGCAGCCTTACCTAGAAGGAATATTGTGTGTCAGGTGCAATGTCTACAGTGTGTCCAGCTCAAACATGTAAACTCACACCAGTGTATTGTCTGTCACCCACTAGACCTCATTTAGATATATGATCTCACCAGTTCATGCTGGTCAGTCACCCGCTGTACCCAGCTCATTCAGCTGCACAGTCTCATCCAGTACAGACACTTCAGGTGCAGTGCATATCACCCAGTCTGCCTCAGGACAGCACCACGGTCAGTTACAATCTCATACTGGATATTCAGTTCACATGTTGAGTCTTATGTAATATTTAGACCAGAGTTAAGGTATGCAGCCTCACTTGTTACATTTAGTTACGTTACAAAGCCTCACATGGCATACTTAGTTTTTAGTACACTCTACTCACACAGACAGTCTCCCTCATAACATCAGCTTCAGTTACATAGCCATTATTACTTACGACATACTGTTCATTGTAGTCACACAGTTTCACCATCTCATTGCAGACACTTCAGGTGCATTGTATCGTAGCCAGTGCGCCTTGTTCATATTAAAGTCTCACTCATAGCACACGCCATGGCCAGATCTAGAAATGGCCAGGGGTGGGAAATGTCCATCCACATTTATGCTTTGCCCACCTAATTGGTCAACTATATTTGGCGCCATTTGAAAATGACATTCACATTTATTTCCTCTGCTCTTGTCAAAATTTCCTAATTTCTGATTTGTTGATGGGTGGCACAGTGGTTCGCTTCCCGGGTCATCCCTGCGTGGAGTTTGCATGTTCTCCCCGTGTCTGCGTGGGTTTCCTCCGGGAGCTCTGATTTCCTCCCACAGTCCAAAGACATGCAGGTTAGGTGCATTGGCAATCCTAAATTGCCCTAGTATGTGCTTGGTGTGTGGGTGTGCGTGCCCTGCGGTGGGCTGGCACCCTGCCCGGGGTTTGTTCCTTACTTGCGCCCTGTGCTGGCTGGGACTGGCTCCAGCAGACCCCCGTGACCCTGTGTTAGGATATGTTGGGTTAGAGAATGACTGACTGATTTGCTGAATGAACAGAATGAATAACAATACTGCCTTGACCCTTGTCACACACGTGTGAGTAGGAGGCAGCTAAAGGGCTCAAGTAATTGTAATGCCACATCGGACCAGGGGGCGGCGGGGTGCACTAACTGTCTTTCTCAGTTTCTTGTAGACCCTTCCCAGGAAATCCCACAGAGTTCTGGTGCCTTTGATGGCGTCACTTGAGGTTCCGGCCCCCAGGATGATGTCACTTCCCATACGGGCCTTTAAAGCCACCATGTTGCCTTTGTTTAATCAGTTCTGTTTTGGACTTGGTCGTATATTAACAACTCTCTTTGAGAATTCAACCTTTTTGCAGCCAGGACACATATGGGTGGCTGCCACAAACCTTTATTATGTCTAGTGTCTTATTGTGTCACACCCTCCAATGTCATTTGTGTGTGCCTGTTATTTGGAGGAGAATATCTGTGCATTCTTAATAAAGCTTTTATTTTTGGTAACAATTGTTATTGTTGTTGTAGTTTGTTTTAGTGTTGGGTTGAATAAGAATAAGGCCGGGACGCCCAGGAGGACAAGAGGAGGCCTTGTGCCTCCTCCAGTCCGAGAGGGGGCGTCTGTCCTGGTTATGCTGGAGGCCTCGGGTAGAGGGTAGTCCTGTAGGGACTCGTGGCCACTGGCAGGCGGCGCCCAGTGCCTGATTATCCCGGGAGCCCGGCACTTCCGCCACACCAGGAAGTGCCGGGGGGAAGACGACAGGGGACACCCGGACAGCTTCCAGGTGCGCAGCCGGCACTTCCGCCACACGGGGGTGTGTCCACGGGAGATTGCCGGGAAGCAGTTGGAGCCCATCTGGGTTCCTATAAAAGGGACGGAGTGGAAGAGGACGGAGCTGGAGTGAGGACTGGAGGCGGCCAGGAGAGCAAGGCACAGAGACTGTGAGGCCTGGACTTGGGGGAATCGGTGCAAGAGGCACTGGGGTTGTGAGTGCACAAAGTTTGTAAATATTTGTAAATAAACAGTGTGTTGGGTGATGAACAACATGTCTGCCTGTCTGTGTCCAGGCCAGTGTCCACAATATGTATGAATAATGAATGAATAATGTCAGCGTTTACCCCCCTGGGTGAAATTGAAGAGTCGCATAGTGTGTGGGAGGACCGATCTCCTCAGTCTGTTAGTGGAGCAGGACGTTGATAGCAGTCTGTCACTGAAGCTGCTCCTCTGTCTGGAGATGATCCTGTTCAGTGGATGCAGTGGATTCTCCATGACTGACAGGAGCCTGCTCAGCGCCCGTCGCTCTGCCACAGATGTTAAACTGTCCAGCTTTATTCCTACAATAGAGCCTGCCTTCTTAACAAGTTTGTCCAGGCGTGAGGCGTCTTTCATCTTTATGCTGCCTCCCCAGCACACCACCGTGTAGAAGAGGGCGCTCGCCACAACCGTCTGGTAGAACATCTGCAGCATCTTATTGCAGATGTTGAAGGACGCCAACCTTCTAAGGCAGTATAGTCGGCTCTGTCCTTTCTTAGACAGAGCATCAGTATTGGCAGTCCAGTCCAATTTATCATCCAGCTGCACTCCCAGGTATTTATAGGTCTGTACCCTCTGCACACAGTCACCTCTGATGATCACGGGGTCTATGAGGGGCCTGGTCCTCCTAAAATCCACCACCAGCTCTTGGTCTTGATGGAGTTCAGGTGTAAGTGGTTTGAGTCGCACCATTTAACAAAGTCCTTGATTAGGCTCCTATATTCCTCCTCCTGCCCACTCCTGATGCAGCCCACAATAGCAGTGTTGTCAGCGAACTTTTGCACGTGACAGGACTCTGAGTCGTATTGGAAGTCTGATGTATATAGGCTGAACAGGACCGGAGAAAGTACAGGCCCTTGCGGTGCTCCTGTGTTGCTGACCACAATGTCAGACCGAACCATCTCAACCAATGCTAAAAGTCTTCCCTAAACGAATGCTTAATCAGACATCGCATGCTTTCAATCCAAGCTGGTACCAATCACGGCCATGGTTGGAATACTCAGTCAAACTAGATACATGCTTTTGTTTCCCCGGTCAGAACTTGTTTGCTGGCGCGACTGACAGAAATATGGTGTTCACCAAGACAGGATTGGAAAGCCGTGCTGGAAGAGGAAAGGGGATTCTAAAGTTTATGGATTGGAATATTTTAATGTTTTTTTTTCCTCTTTGTGGAGGATCCCTCCAGTATATTACTGTTCATATTAGATACTCTGTACTTATCAGCTCATGAGTTTGAGTTCCAAATGTGCTTTTAATATGCCAAAGATAAGTCAAAGTTTATTTTTGATTAGCAGTATCTATCTATCTATCTATCTATCTATCTATCTATCTATCTATCTATCTATCTATCTATCTATCTATCTATCTATCTATCTATCTATCTATCTACCCAAACACTTTAGAGAAATCACAAATAACACTAGTAATTATAATTACAATAATATGTCTTTCTTGATCAGAGAGATGACTGTGAGAGCATATACAGAGTTAAAAATATAATAATAATAATAATAATAATAATAATAATAATAATAATAATAATGTCCTTGTGCCCCACTCTCAGGTCACAAGCTGCTACTTCACTGTTGTATAGTCCTTTGTGTAAAAAAGTGCCCATTCAAAATTTCTTATTGCCCCCGTGAGCACTGCAGATCCGGGCCCATTCACGAATATAGATTCACGCACTGAACACAGTTCAGGTATACATTTCTACCAGTTATATACAGTATAGAAGGAGGTTTGGAGCATGCGCTGATTACAGTGTGTTGCTGCACCCACCACATGATTGGGACCCAAGTGCAGCTGGGCAACAGGTGACACTTCAGCACCACACTGGAACAGTGTGAGGTTTTTTACAGTGGCTGGAGTGCCAGTCCTGCCACCAACTCCCAAGTTTTCCCTGCAACTTGGAGGACCTGCTTGCTGGTTGGATGTAGGTTTACGTCATACCCATGACAAGAAATTGCAGTTATATATACTAGCCGTCCCCCACAGCTCCCCCCGTGAAGTAGTGAAACAGGACAGTGAAGAGGGCCCTGCTCAGCTCCCTACTCCTGACGTCAAACTTCCCCTTCTCCTTGGCCTGAGGCCTCTCTTTTGGATTAGCACAAATATATTGCTCCTGCAAGTAACAATGCTTCTTAGCACAGTGAGAGATTGAGAGGAGTCACAAAATCAATGTTCAAGCAAATTATAAGAATAAACTCAATCTAAATCCATTAAGCAGTTCTCTCGTTCGCTAGCTAAGTGGAGGTAAGGAACACCCGAAGGCTGGCACGTGAGTGAGTGACGAGGGCCCTGCCTCCTTCCCCTCGGCCTGCTCTGTGTCCCTATGATACATAGCGCGATGAGAGAGTTTGCAAAATCAACGAGAATTATTAATTGTATGGATTTGTTTTTTTCTTGGTTTTAATCTCCACTGTCTGCAAATGTTTTTTTTTTGATTATTTATTTAAAGAAGATTGTGCACTGTACTTTTGGACACTGTTTGATGATTTTTAATAAAAACACTTTTGCACTTTTATGCACCTACCCCTTATGTTGTTTGCGTGCCCTCATCTGCTGGCTCATCCCTCAGGTACATTATCAGTGGTAGCGGGTTCAAGAGGCTTCCTAGGTAAACTGGGAGTGTGGAACAGACCCTCACCATGACAAGGCACTGTACAGAATAAGACATACAGTCTCACCCATTCGACCCTGTATTCTTCTTCATTATACACAGTTTAGATATCCAGCCTCGCCTACCATACCAAATTAATTTTACAGTCTCATTCAGATTACAAAGCTCAGATATTACATTCACTTCAGTTGTGTGGTATATTCCAACACAATCAGTCCAGATACAGTGTGCCATACCCAGCAGACCCAGTTCAGATCTGACGCAAAGACACATATCCAGCACACTGTAACCACAAGGGGGTGCCACTGAACTCCAAACCGCAGACAAAAAAGCACCCAGTACACCTTTGAAATCAATAAAGGACTTTACTGTATTGGCGGCACAGTGGCGCAGTGGTATCGCTGCTGCCTCACAATAAGGAGACCTCGGTTCACTTCCCGGGTCCTCCCTGCGTGGAGTTTGCATGTTCTCCCTGTGTCTGTGGGTTTCCTCCCACAGTCCAAAGACATGCAGGTTAGGTGGATTGGCGAGTCTAAATTGTCCCTAGTGTGTGCTTGGTGCGTGGGTGTGTGAGTGTGTGTGCCCTGCAATAGGCTGGCACCCTGCCCAGGATTTGTTCCTGCCTTGCGCCCTGTGTTGGCTGGAATTGGCTCTAGCAGACCCCCATGACCCTGTGTTAGGATATAGCGGGTTGGATAATGACTGACTGACTTTACTGTATTTGACAACAAGCACCTTTCCAGATCGACACAAGATTCCCAGCCAACATAGGGTACAATGCAGGATCAATCCCTGGATATGGCGCCAGTCCATCACAGCAACACAAGAATGTATAAAATTAATAAGTTCTTGTATCCTTCACTCCTCCATATGATTTTGTCCTGCTACCTCCTGACTCTAACTCTTCTAAATTGGACCCAGGAATGCCTCAGCAGTGGTCATCCAGAGCACTTCTGGGTCATATGGAAACCAGGGCAGTCTTACTAACTGGGACCAGCCTCAAAGGACCCTGATACCTACCATTTGGGGGAATGAACTGCCTCTGGCTTGTATGTTTGAAACAGTTCATTCATTATCTTTTTACCCGAACTGGGACAAGGATCGCTTACCAACCTAGCCAGTTTGCAGCTCCTTCCATGTTGTCCTTCCATTACGGCCTCCCTGCTGGGTAAGGGCTTGGTCTCTGTCCCAGCTGGCCTCTACAACAGATACTTTCTCATCCAGTACATTCAGTCAATACGGAGGCTCATTCTCTTCACATAATTCACAAACAGCTTGTAACACTCAGATGACTAATTTGAGGAGTAACATCTCACTCCACAGCTATAGTTCATGTTTGTAGTGAACCCCTACACAGTTCAAGCTCAGTTTCATTCTTACACACTTTTTAAGTGGACCACCATTGACCCTGCATACACAGTAAGATGCAAAGTGGTGCTTTACAGATTTACACTTCAGGAGCTTAAACTCGCCTGCTATCCCCATTTCAGGTACAGAATCTTTCGCCTGTGTGAAAAAGAAACCCAGCATTAAAGTGTCGATGTTCAGTGTCACCCTGAGTCTCTCATTTGTCTTTATTTCTTTGATTTAGAATTATTTAAGGGACTCAGTACTGACACACAGGAACAAAAAACCAACAGACATTCCTCGTATCCTTTACTCATATTTTTCTTAATGAGAGAGACTGGTAACAAGGGGGGCTTGAGACATGAGGGGTGGGTGGGGGTTTTCTGGCCATAAATCTTTTTGGCTTCTACTGACACCTTTGCTTCAGGTGATAAATGTGGGCCTCCCTGCACTCTTCCGCTCACCCATCAATGCTATCACCATCATGGAAGGTAAAATCTGCTCTTTGTCATTCCATCGTCTTGGAAGGTCTGTAGGCCTGGATGTTTAACATTTATGATTTCTTTGTAAGATGATGAGTTGAGTTTGTATTCAATCCCATTTTACATTTCTCTCTGATTCATATTTACTGATTGCTTTTCTTTGTGGACAGCATGCTAATTTGTCATCTCTTCTGATCTTCTTTATATTTTATTCCTCATGCTGGACAAAAAGGTAAATGATAGGCAACACTTATGGCACCATACTGCTTGGTACAGATGGCCTGGTGGAGTTAAAATATCTGTATTGTGTTCTGAGGGCTCAAATTAGGTTGATTTGGGATGTTTGTGTAAGTGTACCCTGTCCAAGATTTGCTCTCATTCTGCCAGAATAGGACATATCGCAATAAAGTCTACAATATAAATGAATGAATGAATGCAAGTAACATCCATCCATCTATCCATTATCCAACCCACTATATCCTAACTACAGGGTCACAGGGGTCTGCTGGAGCCAATCCCAGCCAACACAGGGTGCAAGGCAGGAAACAAACCCCAGGCAGGGTGCCAGCCCACCGCAGGGCGCGCGCACACACACACACACCAAGCATAAACTAGGGACAATTTAAGATCGCCAATGCACCTAACCTGCATGTCCATCCAGTCATTTTCCAACCCGCTGAATCCAAACACAAGGTCACGGGGGTCTGCTGGAGCCAATCCCAGCCAACACAGGGCACAAGGCAGGAACCAATCCTGGGCAGGGTGCCAACCCACCGCAGGACACACACAAACACACCCACACACCAAGCACACACTAGGGCCAATTTAGAATCGCCAATCCACCTAACCTGCATGTCTTTGGACTGTGGGAGGAAACCGGAGCATCCGGATGAAACCCACGCAGACACGGGGAGAACATGCAAACTCCATAACCTGCATGTCTTTGGTGCAAATAACATTCTCAACTAAATTTTCCCATCAAAAAAGACCACCCAGCCTACCAGTTTCAAAAGGGTTAACCCTTCCTCTAATAGTTAGACAAATGTACGTCTCCTGTGTGCGAGCGGGCCAGCTCCACAGGTATGAGGCCAACTCCGTCAACAATTGCATTCAATTTACTTTATAAGCAGATCCAACTTTCAATTTGCTGTAATGAGCCCACTAGATAATATCCAGCACTGTGCTAAAACATTTATCAACTGGAAAAAAAAAAGAAAGAATTACATTGGATTCCAGATGAGATTGTTCCCAGTATCTAATTTGGCCTCGCTAATAAAGATTTCTTTTCAAACAGAATGCTCTGTGAAAGAGAAAAGCCACTGTAATAGAGTTTCATTATTTGGACAAACTGCACTCTACTTGTTACTTGACCAAAATTAAGAGAGCTTTCTTGAGACACAGGGAGGAGAGATACTGTCCTTTTAATAAATTTAATTAAAAACTAATTTCAATGAGATCTATTTTTTTTTTTTAGGTTCCACTTATTCTCAAAAGTGTGATTGGCATTTGTAAAATACATTGCTGGCTCTAACCTTCTAATATGCAAATGTTCTGTTTCCTTCCAATTTATTTAGAACAAGATCAAGTTGAAAAAGATGACCAGACTGACCTCAGTCTTCAAAGATTTTCTTTGATGATTTAAAGTGTGTTCCGTTGGGCTCTAATTTAGATTTCAGTTATCCTTTCACTATTATCTTTATCCACTAATTGCAGACTTATCGTCACAGAGAAATGGCCTTTTGTATACTTTTTTTTTCATCCCGATTTGGTTGTTTTTCCCCAGTGGTAGGATAACATTGATAAGAAATATTTTTTCATATTAAGGGAGTATTAGTGACTGGCAGCCGTTTTCCTTATCATGAGAAGTCACTGCAAAGTGACATCAAAGCTTTATTGTCTTTATAGGGGAAGGTCACTCAATTGACCTATGGGTTTAGTTGTTTGATCATCCTCCATTTTCCCAAAGGCGTGTACTTTAGGTACATTAGCAGCTTTTTTCCATTTATTTGAGAACCAGAAATTGCACCACTGAACAACTCAGCTAAACAAAAGTAACACAATGTTTTGTCTTTGTCATGTCCTATGTTTTCCCCTTTATACTCTTTATTGTGTAGACTTTACCAAAATGTCCTAAATCCCATACTTTGAGCCTTCAGATGTTACACTGCCCTTTATATTTATGCCCTCAGGCAACAGGAAAGAGCAACAGAACAAACAGGACACTTTAAATGAATTACATTCAGTCGTGTCTCGCTTAATGACGGCATACGTTTCTGAGCAGTGTATCATTAGTCGATTTTGTAATTAAGCACGTGAACTATGGGGAGGAGACGTGCCTCTGTGTCTGATGTCATTTTTGACGTGTTCACTTTGGATACAAGGTGGTACGTCTGCATTGCTGCATTCTGTGCACAGCGTGTAGTGAAAACCCAGCATCAGGCAGGGAGCACATCCCTGTGTCATTTGTGTCATTTTCTCCGTGATGACGCATCAAGTATGTACAGCTACATAATCTACCCTAAGCTATCCTAACCTCAAGAAACCTAACCTAACATTAGCATAAAACACAAATCACATAAATGAATCATAATTACTAAAATATAGTAATAATAATGCAACAGTTTGTGGCAAGCCTACATAGCACTAAAATCGGGTTTGCTTTCTTGACTGCTGTCACTATATTATAGGGACTGGATGATGATAAAAGAATATCCCTACAGGCATTATAGTTGACCACTATGTCTGGGACGACCCCACTCGGTAAGAATTCCAG
The DNA here is from genome assembly GCF_016835505.1 of Polypterus senegalus. Classification (NCBI taxonomy): domain Eukaryota; kingdom Metazoa; phylum Chordata; class Cladistia; order Polypteriformes; family Polypteridae; genus Polypterus; species Polypterus senegalus. Next base: position 32,869,998 of record NC_053159.1, read on the forward strand.
CAGCCTAGGGCAGGCGTCATGGCTTCTTTGACGACCGAAGCAGGAAATGGGTCGTTTCAGCGGGAAACTTTTTTTTAAAGGGGACGGTTGACCAAGAGGAAAAGAAAGAAAAGAAGCAGAAAGCAAGGAGGTCGGTTATCTAAGCCTAGGAAGACAATGAGATCGAACTTCACCCAGGAACGTCTGCTATTTGTGGGTGGCCACCCAGAAAATAAGAAACATTGTGGCGAATCCCCGAGGAGAGGCAAGGGTTTTGTTATACGGCCCAGTGGTTCTCCAGGTGCTCCCGTTGGTGAGCCGGACTTGCTCTTTAATTCTTCAGGATAGCGAGAAAGCAGCCATATCCGTCTGCTGTCCGCCTTTTTTCTACATCATACAGTGAGAACTGCGAGACCAGATTCATCGTCGTTTGGCACAGACTATTCTTAATCATTCAGTTTTTAATTTCCTTTTCTTTTTGTGTGTGTATCAGACCTGGGATTAAGTGTTTGGTGCTGGGTAGGGCGCCAGCCCACCACAGGAGAAGTAAACAGAGGTACAAAAATGTGATTGACATGCATTCATTTTCTATTAATCTCTTAATAGAGTGTCTACAATGATTTTGGTATAACATTTCAGATTTTAAACAATAAAAAAATGCTTTCATTTCAAACTTCTGAAATTTATAAGAGGTTGCACCCATATGATTTACAACAACTACTCCAACCTAAGGTGTTCATGAGGTGTTTAAAAGGGTTTTGGGCATTGTTTGGATTTCATTGGGCTACAAAATATGTTTAATTTTTGTTAAATTAATTGATTGCCTTTTTTGTCTCACAGTGGATGTAAAATGTGTTGTTTTGTCAGTACTGGCCCTGTTAGCCACCCAATTATTGTGAGTGCCGTCAAGCCAGAAGTTCTCACCACAGAGAGATTTTTGCACAGAAGACATTTATAACATTAGTTACTGCAGGGACTTTGCCAAACGTCAAATTCAATTGTATTGCCAATGAACTTATAATACTTCCATATCACTGTGTATTCATGTGTACATTGGTACAAGAAACACAGGATCTACTCTGTGGAGTGTCTAGGATGTGATTTTTCAAATGAGCCCTCTAGGACAAAGGGATGAACAGAGAGGGTCTCTGAAGAGGTGAGGGGATTCATGTGACTGACTGTGTTTATTACAGCCACAATTGCTATGGAGCAGACCACAAAGAACATGCATAATCTGTACAGTAATCCCTCGCTATATCGCGCTTCGACTTTTGCGGCTTCACTCTATCGCGGATTTTATATGTAAGCATTACTAAATATATAACGCGGATTTTCCGCTGCTTCGCGGGTTCTGCAGACAATGTTTGTTTTTACTTCCTGTACATGCTTCCTCAGTTGGTTTGCCGAGTTGCATACAAGGGACGCTATTGGCGGATGACTGAGAAGCTAACCAATCAGAGCTCGCAGTTAAGTTCTCCTGACTGAGAAGCTAACCAATCAGAGCACGCAGTTAAGTTCCTTTGTGCTGAATGCATTGTTAACCAGGAAGTCTCGTCTCGCTCATTCAACATCAACGTGTTTCACTGTGTAAAGAGTTAACTTTTGTGCTCTTTTGTGTTTATCTTTGTGCATAGTCAAGCCCTTCATTATGGCTCCAAAATGATCTGCTCCTGCTACTGCTTCAAGGGCCGTGCCCAAGCGCCAATGGAAGATATTAACAATTGCCGAAAAGGTAGACGTTTTGCATTTGTTGAAGGATGGGAAAAGCTACACCGCTGTAGGACGCCATTGCAGCATCAATGAGGCTACGATTCTTTTTATTTAAAAAGTAGGAAAGGAATATAAGATCAACAGCCGCAGTGTCCTTTTAACCAGGGTGCAAAAAGAGTTGTAAGTGGATGTAATATGGCAGTAGTCTGGATGGAATCTGCTTTAGGGATTTGGATTGAAGACTGCCAGAAGAAGAACAACGGCGGTGATATACAGTCGCCTGAAGAGGCTCCTTTAGAAGGGCTGTAACGCTCTCCTTTGTTGTGCAGTAAAACTAAACTCATCGTTATTGGACAAGTCGTTGTGTCATTGTTGGTGAGTAACTATAATTAATTTTCTACGTACAGTACTTAATACATGTATGTACGTTTAGTGTCACTGTACACACATTTACTGTATACTATTTTTCTTGCATTGTACGTATTTATTGCTGTCTATCGTAATGGCTGTAACATATGTGATATCAGAGACACTCGATATCTTTAAAATAATATTTAGGTTTTACTGTATATAAACAGTGTGTTTATATACATAATTTCAATGAATCTTACCTAATATCTAAGAGAATACAAAGGGATTATGCTGTATAACTGTGCAGGGAATATTTATAAACAGTGTGGTAGAGTTTATAAGGGCTTAAAATGTATAAAAATAACCATACAAACATATGGTTTCTACTTCGCGGATTTTCACCTATCTTGTGGGGGTCTGGAACGCAACCCCTTGCGATCGAGGAGGGATTACTGTATATATAAAATGCTAAGGTCTGTCTGCCTGTTGCACGATTATTAACAAACTACTAGGGCTAGAACCTTGATCTTGGTTTTGATCAAAAGCTTATGGCCTGAAGCATTCTAGAAATTAAAAAAAATGAGGTTGTAGAACCTTGGCAAACTCATCTGTGCTCGTAGATTTCTTCTAGCAAAGTGATCAGCACTGAAGAAGAAAGCTAGCAACATCTGCTGAGCATCAAGCACATCACAAAGTCTGAAGACATGATGAAGAAAACCAGAAAGAAAAAGAAGAGCAGCTCCATCTAATGAGTGTCAACTGTGAATGTCAGAATGACAAAAACTGAGAAATGCAACCACTACTATAGATATAGCAAAGTAGTATATATAATCAAAATAAGTTCAATAACTATTAATGCCACAGAAGATTTCTTCGCTAATGTAATGAGATGCTTGTCTCCAAGAATTATTGTGAAGAATAAATTTGGACCAGGGGATAATACATGAGATAGGAATCTTAGTGAGGAATGATGAGCAATGCAAGGAATCAGAAAAAACCTAGCACTTAGTCAACCTAATTTGAGGCTAAATGTGTGTGAGATATGGCTGGCCATTCATCCTGGCCAATACCCCCAGGCCGTCAGATGGAGCCCTCCTTGCAGCATAGAGGTGCCCCGAATGCCAGCAGGGAATTATGGGCTGTGGAATTATAATGTACAGCCCTGCTGGATACCATGGGGGCCGCCGTTTATTGGAGTATTGTGGAGAGGAGGTGCTTTGTGCACTTTATTATTATAATAAATTATGAATATTTGGACTTTTATCTGGTGTCTGACGAGTGGTCTGAGGGTTCAAGGGAGCAGGCAAGCCCTAATCTGTCACATCTGCTAAAGATTTGTTACTGTTTTTTATATCCAACCGATGAATAAAACACATCACAGAATTACTGTATGCCATATTCATACTACAATCACTGCTGATGGAAAACTGACGTCAATTACAGTCATGATATGCGTAGCGTAAACGTAGAACACCTGAATGAAAATAAAACAAAAAACAAATAAAAATGGTTATGGTTATGAATGTCAATAAATTCTCTTTAATAAAAACCCTAAAATAACACAAAAATCACATATAACAGCCAAACAAAAAAAAGATTTTCTTGACAGGAACCAAAAAACAATTAAATATGAATTCAAGCAGTACAATACAAAAATATATTAAGTGGACCAAAAATGTACACAATGATAAATGTTATACACATATCTATATACATATACTGTATATAAAGCTAAAAAATATATCAGAGAAAGCAAATGCACGTTAAACAAGTTAGGAAAAATAAACGTGACAAAACATTCAAGGCTGTTTAGGGACTACTTTACTGTTTAGAAAGCTGAATATTTAAAATTTTGCTTATTTACTTAATAATGACTCATACTGGAAAAATAACATTGGTACTACAATTTAATTACATATATTCATAAAGACAGACAATTTTATTTGCTTTTACAATTACAATGACCTTCTGTCTCGTACAAATTCAGGCAGCAGGAGAAGTTGGTGGATGTTGCAGAGGTTTGTGCCAGATGCTAATGTGTTGACATCTTCCCACATGTGCGTAACTCTACCGGCTTTTCAATTACCTTTATCTGGAATCAATTTAGCCAAGAGTGGCTAATCATTATGGAAGAAAATGTGTAAGTTGAAATAACATCTCGCAAGGTAACTAAATCGGTAGTTGAGGTTGCAAAGGATATTTCTTTGTTTTAAGAGTGACAATTTTGAAAATTCTCTAGTCTTTTTTAAGTAGAAGTTTTTAAAATTTCCTAAATTTACTCAGCTTGCTATGTCCAAGATATCAAAATTTCTTCAAAAATAACTGTACTAAATTTCAATAAAGTCATTTCAATGTAAGACAAGGTTGTTTCATGCAGACAGACAGATTGTTGTGATTTGAAGTCACCGATATGATGAAGGGGGTTGTGTGGCCTCTGAAATGCTCCACCAAACCCAAAATGGCCTCACTCCTGGCTACCAGACCCCAACTACTATAGATAGGCTTGGGCCTGCCTAAGTACAAAATAGAAAACTGGCTTTAAAATATCAAAATAAATGTTAAATGTTTAAAAATGTATCAAAAAACCCTTACAAGGGAGTGGTTAACCTTAAACCTGGATTTAAACCAAACAGAACCACACAGGAACTAGTGACTCTAAACTTTGCAACTAACACCCTTGAATAAAAACAATTATTGATTAGAAAGATATGCATAGAACAAAAGAGTATTTAAATGCCTCTTAAAGTGGGAGAGTCGGCACTTTGGATGAAGGTGGGCAGCTCGTTCCATTATTGGGGGTTACATACACATTAAAGTTTTATTTTATTATTATTTTAACTATTACCATTGAACTACATATAGAGAGGAATCAAAGAGAGAACACTCAAGGGAAGCATAAAACATATGTGTGTTTCTCTTGTTTAGTAAAGAGATTAAAAAGACAGTCCATTTTGGGAACATAGAAGTTGCCATCATGAAGGACTGTCTGAGAATTAAAGTAAAACTTTACCTCTTTCAGGGCTGATGTTGACTTTTGTCAAAAGGAGGAGTTGATGATGGTAATCAACTGTAAACTGTGACAAAACCAACCGTTATGTTTTAGTTGGACTCTCGTTGCTAGAAGGAAAGTTAGCTTCATTGGTTTGACCAAGATTTCTGAGTAGTAAGGCACAGACAAGAGCAAAAATGGTGAGAGATCAAAGCGAATACGTAAAGCAAAATGCCCCATGGATGACATTTTGCCCATTATCTCTGAACTGGGACTATGACCTGCCAGACTCCAATTTTGATACAAGTGATCGAAAACGAATGTGAGGTTCCAGCTTCAGCTGACTGGTCCCCAGCTAATTGTGGTGCTGAATGGGTTCATGTAGCTGATACGCCTACAGCCATGTTCGCCAGGAGGACTGCCACTTAACAATAATAAGAGAAGTGGAAACCAGATTGCAATGCATTGTGGCCATGACGCGAAGACAGCCTGGCAGCAAGCCTGCCGCTCATTCTTGGCAAAGTGGCAGCCGCAGTATGCAGCAACAGACATTTTATATTGATTTCTTCGTGAAACAATTGCTTTTTAGAAACTATGTTTTTTGGAAAGAATATTAAGCCCTCAAAGAGTTAACACGTAACATTTTATACTTTGTCATTTATGCGCATAACACCACCATTTGGCTGTTGTCTTGTCAGCCTGTATGCCAAAAATTGTGACTTCCACCTTTAAAGTAATATCTCACCCAAAAATAGTTTTTTTATATGGTTGGTTTGCAGTGATGGCCGAGAAAAATATTTTTCCATGTTTTCATGAAGAATGGGCATAACAAGAAAGAACAGAACCCAATAGTAACCAACACTGGACAACAGCAAACAAAAATGTCCATGAAAAAAGTGCAGAAAGAAGTCCATTATCAGAGTAGGGAGCTTGTTTCCCTGCAATGCCTTCTTGTGGCACCCCATGACCCCAGCAGGGCTGCCCTGCCAGACTACATTTCCCGGCATGCCCTGCTGGCTTCCCACTGGGTGTGGATATCTGGGACTGCTGCCATGTAGCGTGCTGAGGTAATAACAGTTCCCTAGTGATATCGCTACTTTTATAGGGGTTTGCCCGACCGGGTTTGCTTCCTTTCCTGGCTGGGATGTCCATCCAGCCTGTGTGGCATCTACAAAAGAAACAGAGTTGGATAGAGCTAATGAAGTCTGTAGGTTTGCCAACTGTAACTCACAAATGTATCATCTGCAAAGTATACAGCAAGACTTTGATTCCTTCTTCTCTGTTGAAGTCTACGTTCTTTCAAGAATAGTGTATTTGTGCTTTATGATGGATTCTGTCTATTGGGATAAAACATTAAAAATACTCAGCAAACTGTAACAGAACACCTACACTCATTTGATTAAACAATATAATTAAGTAGAGGCTGGATACATTTTAGAGGAAAAAAAAATTATAACTCCAAATAGATTGAAATGGCAAAGATAAGTGCACCATATTAATAATGAAAAACCCCACTGTATTGTTCTCTTAACTGAATCAGTCTTTATAAGAAGAAAAAAAGCACAGATATCCAGAGGTAATCCATCCCTGATGCTGTGCATCTTCTAAAGAAAGACATGAAGAATACAACAAATATTTTGGACATGTTAGGAATTTATAAAAATAACAATAAAAATTCATAACACAGGAAGAATAGAACAAAAATGCCAAACAAGTACAAAAATTACATCTTTGTTCTCTAAAACCCCTAAATCAATATCTCATTCAGATACTTCTTAAAGGTTGTCAAGGTTTCTGATTCACCTACGTGTCTTGGTAGTCTGTTTCAGATTCCAACAACTCTGTGTAAAGAAGTGCTTTCTGGCGTCAGTCCTAAATGTATTTTCTCCTAAATTCCACCGATGCCGTCAAGTATGTGCTCCATTGTTAACTTGAAAGATTTCTACTGGATCCACATTATCAATGGCTTTGAGAATTTTCTAAACCTAGAGTAGGTCCCCACGCAGTCTCTTTTGCCTGAGTTTAAACAGGCTTCATTCTTGGAGTCTGTCAGAGTAGGACATGTCATTAAGTCCTGGGATGCACTTGGAGGCTCTCCTCTGCACTACTTCAAGTGCTACTGTGTCCATGGACTGCTGTTCTATGCCACTAACAAGGTAAGGAGGACGGGGACACAGTCAGTAACTGCCTTTCGCTGTTTCCCTTTAGAGTGGCGCAAGAAAGTTCAGCAGACCAATGACATCACTTCTGCTCAGTAAGTGGAAATCCTGTCTCTAACGGTCCCTTGAAGATATAAGCAGCCTGAAGGCCAGAAGTTGGCTTTCACTTGGCAATTGGCTACTTGAGAGGAAAAAGCAGCCTATTTACATGATGGATCATTTGGAAACCCTTTTATTTTCAGAATTTTTGTTTGACAGTTACATCTACCTTTAAATTGGGTACCCCATCTTTCTTCATGACTGTTGCTCGCTCCTTCTACAGGAGGCAGATGTGCTTTGTGCTACAGTGAAATCTAAAACAGTGGGAGAGCAGATGCATTATTAAAAATGTTATCCTACGCTAGCTATTACCACACCTGATTCTGGAGCATCGACGTAGCTCCATGTAGGTAAGGTCACAGGTGATGACAGGGCAAAGCATGATTGTTATCAACCCCTCTCCTTTGGCCAGTAGCCCAGAGGAGAGACCACATTCATGTTGCTTCTGTCTTGGACCAGAAGAACCTGCCTCTTGTGCCTAATGGGTTACTTTACCAGCACTGCTCCTGGAAGTCGGCGTTGAAGTTGCAAACTTGAGCAAACTGAGAATGGAGTGCCGTGAAAGAATAAAGTGAAAAGACCACTTTATTTTTCTTTTCTCAACTCTTTTTTACTTACATTAAACAGGATTTATGCAAGTCCCCAACAGTTTATGTTCTCTCTCCTTTTTGTCTCTTGTTACATCAAATTTAAAGTTATTATGAAACCAGTAACGACGGACTACACGATAATGTGCAGTGAATACACTTGATTTGAGCATTTCTAGTTTTCATCCTCTTTCTTTGTACGTTTAGCATTCGTTTGCTCAGAGGTTGATGTGCTTGCTGCTTCCTGAGAAGCTCTTCTTTTCTCCACCCTAGCAGCCTAGCTTCTTCTCTTCTTTCGTCGGAATCTTTTCGCATTAAAACTGATTAATTCAGTGTTTGTGCTGCAATTACTTAGTACGTTTTCTTTAATCTCTCACTTAAGCTGGCACTTAAGTCTTCAATCTGCCTCAAGAATGATTTAAGATATGAAGAGGTAGGGGAAGTGACGGCGAAGGTGGTAGGGATGAGAACGGCGCCCGTACACATGCGCCACACGCCCACCCTGCTGCCCGCTGCCGAGAGTGGATTCTACAATAGAATGAAATAAAAATCTAAAGAGTAATAAAAATCATCACCCCTAAAGCGGACAGTAGAGGTCACATTGTATATGTGTACCAAATTTCAGGTCAATAGGTGAAACAGTTTGTGAGCTACAGGTGTCCTAGACAGACAAACGGACAGCCATGGTAGCGTATTATATAAGAAGACCAGTAATGGCGTACTGCACGATAATGTGCAGTGAATACACTTGACTTGAGCATTCCTAGTTTTCATCCTCTTTCTCTGTCTCTGTTTAGCATTCGTTTGCTCAGAGGTTGATGCGCTTGCTGCTTCCTGAGCAGCTCTTCTTTTCTCCACCCTAGCGGCCCACTTCTTCTCTCCTTTCTTCTGCATCCTTTCGCGTTATAACTAATTACATCAGTGTTTGCGTTGCAATTACTTAGTACGTTTTCCTTCATTTTTTACTTACACTGGCGCTTAAGTCTTCAATCTGCCGCAAGAATGATTTAAGATATGAAGAGGTAGGAGAAGTGCTGGCGAAGGTGGTAGGGATGAGATCAGCGCCCGTACGCATGTGCTGCACTGCTGCGCACTGCCGAGAGTTGATTCTACAATAAAATAAAATAAAAATAAAAAGAGGAATAACCTTGAAGGTCAATCATCACCCCAAAAGCGAATAGTAGAGTGCTGGATAACATGATGTTTGTAATGGTAATTGCATGCGCGCATGGAAAGTGAGCGCAGATGGACTTGCGCATGTGTGAGAATAGCATGCACCTTCGATTGTTGGGATTTTGATACTGAAAAAAATAAAGAGCGTTTTAGCAAGTACGAAATGGTGTACTTTGTGGACACAACATAGAGGTCATGTGGTATACAGTATGTGTACCAAATATCAGGTCAATCGGACAAACGGCTTGTGAGCGAACAGGAGATTTAAAATCCTGGACAGACAAACGGACAGCCATGGTAGCGTATTACATAAGAAAATACTGCATACTGTACTTGGAAAACTGGCGAGACCAAGCAGGGAGAGAGACAAGGACAATTAGTTCAGTCAGTTTGAGAAAAAATTAGAAAGGAAGCAAAAATGTAAGGATGTACTTGAGGCACCTAAAATATCTTTTGAAAAGTTTATTGTAAAAAAATAAGTGGAAGGAAGAAAGAACATCAGGGGTGATCTGAAGGTCACAAATGCTAGTGAGGCACCTGAAAGTGCTAATAGCACTGGTAACAACTGTGCATCACCTCAACGCTACTCCCTGCTGCTACCACAACACACAAAAATCTTGCAATGCTCAACCTGTGACAAACTGCAGCTGACACCAAATTTGCCCTGGGCCATATTTGGCCCTTGAAGTGGTTCTGCCCACACTCATTCATAGCGGGCCATTGTAATGGAGAATAATATCTAGTATCCATCCATCCATCCATCATCCAACCCACTATATCCTAACTACAGGGTCACGGGGGTCTGCTGGTGCCAATCCCAGCCAACACAGGGTCCAAAGCAGGAAACAAACCCCGGGCAGGGCGCCAGCCCACCGCAGTTCACACACATACCAAGCACACACTAGGGACAATTTAGGATTGCCAATGTACCTGACCTGCTTGTCCTTAGACTGTGGGAGGAAACCGGAGTACCCGGGGAGAAGATGCAAACTCCACGCAGGGAGGACCCGGGAAACAAACCTGAGTCTCCTAACTGCGAGGCAGCAGCGCTACCCACTGTGCCACCATGCTGCCCTCATATCTAGTATGTAGGTCGATAATGTTTTTTTTTGTTACTAATGTTCAGCAATATCATGTTTTAAAGTAATTATTCGGGCAGGGAAGTGAATGCCTAACAATATCTAATTTTAAAGGCGAGGAAGCTGTATAACCAGTTCTTGCCCTGGCACATTTATGGCCCTTACTAGATCAGATAGGATTAAGTTATCATGTTAAGTTCTTTTGAGCCATCTATGGTGGGGAGGGGCAGAGCTGACCAGAGTGGGCCCATGTTTTATGATCTAATTACCACTCTGTATAGTTTCTTTCTGTTTATCTGAAATTGGAGAGGATGGTTAAATACAGGAAGAAAGCGACTAAACTGGGGGATGGGTGGTCCCTGAGCTGTTTCATTAATAAATGTTGCAGCCCACAATGGTCCAGGAGATGGCTGGGAGGTGTGCCAGGGACTACAGAGCCACAATAATTAGAAACTTGCATGCTGCTCTCTTTCTCTGCAAATTTTCCACCCATGGAGGATGACAGGTCATGCTGCCTGTTTCTGTCACTCCATTCAAAGGCCATGTAGGAGCAAAGTGGGACCAGAAACTATTTAACACAAGACAGAGAGCCGGCTGATGGCGTATTATCAGGTTATATTATTTTACCATCACTCACATTTATAGTTTTCTGTTTTGGACATAACTACTAAATAATGAAACACTAAGGTCTGTGTGCATGTCCTGTCCCTCAGAGTGATAGGACTGGTCAGTGTGTCTTTAATGTAATTGGTCAGTTTCTGATGCAATAGAAAGAGAGAGTGCAAGTGTGAGGCACACAAAGTGTACAAAGGGCATTCAGGGCACATTGAGAGAATTGCCTTCAAACACGTGAGGTATAAAAGCTGACAGGAGGTGAGAAAAGCACCTCAAAAATAATGACAATGTGTGAGAAGTTGGCTTTACGGGAACACGCTCGGGAGAGGGAGTGTTGGTCAAGACAGGATCAGACACATGAGGATACTAAGGAAAAGCGCTGAAGGTACATGTAGTGCAAGACATAGCAAATATTTTTAATCATTCTGTTACTCAGGCTGCCTAGCTAGTTATCTATAATGTGTGGATACATGTGTAACTTTTTATCTTGCTTATTCTGGTACTCTGTTTAATTGATGTGGGTTATACTGTAGGGGTAAAAGAAAGGAGAAATACTGAACTGCAATAGCAGGCAGTCCTGACAGTGTGGGAAGAGTATGAGATTTGGGCCATTCTGTTATAGTGGATTGTCTCATTTAATAGCGATTACACTCTGAGCCAAAGGGTGGCACTGTTGTCTAATGCCTTTTCTCTTTTCCCCTCTGCAGAAAGGCCGATGGGAAGCTCTTCCATCTCTGATGTCACATCCTGTTTCTGGCATCCTGAACCTGTCCTTTCCGGCTTACAGGTGCCATAACAGGCTCTAATGCCATCTTGGGGGAGCCTGAAGAAGGCTTTCATCTGAACAAGACAACTCTGATTATTACAATCTTTTTCTCTTTTTCTTTTGAAAATTACAATATACGGGGATCACTAGGAAGACCCAACTCTTTCTGAAATGTTCTTGTGTCTTCTTACACCTTGTAATAAAGAGTATAAAGGGGAGAGCAGGGTCACCCTACGACCCTACCAATGACAAAACAGCCAATTCCAAGCTGACAATCAATTTAACTTGCACATGTTCAGGTTGTATGGAAAAGCCACAGCACTCAAAAAAAACAAAAAAAACAAGGCAGACATTAGAAAAATGCATAGAATTCACTCATGCCTTGTCCACGATTCAAATCTATTTTCCTGGAGTGTTGAGGCAGCAGCACTATCTGCTGCACCACCTGCTTGCATTATTATCTGTTCATTTCTCCATTGGTAAAGCAGAGCAGAGCCCAGCATCACTGGGTACAAAGCAGGAGCAGCCCTGGCAGGTTAAAATGAATACAAAAATATAGCTGATAGCTTAATGGATCACTCGAATTTGGATATTAGTGTGTGAGGGGGTAGGCTTTGCAATAGACTGGTGGATCTATGGTTGCTTCCTGCCTTGTGCTTGATAACTGCTAGGGCAACCCTGAACTGGATTAATTGAGTCACAAGTTAATTTTGTGACAAATTATTTTGAAAGTACAATATACAGTGTATATATACATACAGTTAGGTCCATAAATATTTGGACAGAGACAACTTTTTTCTAATTTTGGTTCTGTACATTACCACAATGAATCTTAAATGAAACAACTCCGATGCAATTGAAGTGCAGACTTTCAGCTTTAATTCAGTGGGTTGAAAAAAAAGATTGCATAATAATGTGAGGCAACTAAAGCATTTTTTAACACAATCTTCATTTCAGGAGCTCAAAAGTACTTGGACGATTGACTCAAAGGCTATTTCATAGGCAGGTGTGTTAAAGTCCGTCGTTATGTCATTATAAATTAAGCAGATAGAATGCCTGGAGTTGATTTGAGGTGTGGTGCTTGCATGTGGAAGATTTTGCTGTGAACAGACAACATGCGGTCAAAGGAGCTCTCCATGCAGGTGAAAGAAGCCATCCTTAAGCTGCGAAAACAGAAAAAACCATCTGAGAAATTGCTACAATATTACGAGTGGCAAAAACTACAGTTTGGTACATCCTGAGAAAGAAAGCAAGCACTGGTGAACTCAGCAATGCAAAAAGACCTGGACGTCCACAGAAGACAACAGTGGTGGATGATCGCAGAATCATTTCCATGGTGAAGAGAAACCCCTTCACAACAGCCAATCAAGTGAACAACACTCTCCAGGGGGTCGGCGTATCGATATCCAAGTCTACCATAAAGAGAAGACTGCATGAAAGTAAATACAGAGGGTGCACTGCAACGTGCAAGCCACTCATAAGCCTCAAGAATAGAAAGGCTAGATTAGACTTTGCTAAAGAACATCTAAAAAAGCCAGCACAGTTCTGGAGTAACATTCTTTGGACTGATGAAACCAAGATCAACCTCTACCAGAATGATGGCAAGAAAAAAGTATGGAGAAGGCGTGGAACAGCTCCTTATCCAAAGCATACCAGATCATCTGTAAAAGAGATGCCCCGAAATGAAGGGATTGTGTTAATAAAATGCTTTAGTTGCCTCACATTTTTATGCAATCGTTTTGTTCAACCCATTGAATTAAAGCTGAAAGTCTGCACTTCAACTGCATCTGAGTTGTTTCATTTAAAATTTATTGTGGTAATATACAGAACCAAAATTAGAAAAAAGTTGTCTCTGTCCAAATATTTATGGACCTACTGTAACTGTGTATATATATACTAGCAAAATACCCGCGCTTCGCAGCGGAGAAGTAGTGTGTTAAAGAAGTAATGAAAAAGAAAAGGAAACATTTTGAAAATAACGTAACATGATTGTCAATGTAATTGTTTTGTCACTGTTATGAGTGTTGTTGTCATATATATATATATATATATATATATATATATATATATATATCCATACATATATACATATAAACATATACACATATATATATACACACACATATATAGATATATATATATATACATACATATATATACATACATATATATACATACATCCACATATATATACATATCTACATTGTAATGGATGGCCGGCCATTTATCCCGGCCAATACCCCCAAGCCGCCAGGTGGAGCCCTCCTTGCAGCGTGGAGGTCCCCAGAAGACCAGCAGGGCATCATGGACATTGGAGTTTTTATGCAAAGCCCTGCTGGATGCCGTGGGGACCACAGGAGGGAGCTGCAGGGAGGACCGAGGGCTTCTTCGTGCCCTGTGACCCGGAGGTTCGTCACAGGAAGAGCGACGGACTTCCGGGTTGAAGAAAGGGACTATTTACCCTGACCCGGAAGGGAAAAGGACTTGTGGACTATTGGGCAGAAACACTTCCGGGTCAGGGATTATAAAAGGACTATGGGAACTCCCAGACAATGAGCTGAGCTGGGTGGAAGGGTGGCAACGTGTCTGGGAGCTGGAGGATTGTTTATTATTGTATTATTGTGAGTTTAATGAGAATTGTGGTGGAGAGTGTGCTTTGTGCACTGTGGCAAGAAAATAAAGTCAACTTGAGGACTTTTACCTGGTGTCTGGAGTCGTGGACAGGGGTTCAAGGGAGCGAGAGTGCCCTCTATCGTTCACAACATATACACACATACATATACATACACACACATATATACACACAAATACATATATATATACATACACACATATATATATATATATATACATATATATGCATACATATCTACATATATACATACACACACACACACACATATAAACATATATATAAACTGCTCAAAAAAATTAAAGGAACACTTTGAAAACACATCAGATCTCAATGGGAAAAAGAAATCCTCCTGGATATCTATATACTGATATAGACTGGGTAATGTGTTAGGAACGAAAGGATGCCACATCGTTTGATGGAAATGAAAATGATCAACCTACAGAGCCCTGAATTCAAAGACGCCCCAAAAATCAGAGTGAAAAAATTATGTGGCAAGCTAGTTCATTTTGCCAAAATTTAATTGCAGCAACTCAAAATTGTACGCAGCACTTTGTATGGCCCCTGTGTTCTTGTATACATGCCTGACAACATCGTGCATGCTTCTAATGAGATGACAGATGGTGTTGTGGGGGATCTCTTCCCAGATCTGGACCAGGGCATCACTGAGCTCCTGGACAGTCTGAGGTGCAACCTGGTGGCATTGGATGGACCTAAACATAATGTCCCAGAGGTGTTCTAATGGATTTAGGTCAGGAAAGTGTGGTGGCCAGTCAGTCAATGGTATTAATTCCTTCATCCTCCAGGAACTGCCTGCATACTCTCACCACATGAGGCCAGGAATTGTTGTGCACCAGGAGCCACTGTACCAGCATAGGGTCTGACAATGGGTCCAAGGATTTCATCCTGATACCTAATGGCAGCCAAGGTGCCTTTGTCAAGCCTGTAGCGGTCTGTGTGACCCTCCATGGATATGCCTCCCCAGACAAGCATTAACCCACCACCAAACTGCTCATGCTGAATGATGTTACAGGCAGCATAATGTTCTCCATGGCTTCTCCAGACCCTTTCTCTTCTGTCACGTGCTCAGGGTGAACCTGCTCTCATCTGTAAAAGCACAGGGCACCAGTGGTGCATCTGCCAATTCTGGTATTCTATGGCGAATGCCAATCGAGCTGCATGCTGCTGGGCAGTGAGCTCAGGGCCCATTAGAGGACATGGGGCCCTTGGGTCACCCTCATGAAGTCTTTCTGGTTGTTTGGTCAGAGACATTCACACCAGTGGCCTGCTGGAGGTCATTTTGTAGGGCTCTGGCAGTGCTCATCCTGTTCCTCCTTGCCCAAAGGAGCAGATACTGATCCTACTGATGGGTTATGGACCTTCTATGGCCCTCTCCAGCTCTCCTAAAGTAACTGCTTGTCTCCTAGAATCTCCTCCATGCCCTTGAGACTGTGCAGGGAGACACAGCAAACCTTCTGGCAATGACACGTATTGATGTGCCATCCTGGAGAAGTTGGACTACCTGTGCAACTTCTGTAGGGTCCAGGTATCGCCTCATGCTACCAGTAGTGACACTGACTGTAGCCAAATGCAAAACTAGTGAAGAAACAGTCAGAAAAGATGAGGAGGGAAAAATGTCAGTGGCCTCCACCTGTTAAACCATTCCTGTTTTGGGGGTCATCTCATTGTTGCCCCTCTAGTGCATCTGTTGTTAATTTCATTATCACCACAGCAGCTGAAACTGATTAACAACCCCCTCTGCTACTTACCTGACCAGATTAATATCCCATAAGTTTCATTGACTTTATGCTATACTCTGATTAAAAAGTGTTCCTTTAATTCTTTTGAGCAGTATACATACATATCTACATATATACATATACACACACACATACAATACAATGGTATACCTTTATTTTGAAAGTACAATATAGGAATGTATTAATTTGTGTACATTACACAAATCTAGACTAATCTATTGTAGATCAGTCTTAAAGTTTCTGGGTAATTTACAACAGTTTCTAACATAACATTAAACATTATGCACACTTTTGCTCTAATAAGACCCAGTGTGTATTGTAATCAGGCCAAAACAATACTTCATTGAGAAGACAAACAGATTGGAAGAAGATGGAGTGGTGGAATGGGGGCAGGCATTTAGGGGTCAGGCTGCTTTTTCTACCAAAGCTACTATCTTCCAGAATAAACTGGCCACCATTTTAATCCCCACCTTGACTAAGGTGTCCAGATACTGATTTTGAGAAGGCCCATCAGCTTCGTTCTCCAAGTAATCAGCAGCAAATCTTCAGTAGTTTACTTTGGAATCCTCCATGTGTTTTATGAGGCCCTGCATCATGTTTCTTCGCGGCGGACATTAACATTATTCGCACTTTGTGAAATTGAGTTCCCGTCCGCTTTTTCACAGGACTACTGGAGTGCATGTAATTGCTATTTTTTCACATTATATGTATTTTAATCAGGGCTATTTTAGTAAGTTAAGAAACCCGCCTTGGACAGCCTGCTGATGAGAATCGGAGCAGTGTGACACTTTGACTGTTATTTTACGAGATTATGTAAACACATTCATCTCTCATACTGCTGCCAGCCAGTCCAAATACTCTCTGTGGATACGACTTTATACATCTAATTAGTCCACAGATAACTTGTCATCAGAGCTTAATGCCATCACTCTGATATCTGCTATTATGTCCCAACAGAGTCATTTCCATTTTTATTGCCCAATTATTTTTAACTCCTCCCACACACATGGTCCGGGTTTCAAGCTGGCCAGGTTGTGCCTGTGCTTTAATTGATGGGATTAGCACACCGTACCATATCGCTCGGCGGCATTTTTAGCATTTTATCCCCAGTGGTATACCTCTCTCGCAAAACCTGAAGTTCAGACCCGACTGTCAAGAAGTAAAATGTTTCTATAAAAGTCATTTTCACTACTAAGTTGCTTAAATGAGTTTCCTCTGCCAAAGTTCTCCATCTCTAAAGTTTTCAGATAATAAAAGCTGCCAATGCGGATGCCGTCTGTTGATGGTGTGTAATGTATAATGGAGATCTCAAGGTGCATTATTGCTCTGTAGGCAGAATAAAAGGTAACAAAAGGTCACCAATGTACTGGATCAGCAAAACACAATTCTTGAGAAGCTGACAAAATTAAATGTAATGAGTTGTGTGACAGACAGAGAGGTTGTGAGGGAGGAATGGCTGGCATGGGACAGGGACCAAATTCAGCATAACCATAAGAGAGGGAGCAAAATTTGCACTGGCTTAGCGATGTTACTTATGATGTCAGTGTGCATATACAGATTGTTCTGGGAGGACAACAGGAAGAGGTACAATGAAGAAATGAGAGAATTGAAGGTAGAATATTCTCCAGGTTGCTAAAAGGGACGTAAGGTGTACCTCACTCTCTATGTGGAGGGTGAGACTACGAAGAGTTAGTCTCAACCAAACCAACCAAAATTTTTATGGCCTAAAATCACACACCCTTTGCAATGGCAAATCCAAACTAGAGAGTAGAAAAGAGAATAGAACCCTAAAGAAAGTCCCTCTTACAATAGGGCAGGGAATTGCCATCCCAAGAAAACTGAGATGTATGCTTTGATTTGGCATATTTAGTTTCACAGATTACTAATGCTGTATTGCACTTAGCACCTTAGCATCCTTTGGACTCCTTCAGTCTTTATTCTGTATAGTGCCTTTCACAATTGGCTCTGTCATTTTTTTTAAAAATGTAGTTTGCCATTGCTTCATTTATTCACGAGAACCACACAACATTAGCAAACAGCAGAAAACCTTCACATAATATAGCATGGGAAATACAGTTCTGGGTTCAGGAACACACATCCAAACTACAGGACTGTTTAGATATGACTGACTGGTCCATCTGCAAAAATTCTTCTGACAATCTGGATAAATACACAGACTCCGTGAAGGATTAGGTCAGGTTCTGTATGGAGTGAGCAGCGCTGTTCGCATGTGCCTGAGAGAGCAAACTGCTGCTTTTAATTCAAATGATGTAGGAGCGCCACAAGAACTCCAAGTACAAGCTACGGAAGGCAATTAAAGTGGCAAAGAGTCAGTATGAATGCTGACTGGAAAATGAATCCAGTTTTAGCGATGCATGTCAACTGTGGAAAGGTCTACAGGTGATCATAGCCTAACAAATACCTAAACACTTGTGCCCACAAAAACCCCTGCCTTGTTCCTGGGTCAGTTGAATGAGTTCTTTGCTCGTTTTGAGCCTTGCAGCTCAGATGTGGAGAATTTGTGATGTTTCCAATGCTACCATCAAGCAGAGCCATCCTGCTAGTAACAGTGGCCAATGTGAGTATAATATTTAAAAGCCACTAGCCCAGTTGATATCACGTCCCATGTCCTGAAGGTATACACCACTAGGCTGTCATGGCTGTACACTAACATCTTCATCTTGTCCCCATCTTTACGTAGAGTGATGCGAGTTTTAAAAAAAAAACCACAGTTGTGCCTGTGCCAAAGAATTCTACAGTTTCCTACCTGAACGGCTGTAGGCCCACCACATTAACTTCCATGGTGATGTCGGGAGAAACTGGCCATGATCCACATTAATCACAACATCCCTGCTAACCTGGATCCGCTACAGTTTGGATACCAGCGTAACAGATTGACGCCATCAATGATGCCATCTCCCACTCCCTGCACACTTTCAGTGGGACAACTGACAAGGATAAATGTCTACGTCAGGATGCTGTTTAGTGATTATAGCACTGTCTTAAACACCATGGTACCCTCTAGCCTGGTGGTAAAGCACAGAGACCTTATTACAGTTCACCTAGTGACCCCCAGTACGTCCCTCACTGGAACAGTGATGATCATTTGGTAATGCTGGCCAATGTCATCACAACCCCATAGTTTTTCAATTTTTGATGTTGTCACAAATTAAGTAACCCAGTGAAATAGTATTTTCAGTGGGTTTAGAAGTTATTGATTCCAGAAGAATAAATAAAAATCTGAATGACTTCAAAAACTATTGGTTTTACAGTTGCTATAATTACACAATTTTTAAAATACTATTGATTATTTTTGCGTTTTTGGTGCTTAGGGTTGTAACACCACAAAAAAAAAGAACGCTGGACTAGTACCAATAAATGCAAAGGCATTATGTGTTTTTGACAATGGTGAGGCTCCCTACAGGATAGAGGTAAAGCATATGACCGTATGACTGCCTGACGTTGATGAAACAAAGGAGATTGTTGTTGTATTTTCATTCCTTTTCTTCTGTCACCCATGTGCACATGGGTGACAGTTTACAGGCTCAAATAAATGTGTTTCTCCGCTGGACCAAGGGTTGCCGCTACCTTCTGACTCTTTCTCCCTCTCCACTGCAGACCAGCAGAAGATCCCACGTATTAACCACTCTTCCGATCCTCGGGGGTTTCACAACACTTCCTCATCCGGGCATGCAGAACCCACCTTTCAATGTCATCACTTCCTCTTCTGGTCATCCAGAACTCGCCTTTCAATGACAACACTAGATAGGTAGATAGAGAACTAGATAGATTTCAATGATAGACACTTCCTAGATTCTAGGTCATAGATAGATCCTCCCTTCAAACATCATCACTTCCTTAATCCCACATCTTCCTGCCAGTTTTAAATATTTACCAGCCATTAAAATAAAATTAATGATCTTTGCTCTGTTGTGAAGACGTGTAATCTGATCTCTTTGCTTGTTTAGCAAGTATCTGTCACTGAAGCTACTCCTCTGCCTGGAATCCCCACAACTTTATCCTGTTTCCTCAGTCTTTTTCACATTTAAACTGTCCAATTAAAAATTGTAAATCTTCTTAACAAGTTTGTCCAGGCGTGAGATCTTTATGCATGCTTGAACCATCTGGTAGAACATCTGCAGCATCTGAGATGTTGAAGGAAACCTTCTAAGAAAGTATATTCTGCATTATCACTTCCTTAATCCCACATCTTCCTGCCAGTTTTAAATATTTACCAGCCATATATAAGATCTTTAGGTCTGTTGTGAAGACGTGTAATCTGATCTCTTTGCTTGTTTAGCAAGTATACGGGGTGGAATCCCCACAACTTTATCCTGTTTCCTCATCTTTTTTCACATTTCTTAATTAAAAAATTGTAAATCTTCATAATTAGACATGCTTGAATTGATTAAAAAACAACTGAACACTAAAAAAAATGTTCAAGGAAAGAACCAGTTGAAGATGGAGCAGTGGTGGAGCTGCTGCCTCTTAGTAAAGAGACTGGGGTTCACAGCCTGGATTCTGCTTGTGTGGAGTTTGCCTGTTTTCCCCATGTTCAGGTTGATTTCCCCTAACTATCCTAAATTATGCAGGTTAGGGTAAATGGTGGTACTAAACTGGCCCTGTCCTGTATGTTTGAGAACGTGTTCACCCTGTAATGGGCCAGCGCCCTGTCCAGGAGTTGTTCCTGCATGCACATATTGCCTACTAGGATAGGCTCCACATGCCCAGCGCTTTTGAAAACACTCTCCAGATTGGAATATTTCTGAAAATGTCGGATCAACATTGCAGTGTGGATGGGTGGAAACTTTGACTACTGACAGGACAAACTCTAGTTGTGTTCTGATTGGCTGGTGCTTATTACATGGACCTTCCACAATTGGATCCTGCTCACTACAATGTCTCATTCCCTGACTATTCACCCTTCATGGAATTAAACCGTATTCCAACATATTGGATGCAGAGGAGTTACTTCTCATGGCTGTTGCTTATGTAAAATATATTTTGTACAATTTGAACGCTGCATTTGCATATATGCACAAAATAATCCTCACGGTGTAATCATCCCTTCAAAGAAGACACTTCTTCTTCCTGTTTCCACCAATGTGCTTGCCCAGTGAAAGTGAATGGCTACATCTTGTGTTTTTGTTCATTGCAGTGTGGGTGGAGATATACTTTTTAAAATGATGTTAAAATGCTAGTGCTGACAGAAATCATTTCTGTTTAAAAATGCTAGCTAAACTGGAAGTGGAGAAGCAGCCTTCTGCTGTTATGCACCTAAAATCTGGAATAGCTTACCAATAGAAATTCACCAGGCTAATACAGTGGAGCACTTAAAAAAACTGCTAAAAACACATTACTTTAACATGGCTTTCTCATAGCCTCACTTTAGTGTAATCCTGATATTCTGTATATGCATTTAATTATCATTATCATTCATGGTGGCTCAGAAATCCGTACTAACCCCGACTTTCTCTGCTATGCTTTTTCCGGTTTTCTGTGGTGGCAATCTGCTTCACCACCAGCTGATCAAAGCACCGTGATGTCCCTACACTGATGGATTAAAGGCAAGAGGTCCACATGATCAGTATCATCAAGTTCTTCCATGTGAAGCCTGAAAACCATGAGAACTGATTATGTTAGGTAGAATGCCTAGAGGGTGCTGGGTGGTCTCGTGGCCTCGGAACCCCTGCAGATTTTTTTTTTTTTTCTCCAACCATCTGGAGATTTTTTTTTGTTTTTTTCTGTCCTCCCTGGCCATCGAACCTTACTTTTATTCTATGTTAATCTGTACTACCTAATCTTATTTTTTATATTTTGTCTTTTTTCTCTTTCTTCATCCTGTAAAGCAATTTGAGATACACCATTTGTATAAAAATGTGTTATATTAATAAATATTGTTATTGTTGTTTTTAAAAGGAAATTTAGTGGTGTGGAAGTAGCCTAAATCAGCAATCCACCTAAAAGACACTCCTATTAGATGACACCAGAGTGCTCAGTTGGACTCCAATTAAGCTGCAGAAACATCTCCAGGATGATCAGGGGAAACAGGATGCACCTGAGCTCAATTTTGAGCTTCATGGCAAAGGCTGTGAATACTATTGTACATGAAAAAACCCACCCAGGCACAGGGAGAATATAGGCATTGACCAAACTTACACTTGAACTTGGGTGCCTGAAGGTGTGAGTAAACTTTACAACCCACTGTGCCACCATACCACTACTCACCTCTATTTCAAAGCAAATGGAGACTGAGAAGAAAGAGTCAATTTATAAATGGTTTGGACTGTCCTTCTTGTACACTGAAGAAGTCTACTGAGCCCAGCAAGCACCAGTATACACACCAAATGATGGAGTACGCGCTCTAATCACTTCATATGGTGTCTTTCCTGGTGAATGCCTACTGAAAGTCCGTTACATATCTCAAGCATAAAGAAATTTGCACCTTTACATTTACAAAGCTAAGTGTCACCGTCTGTGGCTATCGAACCTGAAGCTTAAGCCAATGTACAGGTCTAAGTGGAGCTCTTCTACATTCCCAGCTTTTAGCTTCAATATTAGGGATTCACTGATGTGATCTCACTTGCATTTGTTTGGTGGGGGGGGGGCGTTCCCACTAGACACAGCCTTACTGCAGACATCTGCCATTCTTCAAGCATCAGTTTCTGTGAATAGGCAGGAGGAGAGTTTTGGGACAAAGTGATAAATATTTCACTCGGTAATGGAATTAGACTCGGGCCGCTGGCCTTTCCTTGCTGCTCGACGACTTGTGTGTGCACGTAAGCTCAGACTTAAGAAGCTTAAGGAGCATTCACTGAGATGAGTGCAACAAGGCTCTGGAAAAGTGAGAACTACTGACAACAAAAAATCAGAGCTCTGCAGAGCTGTTTGCTTCAACAAACAAATCTGCTGTGAAGTGATCAGCGTTACCAAAAACTAATCAAAAGACAATTCAAGGGCTCTTTTGGTTTGAACAGTATGCAGTGGAGCTGAAAGAGCAAAGTGAATTATTTCAGAAGTGCATCAGATGAGACCACCTCCCTGCCCCTCTGTGAGCCTCACATCGGCCGTTGAATCTGCTGGAGGAGGAGCTGTCTTAACAGAATGGGACCGATACACCATCAGCTTGCCATTATAGATTTAAAGCATGCAAAACTGAACACACACACTGTGTGCTGCAACACCATCTCCTAGGTGATAGATGAAATTATGAAATAGATAGATAGATACAGTGCATCCGGAAAGTATTCACAGTGCATCACTTTTTCCACATTTTGTTATGTTACAGCCTTATTCCAAAATGGATTCAATTCATTTTTTCCTCAGAATTCTACACACAATACCCCATAATGACAACGTGAAAAACGTTTACTTGAGATTTTTGCAAATTTATTATAAATAAAAAATTGAGAAAGCACATGTACATAAGTATTCACAGCCTTTGCCATGAAGCTTAAAATTGAGCTCAGGTGCATCCTGTTTCCCCTGATCATCCTGGAGATGTTTCTGCAGCTTAATTGGAGTCCACCTGTGGTAAATTCAGTTGATTGGACATGATTTGGAAAGGCACACACCTGTCTATAGAAGGACCCACAGTTGACAGTTCATGTCAGAGCACAAACCAAGCATGAAGTCAAAGGAATTATCTGTAGACCTCCGAGACAAGATTGTCTCGAGGCAAAAATTTCTGTTGCTTTGAAGGTCCCAATAAGCACAGTGGCCTCCATCATCCATAAGTGGAAGAAGTTCGAAACCACCAGGACTCTTCCAAGAGCTGGCCGGCTATCTAAACTGAGTGATCAGGGGAGAAGGGCCTTAGTGAGGGAGGTGACCAAGAACCCGATGGTCACTCTGTCAGAGCTCCAGAGGTCCTCTATCGAGAGAGGAGAACCTTCCAGAAGGACAACCATCTCTGCAACAATCCACCAATCTGGCCTGTATGTTAGAGTGGCCAGACGGAAGCCACTCCTTAGTAAAAGGCACATGGCAGCCCGCTTGGAGTTTGCCAAAAGGCACCTGAAGGACTCTCAGACCATCAGAAACAAAATTGGTCTGATGAGACAAAGATTGAACTCTTTGGTGTGAATGCCATGCATCTTGTTTGGAGGAAACCAGGCACCGCTCATCACCAGGCCAATACCATCCCTACAGTGAAGCATGGTAGTGGCAGCATCATGCTGTGGGAATGTTTTTCAGCGGCAGGAACTGGGAGACTAGTCAGGATAAAGGGAAAGATGACTGCAGCAATGTACAGAGACATCCTGGATGAAAACCTGCTCCAGAGCACTCTTGACCTCAGACTGGGGCGACGGTTCATCTTTCAGCAGGACAACGACCCTAAGCACACAGCCAAGATATCAAAGGAGTGGCTTCAGGACAACTCTGTGAATGTCCTTGAGTGGCCCAGCCAGAGCCCAGACTTGAATCCGATTGAACATCTTTGGAGAGATCTTAAAATGGCTGTGCACCGACCTGATGGAGCTTGAGAGGTGCTGCAAAGAGGAATGGGCAAAACTGGCCAAGCTTGTGGCATCATATTCAAAAAGACTTGAGGGTGTAATTGCTGCCAAAGGTGCATCAACAAAGTATTGAGCAAAGGTTGTGAATACTTATGTACATGTGATTTCTCAGTTTTTTTATTTTTAATAAATTTGCAGAAACCTCAAGTAAACTTTTTTCACATTGTCATTATGGGATGTTGTGTGTAGAATTCTGAGGAAAAAAATGAATTTAATCCATTTTGGAATAAGGCTGTGACATAACAAAATGTGGAAAAAGTGATGCATTGTGAATACTTTCCGGATGCACTGTAGATAGATAGATAGATAGATAGATAGATAGATAGATAGATAGATAGATAGATATGAAAGCCACTATGTAATAGATATGTAAGACACTGTATAACAGATATGTAAGCCATTATGAGATAGATAATGTCTATCGATAGATAGATAGATAGATAGATAGATAGATAGATAGATAGATAGATAGATAGACATGAAAGGCACTATATGATAGATATGTAAGACATTGTATAACAGATATACAAGACACTGTATAACAGATATGTAAGCCATTATGAAATAGATAGATAGCTATTTCCTTAGGGACTGAATAGGTGACAGAGGATAAGAAAAAGCTGATCAGCACAGGTCCTAAGACATCAAGAACTGACTCCATCCGATCCCACTGCTTTTCATGTGTGTAGCTTCATCAGTTGTCTCCTCACTTGGTCATTTGACAGATAGATAGATAGATAGATAGATAGATAGATAGATAGATAGATAGATAGATAGATAGATAGATAGATAGATAGATAGATTGATTGATCTTTATTTGTCTCCAAATAAAAATCTTGAGCCTATCCTGGCAGCACTGGACACAAGGCAAGAAATAATCAAGGGTGTCAGTCCACCATAGAACCCAGACATACACACATCATCACTTGGACTAATCCAGATTCTCCAATTAACCCACACATTGTTGGAACGGCATGACGAAAACCAAAGTAGCAGGAGGAAAATACACAAAGCTAGTGGTCAGTAAAAATAGTATGTTTCCATCCACAAACAGTTTCATAAAATCGACATTACCAGCATGCAGATTTTCCTTACTGAATCAGGGTGCTGAATACAATTTCTGGGAGCAGAATTTCTCTATTACATCCAGTTTTACGAGATGAAGGTTTAATATGAAAAAAGACTATTTTAGATGATTGGGTCACTGCTTTTGCAGATGATGTTGTCCTGTTTGCTTCATCAGGCCGTGATCTTCAGCTCTCTCTGAATCGGTTCACAGCTGAGTGTGAAGCGGCTGGGATGAGAATCAGCACCTCCAAATCTGAGAGCATGGTCCTCAGCGGAAAAAGGGTGGAGTGCCCTCTCAGGGTTGGGGAGATCCTGCCCCAAGTGGAGGAGTTTAAGTATCCGGGGTCTTGTTCACGAGTGAGGGAAGAATGGAGCGGAGATCGACAGGCGGATCGGTGCGGCGTCCGTAGTGATGCGGCTCTGCATCGGTCTGTCGTGGTGAACAAGGAGCTGAGCCGTAAGGCAAAGCTCTCAATTTACCAGTCGATCTACGCTCCTACTCTCACCTATGGTCATGAGCTATGGTAGTGACCAAAGAACGAGATCGCGAATACAAGCGGCTGAAATGAGTTTCCTCCGCAGGGTGTCTGGGCTTTCCCTTAAAGATAGGGTGAGAAGCTCAGTCATCCGGGATGGGCTCAGAGTAGAGCCGCTGCTCCTCCGCATCGAGAGGAGTCAGATGAGGTGGCTCGGGCATCTGATCAGGATGCCTCCTGGACGCCTCCCTGGTGAGGTGTTCCGGCACGTCCAACCGGGAGGAGGCCCCGGGGAAGACCCAGGGCACGCTGGAGGGACTATGTCTCCGGCTGGCCTGGGAACGCATTTGGGATTCTCCCGGAAGAGCTGGAAGAAGTGGCGGGGAGAGGAAGTCTGGGCCTCTCTGCTTAAGCTGCTACCCCCGCGACCCGACCTCGGATAAGCGGAAGAGGATGGATGGATGGATGGATGGATGGACTATTTTAGAGAAGAAAATTTAATATATTTTTAAAAGTAACTAGGGGGCTTCGCACCTTGTTCGCTAACCCCAAACGTGCTGTTGTGAAAAGGGGGGCTGAACGCCCTGAACGCTGCCTTTTTTTTACACGGACACTCCTCCAAAACCCCTCTTAAACATGATACAATGGGAAACAAATGCCTTTTTTTTACCTCCTCTTTGCTCGATCAGCTGCTGACTTGCTGCTGCTGCCGTGCCACGTGATCTGCATTTCGTGTGGTGCTTTGAATGTTTTAAAGTCACTTCCTTGTCTCTCTTCTCCCCCAGACATCCCCAAACACTACTCAATCTCTTTTCGCTGTTCCATTATTTCACAGAGTAATATTTTCCCTTTGTTTTCGCTAATGTGATCTTTACTCTCATTTTTTTAAGACTTCCGAATTTTTCTTCTTCCATTATCTCTAACCTGCTCTGCATATGTGTCACGGGACTTGCATCCAAAGGTTTTAAGTATGACGTGACTTGCCCGTCTCGCAGGACATGAAAGTGTATCTCTGTCTCGCTTCAAAAGATCTCTCTTCAAAAGATCACGTCTCATCGCAGGAAAAATGTCTCGTCAAGATTATTTAGACTTGAAAAAATTATAAATTACACATTTAATTGTTTTATATGCAATTATTATTTACATAAACTAGTTACTTAGTAGCTAATTTCCTCTTATAGCAGTCTGAAGGTGTTTCATGCTGGAATGGCCAACATGTACTCACTTTCCACTATAATGTCTCTCTGTTTGAGAGATGTCCTGGTGGAACTTCTCTTCATGTTAATTGGAGACCGCTCCCGTGTTCTAGGGAGAAAAAATCCAAATGAGAGTGTGGGAAATTGATTTTTATAGACATGCTGTACTCAAGCGCTAGGTAGGAGGGGAGAAGCTCCTTAACTAGTTCACTTGTAGTTTTTAACCTTTGTATTCCCAAGAAAATTTACATAGTTTTTTTTTCCATAAAGTAAGGCTGTGTATTCTTTTTTCCCTTGTTACCTTGTCAAGACAATGGATGGATCATATTCCTGCTGTAATAAACAAAGCAGAGACAGTAAGGAATGCTGGGGCACCCATAGGCAAACCCTGTATAACTGTAATCTCAAATGAGAAAGAAATCAGGATAAGAGCACTGAGATGCATCTTTTCAGATGGGAGTCTGGTTACCAAAGATCGTGATTCTACTGGCTATGAGAGATTCTGGCAAGAAAAGGCAGGATGATGCGCTGGACATCAGTGGTGGGAAAGCTGTCAATCTTCTGGTCTACAGAGGGAGGAAAAGAAAAGGCGTTATCATAGCGCGCCAACTCCTGGAGCAGCAGGGAATTATCATCACCAGAGCCCTTAAATTGCCCACTATGTGCACACTCATGTGTCAGGGTATGCATTATACGATTAGTAATTTATTAATTTTGTGAAATTGTTAGATTTTTCTGAGCCTTCAATCTGTGAACAGTGCTGTACAAAACCAAACTTAATTAAATTGACCTGAACTGAAAAAGTGAAATAATAAGAAGTGTGGAAGAAAGGCAGCAAAGTGTACTAAACACAACATGGCAATTAAAACATATAGAAAAATTCAGCATAATAGCATAAATGACAACATACAGCAAGAAGTAGCAACTGTACATATGACAGTAGCAATGTTGTCTCAGTAGCCATTAAAATACCAACTCTCTCTCGAACAAAAAAAGGCAGTTTATAAAATTCTTAATATAAATTTCAGTCTATTCTGAAGGAATAAGAAGGGAGAAGTACTTAGTACTTAATTTTGGGTTGTTTCCACCTCAACTATAGTTAAGAATGAGGAAAACAGCCATTTGTAAGCTCAAAATATACTTTAAAAAATATTCCTAGCATGAAAATACACATGCAATATTTTTTTTTTTTCTCTGGTAAATCCTATATCTTATGGAAACATATTTTGGTAAGGAAATTCCAATTTCAGAAATGGATTCAGTACACTGAAATCTAAAATGTCCACCGATTTTTTTCATGAATAGATTATAGTGCAGATAATAATAATGAGTATAAATGGGGATTTGACATAACTAGCAATAGTAAAGTTGTATATTTGGAAAGATGACTGTTAGTTATTTGAGTTATATTAAATGTTTGCCTATATATCAGTGCATAGTCTATGGGAGGTTCTTACAACCCCGATAAGTTGAATTGAATTGGTATATTCTAACTATTTCTAGCCTCTCTGACTATACATTATACTTAGTTAGTGACCTGCCTTGCTGTGTATAAGGGATGGAGAGCACACAGTCTTAAACCGTGCCTTAATGTACCTAATAGTATGAAATGCAGCGTGCTCTATTGAATGTGCAGTGCCATACGTTTAAAGCGTACTGAAGGTGAAATAAATCAACTTTAAGAGACAACTGAGGTTTGACAAGAAAAGCAAAGTTTAGAGAAGAGACATTTTTCCCATTTTTTTGTCTTTTATTCTACACTAGCAAAATATCCACGCTTTGCAGTGGAGAAGTAGTGTGTTAAAGAAGTTATGAAAAAGAAAAGAAAACATTTTGAAAATAATGTAACATGATTGTCAATGTAATTGTTTTGTCACTGTTATGAGTGTTGCTGTCATATATATATTTATATGTATATATATATATATATACACACACACACACATAAACATATATATACATATACACATATACATACATATCTACATATACACATATATATACATATATATATATATAGAGGACTTAGAGAGGACTGATCTGCCCGGGGGGGGCGGGTACGCTAACGCTCTTTCTGAGTTCTCTACAGGTCTTTCCCGGGAAATCCCACCAGGAGCCGCCACCTCGAAGCGGGACACATCACTTCCGGTCCCGGGCCAGAGGACGAAATCACTTCCGGTTCCGGCACAGAGGACGACATCACTTCCGCCCACCGTCCTATAAAGCCTCCTGCCTTTGCTCTGGGAGGCAGTTCTGTTTTGGACTCTGTCATGTAAACTTGCCTTACATGAATCAATTGCTTTTGCAGCCAGGAAACCGAATTAAGCGGGTGGCTGCCCCAAACCTTGTCATGCCTCAAGTCTCTTCTTATTACAATATATATATATATACACACATACATACATACACACATATATATATATATATGTATGTGTCTATATGTGTGTGTGTGTATATATATATATATATATTGTCACACACGTGCGCATGGGAGGCAGCTAAAGGGCTTGAGTGAAGGCAGTTCGAGGCATGCGGGGTGTGGCAGAGTGCACTGACTCTTTTCTCCCTTGCCTGTAGACCATTCCCGGGGGATTCCCCCTGGCTCTCCTGACATCACTTCCGGGGCGAGCCAATGGAAGTCGACCACACTAGCTCCAGTCCCTCTGATGTCACGTCTGGCTATGATCCAATGGTGGAAGAGCACGTGCTTGATCCATATGACCTCACTTCCTGTCTTCCTCTTTAAAACCTGCCCCTTTCCCCTTTTTCCTCAGTCTTGTTTTGGTCTCAGTTGTATGCACTTCAGTGCTGATTATTTTGCTGAAACGACTTGGACAAAAATCAATTTTTTTGTGTTTGGATGTCGTGGAACTCTTATTTTGACCCTGTGTTCGGAAATCAAATGTGGAATTTATAGCATCTGCGCTAGGTAGGAGGGGAGTAGCTCCTTAACTAGTTCACTTGTAGTTTTTAACCTTTGTATTCCCAAGAAAATTTACATAGTTTTTTTTTCCATAAAGTAAGGCTGTGTATTCTTTTACTGTTTTTTTCCCTTGTTACCTTGTCAAGACAATGGATGGATCATATTCCTGCTGTAATAAACAAAGCAGAGACAGTAAGGAATGCTGGGGCACCCATAGGCAAACCCTGTATAACTGTAATCTCAAATGAGAAAGAAATCAGGATAAGAGCACTGAGATGCATCTTTTCAGATGGGAGTCTGGTTACCAAAGATCGTGATTCTACTGGCTATGAGAGATTCTGGCAAGAAAAGGCAGGATGATCGCTGGACATCAGTGGTGGGAAAGCTGTCAATCTTCTGGTCTACAGAGGGAGGAAAAGAAAAGGCGTTATCATCGCCAACTCCTGGAGCAGCAGGGAATTATCATCACCAGAGCCCTTAAATTGCCCACTATGTGCACACTCATGTGTCAGGGTATGCATTATACGATTAGTAATTTATTAATTTTGTGAAATTGTTAGATTTTTCTGAGCCTTCAATCTGTGAACAGTGCTGTACAAAACCAAACTTAATTAAATTGACCTGAACTGAAAAAGTGAAATAATAAGAAGTGTGGAAGAAAGGCAGCAAAGTGTACTAAACACAACATGGCAATTAAAACATATAGAAAAATTCAGCATAATAGCATAAATGACAACATACAGCAAGAAGTAGCAACTGTACATATGACAGTAGCAATGTTGTCTCAGTAGCCATTAAAATACCAACTCTCTCGAACAAAAAAAGGCAGTTTATAAAATTCTTAATATAAATTTCAGTCTATTCTGAAGGAATAAGAAGGGAGAAGTACTTAGTACTTAATTTTGGGTTGTTTCCACCTCAACTATAGTTAAGAATGAGGAAAACAGCCATTTGTAAGCTCAAAATATACTTTAAAAAATATTCCTAGCATGAAAATACACATGCAATATTTTTTTTTTTTCTCTGGTAAATCCTATATCTTATGGAAACATATTTTGGTAAGGAAATTCCAATTTCAGAAATGGATTCAGTACACTGAAATCTAAAATGTCCACCGATTTTTTTCATGAATAGATTATAGTGCAGATAATAATAATGAGTATAAATGGGGATTTGACATAACTAGCAATAGTAAAGTTGTATATTTGGAAAGATGACTGTTAGTTATTTGAGTTATATTAAATGTTTGCCTATATATCAGTGCATAGTCTATGGGAGGTTCTTACAACCCCGATAAGTTGAATTGAATTGGTATATTCTAACTATTTCTAGCCTCTCTGACTATACATTATACTTAGTTAGTGACCTGCCTTGCTGTGTATAGGGATGGAGAGCACACAGTCTTAAACCGTGCCTTAATGTACCTAATAGTATGAAATGCAGCGTGCTCTATTGAATGTGCAGTGCCATACGTTTAAAGCGTACTGAAGGTGAAATAAATCAACTTTAAGAGACAACTGAGGTTTGACAAGAAAAGCAAAGTTTAGAGAAGAGACATTTTTCCCATTTTTGTCTTTATTCTACACTAGCAAAATATCCACGCTTTGCAGTGGAGAAGTAGTGTGTTAAAGAAGTTATGAAAAAGAAAAGAAAACATTTTGAAAATAATGTAACATGATTGTCAATGTAATTGTTTTGTCACTGTTATGAGTGTTGCTGTCATATATATATTTATATGTATATATATATATATATACACACACACACATAAACATATATATACATATACACATATACATACATATCTACATATACACATATATATACATATATATATATATAGAGGACTTAGAGAGGACTGATCTGCCCGGGGGGGGCGGGGTACGCTAACGCTCTTTCTGAGTTCTCTACAGGTCTTTCCCGGGAAATCCCACCAGGAGCCGCCACCTCGAAGCGGGACACATCACTTCGGTCCCGGCCAGAGGGCGAAATCACTTCCGGTTCCGGCACAGAGGACGACATCACTTCCGCCCACCGTCCTATAAAGCCTCCTGCCTTTGCTCTGGGAGGCAGTTCTGTTTTGGACTCTGTCATGTAAACTTGCCTTACATGAATCAATTGCTTTTGCAGCCAGGAAACCGAATTAAACGGGTGGCTGCCCCAAACCTTGTCATGCCTCAAGTCTCTTCTTATTACAATATATATATATATACACACACATACATACATACACACATATATATATATATATGTATGTGTCTATATGTGTGTGTGTGTATATATATATATATATATATTGTCACACACGTGCGCATGGGAGGCAGCTAAAGGGCTTGAGTGAAGGCAGTTCGGAGGCATGCGGGGTGTGGCAGAGTGCACTGACTCTTTTCTCCCTTGCCTGTAGACCATTCCCGGGGGATTCCACCTGGCTCTCCTGACATCACTTCCGGGGCCGAGCCAATGGAAGTCGACCACACTAGCTCCAGTCCCTCTGATGTCACGTCTGGCTATGATCCAATGGTGGAAGACGACGTGCTTGATCCATATGACCTCACTTCCTGTCTTCCTCTTTAAAACCTGCCCCTTTCCCCTTTTTCCTCAGTCTTGTTTTGGTCTCAGTTGTATGCACTTCAGTGCTGATTATTTTGCTGAAACGACTTTTTCAGCCAGGATACCACATTACTCGGGTGGCTGCCCCAAACCTTTATCTGTCCATGTCTCGTTCTTGTGACAGTGGCGTAGTCGGCAGGATGGAGAAGTCCCAGAAGAGAAGGGGACAGGACCTGCAATACACCCAGGTGGGAGCGTACCGGGGCCGAGTCTTCAGGTGGGGAGGGTGCCCCGTGGTTCGGCGTGACCCAGTGCGGGCTCCGCTCCCGGAACGCATAACTAGGCCACCTGGAGAGGCCAGGGAGTGTGTGGGTGGGGCTCACAGAGTTGGGCTGCCCTGGAGGGGGAGGCAAAAAGGGCTCAGTATGCTCTCTTGGGGGAGAGTACCTGCCTCCCTGTGAAACCAAAGCCCCATTTACCACCTAGGGGTGCCCCAGACTGGCAGGTGAATAAAATAAAAAAATGGAGGTTGGACCCTGAGCGGCCAACCAACAAACAAGCCTGGTTCTTATGGGCAACGGTAGGGCACTGGCTACGGCCATTGGAAAACACGCCCTACCAAATAATAGAGCAGGTAGCTTGCTATCTGCTCCTGGAAGCGCTTCCCCGTGGCTTCACCCAGCCGGTTTGGGGCAAGCAGTTTAAGAACATGTCAGAGCTCATAGAGCTTCTGGAGACGCAGAGGGCGGCCTCACACTCTGGGGGAGCAGAACCGTCCTTATGTCAAACTCATCCGGGGTACGTCCCAAGACCTAGCCCCTCCCTTTACAACCCGGAGCTTGTATTGGTGCCCGTGGTGCCGCGGGTGCGCAAACCGCTTGGAGACGAGGAGGAATGCAGGTGGAGGGCGAGGAGGGGTTGGTGTGCTCTGGTTAATCTGTTGGCGGTCCCACATACTGGCGTGGTGATCGTCAACGGACACAAGACCACCGTGTTGTTCGATTCCGGCAGCAACATTTCCATTGTTGCCCGCCGCTTTGTGCAACCGCAACAGTGGCTAAAATTTAAGACCGGTATAACCTGTGTCCACGGAGAAATCCGCTGGTACAGGTCCGCCGCTTGTGTCATCAGTTAAGGAGGGTCAATTCGTAAACTCACCGTAGAGAGAGACGAAGCGGTCGCCCTAAGTGACGTGGCAACTCCCGGGCCATCGCGTGCTAACACGTCATCCACCAACGCTGCGGCGGAGCGGGAGGAAACCACGCCCAGGGAGGTTGACGCTGACCCTCTCTCCGTGTTGCGGTTCCAATTTAAAGAAACGCCGGCTTCTTTTAGAAAGGAGCAATGGAACGACGACTCCCTGAAGTTTGTAAAAAATGCAGTGGTCCTTGTCAATGGCCAGCGCACTGATCAGTCGATGCCACAGGGCCCCTACTTTGTGTTAGATAATGACCTCCTTTACCGTGTAGCAATGCATGACGGGCAGGAGAGAGAGCTGCTGCTAATTCCGCATACCTTCCGGCGGCAGGTCTGCGAACTAGCACAAGCCCACCTCATAGGTGGCCACTTGGGTACCGAGAAAACTCTGGAGCGGATCAAGCTCCATTTCTACTGGCCAGGAATTAATGAGGAGGTTCGTCGCTTTTGCGCTTCCTGCCCGGAGTGTCAACTGCGACAAATTCCTAGGTGGGACCGTGCTCCTCTCGTTCCTATTCCACTGATTGACGTTCCTTCCACAGAATCGGGTCGACCTGGTGGGACCCCTAGAGCCCTCAGCCCGAGGACATAAGTACATTTTAGTCCTCGTGGATTATGCTACACGATACCCCGAAGCTGTTCCGTTGCGCTCAGCTACCTCTAAAGCCATCGCACGGGAATTACTAGGGTATTGGCGTGGGGATCCCCAAAGAAGTCTTGACAGACCAGGGGACCCCCTTCACCTCGGAGACGTTCAAGGAGACTGCCAGATTACTGAAAATAAAGCATTTAAAGACCTCGGTGTATCATCCTCAAACCGACGGATTAGTAGAGAGGTTTAATCAAACTCTCAAGCAAATGCTGCGTAAGGTGGTCAGCGAGGATGGAAGGAACTGGGATCAGCTCCTCCCCTCGTCCTTTTGCCTATCGGAAGTCCCACAAGCCTCCACGGGTTCTCCCCTTTGAACTACTGTATGGGCGACAACCTCGGGCATATTAGATATTTTGAAAGAAGGCTGGGAAGAAGAGGCTCTTCCCTCCACAAACATACTGGAGTATATCGCAGTTACGCGATAGATTTGGAAAGATTCGCCTGTCCTTAAAAGTCACATGGAGGAGGCTCAAGCAGCACAGGCCCGGTACTACAACGCGCACGCCTCTTGGGAGTTCCGCCCGGAGATCGGGTCATGGTCCTAGTGCCTACCTCCCACTCTAAGTTGCTTGCCCACTGGCAGGGCCCCTACGGTTAAGGAGAGGAAGGGACTGGTGACTATTTGGTGAGTCAACCCAATCGCCGGCCAAAGGAGCGGGTTTATCATGTGAACCTGCTGAAACCGTGGAAGGACAGGGACCCCATCCCTCCTCCGCCAGCCCCACTCACTCTTCGCCACACACACGACCTTAACTTCGCACGGACTTAAGTCCCAGACAGCGGCAGGAGCTGGAAACAGTTATCCGGACCGCTCGGGAGGTAGTCAGTGAGAACCCGGAAGGACCTCTCTGATTGAGCACAACATCGTGACAGAGCCCGGGTTGTTGTCCGAGAACGCCTGCATCGCCTTCCCGAGGCAAAAAGGCTGAAGTGGAGCTTGAGATCAAGCGCATGCTGGAACTAGGTGTGATTGAGGAAAGTTATAGTCCCTGGTCCAGCCCCATTGTGCTTGTCGGTAAGCCTGACGGAGTTGGAGGTTCTGCAATGACTTCCGCCGGCTTAACCAGGTCTCCCAATTTGATGCTATCCAATGCCACGTGGACGACCTCCTCGAGAGGCTTGGACAGGCTCAATACCTGACCACACTTGACATGACAAAGGGTACTGGCAGGTTCCTTTAACGGACTCCGAAGGAAAAACGCTTAGTACCCCTAGCGGACACTGGCAGTATCGTGTCCTTCCATTTGGGTTACATGGGGCTCCAGCAACCTTTCAGCATCTGGTGGACAAAGTGCTTCGGCCTCATAACTCATACAGTGCTGCCTACCTGGATGACGTGGTCATCTATTCCAGCACATGGAAGGAACACCTACAGCATGTCCAAGCGGTATTACGGACACTTGGTGAGGCCGGGCTCCGGATTAATCCCAAGAAATGTTTCTTTGGATTAAGCGAGGCCAAATATTTAGGCTACCTGGTGGGTCGGGGTACCGTAAGGCCACAGTGCTCCAAAATTGATGCCATTCTGAAATGGCCCTGTCCGTGAACCAAGCGGCAGGTCCAAGCCTTTCTCGGGTTAGCCGGGTACTACCGCTGGTTTGTACCCCGGTTCTCAGAGAGAGCGGCGCTCTTGACTGATTTAACAAAGAAGAGGGCCCCGAACATTGTGGTA
This sequence comes from Polypterus senegalus, assembly GCF_016835505.1. NCBI lineage: Eukaryota > Metazoa > Chordata > Cladistia > Polypteriformes > Polypteridae > Polypterus > Polypterus senegalus. Next base: position 32,906,150 of record NC_053159.1, read on the forward strand.
TGGACTGAAAAACAGGCGCTGCATTTGGTGACTTAAAGCAGGCCCTTACGTCCGCACCTATTTTGATGGCACCTAACTTTTCTTTGCCTTTCATCCTCCAGACGGACGCTTCGGACACAGGCCTGGGCGCCGTGCTGAGCCAAAGCGTCGATGGTGTGGAGCACCCCATCATGTTCCTGAGCCGGAAACTGTTGGACCGGGAGACCAGGTATGCAGCGGTGGAAAGGGAGGCTCTGGCGATTAAATGGGCGATTACTCAGCTTAGGTACTACCTGTTGGGCCGGGAATTCACCACTTAGCAAATAAATCACCACAATAGGGCTCGTCTTTCTCAGTCCTTCATTGCCTATCTCCTCCTGGGAGCTTTGTCCTACTCCCACTCCCAACTCTGGCTCCCTGACTGTAAGGAGGCGGTGCATTTTATTCCCCACCTGGATGTGCTCCAGGTGACTAATTCCGATCTTCTGGCAGCACTTCCTGGTGTGGTGGAAGTGCTGCCCTTTGCCCCGGAAGCACTCCGGGCGTCCGTGGTGGGTTCCTCCGCCATCTTTCCGGGTTTTGTGGAAGTATCTGTTTCCGTGTTCCACGAGTCTAAAAGCGCCCCCTGGCGGTGGCCACGGGTCCCAACGAGATAAATCCTTTTCCCTCTTTTCCCGTAGTCCTTTTATAGTCCAGGGTGGTTGCCCTCTCGTGTCCCGGAAGCTTTTAATGTCCAATTCCGGTCCTTCCAGGCATCCCGCCCAGGTAAGGTCCCCAGCAATCTGCCACAACATATAACATAAAAATAATACAAAAACATAATAAATTAAAAAAAAAAAAACATCTGTTTAAAAATGATTTATTTACCGTTTTCCTTAATTTGTCCCAAATGTTCGCGTATTTTTATGCTATTGGTGTTTGATTACTGTACTCCATTTTTGTAAGTTCATTTGAATATATCATTTTCTTGTTATAATTTTGCCATCTTTCAAAATATACAACTTTATTATTATTAGTTATTTCATATCCCTGCTTATAGTAATTTTTATTATCTGTACCTCATTATAAGATTACTTTTTCCATTTTTTTGAAATTTGGTAATAAGCATTATGATGCAGACCTATCTTTCATGTAGTGTAAGTAAAATTTGAAGATCAAAATCAAAAACAAAGAACCAAATCAGAAATTAAGAGAACTGGAATCACACAGGGAATCTCTCAATAAAGGTGTTGGATTTATGTGCAAACTTCTATGACCAGGAAGTCCATGACACTGACTTTGTATTGTCATGTTGGTGACATCACGTGCCATGCAATTCCAGCAGCATCACCATAGCAACACTTTGACAAATACAAAACAAAATGGCAGCATCTACTACAAAACATAATGGTGCTGGAAAAAACATTAGATTTCAAATTACTTTAAAGAAGAAGAATAAAGAACTAATTCTCCATCGCAATAAACTCAAAAGAATCATACAAAATAATGAAGAACTGAAATAAGTGACCAGATCATAGCAATGAAATTCCTGTCTTCGTGTTCAGCTTTAAGGTTTGGTACTTACATTGTCCTTTTTCTCAGGTGTTGTGTGCACTTGGCTGTAACTGGTGTAGTAACAAGAAGGCTCCTCTTTTCGTTGTTTCTCAATTATGATAGGACTGGCGGAAGAAAGGAAAAGACTGTGTTTGCCCCAAAAAAGCATTTACTGTAACATCAATTAATTTACACTTAATTTTAATACATGTAACAATTTGGAAACAAATCAGGAATTACTAAAAAAATTAAACTGAAGGGTTTAGACAAGCAAGAAGTAAAGAACTTAAAAGAAAATGAAGGCAACTGACCTCAAAACTTCCAAAACTGAAACTGAATACCAAAACACATAAGGGATAACAGACAGGGGGTTAACAGCCAGTATATACTCTGAACTATTATTTTTATCATGAAATCCTTATAACTTCTCTAGAGAACTATAACATCAAAAAGGAAATGCTTTTATTTAATACTATTGGCTAGCCTCATATAAAAAAGGAGAATCCCCAAAAGAAAAAGACTACTTGAAGGATCCTGAAGAACTCAACTTGAAATAAGGGGAGAGACAGAAAAAGGAAACACTTGGTGAAGAAGCAATGCTTAGGATGATTAAGCTGGACAAATGGCGGCACTAAAGCAGGGGAGTCTTTGGGATTGTGTGAGACTGCAATGCATGTGGGGAATGCTTAGGCCCTGCCCCCCAGGTTCAATTAACAAACAGAAAGAATTCAAGCACAAGCAGGACAGAGGACCGGATTAAGGCCAACTGATGCCCTAAGCACAGCACAACAATGATGGCTCCTCTTTCTGTCATTCCATTGTTTAACTGAAAAGATATTAAGACTCAATAAGTTCTGAAGGTGAAATAAGAGATTAAAACTTACCTCATTAACCCTTTTCGCCCTGACATCCTATTACTAGTACATATATATACAGCCATTTTTTGTAAAGCACAGGTACGTTTGCAGCCATTGGAACAAGGCGTGCTACTTTTGGCGCAGACTGGTGAGACTGGCATACAGTCCGCGAAACACGGAAGAGAAAATGGACGCTTCTGGACTGTCTGTATCACTTTCAATTCTATTTCCTCAAGAAGTATGAGGTACTTGGCAGCTATTGTATAATAATAATGATAATGTTTTTTTTTTTTCCATTTTTCAGCTTCCTAGACACTCCAAGGGTAGAATATCACACAAAATAATTTTTCCCATAAAATCTGAAAATCTACGGCTAAAAGGGTTAATGTGAAAAATCAGTAAAGGAAATAGTAAAAAAAATTGGACATATAAGTCAGTAGCCTTTGTGCCCTAGGAACCAAGTTACCCGAACTATTCTATAACATTTCAGTAATTATTTACCCCCGTAATGCTGATTGTAAAATAGGTCATTACGATAGCAATTGATGAGAAGAATTCATAATTAATTGTAGAATTGCGGTATTTGCCATAATTTTCAAGATATTATGAAAAATTAATTTGAGTGTTCCTCTAAAGTGCATCTTTCTCTTGCACGATTTGGCTCAAAAACTAATCAGCAGATCGTCATCTCATAACAGGCTTATGTTTCAAGTTTGGTAAATTGAAATTTTTGACGAATCTAAAGCTTTCGCTGAATATACGATAGGTGGGTGAAGGCGCAAAGCAATAAAGAGCTTAAGGGTCTTTTACAACTGATGTATGTATGTTTTACAATCAACTGATGAATGAAATGCTAGTCAAACCCAGCCAGCTGTTCTAACACCTGATGGAAGAGAAACTCTTATTCTATGAGATGGAAACAAATGTGATATTTGATGACTCCTTCTAAGCAAACTTTTAAATTACAGTCAATCACCATGTCAAAGAAAGAGTTATTTTTAAAAATGCAAATTAAAGTTTAACACAAAATATAAGAACAGTTACAAAAGAAATGAATGTGACAGTGAAATAGTGAAGAATATTATAGGTAAATATTGGATTTGTTTTTATGGTTTTGCAGTTCATTTTGTTTAAAAGATGATGCTTTAGGATTTTGTTGTTTGGCTTTACTAAATCAAGAATTTCCTTTAAATTTATATAGTCCTCCCTGTTTGTTCTGACCTTTAAAATCTGCAGTTGTTTCTGAGGTAATTAGTTATTTCTAGTCTTTGTGCCAATTCATTTCTTATTATTTCCTGCCCATATTTCTGTTTATTATATTATTCAAATAGCTGTAACCCAGCCACAGAGGATGCACAAACCAGTGTGTTTCTTTGTGCCGGTCCCAAACCCGGATAAAAGAGGAGGGTTATGTCAGGAAGGGCATCCGGTGTAAAATTTTGCCAAATCCATATGCGGACAGATGATCCGCTATGGCAACCCCTAACGGGAGCAGCCGAAAGAAGATATTATTCAAATAGTTGTATTCATTTATGAGTAAATAAATAACATTCATTTTACTTATGTGTTCACTGTGTTGAGATTTTGTGGTTTGGCCTATCTATTAGGCCTACACAACTGACCCATAAAACTCTCCGGTCCCTGCCCTATGCCAGCTTTTCTCCCTGGTTACCCCATTCCATTTTTGTCTTTGTGTATTGTGAGATTTTTGGTAGGGAATTGTACAGGTGCCTTGTGGTATTTGTGTGTCTATGTGAATATGTCCTTGTCGTAGAGCGTCACTGAATGTTGTTAAAATGCAGAAGGGATTTGCTGGTTTATTAGCCAGCTCAAACTAGGCTTGAAATTTTAGTGAATGACCTAACCCTATCAGAATGTGTCGGTAACACAGAAATCCCAAATTTGAGATTTTTCCTTTTGAAATAAGGAGTACGAAAGACAAGGAAAAGAACAGTAGATCACACCATGAAGAGTGACTAGCCAGATTAGAAGGAATTATTCACAGAATTTTCAGAAAAGAAAATGTCCACTTTAAAAGTCCCAGGTAAAATTGACACTTTTAGTTATAGGGGTTGTGGTGCCACGAAAGTTTTAGGAATCCTTTCATTTGCTTGAACTTTATAAGAGACAAAAAAAAGTCAGAAATAAGAATTGTGTTTAATGTATTGGATAGTGGTGCCGTTGTGTCGATTATTTTTACATCTTTGTCATATGTCTGCATTTAAAAAAGTGTATTGGGTAATATTTAATACAACTACCCTATTTTACCATGGTGGCCTTAAGTTTAATTTGATTTTAGATTAGAGGGGTATAACTACTGCAGACTGAGGGCTAGTGCCACTTAAAGGTGGCAGTAACCCTTGGTCAACGAAATATTCATTTACCCTTTTGAAGTGATTATTAGTTATCAAGTGGTGAACCTCATTAATATTGGGCTTTGTTATAAATGCAGGGGCAGACTCTGCATGGGATTTTCCCGCTATGATGACCTGCCATTAGTATTTTTTTTTTTTAATTTTATAGAAAGAAAATAACATTCCATATGATCAATTCTACATACTGTGAAAAGATGGTGTCTTTATAGGAGGCCTGGAACCGGAAGAGATGTCATTGTGCCCAAAAGTGATGTTGACAAGCTCAGGTGGGATTTCCCTCGGGTGGCCTGCAGAAGAAAGAGAGAAAGGGTTAGTACACACTGCCGCCCCCTGGTGCGGCGTGATATTACCTTTTGAGCTCATTGGCTGCCTATGACTCACACTTGTGCGACAATACAATCAAGTCAAACTTAACAAAAGAGAATTCAACCCTCATCAGAGAGAAAGAAAAGAGAGCCAATAGCAAGAGCAAATCTTTAAAAACCAACAAAGAATGGAGAATATTCTTTTCCCTTATATAAATGCTTAAATGTTATTGATTAGATCTTGACATATTTTACATTTATTCCTATTTTTTAACATAGGCCTTTCAATTATGCTGGGATTTTCTCAGGGGAACATAATTGGAAATCAATTATTACTCAACTTATAGGACTTTGTCTTTAAAGATTGATAGAATGCCTAGCGGAAGTGCTCAAGCATTCTGTCGTGTGACCTCAGGCCTGTCTTTTCTTAGCAGTGTTTTGTTGTTGCATCTTGGTTTAGATCTTGGTTTTGGTTTTGCAGGATAATTCTCTTGCTTTTTTGGTTTTAGTAAGTCTTCCATTTCCTTAGTAGTTTCTAAGGTTGATTAATTTCTTTGTGTTTTGTTAACCAGATTATTAAGTGCATTAACAATTTTATTACATTAATTATTGCTGCTTGCTAATAATTGTTCTTTTTAAGCATTTCCAATTTATTCCTTTCAGACTTTAACAGAATTGCTCCCCCCCCTCCCCTCCCACCCCATCAGTTTTGGACAAAATGATTTTTCAGTAAATTCACTTGCTTAACTTGTGTCGTAAAACTAGTTGTACTTTTTACAGTGTGAAATAACTACACAAACCTCTAACCCCTGATTTGCAATGAAAGCAGCGTAAGAGCTCAATTATCTAGTTCAAACAATTCCAATTCCATTCTGCAGTATAAAGGGTACAAGCAGAAATAATAGTTTTCAAACAATCTTGCAGTAATTTCTCACTGATCATGTATCAGTTATGTGGTGAAGTGCATAAGCGGTAATTTTGTTTTCCTTTTTTAGCCTGCATTGTTTGTTTAATAATTGAACTGGGCTTCATAATTACAATAGTTGTAGATATTCCACATCTAGTGCATTTATCTTGCATTAACATTTATAAATACATTGTCTTGAACATCTACAAATCTGTTAATGAAGATGAATGTTGGAGGAAGTCAAAAATATAACCACATTATGTTCTGCTTGTGTAGAGGTTATTAATAAGATAATGAAATAGGAATTAATCAAATAAAGAATCTGACTGATTTTACTATAATAGCAAATCTTAGTAGTATGCATTCGTTATTACTTTCCTGCTTATTGGGACTGAAATTAAAGTTTCACTTGGGTAGTTACAATGTCCCCCTCCTTCTTTTTCCTGGTTCCTTTTGTTTTGTGCATTTTTTTTTCTTTTCTGCCCTAATTTCTGAATCATTGTTCTCAATAAACTTCATTTTCACTTCAAGAGAGTTATTTGTTTTGGTGGGGGTACCTACTGAAGGCTTGGCATTCATTAGCTCAGCTTGTTAAGATTTTTTGGATCTCTAATAATATGTCACTCAATGGAGTGAACTGTTACTGTTGTACTTCTCTTAAATGAATTGGAAAATAACAGCAAGTAACTGCAGGTGATAACACTTTGACTGAAAGAAGGATGCTAATGGAGTTAGGAGTGACCAGATGCATGGAGGTGTAAATAGCAGATAATGGTACATGCATCTAATGCACCTAATTCAGAAATAAAGCTCCCCAACTATAAATGAAAAGAGTGTAGCAGTGCTACCATGGGAAGATCTCCATTTACCAGAAGCTCCAAAGGGGATTACCCTCTTTGGATGACTTAAGCAGGAGCAGGGGCTGCTGGAGATGAGAAAGGCTAGAGGGAAAGTTGAAAAGGGGGCCCGGCGGAGCAACAAGAGATGAGTGTTTTTGTGTAACCAGTCCGACGTGTCTACTGAAAGGTCAATTGTGCGTTGGATCGTTTCCCATTAGGATGAATGGACTGTCTCATGCCTGCCTGTCATGTGTATAGCAGTGGATTAGTTGTCGTGCGTCTTCAAAAGTAGCATTCCTGCAAATCTCACCCCTCGCCGCTCATGACTGCTGGTAGGACTGTTTCATTGACTTATTACGGAAATTGTTCCCGGGATTGTCATCTTCACACTAAATCATTTTGTCCGCTTTTGCCATATTGGACTGTGTAAGGACATTGTCGTGAGTGTTTATTGTCGTGGTTCATTGTGTTAAAATTGGGGAGAGAGGAGGTTTGTTGTTTGCATTGGATTTTCCATTTAATGTACTATTTATTAATTTGTTTGTTTGGTGTCTCGGCCAATAAGTGTGTGTGGGTCGGGCAAAGGCTGGGGCCATTCCTGGAATCCCAACCAAAAAAATAAATAAATCACCATTCTGTCGACAGTGTGAATCTTAGCGGCACTGGACCACTACAATTGAGATCAGCCGGAAATATCACAGCCCATGTCCATTGTCATTTGGCACTTCTTGACCCCAAACACTACAAGTTACTTCAAGTTACTGTGGTTCTGGTGGCCACTCGCTATGACATGGGTTACATGGAAGACAAAGGTGAGTGCCGAATTCATTGAGCAAGTGCAAGACTTTACCTGCACATGTTTTTTCTTTTGCGGTCACTACCGAGCCCCAAACCCCAGAGACAATTGCACAGACAAGTCGCAGTTCCATAATTAGTGTTTTTATTTTAAAAACAGTGACTTTCTTTTCAAAATTTCTCATTGCTGCAAACTAATTCTTTCCTTTGTTCTCCTTTGTTCTGCTCTTTAAATCTTTGATTCCTCCCAGACAAGTGTTACCCTTCTCCGCTCCTGACTATATCTTGCTGGAAGGAATGGAGGGCTCTCTCTTTTATCTCCCAAAACAGGAGAACTTCCAGTGCTCAGTCTTTTGCATCCGGGAAGCACTTCCAGGTTAGGCAGGACCACCATGATTGCTCAGCAGTTAGTTCCTGGCAACTCCCTCTGCAGCTGCCACAGAACCGGACAGGGCAGCCCTTTGAGACCACACCTCCCAAGCTACCCTGCGGGCATCCATACCAGGGCTTGCCAGAAGGGATGGTGCCACCCAGTATATTGAGGAATGATCTGCCCATAGCAGGCAGTCTCCCACTGTCCTATATTTCTGCCATCTTAACTGGGAAAGATGCCATCCATACTCAGTCTGGTTGCTTCCATAGCCAATACGTCCGTCTGTGGCTGCTAGGAAGCCTGCTCTGGTGCACCTGCTGCCACATTGTCCCTCCATATCTGCCTCTTTGCACAGATGGGGACCGTTACAGCTCCCTTCTTGACCATCCATTATTTTGGCTTTCAGGCCATGTAGAGAGCATGGTCCAGCAGAACACATATACTTGCATATATTCAACTTCTACTATCCTTATGTTATAAAAAAAATGTATTATTCGATTTATGACAGTATTGGGTCATTTGTTGAAAATAAGTCTATCGCCTTCTTCGAACCACAGCAGAGAAAGTGAAAGTGTTTAATGTAGACTTTTACTGATTTATGAACCTCCTTCATAAATTGTAAATTTCTCTTCAAATTTCTGATGTCCCCGCTAGAAGGTGCGGCTAAGATGGGCAGAAGTTAAAATTCTCACATCTTCTACATTAATCTGGTGGACTTTCTTCTTTTTTAATTAATTACTGGTATTGCCAAAGGCAATGTCAATAATTAATTAACTGATTGAGTAACATCAATCAATCAATTTTTCAATTCACACCCTACAGCATTTCCATACAGTAGTCTACTAGCGAGTTATCATCCATTGTAAAGCAAAGGGAAATTGTGTTAATGGCCTTGTCACATCCAAAATGTTTCCAAACCTGGGAGACACACTCAATAATATATATATATATATATATATATATATATATATATATACTGTTTATATAGTATATATGCTGTATACAGATTGTAATGAAATAAATACACTTGAAGAACTCACAAAGAGTTGAGGATAATGCCCATTGGACACTGTAAAGATTTAAGTGAAAAAATGATTAATAAACCTAAGCATTTGACAAAATACCAAGTTGACATGAGGGTTTATATACAAAATGGCTACAGGAAATGAGTTGGCAGGAAATGGCATCAATACAGTGAGATGGACGTGATGTCATTATGGTGGAACCGGAAGTGAGGTCATCAGCAGGCGACTGAAAGTGAAGTCATTGCGTGGAGCCGGAAGTGACATCATTCATAGCGGAAATGACGTCATCCTTGGGAGATGGAAGTAGGATGGTTGTTGAGTGGCCATTTTGTGAAACCGGAAGTATTGGAGGTAAGTGTGTGAGAACATTATTTTTCTTCTTTTCTCTGTTGGAAGAGAGAGGCATTAGTACCCAAAATCAACCCTTCATCTCATGGTACAGTATATCACTCCTGCCTCCTAATCACATGTGTGTGACAATATACATATATATATATATATACATATATATATATATATATATATATATATATATATATATATATATACAGTGTATATATATATATATATATATATATATATATATATATATATATGTTACATGATATGTATACTCTATTTTTTGCATGAGTGTTTGTTGGTGTTGTACTCGTATTATTGTGACTGTTTTAAAGACTCAGTAACGATTTAATTGTACTACAGTATCAATTTGGAAGTTGAATCTGAAGGCTGATTAAAGCCACAAGTTTTTCACTATCATGTATGATCCTGAACAAGTCAGTTAACCTGCCGGGGGTTCAACTGGGGAGATCATAACAGCCTTGGGACGATGTTACTGTGACTGGGAAAGGTGCTATATAAATCAAACTCTGAAGATAGTGGGGCTTAGTTGTCATGAAGCTGGGCTGCAAACCACAAAGTCCTTCAAGCTTCCATCCTATACCAGCACATGGAGAAGCATGTAGCTGTCATTTGTTAGTGACTTTTGTTTAAATAACTGTAAGTGGATAACACAGGTATTAGACGCATTTGTAGCCATCCTTACTCTGCCCCTCTCTTTTTTGCCACCATTTCTAGCGATATTTTAAGCTTTATAAGAGACCACATTGGTAGGTATGATGATGTCCTTGGTGGTTCTCTTCATCATGAGGCCACAGCTACTTTTTATCCAATACCCTAAAATGAAAAAGAACTCATTAACACACATAATAGAAAACAGTGGGCTCATGCTTACCTTAAGAACTTCAAGGGGGGGTTAATTTTTAGTTATTAGAAACCTTGATAGGGTGTTCCCCCTGTAAAATCTTATTAGAAAACGAGACCCCTCAGCTAATGATTACCTCCAAATTCAGGATTCTCCCAACACCCTCAGCTCCCAAACCCTGGATCAGCTTTCTTCACTTCCAGGTTGCTGAAGTCTGACGAGTTTAATATCTTGCACATCCATGTATAATTTCAGTGATGCCCTCTTCAGGCAGGCATTCTATTAACATCCCATAGTGCCATGCAAGCAGAATATGAACCGAGGGGTCAGTGATCCTTTTTCTCACCATACTCTCCATCCTGTAGCCCTGCGGTCGTGAGACATTGTCACCTACAAACTAGAAAGTGGGTTTGTGTGCCAGACAGGCCGCCATTCAGAGCTTCAGGCAGTCAAGGGGGAAGCTTGAATATGAAAGTGCTCCACTTTCCAAGAGTGCTCCTGGCACTGTCTGTATGTGTGTGTGTGTGTGTGTGTGAGGGTGTGTGTGTGTGTGAGGGTGTGTGGCTGCCTTTCGTGACTGAGTGCAGTCAGCGAGCAGCGATGCTCTGACATGAGCGTGCAATCTGACTTCTCGGTGAGTCAGGGTTGGACTCTCCTGGGATTCGGGGCACGAGACAACAGTCAGCGAAGCGCACGCAATCTGGCGAGAGCTTGAGTGGCTTCGCTGTTTAATCTTGTTTTTATCGTTTCAGCTATTGCTCCCCAGTGAGAGACTATAAATGTAAAGCACACACTTTGCCTTAGAAGCCCCAACATGAAAGCGATGCTCTGCTACTCTTCTCGTCTGCTTTTTAGTGAACTAGAATGGCTAGGCCTTGTTGAGCTCTAGATAAAGTGGACAATAAAAATGTGCATTTGAATGGGAAATAAGAAGAAAATCCCTCAGGCAATAGGAATAAAAACTATCAAAAAGATAAAGTGTCAAGAAATTTGATGAAGGTATGCTGAACACATCTGTACAAACACGAGCATCTGCAACATATTGTAAGCACTGCATATCAAAATCATCCATATGCAGCACCTGCAATACGTAACAATAAAAAATACAGGTAAGCATGCATCAGAAAAAGAGCGCTTCCTATAGACCTGCTTTGATATAAACTTAAAATCAAATATTGACATTCCTATTGTAACTGAGCACCTTGTCAAAGGATTCTAAAAAGTTTAAGGTATCAAAATGTTAGCTGCATTTATTATCCAACCAACTAAAAGATGGCAGATTAAAACATAAGGAAAATGAGACAATGCCACACCAGAGCTATCAGAGAGAACAATCTTTTCTCTCTATGTATTCCAAATGATTTTTATTTCATGAAATTTTTATGCCATGTTTTAAGCTGGAAGGAATAGTCAGAGAGAGGCTGGAAGCAGGATCTGGTCTTCATCTGAGGGGGTGAGACACGGTGTCACCCGCAATCCATTTAGCCTCAATGTACCCTGGAATGTCTTCTCTGTGAATAATTAAAAACCTCTAAAAATATACATTAAAATATATAAAAGGAAACAACACAAACTGTATACAGTGCCTACTGAAAGTATTCAGACCCCTTCACTTTTTCACATTTTGTTACGTTGAAGCCTTGTGCTAAAATCATTTAAGATTATTTTTTCCCACATTAAAGCAACACTCGATCCCCTGGAATGACAAAGCAAAAACAGGGCTTTAAACATTTTTGCAAATTTAATAAAATTTAAAAATCTGAAATATCAGATTGACATGATGATTCAGACCCTTTCCTCAGAACTCAGCTGAAGCATCTTTTGGCAGCAATTACAGCCTGGAGTCTTCTTGGAAACGACGCAACTAGCTTTGCACACCTGGATTAGGGATTTTCTGTCATTCTGCACTAAAGAGCCCTCTATTTTCAGGTCTCTCCAGAGATGTTCATTCGGATGCAATTCTGGGCTCTGGCTGGGCCACTCAAGGGCATTCCTAGAGATGACCCGAAGTCTCTCCTGTGTTGTCTTTGCTTAATTAGAAGGTAAACCTTTGGTCAAATCTGAGGCCCAGGGCACTCTGGGGCAGGTTTTCATTAATGATGTCTCTGTACTTTGTTCCATTCAGATTTCCCTCAGCCCTGTCTAGTCTCTCACCACTGACAAACAAACCCACAGCATGATGGTGTCACCACCATACTTCACTGTTGGAATGGTATTGCAAAGGTGATGAACAGGGCCTAGTTTTCTCCAGACTTGATGCTTAGAATTGAGGCAAAACAGACCAATCTTGGTTTATTCAGATCAGAGAATCTTGTTTCTCATAGTCTGAGAGTCCTTTAGGTGCCTTTTTGCAAACTCCAAGCAAACATTCATTGTTGACCAGCAACCCTGCTATAAAGTTCAGATTAGTTGAGTGTTGCAGTAGTGGTTTTTCTTCCTGACATTTCTTGCCGAGGCCTTTCTCCTCTAAATTGCTTACATTGGCCAGGCAGCCAGCTACAGAAAGAGCTGTGGTTGTTCCAAAAATCTTCCATTGAAAAATTACAGAGATCACCATGCTCTTGGGAGCCTTCAATACTACAGCAATTCTTTTTTAACCTTCCCCAGCCCTGTGCCTCAACACAATCCTGTCTCTAAGCCCAGCAGTCAACTCCTTTAACTTCTTTAACTCCTTTAACTTCAAGGCTTGTGTTTCCAGTGATACACGTAGTAAGTAAACTGTGGACCTTCTATAAACAGTTGTGTGTCTTTCCTAATCATGTCTGATCAACCACAGGTGGACTCCAAACAAGGTGTAGAAATATTGTACTTCCTAGTGGACATGCTCAGTATATAATGTAAAGGTTTGCAGTGCCATTATTGTTACATGTACAGAGTACAGTGAATTTCTTCCTTGCATGTGCTATCAATATACAAGACACACCCAGTCTCGTCCATGGATGGAGTGGTAGCTCTGAGGTTAAGGATCTGCACTGGTAAGTGGAAGGTTTCCAGTTCAAATCGCATTGCTGTCAGAAGGAATCCTACTCCATTGGGTCCTTGAGCAAGACCCTTAACCTGAAAGCTGTATAATGGATGACCCAGCGCCCTGACTTCCATAGGTCATGCAAAAAAAACAGTTTAATAAAGTATATCAAATCAAAATCAAATATATGGTACAGTAGATGCATATCTGTATTGCCAAAGAGCACTTTCTAGTGGAACTTCGACAATACAAAACAAAACAAACCGACCGCTAGCCATATTATAACACATCACATTATTCAGTGTAATGGAAAACAGATACCCATATTGAAGTGTATAGACATTTTGCTCCAAGTGGTCATGCTCAGTATACACTGAGAAACATCTGCATTGTCAACCATGGTAGCCTGGTAGGTCTTATAAAGAAACTGATGTTGCACAGTTGCTTACCCAGCTTTCACTTCCTACCATTAGAATAAAAGAGAAGGCCTTTAGACAGGACCAATGCCACTTCTGCTTCTCTTCCAGCCCCTCCTGTCATTGAGGCAACAACAGGAAGTGGTCGTCATGTGCCTTCAGAGGCATATCATGACATCTAAGGAAACTCTTTTCAATCACCTTTTTTTCTGCTTAACAGAAACAATGCTAATCAAATGAGGTTAATCAAATTTGGATTCTTCCCGGACACTTCTTAGGCATTTTGTCTCATTTCTCTTACAACGTTCGCACAGTAATTGAATAAACAAAGTATTTGGGATCCCATGTGGGAAAGTCATGTTTAATTATCATTGATAAAAGACTTAAGAAAAGAATATGTTTTCAATAAGGTTGCTGATTGCAACTAACTATGATTTAACCAGGGTTCTGTCCCTGGTGTCTATTTTTTCTATTTATATATTTTGCTGTTTTATAATGATTTTGTTTTGGTTGTTTTTCTGTGTAAATTCCATGTCCTTTATTATTTTAATTGCATTTGTTTTGGATTTATAATTACTGAATTAGTTTAGACTCTTCAGTACGAAGCTCATACTCTGAAATTCAGCAAGATTACGATAATTATTTGCCCAGGACAGACTGTTATAACAAACTAAATGACCTTGACTAACACTTATATACCGATCATGCTGAGTGCCATAGGATGTCCAAGAATTATAAACACGCATTCCAATATTATGTCAGTTCAGCCTGAAACCATCCTAAGGTCATTGAGGTGGGCTCCCTTGGTACCCTGGTATAAACAAAGGAACCTTCAAATCATCCAGCGCTTCAGCTGATTATTTCATAAACAGAAAATCATTGCAAACAGATATTTTGTAAATACTGTGAAATTACAAGATGCCTATTAACATTTCACTCCTTTATCATTCCAGAGCTAAATGTACTGAACAAAATGACCTGCCGATTAAAGCAGTCAGCACCTACTGGGCGCCAGCAGAAAAGCCTGAAACGAAGGGGAAGACTACACTGCAGTTGTTAGTTAGCATAGGCAACTTGTCCTATCTATCTATCTATCTATCTATCTATCTATCTATCTATCTATCTATCTATCTATCTATCTATCTATCTATCTATCTATCTATCTATCTATCTATCTATCTATCTATCTATCTATCTAATGACCAAGTGAGGATACAACTAATGAAGCTACACACATGAAAAGCAGTGGGACCAGATGGAGTCAATTCTTTATGTCTTAGGACCTGCACTGATCAACTTTGTCTTATCCTTTGTCACCTATTGAGTCCGTAAGGCTATAGAAAGTGCCAATGCATTTGTAAACCTCTTGTATTGTTCCAAAGAAGGTAGGCACCTCTTCTCACCAATGTCCCACATCCTGAATAACTTTGGGAGGCTGATCCTGGACTATATGAGAAGTCCAGTGAAAGAGCACTTGGACCCAACTGCAGTTTACCTGTCAGACAAAGACTGGAGTAGAATATGTAATTATCAATCTTCTCCATGAGGCTTATTCTCATCTGGACAAAACTGGTAGCACTGTGAAGATTAGGTTTTTTGATGTCTCCAGTGTCTTCAATGCCATCTAACCATCCCTGTTAAGATGTAAGCTCAGGCATAAGCTAGTGGATGATCCTATGGCATCTTGGAATGACTATCTTTTGGGAAGACCGCAGTTTGTGAGGATCAATGATTGTCTCTAAGATTTAAATGTGTGCAACACTGGAGCACCACAAGGAACAGCCTTGTCTCCTTTTCTGCTTACTCTTTGAAAGGTTTGAATATCAATATAACACCAGGCCATGTATTAATAAGGGGGGATAAAACAGAAAACGGGAGTTGGTGAAGAAAAAATTGTCTGCATCTTAACATCAGCAAAACCAAGGAACTGATTATTGACTTTAAACATACCAAACAACCTCTGTGCATGGTCGCTATTCAGGGAGTAGATGTGGAGGTGGTGCACTGTTACAAGAACTTGTGGGGTCCTCAACAATGACAGATTAGACTGGTCTCATAAAACAGAGGAACTATAGCAGAAAGGACAGAGCAGGCTCTTTTCCTTAGGAGACTATGTTTCATTAATGCAACAACATGCTTTACATGTTTACATGTTGTATATCTCTGTGTAAGCCAGTGAGATTTTCTGTACAGTGGTAGGCTGGGTTGGTAACATCACTTCAGGAGCAGCACGCTGAATCATCAAGCTAATCGAAAGGGCTCAGTTATAATATGCACTCTGGACCCCTTGAAGGTCATAGCAAAGGAGAATTACAATAAAACTGAGTGCCATTAAGAACAATGTTGCACATCCTCTCTCTGACACAATAACATTGAGGACTTTCAGCCAATGAATTATTGAATAGAAGTGTGTCAAAAAACGAGACTAGGCCTTCTTTATACCAACAGCATACACCTGCATAATGCTTCACTGTGACCATGACTGACTTATTATTTTTAGCTAGGTCAGTAGTTTTTCCTTCATTTTTAGTAATTTTGAGGAGGTTTTGTTGTTATATGTAACGATATTTATTTATTTATTGAGCTTCTGTAAAAAGCTACATTTCTTCTTGGGACAGATAAAGTTCTAAAGTTCTATCTATCTATCTATCTATCTATCTATCTATCTATCTATCTATCTATCTATCTATCTATCTATCTATCTATCTATCTATCTATCTATCTATCTATCTATCTATCTATCTATCTATCTATCTAGTACAGTATAGTACCTTTTCTGTGCATCTTGTATCTGTAAGACTGACTGGTCCGTTCTTAGTCATGTTGCTACTGTCATTGAAAATAAGAGGCGATCTAAGTCAGTTTTCACAATGAAAGGAGAAAGGGAACAGTGAGTTCACATTCATAAAGCACTTAAGAAGCAATTATCCGCTGAAGTGAGCTCTTTCCGCCAGGCTCTGTTCATCTATTTTAAATCGTCAGAAGGGCTTATGCATTTCTATACAGCGAGGAGCTTCTTGGAGTCACGCAAGCCCCCTGGCAGAAGGCCGCACACACGCATGAACAGCTAATATGCCAGGCAGTTCACATCACATCCATTTCTCACATTTACTGAACACACATCTGAGGAGGGAAAACAGAGTTAACCCTTGGCCTTTAATTGATTTTAAGGGAAAGAAGGAACAACAGAAAAGTCCATGACCTTACAGCTCCAAACCTTTTATTTGTGCACTCAACAGAGACCAATGTGTTGTTACTACTGAATTTTTCTTCCCTAAGGTGTCTGCATTCATAGTTGGGGTGCACGAGTTGAGGTGCTACTGTGCATAGCCAGTTTCCTGGTCTGTTTATCCGCTGGTTTAATGAATATTATTCTTTCCCCAGAGTTCTTCCTTATTTTCACCTTAGAACAATTAAATATAACATAACATTCTCAAGACCAATTAATCCAAATGAGCATCATAGATTAATCTGGAGCCTATTCCAGAAACTAAGGACACAAAGCATGAGGTAGCCTATAACCACACTCACACCTAGCCAGCTTGCATTTACCAGTTTACCTCACTGTGTCAGACAAGCTGTGGTACATCTGTGGGCACAACCCAATATGTGGAAGGGTTTATGGAGTACCAAAAAAAAAAGATTAATGCACAGGAAGAAGGTGTATGGACAGTATCTGATGAAAAAGCTAAACCCAGGACCCATGAACCGGGACCACTGTATCACCATACCACCCAGGCTGATTAAAAAACACGAGGCAGGATGACAACCCCCCTGTCCCACGTCTAATCAAGCTCAACTGCAAAAATATATATAGAAGAGTGAAAGCAACAGATAATATCATCAGTTGTGGATTTGTAAAGAACACCTACTTCTGTTGGCCTTCAGATCTTTATACTGCTCTTCTGGAAGAGGTCAGACTTCCATCATTTAAACAGAATAAGAGGCCACTTGTCGTCCAGATGGCGTCCATCTGAGCTGTGAGTGTAAAAGTACATGTGGTTAGTGACAGTGGCCTTCTTCTGACCACACAACTGTAGACAGACCTGAAAAACAGATGAGTGACTATCAGGAGAAAGAATGGAGTCAAAAGCAAGCAAAGGTCAAAACTGAAATTAAAAAAGAGAGACATCAAAACTAAATCGCAAATCAAAAAGCAAAGTCAAGAGGCAGAGTGTATTTCAAGAACCAGTTTTACAAAAAGTAAGAATACCAAGTAATTAAGTTTATCCAGTCTCAGATACAATAAGACTACTCAGGTGGCTTTAGATGGTCACACTGATGCTGTCACTGTCACGCAGTCCAGGTGCATCCTGAGTTAATTTGTCATATAAATGGGCAATGTGAATTCCCCCAACTGGTGGCCAAAACAAAATGGCATCAGAAAAGACATGAAATAAAATCCAAAACTAATGACAGGAATTGATTTTCTGGGTATCAAGATGACACCAAGAGCATTTTTAAGTTCATAGAGAACTCATGAAAAACTGTAATGAAACCACAAATTATAACAGCCCTGTCTCACCTTGGGGTGGTATATCATACCTTTTAGTGTACGATCTAATAGTGAGTTGGCCAAATGCTGGTTTAGCATAAAGCCAACCTATCACACCTCTGTAGTCAAACCCAAAAAGCTGCTGTTTTTTTACCATCTTTTATTTATTTGACACTTTGATCCTGGAGTATGTGATATGTATAGTCTACAATAATATCTTAATTGTTGTTTTAATGATCTACTAGGGGGCTCTGGCCCCTACTCGCTTTGCTCACCAACCCACCTGTCTGCGCTATGTGCCAGCAACTTCACGTTTCTGCCACTCGCGTATGTGGATTTCATTTTCACCAAACAACAAAACTTTTCATTCTCGAGGATAGGCCTCTTTATTGGGAAGAAACACTACTTTTCCCTGATGGCAACATGAATTTAATGATCTACATGTCTTCGACTTAAAGTTTAAAGCCAAACAATATCTATATACTTCTGTCATATCACCTATGTCCACATATTCAACCTCTTTTCGCTTTTACATTTTCGTCAATATCACATTGAATTTTGATTTTGTGTTTGGAATTAAATTGTGAAAACACAACGCATAACTGCCCATGAGTGACTATCATTTCTTTCTTTCCACATGAACTGCGTCTGACAATAGTATTCACACAAATGAGAAGTGATTGGGCTGTGTGCGTGGTTGTAAATGTTTAAGATGTGGGCAGGTCTTTTCCAAATCTCTTTGCATAAAGTCTTGTTTTGCGGGGCTTAAAATTTTCTCGCATGGGATTTCACTTTCACCTCTTTATTGGGAAGAAACTCTACTTTTCCCTGATGGCAAGATGAATCAGACGATCTACAAGTCTCCGACTTAAAGCTAAATCCAAACAACAGATTCAATCTCTTTTTGCTGTTCTTTTATTTCACCAAGTAATAATTTCCATTTATTTGTGCTAATGGGATCTTTACTTCCATTTTTTTGAGACTTTCGAATTTTCGTACTTCCATTATCTCTAACCTGTTCTGCATGTGTATTGCGCCAACGTTTTTGAATTCTTTACGACATTCAACTTTGTCATCTACTCTTTGTCTTTTATTTCCGGCCCCAGGCGTGGTTAAATCACTTGGCATAATGTCTCGTCTCACGGGACATGAAAGTGTCTCTCTGAGAAAATCACGTCCTGTCTCTGTTCACTGTAATAAAGAGACAACTTGACATTTTCGATTAAGTCACTTTGCAAAAAATGATCAAAACCATACCCTGAGTGTGCACTGCATCATGTAGCCTAGTCTTGCAAGACCAGATGTGATTTTCAAATGAGAATACATGTCTGAGGACAACCCATTAAAAAGTCTGTAGTGAGTAGTGGTGAAATCCGGCGCTTCCTAAACACCTGTCTTCAATGCCACCAGCCCATAAAGTATAAACTGCCAGGGTTTAGGGAGAGCAGCAAAAGAAATTGAACAAAGCAGCTACAGCTCAGTAGCACAAGATAGCTGAAGATTAATGATTCATTTGTATATTTTAATGAGTGCTGTGACAAAAGAATTTGAGAATTGCATTTTGTCTTCTATGATATTTGTCATTTTGACTATTGCATCACTATACAGTAAGTTATAACAGGGAACAGAGTTTAGAGAAGGATTGTGGTCTGATTTATACACCATGTGTTAAAAGGCTGCAGCTCTTCTGGCATGGCATGTTTGCATTTCCAATTCGACAGCAATGTTAACTTCCTTTAGTAATTCATTTAGACGGGCTGTGAAGCAGTGAATGTTGTGCAGCATCCTGCGTGCTTCTGCTGATGTCGTTAGGCAGATTTGTTAATTTGGGTGTGTTGAGTACTGAAGTCTGCATCTCCTGTGGCTCTTCATTTTCATCTCTTTTGAAAGAAGTCCTTTCACTGCCATTTGATGGGTTGTGACACATCGTTTCCGTCATATGCATATTTTGCAAATTGTATGTTCATGAATACAGCAGTTCAGTAATTAGAAGCATTCTCTATGCCAGATCAGATTATCGAGGGCACCACTGCTCTTTGCAGTTCAAAAATCATTATTTTGATAACTACCTATATTTTATTTAAATTATCTATTTAACCCTTAAACCGCCACAACCGGCTATAGTCGGTTCCCAATGCAATTTGCCAGCACGCTGGTGCTGAGTATATTTGGCGACGTACATTCGTTGAACGCCACGACCAGCAATAGACGTTTCTCAGTGCAATTTGTCAGCACGCTGGAGCTGATCAGTCAGTGCCCTACATTCTTTGAGCAGACAGCTCATGACCACTGCCGCCCCCTAGCAAATCAGCATTACTTTTCCTGGGATTCAGCCGCTGCACTAGACTAGCCAGCAAACATTAGCGTTGGCCTCAGTGTGCTTGTGTTCAAGTGCAGTTGGCTTGGTAATTTATTGAATTTCATCAATGGCGTCAGTTGCACCTTGTACATATAATAATAGATTGTTGCAGTAGTTTTTTTTTAGTTTTTACAGTTCATTGGCAGTGTGTAAAATGACCAGTGTTGCAGTAATTGTGACGCCCTTTGCATGAAAAAATATGTACTCCATTACAATTTCATTCTTTCTTGGTGAATTGTGACATTTCCTTAAAAAGTGCAGCAAAAAAGTATTTGCCGTGTGAGGGTGCATTAACTCCCCAAGTATGTGATGGTTTAAGGGTTAAAATTCAGAATGCCACAAGCCTGTCTCATCACACACCTCCACCCACAAGCTGCCAGTTGTAAGTGAAGGCTCCACCCTCTTCCCAACCCTGCACAACTGGTGGCCAGGTTTGTGGTGTGGTTCCATTACACTACACTAAAAACACTGATCAAACCCAAACTAAAACAAAGCCCAATCCTCCTTTCTAAAAAAAGATAATAAAATTAACAATAAATGAATAGTTCATTAAAAATTCATAATTTTTAGCAAAGCTAAAGCTTAGTTCAAACAGTCAGGCACTAATCCCTCTCGCTGTTTCTCCTTCACTCTTCATTCTTCACCATCACTGGCTCATCCCACTGCTGCCACCATTTGTGAAAGTCTGTGTCAGCTCCTAGAAGGTGTGAAAAGAAAGACACACAATAATAAAGGTTTGGGGTTTCTGGCCCTGTATACTATAAGAAATATTTGCAAAAAGTATGAATTGTCAATGCAGTACTCAATTGTACTATACAGCCAACAGTCAAAATGGCGGAGGGGGGAGCATTTATGAAGAGGGACCGGAAGTAGAGAGAGGTTTGCTGGGAAGGAGCCGTGATGGATGTTGGGATTGCTGACGTCATCAGGAGTTGACAGAGGAAGGGCGGAAGTGGCGATGTGTGGTTAGCGAGTTGGGCAGAGTCATGGCGGTGGTGCGTCTTTCTTTCTGCAGGAAATAAAGAGAGAAAGGTTAGTACCTCGCCATTCCCTTCTGGCATACGACTTCACGATACCGTTTAGGTCTGTACGCGGCCCCCTAATCGCACGTGCGTGTCAAAGGAAACTAGGCATGTGGAGCCAATCCAGACTGTCACACACCTCTCTCACATTGTACACTGTTAGATGTGCATCTTCCTCATTTTCATGGAGGTGGTTTGGCTTTGAAAAGATGGATGTTGCTCAAAAGGCAGCAATCTGTAAACTGTGTTGGAAATGGGTTGCTGTTAAAATCAGCTCGACAACTAACTTGTTTCACCATCTGTGAACTATCCACTGTATAGAATATGAAGATTATAAAAAGCTTTGGGAGTCAACTGCTCATGACACTCCACCCAAAAAGGATATTTTTAAATCCCACCTACCCTATTCAGTCTGTAGTGGTGTCCAAGAAAAAAACTGAATCTTGTATTTTTGTGTAGAAATTAAATATTGAATATTCAAACTCAATGACATTGACAATTGATCAGTGCTGGACAGTGCCAAAGAATCTGAAAAATGTCTGCGGAAAAAAAGAAACAAATTCTCACGTAATTCATGTTGCATAATCTACATGTTTGGTATTGTTTTGAATGATCAAAATGTGTGCATTTTTGCTAAAATAATATAAAGAGTTACCTCCTGAGAGAGGCCCCATTGAATGTAAACACGGAAGACGTCATTCCCACAATCCTCTGCGCTTAATTTAAAGACAGGTTTCTTCACCAGTGCATGAGTGGTAGAGACAGATCTTCAATTTAGATTTTAAATCACAAGTAGGTAAATCAGGTGGATTGGGTGGATGATCTAATCTTAGCCAGAAGTTGAGAACACTGAGTGCATCATGACTTGGGATGTGGTCATGATAGATGATCCACTTCTGGCATCGTCATTCACATTTTTTCCCCCCTCCTTGAACCTCCTCACCATACGCCACTGCAACATTTCAATAGCACTTTGTAGTATGGATGACACTACTTGACCGTTATTGAGTCACATATCATATAATTCAATTGTGCTACTCATCTAAAATGAAGATGGGTTAAATTTAAATAATCCATGTTGACCTCAAGGTTAACATTTGCAGTATACTATCTATTGGAATGGATTTTGTAATTCACTTTATTACTACAAATGTTTGCGATAAGCCAACTGATGGACTGACAAATGCAATGCATTTTATTATTACAAATGTTTGTGATGTGCCATCTGTCGAAATGACAGAGATATAGCAACTGGATGAATAAACAGAAAAAAACACCTTTTTATTAAGATGGATGTACTCTGTCACACATGTGTGAATAGGAGAGAGCTGTATGGACCAAGTGAAGGTACTTCAATGTCAGGCCAGGGAGTGGCGGGATGCACTAAACCTTCTGTTGTTTCTGCAGACAAAAAAATGGGAAACCTTGTCAGATTCAACAAGGAGGACGTCACTTCCGGTTCCGGCATCCAGAAGAGCGTCACTTCTGGTTCTGGTGCCCAGAGACACGTCAATTCTGGTTCCAGTGCCTAGAGATGCGTCACTTCCGGCTCTGGAGTCCACAGATGTGTCACTTCTGGTTCCGGCTCCAGAAGCACGTCACTTCCTGGTCCACTACATCAGTTCTGGTTTTGGCATTTAAAGCTGCCATTTTTCCAAACAGTCTTCAGTCTTGTTTTGGACTCCATCAAGGACACATCTCTCTTGACTTTCAAACCCATTGCAGCCAGGGAAATTATACGCGTAGCTGCTCTAATCCTATTTTTAAGTGTGTTGAGTCTAATCATTTCACAACTCACAATTATTAAATATGTATATACAGTATTTGTTCATATGATTCACTGTTCAGCAACCTTACAACCTGTGGGTAAAAACTGTCTTTGAATATCCCGTTAAGATTGTCAATGGCACTCTACTGGTACTCTCTGCCAGAAGGGAGGAGTGTACAGGATGGCTGAGGTCTTTAAATATCCTTTTTGCCCTTTTAAAACAGTGAGCATTGCTTGTGTCCTGGAAAGCTTTCGGTTCTGTGCCAGTAATGTCCTGTACCACCTTCACCACCCTTTGAAGGGCTACACAACCTTGAGCCGAGCAGGTGCCATACCAGGGTGTGTTGCAGCTGATGAGGATGGGCTCCACTGTACATCTGTAGAAGTTGATGAGAACAGTTGAAGAAATGCAAGCTGCCCTTCAACATCTGAAAAGGTAGAGGGAATGGAGATGCTTTTTTGCAAGAGCCAAAATGTGTTGTGTCTACTTCAATTCATCGGTGGTGGTTGCTCCAAGAAAATTAAAACTGCTCACTCTGTCAACAGTATCTTCTCCAAATGAGAGTGTGGTCTGTACTCTGCTTTCTGAAGTCTACTGACAGCTCTTTGGTTTTGCTGGCATTGTGAATCATGGCACCTCTGAGTCAGCAGGCAATCCTCTTCTTGTTAAGTCATCTCATCATTACTGGTGATCAGGCCTATGGTGGTGGTTTCATCGGTAAGGAGTTGCAGTTGTAGCTGGCCACACAGTCAGTGGCGAGGAAGGAGTACAGAAGAGGGATCCTGTGGATGGCTGAGGTCTGTTGTTTAGAAAGTCCAACATCCAGTTGCAGAGGGTGGTGCCAAGTCATATATTGAGAAGTTTGGTGGTCAGCTTTGCTAGTACAACAGAGCTAAATACTAAGTTGTAGTCTATAAAGGGGACTCTGGCATAGCAGTTTGCCATATCCAGATCTTCTAGGATGGTATAAAGGAGGTGATCATGTCTCTAAAGAATTTGTCATTTTCTAATCTGTATAATCCAGATTAGGTTTGGGGAGTTGGAATGGAGCCTATCATGGCAAGCATAGAGTGCAAGGCAGGAACAAACCCTGGACAGGGCAACTCTCTGGAATGTTCTGTGTAATGTTTCCTGGCACAAGAACTAATTGCATTTAGAGAGTATTTTTTGTATTTGTATTCCAGTTAAGATTGTTACTGTAGTGGAAAAAACTTTTCTTTGTTATGAAAGAAGTCATTCATGAGACCAGATGAAAATGCAGAATGGTTCTTTATTTGCTCAGAGAAATGCACAAATGGAGATTCACAAATATCTTGGAGTCTATGGAGTGAGCAATCATTAATACAATTTTTTCTCACAACACTTCATCATGACTGGAGTGAGTGTCACTCGCCTGTTGTCACTCAGACAGTCCAGTTTTGTTTTCTAAAGGACAGAACTAATTGTTATCCTATTGAAACAGGTGGGGATGGTGTCATCTAGTTGCTTCCTATGATTTTTAAAACACGCCATTACACATTCCATTCAGTACTGCTGGTCTGCAATACTGGGTGAAGCTAAATTGGCTCCACTCCTCAGCTCCTCTCCTTTTCTGTTGTTTTCTCCCTCAACTTCTCCCATCGGTGCCTGAAAATGCCAGTTAAAGGGGCCCAAAAGTGGGGAGCTATTCCCCTATTTAGAAATATAAAACCCTGAACTCCCCTAAGAGACTCCTGCTGCATGATACCTATCACTGCAAGCATACAAGTAAAAATATTAATAAAAGGAAGTATTAAAAAAATCACGTAGAGTATGAAATCTCACTGTGCTTTGTATCTGTGACAGTACTGACCCTATGAACCTATGGATATTTTTGCCAAGCCAACCACAGGTTTTTCTCCTTTGGGATCCCTGAAGGGCCAGCCCGGCTCATTCCATTGACTTGGCTTTAAACTCATTATCAGAGTTCCAGAATGAATGCCTTTGTGCCGAGTTCTAATTTAGTACAAAATTATAAAATTAGGGCTGATCAATCGAGGCTTGTCGAGGCATCATCTTCTAGGAAGCTGCTAAGCTCAGCACTCGGGGCCATCTCTTCACATTTAACTGCTCCAGTTGGCACAGATGCCAAGAAACTTGTTTATTGCCGGTTTTACCTTTTCAAGCTTGCATTTTTCAGCTTCATCAGCAGAGTTTTTTAGCTTATGGGACTCTTGATGTGAGAGAGAACGGCACTTTCTTCTGACTACCTTCATCTTTTTTTTTTTTTTTTTTTCTTTAAAGAGCTTTTTGTGTATTGCTGTGAAAACAAAGGCTAGCAGATTTCAAAGTTGGGGAAGAAAAAAGGGAGAATGAAGATTTCAAATGAAGATTTCTTTTCTACTCATATTAAACCTCAGCTGTCCAGTGTCTGCTCAGGAGATGGTGGCCAGCCAGGTTTGTCTTTCCTTAGCTACTATGTACTATAGTTTGTGCATAAATGGTGGGGACATTTGGGTGAGGTCTCTGAGAGCAGTCAGTGCTGACCACTAAGGTCATGAGATTTGCCATTGAATTTTGAAACGTAAGGAACTATAAAAGATTGAGCTTCTGCCACACCTCTAAGTGATTACCCTTTAAGGCAGGACACCCGATTTAATGACAAAAAAGAAATAAAATGGACTTGGGCTTTCCTAAGAGCAGCGTGACATGAATACACATGGTGACACTATGATGTCCAGAGATGGCACTCATAATAAAGTGCTATATGAAATAAAATTTGATTGAAGCCACTCTTACTGTAGGTGGCATGGTGGAATGGTGGTTAATGTTATTGCTTCACAGATTCTGAGGCCCAGCTTTAAGTCGTATTCTGGTCACTCACTATAATGGATTTACATGTTCTGCTTAAGTTTATATAAATGTTCTCCTCACATCCCAGTTTCCTGCTACATGTAGGGTATAAGCCACTAAGGAACATAAAGCTGCCCTAAACCCTGTGGCAGTACACAGGTTCAACTCAACATCCATATTTATTTACAGCTTTGTGCACAAAATACCAGCACCACACCAATATACAGTCCCTTCTTGCCAAAGGTCCATTCGCCTCTACTCCTCCTCAGGTTTGTCTTCTTCCTCCTCACTCTGGCCCCTCAATGGAGTGAGGCAGCTCCTCTTATTCAGGTCCTGGGAGATTTCAAGGTGGCTCATCAGTATTACCTGGAATCACTCCCAGTTGAGCTGAAGGTTGTCTATAGGGCTCTGCAGCTCCAACGGTGACCCCATGGAACTCAACAGGGCTTCACCGAACTCCATCTCCCAACATGCCCTGCGGGAATCTGTGGTGCCACAGCCGCCCATGTGGACTGCCCTCTGGAATCCCAGTGGAAGTATTGCCAGGTGGTTTCCATGGCCGCCCATCACAAGGGTAAAGTGACTATGATGTGATTTCATGGTGTGTGTGTGAGAGTATGAGTATGAGTGTGATGGACTGTAGCCCCATTCAATACCATTATGATGGGCTCCAACAACCTGAACTGCAAAAAAAAAAATGAAATAAGAATGGATGGACAGAAGGATAGATAGATGGATATTGTGATTGATTGAGACAATCCAAATGGTCAAAACCACACTTTTCTTAAAAGCTCATCCATCTCTAGTTTCAGAATGATTGCTCTTACAATACTACAGATTTTCTACTGCAGATTCTTTCCTTTGTCGTAGTGGTTGGACAAGGTTCCCTTTAATTTTAATTTTCACTCAGCCGAGCTAAGGTAAGAGTTTTTCTTCATACAGCTGACTGCAGTGAACGGCCTGACTTCCCTGTCTGTCTGGATTTTGGAGATAAAACTCATAGGCTGGAGTTTCCTCCTATCTGTCCCAATGAACTTATTCCTTCTGATTTTTAGCTCTCTGCTGAAATAAAGCTGAAGAAAGTCTGAAGGATTTGGCACATTTCCCTATCCCTAGACCACCCATACAGGTTTTCCCTCTTGACGTGGCTCAAGTCTCAGGAACAGATGGAGTGAAATATGACATTAAAAGAAGAGATGGATAGTGTGACAATGGGGGAATCATTGAAATAGTCAAGACCATGCCTTTATTAAATGTTTTTCCCTCTCTTTCAGATGGTCGTCTATAAGATCCCTTCCATGATACCACAGACGTTCTCCTGTAAGATCCTTACCCCATCCTAGTGTTCAGGAAAAGATTAACTCAGCAGCCACAGAATTTATCTCCATGTAGCAGCTGGAAGTGAACTGCCTCCACAGGGACTTGTTCTCCTTTTTATATTCCCCAGGGGTCAGCATCCTGAAACTGTAGGTTCTGTAGAAGACCTTGTGAGCTGGAGATTTACATCCATCTGTCCCAATGACCTTGTACCTTTTAGCTCACACCTCAAAGAAAGCAGGAAAAGCTCTGAGGTTTTATGGAGCCCTTCTCTATCTACCCTGTTCAAGTTTTCACCTGTGGACATGGCTCAAGTCTCAGAAACAAATGGAGTGAAGCTTGACAACAGATAAATGTGTGACTGAGGGGGACCAGCCAAATAGTCAAGACTACAACTTTCTTAAAAATGTATCCATCTCTGGCTTAGAAATTTGTGCTCCTATGAAGCTACAGATTTCCTCCTACAGGTTATTTACCCTGTATCAAGAAGGCAGTTTGTACTTTAACATGGTTGTGTATATTTCTATAAAAGGAAGCAAATAAAAATCTCACTTCAAAGACAGGGTCTCCATTTCATAAATCAGGGGTGTCAAACTCCGGTCCTGGAGGGCTGCAGTGGCTGCAAGTTTTCATTCTAACCCTTTTTCTAATCAGTGGCCAATTTTCACTGTTAATTAACTCCCTTTCCCTTCATTTTAATAGCCCTGTTGTTAAGGGTTCATTCCTATGAATTGATTATTTTCTTTATTAAATGACAGCCAAACAGAAATGAGATGTGAAACAAGCCAACAGATAACCAGCTAAACTGGGATTTCAAACTCCAACCAAATTCTCTCTGAGCAATCTCCTAATGAGAAGCTGATTCTTGCTGTTAATTAAATCCATCCATCCATTTTCTAACCCGCTGAAACCGAATACAGGGTCACGGGGGTCTGCTGGAGCCAATCCCAGCCAACACAGGGCACAAGGCAGGAACCAATCCTGGGCAGGGTGCCAACCCACCACAGGACACACACAAACACACCCACACACCAAGCACACACTAGGGCCAATTTAGAATCGCCAATCCACCTAATCTGCATATTTTTGGATTGTGGGAGGAAACCGGAGCGCCCGGAGGAAACCCACGCAGACACGGGGAGAACATGCAAACTCCATGCAGGGAGGACCCGGGAAGCGAACCCGGGTCTCCTAACTGCGAGGCAGCAGCGCCACCACTGCGCCACCGTGCCACCCGCTGTTAATTAAATCCATTATGTAATTCCATGGATTGTTGCTGCTCTCATTCTGCCACAGCAGACTTTTCCAAAACTGTTTATTTTTCTAAGAACACCGTCAAAATGTTTCAGTGACCTGAGAGATGATCCTTACTGAGACCTTCATCTTTCTTTATTTTCAGGTATTGTTTGATGGGCACAGTTGAGCTGGTCCCGTGGCAGCTTGTTTTGTGTCTCATTATTGTTTGGCTGCTAATTAAGGAAAAAGAGACAACTAAGGGGCCTGAGTCAAGTTAATTAAAACTAAGGTCAAAGAAGTTAATTATCAGCAAAAACTAGTTACTAATGAAGAAAATGGTTAGAATGAAAACCTGCAGCCACTGTGGCCCTCCAGGACCGGAGTTCGATACCCGTGCCATAAATTAATGACACAGTTCGCATTTGGCTTGCTTGTCCTGGTCACATTCCTATTCTTGTAATTTTGGCCAATATGTCTTCATGTTGGCAGTGGGCAGGAGTTTCCTTGCCATTTGTCACAATGACCTTGCTCAGTGTGATTTTAGCCCTTCCCTGAAAGAAAGCAAAAGAAGCTTTGAGTGATTTGGAGTCCTTAATTGTTTGTCACCCCCATACAGATTTTCTCTGTGCATGTGGCTTAGGTGAAAGGAACATATGGAGTGAAGCATGACTGTAGATACATGAATAGATAGTTGAAAAAATGGATGAATAATTAGATGGAGCATCTCTCTTACTTAAGCAAGGAGATTATAAGGGCTGACCTTGCAACAATCTCTTCATATATTCAAACCAGATTCATTTAAATGTGAGATTTCATCAGGGCGCCACTGGGTGCAAGATGAACCAACAGTAGATTGGTTCCAGTCCATAGCATATGTATTCATATGTATTCAAACTCCCACACTCACTCATACTCATTCCAATTAACCTAACACACCCTTTGTTGAAATGTGAGAGGAAAACAAATGTACCTACAGATGAATCTATGTGGACATACGGAGAAGCAGAAAACACCCACTAGCTAGTGATTAAACATGCATTCAACCATATTCCCAATGCAGCTTACTAGTTTCAAGCACAGGGACTGCTGAACCACAGTTCCTCAATGGGGCCGACTCACTGCTGGTAAGGTAGTTTAGGGCTACCCATCAAGCTCTTTTCTTGTCCCCTTTGATCCTTCTCGCCTCGATGACCCATTTTGCAATTGAAGCATTTGCTGCCCCTCTTCACCCAGATGGACTTGAAAAGAGTGGCTTTGTCTTTCTCTCTATCATGTCTTGCCTTTGCCTGGCCCTTGAACAGTGTTGTGTCAAGCTGGTGCCCCTTTTGCCACTGGCGTGACTTTCTGTCACTCATCAGGCCAGATTCATTTTCTAGATGTTGTTTTTCTGTGTTTTCTCTTTGCCCCATTCGAAGTTCCCTTGTCTCGATACAGCATTGCTTTAACTGAATTGTAAATTAGAGAGACATTAAAAGCAGCAGGGACACCCACTGGCCGGGACACGTGGAAAGCGCCTTTGTACTCCAGTGTTCTAATTACTTAGCCACTCTGTGGAGGACAATTTTAAAAGACAGCAGATAATAAAGTTAGGGGGAGTTTTCATTTTCAGACCTCTGCAGGAGCAGATTAATGCCTCAGGAAAGTAATTAAAAAGTGCACATGTTAGTGAGTTCACCCCCAACACACGCATCCCAACCTTATAAATCTTAATCATCTTTGCATGTCTCTTCTGCAAGACATGCCTGTTGCAATTAATTAAGCAGGTCGACCACTATTGGAGCTAATTATAAGCCGGTAGGGCCAGTGCGTCTGATTAGGGGCATTTCTGCCAGCGTTCTGAGATTTGTGTGTGAGGCCTCACAATGCTGGAAATAACCTTGGTCTCCTGCGTATTGTACATAATAAAGTTTAGACTCTTGCAATAGTCAAGAGAAGATATTCAGAAGCAACTAGCCGGCTGCCAGTCACAGGAGGTGATGTGGCACTCAGGCCTCAGGCTCAGTCACTGAACATATCTGTGCCCTAGCTTTGAAAAAGTGAACTTCAGGAGTTCTAGGAGCAAACATCCATGGCTCTTCAGTTTTAGCTCTAGCGGGTGTTGTGTTTAACATTGTGACTCTGACCAAATGGCTGCCTGTCCTGCAACTTAGACTCTTCACTCAAATTAACTGGAAGCCTGCTGCCACTTTTGAACAATATGAAGAGCTACGAAACTGGCAAGGAATTGCCAAGGTGAAATTATGGTATTCTTTCCATGACTTTTACAACGGCACCAAACATACAGTGAGATTGTGAGAGACTGGTAGGTAGAAGCAGTGGTAGGAATAAAGAGAAAGTAGCTAAAACACTACCTCGGCCTAAACAGGGCCCACCACAGGGCGCTCTAACCTCATATCCCTGTAGATGAAGTGGGGCAACTGGCAGTGACTGTGAGATCTGATTGAAGAGAAACGCTGGGAAAAACATCTAAAGGCCAAATTAGATTTGGGAGGTAACTGGTGGCAGAAAGAATGGCCAGGACGGAAAGAAAAAAGGTGATGGGTACTGATGAGCAAAACTCACACTAAAATCTCACAGATGATTCTGCAGTTGTGAAATACAGAACTCACTGAAGAGTTTTTTGGGAGTTTTTATTTTTTATGTTTTTTGCCAGAAAACAAGAAATATTTCTTTCTAAATTCTCATTCACCTTCCATGTTTACCTCAGCTAATCGCATCTTGTGATTTTTTTTTTTCTGTTACTACAGGTTTTAAATTAAATAGTAGATGACAGACGGACATGCAAGGAAATATTGCATAAAAACCCTTTCAGACAGGAACTAAACACCGTTCATGTTTCGTGAATGGCATAGATTTAATTGAAAGTAAAATATAACTTTTTTTTCGGAAGCAAAACACTGAGTTTCACTAGAAATTCAATTTTCTTCGCTTATTAGTGGTGCTAGTGAGACCTTTGCTGTACTTGAAAGATAGAAAAGTGGTGGAACCGCTGTTCTTTTTCATGGGCGTCATCATTCTGGGAGATGCTGCACTACGTGTAATATCATGGAGACCTCGATTATAGAAGAGCGTCTTGCAAAAGTAAGGACACCTGACATTTGAAACAAAATAAATAAAGGGAAGACTCACAAAGCACCCAACCAAACAATTTAGTTTAATGCTGCGATTTTTGTCTTCATTTTGTTGTGACTTCAAGTTTAGCGTTGCTATGTAAACTAGGTTACCGATCACAGGTATTTATATAGCAACAAAACTTTTGTAGCCTCCTTAGTATTATGTTTACCCCAAAAATGTTATTTTCAACAAGTAAAAATGTTATTATGTGTAATAGAAATATGTAAGTGTCAAAACATCCAACATTAAAACAATCTAGACGAGAACAGGCTAATCAGCCCAACAAAGCTTGCCAGTCGTATCCACTTAATTCTTCTAAAATAACATGAAGTCCAGCTTTGAACATCTCCAAAGTCCTACTGTCTACTATTTTACATGATAGCTCATTCCATGCATCTGTGTGAAATTTACAGTTAAGTTTCCAACTGTCTCCATATTCTTGACAATCTCATTTCAAAATAACAGTCTTTATCCACCTGACTAATTGCCCTCATAATTTAAACACTTCAATAATGTCACCTCTTAGTTTTCTTTTGCTTACGTACACTGAAAAAAATAATTCATCCCCTGTAACTCTGGAATCAGCCTAGTTGCTCATCTCTGGACCTTTTCTTGTGCTACTATGTCCTTTTTATGGTCTAGAAACCAAAACTCTACACAGCACTCCAGATGAGGCCTCACCAGTGTGTCATAAAGCTTGAGCATAACCTCCTTGGACTTGTACTCCACACATAAGCTCACTGTACAACCTGACTATCTGTTAGCCTTCTTAATGGCTTCTGAACATTGTATGGCACTAGATTGTGTTGAGTTCACTACGACTCCTAAATCCTTCTCATAAGAGTGCATTTTTGATTTTCAGACCTCCCATTGTGTATTCAAACATTTTTACTTCCTATGACATTTGACATTTATTTACATTAAATTTCATCTGTCACAAATATGTCCAAGCATGTATTTTGCTGTCAAAGTCCCTAATGATTCAACGGATTTGAGCTTTTCTGCCAATCCATCTAGCTTGGTATCATCTTCAAACTTATTACTTATATTATTTATATTATTACTATAATATTATTATTATTTATATTATTATCTTATTGCTTATATTCCTTTCCAAATCATTTATATGTCTCTCTATTATAAAAAACTAAATCTTGGAAGGCTTGGAAGGAGACAAGACGTGATTTTCTTGGAGACACTTTAACGTTCTGCGAGACAAGACAGTGAGACTAAAGGGAAGCTGCTGTACAGGCTTTTAAATGTTCGAAGCACTGCGCAATATGAAGACCATGCAGCACGGCAGCAGCAGCAAGCCACCAGCTGATCGAGCAAAGATGAGGTAAAAAAAAAAATATTTGTTTCCCATTGTATCACTGTTTAAGATTGGGTTTCGGAGGGGCGACTGCATCTCCTTAGCACGCATTCAGCACCCCTCTTCACAATGCAAGCAGCAGAAACGCAAAGTGGCTGGCACGTAGCATGCTCCTTGGGGTTAATGGGAGGAAGAGCGGCCATAGCACTGATCCCAATGGATCCCTATGGAACACCATTCTTAACATCAGCCAATTGTGAAGGGTTCCTCACACCCTAACCCTCTTCATCCAGTGTCTGAACCAATTTTGTCCCCATCTACAATCACAGAATGTTAGGGTGGAATGTCATTACTTGACCTGCATGATGCATTTCACCCATTGTGTAATTGTAGACTACCTCAGCACAAGGATTAATGACTTCCACCATTTCCAATGGCACGGACATCGACAGTTGCTGCATTATGAACAGTGCTTAGTAGGTTGACGTCAATTTTGGTTCTTTCATTTGATCACGATTATTTTGCCTTTTTATCATGTATCTACTTGCACAATTCTTCTCCATGCTTCCAAAGTCACCAGGCATATCACGGAGGTTTGTTTGCACAGTGCTATATGCATCAATTTCACTACCTGTGTCAACATTTGATGACCAATCCACATTGCCATTCCTATCCGTTGATTCACTGTTGGCTCAGTTTCATTTTGTTGTAAAACTGACTTTACAGCTTCTTGTTTACGCGCCGTCATATTTGGGTTGAAGGCTTCACCCCACTTATTTAAGAGAGTGATGGCTATGGCATGAACATTATCCTAGTCTATATAAACTAAAGGTCTCCCATATTTGTTCAACATCAGTCTTAGTGAACTGAGCTGTTCATGTGTGTGTTTCATCAGATGTGTGTTAAAAAAGAAGCTATTACAATATTGACCTCAGGTGTTATTTAAAAGAAGATTCCCCAGCAATACCTTCCAGGCCTTCTGTGTTTGTTGAAAGCAAGGAGTGGACTGTGTCTTTTCCCAACTCATGTGAACTAAAATCCTAGTAGCCTGAAAGCGGCCTGACTGCAGTTTGACGAGTTACCTCACACTACGGTTTTCATATCACAGCCTCTGTAGTGGTCTTCCCATTTCATCAAATGATTGCCTTGTATTAGCATGTTACAATGGTCAAAACTTCCTACTGTCACCTGGATTATCAAAACTCAGCCCAGCAGGGACAGCAACTTCAAATTAAAAGCAGGAAATTAAGCAACATGATTAATTGGAGGGAAAGGATTTCTGGAGGTCATTGAAGAGCAGAAACAAAGAAAGCCATGTGATTTGTCTCCTGTCATCATGCAATAGAGGATCCCAAGGTGTCTGCTATAAAGTCATTCTGCATCTCAGCAGCCCAGTGGCCTGAGGGTCAGATTTCACAATATTCCGAGTTTACTTGAAGGTCTGAGCTCTGCAAAGCCCGCCTGGTACCATGCTATGTTTAGTGCCATTTTAATTCCACGTGGATGGCCCTTGGCTCTGCCTGCTGTTCTATATTCACTGCTGGTGCCTTGAACTCTGTCACTTGTTGCCATTCTGCAACACATTATAAATGGAGGGTCACTTGTGAGATTGGCAGTGCTTTTGGTAACACTGCCATTTTGACCTTAAGCACCAAGCTTTGGACACTGTAGTGATTTTGTTGAAGTCACAGGAGTTTGGAGAACTGAAATACACAGACAGAGATGTCAGAAAACTCTGAGGCTCACACATCCAAGATATGCTACTTAGACACGGGACAAGCCTGCCTCGTAGCGCAAAAGAGCCATGAGTCTGCATGTCCTCCTCAAGTTCAAGTACACTTCTGTTGGGGACTCAGGTTTCTTTTATAAGGAATTTTTCAAGACAATATGCATATTTTTATGGAGTGCTTTACATTTATATCTGTTGTTGCTGACTGGTAGTAAAACAAGAATTCAGACCAAATGTTGGGGTGCTAACCAGGCCTCCACATTTACTGTTCTAACAAAAATAGCATGCACTTGATGGCACAGTCACTAACAGAAAGTATACTATCCAAAGTAAGGATGCTGTGTAAAATGGGCAGGCTTTAGTGTCAAAGCTCTGTCTTTCAAGTGGCTCATCTCCTAAATGAGACGCTTCCTTCCAGGAGTGTCCTTCCTTTATAGTCTGTTGACCAGAAGAGGTGGGGTCAGTTGCCCTTAATGGGCATTTTCCTCACTCTATGGGTGGAAAAGGAGGCAAGGTGGTCAGCGATATTGCTGCCTGGTGTCCCAGGGTGGTAGTGCTTACCTAAGATGAGCCTGGAAGGTGACACTCTGATGCCCATGTGTGACAATATATATACTGTATTTAAACATAAATAGATATATTTTAATGGTAAAACAAACAGCTTTAAATTTTCGAGGCACCTTGCAGCCAACCCTGTATAACTGAAAAGCTTGACAACCCTGTATAACTGAAAAGCTTGAAAGCAAAAATAAACACATGTAAAAACACAAAAATGAGTCTTCCTCGGACTAGTGTCTCAGGTTGACTGCCCAAGAGAGTGGCTCTTACGGTTTTCAGATTTTCTGGAAGGAAGAGGAGGGTGCAGGAAGTGACATCAGAGGAGGAAAGGTGTTAATCTTCCTTTCTGCAGAGGGAGGAGAAGAGAGATCATTATTATACAGTGCCATCTCTTGTCTCGGCAGAGAATCACATTCACCCAAGCCATTTAAGCTGTTTTCCATTCGCATGCATATGAGAATATATACTCACCAGTCATATTATTAGGTACACCTTGTCAGTACAGGGTTGGACCTCCTTTGCCATCGGAACTGTAGTAATTCATGGCACAGATTCAACAAGGTTTTGGAAACATTCCTGAGGGATTTTGGCCCATATTGACTTGATAACATAATACAGTTGCTGCAGATTTGTTGGCTGCACATCCATGATTCGAATCTCCCGTTCCACCACATCCCTAAGGTGCTCTATTGGATTGAGATCTGGTGACTGTGGAGGCCATTTGAGTACAGTGAACTCATTGTCATGTTCAAGGAACCAGTTTGAGATGATTTGAGTTTTGTGACATGGTCTGTTATCCTGCTGGAAGTAGTCACCAGAAAATGGGTACACTGAACTCATAATGGATTGGACATGGTCAGCAACAATATTCAGCTGTGGCATTTAAATGATGCTCAATTGATCCTAAGGAGCCCAAAGTGTGCCCAGAAAATATACTTCACACCATTACACCACCATCACCAGCCTGAACTTTTGAAGCAAGGCAGGCTGGATCCATGCTTTCATGTTCTTGACACCAAATTATGACCCAACCATCCAAATGTTGCAGCAGAAATCAAGACTTATCAGACCAGGCAATGCTTTTCCAGTCTTCTGTTGTCCAATTTTGGTGAGCCCGTGCAAATTGTAGCCTTAGTTGCCTGTTCTTAGCTAACAGGAGTGTCACCCAGTGTGGTCTCCTGGTACTGTAACCCATCTGCTTCAAGGTTTGACATGTTGTGCCTTCAGAGATACTCTTCTGCATATCTCGGCTGTAACAAGTGGTTATTTGAGTTACTATTGCCTTTCTATCAGCTCAAACTAGTCTGGCCATTCTCCTCTTACCTCTGGCATCACAAGGCATTTTAATCCAGAGAAATGCCACTCACTGAATATTTTCCCTTTTTCGGTCCATTCTCTGTAAACTCTAGAGATGGTTGTGTGAAAATCCCAGTAGATCAGCAGGTTCTGAAATATTCAGACCATCCTGTCTGGCAACAACAACCATGCCACATTCAAAGTCTCTTAAATCACCTCTCATCACCATTCTGATGCTCAGTTTGAACTCATCTTAACAATGTCTACATGCCTAAATGCATTGAGTTGCTGCCATGTGATTGGCTGATTAGATAATTACGTTAACAAGAAGTTGAACCTACCTAATTAAGTGGCCAGTATTTTGTGATGGATGGATGGCAGCTCAACCTGACTGGGACGCCCCAAGAATGAAAGAATGGGTGATGGGAGCTATTTTTAGACTTTGGCTCCCCCAATATGCTAGATGGCAGCTCCCTTGGAGTATAGCGGTGCCCCGGATTCCTAAAGGGCATCCTGGGACATGAAGTTTGAGTTTTCCATCTGTTCCGAAAGTGCGGACAAGTCACGTGACCAGAAGAACAGAAGCACTTCTGGGTCAAGAACTATATGAAGGACTGCTTAAGACCCAGCAAATGAGCCAGAGTTGGGTGGAGGTGTACATAGCTTGCTGGGAGGTGTGAAGGAGAAAACAGAGATAGTGGCAGAGAATTGTGATTATTGTTATTATATTAATTTTTATTACTGGTGGCTGTGCTACTTAGGGCACTGTTTATAAGAAGAAGAAGAATAAATATCTTCTTGATGCTTTTACCCTGTGTCCGGGGCATCTGTCTGTTGGGGTTAAAGGGGCAACAGCGACCCCTAGCATGTACACATTTGCTACATATATATATATATATATATATATTGTCGCAGGTGGCTGGGGTGGCGACCCGGCCGGGACGCCCAGGAAGACCGGAAGATGGTGTGCACCCATCTCAGACCACATGGGGATCCCCCATGCCTTTGAAGCGCTGGACCTCAGCCCTTCCGCCACACCATGAAGTGCTGGGGGGAAGAGGAGCAGGGACACCCAGAGTGCTTCTGGGGATACAGCCGGCACTTCCGCCACACTGGGGCGTGTCGGCGGGAGATTGCCGGGAAGCACCTGGAGCACATCCGGGTGTGAATAAAAGGGGCTGCCTCCCTTCATTCGAGGCGAGAGTAGGGAGTGGAGAGGACTGAGCTTGCTGGAGGAGGCAAGGAGGCGGCCTGAAGAGGAGAGTGAAGGCATTGTGTGGCCAGGACTTTGGGGACTTGTGGGGTTTGTGTGGCACTTATTGGACTTTTATATAATAGTGTAAATAAATGTGTGTTGGGTGAAATGAACGTGTCTGTCTGTCTGTGTCCGGGGCAGCCTCCACAATATATATATATATATATAGTCACGCATGCGCGAGTAGGAGGCCGCGGGCGGACCCGAAATCGCTTCGAAGGACGTTTGTCGGTAGGGAATGGCGGGGTACTAACCTTTCTGCTCTCTCTTTCAGGAAAAAAGACGCTCCGTCATCATAACCTGACCACACCACGTCCACTTCCGCCCTCCCTCCGCCATCTTCCCTGACGTCACGAATCCCGTCATCCCTCACGCCTCCTTCCCAGCATTCCTCCACTTCCGGCTCCTCCTATATAAAAATGGCCGCCGGCGCATGTGAAGGCGTCGCGCGCATAAGCAATGTTTTTGTTTGTACCCTTGACCTTGTAAAAAAGAAACTTATTTTGTTTACAGTATACGGGGCCGGAAACCCCAACTCTTTACGCTGTGTTGTCTCATTTCTTTTACAATATATATATATGTTACATACAGTGGTGTGAAAAACTATTTGCCCCCTTCCTGATTTCTTATTCTTTTGCATGTTTGTCACACAAAATGTTTCTGATCATCAAACACATTTAACCATTAGTCAAATATAACACAAGTAAACACAAAATGCAGTTTTTAAATGATGGTTTTTATTATTTAGGGAGAAAAAAATCCAAACCTACATGGCCCTGTGTGAAAAGTAATTGCCCCTTGTTAAAAAATAACCTAACTGTGGTGTATCACACCTGAGTTCAATTTCCGTAGCCACCCCCAGGCCTGATTACTGTCACACTTGTTTCAATCAAGAAATCACTTAAATAGGAGCTGCCTGACACAGAGAAGTAGACCAAAAGCACCTCAAAAGCTAGACATCATGCCAAGATCCAAAGAAATTCAGGAACAAATGAGAACAGAAGTAATTGAGATCTATCAGTCTGGTAAAGGTTATAAAGCCATTTCTAAAGCTTTGGGACTCCAGCGAACCACAATGAGAGCCATTATCCACAAATGGCAAAAACATGGAACAGTGGTGAACCTTCCCAGGAGTGGCCGGCCGACCAAAATTACCCCAAGAGCGCAGAGACGACTCATCCGAGAGGTCACAAAAGACCCCAGGACAACGTCTAAAGAACTGCAGGCCTCACTTGCCTCAATTAAGGTCAGTGTTCACGACTCCACCATAAGAAAGAGACTGGGCAAAAACGGCCTGCATGGCAGATTTCCAAGACGCAAACCACTGTTAAGCAAAAGAACATTAGGGCTCGTCTCAATTTTGCTAAGAAACATCTCAATGATTGCCAAGACTTTTGGGAAAATACCTTGTGGACTGATGAGACAAAAGTTGAACTTTTGGAAGGCAAATGTCCCGTTACATCTGGCGTAAAAGGAACACAGCATTTCAGAAAAAGAACATCATACCAACAGTAACATATGGTGGTGGTAGTGTGATGGTCTGGGGTTGTTTTGCTGCTTCAGGACCTGGAAGGCTTGCTGTGATAGATGGAACCATGAATTCTACTGTCTACCAAAAAATCCTGAAGGAGAATGTCCGTCCATCTGTTCGTCAACTCAAGCTGAAGCGATCTTGGGTGCTTCAACAGGACAATGACCCAAAACACACCAGCAAATCCACCTCTGAATGGCTGAAGAAAAACAAAATGAAGACTTTGGAGTGGCCTAGTCAAAGTCCTGACCTGAATCCAATTGAGATGCTATGGCATGACCTTAAAAAGGCGGTTCATGCTAGAAAACCCTCAAATAAAGCTGAATTACAACAATTCTTCAAAGGTGAGTGGGCCAAAATTCCTCCAGAGCGCTGTAAAAGACTCATTGCAAGTTATCGCAAACGCTTGATTGCAGTTATTGCTGCTAAGGGTGGCCCAACCAGTTATTAGGTTCAGGGGGTAATTACTTTTTCACACAGGGCCATGTAGGTTTGGATTTTTTTTTCTCCCTAAATAATAAAAACCATCATTTAAAAACTGCATTTTGTGTTTACTTGTGTTATATTTGACTAATGGTTAAATGTGTTTGATGATCAGAAACATTTTGTGTGACAAACATGCAAAAGAATAAGAAATCAGGAAGGGGGCAAATAGTTTTTCACACCACTGTAGTTTACTGTCAAATAATACAAAGAGTATGCGACACGTGTTTTGCCCTTATTTGAGCTCATCAGGTGTACCCACTCCACTGCACCCCCTCACGGGGATCGAACTTCGGATGTCAGCGACGAAGTCCCTTTACGCTGTGCCACTGCGGGTGGTTCATTTATTTAACAGCCTGGAGATCAGAGTAATTACATTCATAGCATCCGTGGTCTGAGTCCCGATCTGATTGTATGGGTGGTTACCTACATATATATATATATGTCATTCACTTAACACTAGCAGTATGTTTCTGGACATAACATGTTTTAAGATGAAAGGGTAATTTAATACAGTGCTACTAAAGAATACTTGCCCCTTTAGAAGTTTTCACATTCCATTGTTGTACAACATTGAATTACAATAGATTTAACTTGTTTTTATTTGACAGTGAAAAAAGCTCTTTAATGTCAAAATGAAAACAGATCTCTGCAAAATGGTCTGAATTAATTACAAATGTAATAAGCAAAATAACTGATCTCAAAAATATTTTGCCGTTTAATATGACGCCCCTAAATCATCACTTCTTGTTTTAGAAGTCACTGAATTAGTTCAGCGGAGATCACCTGTCTGTAGTCAAACAGTTTAAACTGATTGTAGCCTAAATGCTGCTGTATGAAGAAGGTCCAGCTTGTGGTGTTTTAGTATGGGGGTCTCACCTATACAATGAAGACAAAAGAACTCACCAAGCAACTCCATGTAAAGATGATTGAAAAGCACAAGTAAGAGTATGGAGACAAGAAAACATCCAAGTCACTGAATATCTCCTGCAGTCCAGTCCAGTTATTAAGACATGGAAGGAGTGTGACACCGCTGTGAATCTGCCTTAACGCAGGCCTTCCACAAAAATTGAGGGATCGTGCAAGAAGAAAACAAGTGAGGGAAGCCACAAAGAGATGTATGAGAACTCTGCAGGAGTGTAAGGCTATGGTGGATCAAAGTGGAGAGACTGTGAGGACAAGTGTTGCTCGGGTCCTTTGCCAGTTGCAGCAAAAAGAAAGCCTCATGCATGCCATATAAGTCAGAGTTAGCCTGAAGGTACATGGGAGACTCAGAAGGCACATGAAAGAAGGTTCAGTGGTTTAATGAGATCAAAATTGAGCTCTCTGACCATCAGACTAAATGCCATGTTTGGTATAAGCCAAGCACTGCACATTCTCAGAAACACTACATTCTCACTGTGGGCCAAGGTGGGAGCAGCACCATCCTGTAGGAATGCTTCTCTGAATGCTTGTGAGGGTAAAATGAGTGCAGAAAAATAGCGGGAAATCCTGGAGGAAAACCTGATGCAGTCTGGAAGAAACCTGAGCCTTGAGAAAAAAAAATTGTTTTCCAGCAGGACTTGAAAAAGGCTGTTCAGTCTCGATCCCAATGCTTAAGCAGTTTTGTTTTGAAGAATGGAAAAACAATGGAAGAGTCCAGATGTGCAACGCCTCAGGGCCATCATGGTGGCCAAAAGTGCACCTACTAAACACTGACTTGAAGGGTTGAAGGGTTGAATACTTATACTATTAATTACTTTGTGTTTTATATTCTTAATAGATTTAGACCACGTTGCTCTGTTTTTACTTTGACATTAAGGAGTCTTTTTTGTTATTCAGGGATAAAACAGCCTAATTAAATCCTTAAACCTTCCAAGGGGTTGAATACGTTTTATAGTTACTGTATTCTAAAGTTCTTACATGAAGTCTAGTGTAAAAAACATTAAACTGTATAAGAAAGGAAAGCCACTTAAACATGTGGAGCACAGGCTACACTGCCTCAGACTTATGAAACACAATTCTCAAGCAAAACACCCAGCAAGCTCTCCCAGTTTAGGTCCCCTGCCTCAGCATCATGTGACTGGTGTGCAGAAAGTGTAGCATAGCAACAAACGCAGATAACAGAGGCCAAAGGGAAATACCTGCATATTATAACAGAAGGGCGAAAGACAACAGCTCAGCCAATCTCAAACTGACCCTAACAATTAAAGGTCATATCACATTAGATGACATCTCCAATGATCTTCTTTTCTTTGTAGCCTTTATTTACATAATCTTAGCAAGCTGGAGGCAGGTGGCAGCACAGTCTTTTGAAAACCAGCAACTGACTCCAAATAATCCACAACTCACTGTGACAAAAACAAACAGGTTTGTCTTTAGTTTTAGTGTTTAGCTCTCTGTGGATGTGAGATGACAACCAATGAATTCCCATCAGGATGTACAATGCATATAAGGTAGCAATAAGAAATAAGGAAAGTGAATATTGTGGACCTCATCTGTCTGATGTCTCGCATGTTATATACCACAACAGAATGGAAAAAAGAAAAACAAACAAAGAGATTGCACCTGAACTTGCTTTACCTGTACAGCATACAGTATGCAGGTTGGCATGCAGTCATAGAATGCAACATGTCCACTGATTTCAGTCGTGTAAATTGTCATAGCCCAGCGAGGAGACCAGAAACTTCAGTCAGCAAGTCTTACATTCTCTATGACGAACAAATGCACAATGTAATATGGGCTTAAGTTATCAACAAAAAGATTTTTAAACTATTAATAATCAAGGACACGACAATGCTTGGGCTGGAGTTGGACAGTGCCCACCCAAGAAAGGTCATCTGCCCACACTATGAACACTCAGTTTAATAAATGTTATTATATATTTTGCCATTTAGTTACACTTCCTACATTTTAACTCTTTTAGGGCTGAATATTTTTTCCAAAAAGTAAAAGCACACAAAGCAACGATTTCACACATTAATTATAAAGCATCTGTCGCTGCATGCTGCAGTCACCAGTTCACCATCTCTTTTGGCTAAAGATTCTCTGACGGGAGGTAGGCTGGCTGGCAGGCTATCTTCGCATGGCAGGGGGTGCAGTAGCAGTCACTCTCACAATCTACTTTGTACTTCTTGTTATTGTAAGTGGCAGCCATCCCAGGTGAACGTTACCGTAGGAGGGTCAGCTACACAAACATGTTCGGCACCACAGTCAGCTGAGGCCAGCACCCCACTTTCATTTACAATCTCGATCTCCAGATCGCTTGTATCAAAATCGGAGTCCGACAAGTCAATGTCCAATTCAGAGATGATGTGCAAAACTTCATCCACGGAGTACTTTGCTTTGTGCATTTGCTCTCTCCCCAGATGTCGATGCCATGTTTGTCGTCGTTTGCTCTTCACTACTCACTCGAGCACAGGGATCTCATTCAGACCAACAAAGCTAACGGAAATGTAATGACGATCTTTGTCACACTCAACCCCTGATGTTTACAAAAGTTGACATCCTCCCTGAAAGAGTTAAAATGTCCACCCCATTAGTCTAGCCTACCAAAGCCACTCTTGTTTATACCTTCTGACAAACAATGTGCTTCTGAGGATTACCTTAGGTATGTAGTACCACCCTTTGGCTCTAGGGGGCACTGTCGCTCAGTGTCTTGTCTCATTTCTCCATAGTTCAGAGACAACGCCACAGCAGGCTGACTGACCACACCTCATTGCCTCTGCAAGGCCCGCCCCTTCCAGTTTGGAGCAAATAAAACAATGGCCATCCCTGCATCTCACTTGTGACCTGAACTTTCACCAGGCAGTGGCGTAGCTAGGGGCGGACGGAGGGGGAGGTCTGCTCCGGGCAGCACATTTTTGGGGGCGGCATTATTGGCCAAAAGGGTCAGTACAATTCGTGTGTAAGCAGCAGGGTTCAGAAAAATATCACTCATGTATGAAAAAAGTCAAATTCTCTGAATTTTAACCACAAATGCTTGACAAAATAATGTTCAGACTGTCTTCTGCATCACACACAGCAGTTGAAATTTATGAGGCAATGACAAAAATAAACATAAACATTACATCGATAATAATTTCTGGGAAGATAAACAATTGATTTACAATTTATAATTTCGTTTCGTTATTAATCCGAATGCGTTCTTGCTCTGTGCAGAAAACATCCCCACCTATCACTTGTACCCTACTTTGGTTCTGGTTTTAGTAGCATAATTATATTAAACTAATAATTAGAACATGGCTTATTAGTGCGTCTTTACTATATTCTTGTCTAGTTGATGCTTATAAATGTATATAAAAAATTATTGCTGTTTCTTTATATATGAATAAATCTATGCAAAATGTATCTTAATTTTTCTCTATACGTCATTAATTTTCTGTTTAAATCGTTTAACATATTTATATATGTTGGAGGGCGGCAAATCGAAGCCCCGACCCACCCTGAGCAGCACGAACTCGAGCTACGCCACTGTCACCAGGAC
Organism: Polypterus senegalus; assembly: GCF_016835505.1. Lineage (NCBI taxonomy): Eukaryota > Metazoa > Chordata > Cladistia > Polypteriformes > Polypteridae > Polypterus > Polypterus senegalus. The sequence continues at coordinate 32,950,475 of NC_053159.1, forward strand.
AGAGCTCTGAGTCAGATCACTTATAGGTGATACTTTATGTACTTTATTTCTTTAACGCTTAATACTTTTTGTTACATTGCAATTAAAAGCAGTAACCCAGCTGACAACCCAACTACTTTTGGGATTCTGCAAGTTTCTCTGTTCTACACTGTCAATGTCCTGCATATACAGCACAATTATATGAGTGCCATTGTAATTTGATTTTTAAGATCATTGTCATAGCTCCATTTTCAAAAACTGGTTGCATCATCAATGACCAGAAGTAGTTTCATGTACCCCATCTAGACAATAACTTTCATTCATGTTGTCTGCTATATTAAAAATTAATCGCACATGACAGTATGCATATTCAGCAACATTTATAGTAAAAAATATATGAAGCAAAAACAGCTGCTGAATAATTATGATATTATTAATGGGAATGTGATGAATAGCTCAATGGATTAGGGGATTTCTCACAAGAATGAATAGTACAGAAAAGAGACCTGCAAAGAAGGCAGGGAAGCACGCAGTGGTAAAAATGGCAATTGTTATTACAACAGTGCAGAAAGAAGGGTATAAAGGAGGAGACATTCAGGAAGAGAGAAAGCAGCAAGAACAGAAGAAATGGATTTTGCTAAAGGGATGTCTACCCCTGCCGATACTTAAAAATTGAAAGCCTGCAGGGTCTGAGATAGGACAAAAGACCTGTAGACCAACCTGAGGCAACATTCAGTCCTTGACTGGTAGAACAGGCTGACAATGAAAAGGTCAGGGTATGACATCTAAACTTGTGGTGTTCTTAAGGTAACTGATGGATCAGGGATATTGAGAAGCTAAGGTTTGCTAGATGGAGCTCAATCCTGGTGCAGAATCAGGAATGTCCCAGTATGTGACTGTAAATGAGACTTGAACTGAGTTTAAAGCCATACATAGCGAATAGGCTCACTGAGTCTATAGGTAGGTGGCAAGATGGAGAAAGGGCAGAATGGCAGGATGTGCTATGCATCTATCTACTTGAGTTTATACTATTTTTGACATTTTTTAATTATTATTCTTCATATTTTTATGCATTTTCCATTATTGCTTTGTACCCTACCCTACCATAACCTATCGTCAAGAATTTCGTTGTCCGGTATTTGACAAATCTTGATGTTTTAGATTCTCCTGATACCGAAAACATCAATATCTTGATGATGGGTGTGTGTCTGTCTGTGTGTGTTTGTGTGTCTGCGTGTCACAGTTTCTTGAGGACAGTCTAGAGCTAAAATGGCCGAACTAAAAAATGCCAAAATCGAAAGTTAAGCCTGTTATGAAATGACAAGGTGCAGATTAGTTTTTGAGCCAAATTGTGTAAGAGAAAGAGAAACTCTAGAGGAACCTTCAAATACCATCCATCCATCCATTATCCAAACCGCTATATCCTAACTACAGGGTCACGGGGGTCTGCTGGAGCCAATCCCAGCCAACACAGGGCACAAGGCAGGAAACAAACCCCGGGCAGGGCGCCAGCCCACCGCAGTCAAATACCATAATTTTACAATTAATTATGAATTCTTCTTGTCAATTTCTATCATAATGACCTCTTTCATAATTAGAAAGATCAGCATCAGAGCGGTAAATAATTACGGAAATGTTATAGAATAGTTTGGGTAATTTGGTTTCTAGGGTGCAAAGCCTACTGATACTCATGTACAAAGTTTTTTGTAATTATGTACCATCTTTTTAAATGTGTCTCTGTTCCATGTGCTTTGTGGGTGGAGCCCCACCCTTAGACTATTTACAACTTCAAACACAATATATGAGTTACTCATAGGTTATTGAGACTGTCATGGTGTGTCATACAAGATAACTCGTACCTCAGAATACCAACTATAGGCACAGCTAGCATACTGGTTACCTCTTCTGCTACATTTCAGTTACTTATTGTGGTGCTGCCATCTAGTGGATAGCCTTAGATTTTTTTTTTGAGTGTTAGCAGCTTGTGGAAAACAGCATCATAAATGGAGAGCCTATACAGTAATCCCTCCTCGATCGCGGGGGTTGCGTTCCAGATGAAAATCCGCGAAGTAGAAACCATATGTTTGTATGGTTATTTTTATATATTTTAAGCCCTTATAAACTCTCCCACACTGTTAATAGAGCCCTCTAGACATGAAATAACACCCTTTAGTCAAAAGTTTAAACTGTGCTCCATGACAAGACAAAGATTACAGTTCTTTCTCACAATTAAAAGAATGCAAATAGATCTTCTTCTCTTCAGGAGCAGAGAATTTCAGAGAGAGAGAGAGCGCTCGCAAAGAAAAGCAAACAATCAAAAAATCAATACGTGTGCTTTTAAGTTTCCCGTGGCATTTTTTAGAGGAGCGTCAGTATCTTCTAAGCAAACAGCCTCTGCGCAAACAGCCCCTCTGCTCACATCTCCTCTGTCAGGCGCAGAGAACGTCAGAGAGAGAAAGAGAGAGCGAGATTAAAGCAAACCATCAAAAAATCAATAAGTGTGCTTTTGGAAGCACCGCGATAAAGCGGCATTTCTTAAAGGTGCGTCCGTATCCACTAGGCAAACAGCCTCTGTGCAAACAGCACCTCTGCTCACAGCCCCTCCGTCAGGCGCAGAAAATGTCAGAGAGGGTGAGATAGAGGCAGAGACAAGCAAACAATCAAGCTCCGCGCGGGATGCATATCTTATAGCATTGAGGAGTTTTAGTTAATATGTAATACATGCTCTGATTGGGTAGCTTCTAAGCCATCCGCCAATAGCGTCCCTTGTATGAAATCAACAGGGCAAACAAACTGAGGAAGCATGTACCATAAATTAAAAGACGCATTGTCCGCAGAAATCCGCGAACCAGCGAAAAATCTGTGATATATATTTAGATGTGCTTACATTTAAAATTCGCGATAGAGTGAAGCCGCGAAAGTCGTTTAGTCATTTTGTCGTGAAAAGGTGTAAAACTGCTGATGTTTTGAAAGAACTATATTTGATACAAGATAAATATTTTGATGATAATGACAGTAACTGAGATAGTGAGAATCTATTGGATGATGTAGAAACTGTAGGCTCTGTTGCAGATGCGGAGAGTTGTCCCAAAGGAAATCTCTTCATTGCAAGGTCTCTGACTTGTCACGACTATCAGGACAGCACTACATGGATATTCTTCCAGTCACTGAGTGTAAACAGTTACCAACTACCAAATGTGTTGTGTGTAAAAGCATGGACAATGCAAAGAAATGTGTTATATTTGGGGCACATGTGCTTCTAAGCCTGCACTCTGTGTGATAATATTGCTTCAAGGACTTTCATTCAATTGGAGACTTTTAGCCATATTGGTGGTGAAAATATAAAATATAAGTTCCTTTACATTTTTCATTGTATTTATTTACATTTTCACAGTTTTGACACTGTTTCTGTTGATAATAAAACCATTGCTTTAATTTCTTTACATTTTATTTACATTAGATAGTGTTTTGGGACTTGGTTGTTGTGATTTGCCTTTTTCCTATTTTGACTATTTTTGTTATTACTTCTGTTTTTGTAAGTAAACTAAAACTAATAGAGATAACATTTTGGGATTTTCTGTACATACCAGATTTTTCTTGGTCTTATCTCAGTTGTAAGGTATTTTTGTATATTTTGAGACTTGTGTAGTCTTTTCAGTTTTTAAAGGTAGCTTCCCATTTTGTGGCCTGCTCAGGTTGTAACTTACAGGTAGCAGTAGAAGGGCCTGATGATTTAAGGTGAGTCTCTACTGGGCAGGTTAGTATAGGTCAGCGTTTCTCAACATTTAAGTATTTGCGCCCCGAGTTTTCATAACAGTTTTAAACGCCCCCCCCCCCCTAACATTTTTTTGAAATGTAGATGCATATTTTATTATACCTACTTAACTTTTATCAACATTTATCTAACTCTATATTTATTGTTCTAGTATCAGAATGTAGTTTAGGTTAATTTGTTTTGGTTTCAACAGATGTTTTTTTTCATATTTTTGATTCTTGTTTTCTTTTTTTCACATCTTCGGGGCCCGTCCCACAGGTTGAGAACCACTGGTATAGGTCCTGGTTAATTGTATGGTCCTTTTAGTTGGCTTGTACACCTTTTTTGCCATGATTTGACTCCATTATACAGCAGGACAAATACAGTGGAGGCAATATGAGGTGTTTCAGGAGTGCCTTGTGTTAGTATCTAGTTGACAGTAACATAACCTGTATGTGCATAGTGAAAGAAAATGTATCTGCTTGCAAGCGACTAAGGGTTAAAAGCTGTTTTGTTATGATGGAAGGTTATTCATACAGGTGTCTGTAATAAGACGGGTTGCAGTAAGATGACCAAGGACGACAACCTTATTTAGAATGCATCCGTTAGACACACGAAAGATGAATTTTCCTTCTTTAGGGTCCCTTTTGCAATGTACACAAAATAGAAACGGTTAGCCGATGCACACAATTTAAGATGAAATGCTTAGATAAACATATTGTGCTTTTTGATAGGTAATTGGAAGGTTGGAGGGAGGAAAATTATTAAAAGTCGAGTGAAACAGGGTAACTTTGCTCTTCTGCCTTGCAACGTGGAATCCATGTACTCATCTGTGACTGAATAAAGACTGATTGATTGAGCTATTCCTGTCTTCCTCGGGGGTTACTTCTACAGCATTTTTAGAGACGCAGCTAATTCAGTAGTTTTTTCCAGTTTATTTTCTATTTTTATTGATTTATTTGTTTATTTTGTTTGCTTTTCTTGAAAATCATGATGTAACATAACATTCTTCAACATGCCTATCCATTTTACAATCATGGAGAGCATCCCTGTAGCACCAATTCCAAGGAAGGAAGCAACCCTGAACGGGGGCACCAGACCAGCCCAGGGTCTTTTCATGCACACACCCAGATGGGGTCATTTGGGAATTTCCACCTTACCTCAGCTCTACGTCTTGGGAGATTGCGGGAGGAAAACAAACACAGAGGTAGGATGAGATTCAAATCTACAATACTCCATCCATGAGACAGAGTCTGTGTCACTTAGGCATTTTGTTCTATGCTGAATAGACAGCATCCTGTGGTAAGACCACACAAACATGCTGTAGACCTCCTCAGTCCACCTCATCATAAAGACACTTTATTAGAGTAAAATCTATGGACTGTGAATACCATAAACTGAAATCAAGTATGTTTAAACAGCATGAGACAATGTGTACGCTGTAATAATTCAGCTGAACATATCCGTTTGACAACTGTCTTGTTCTGGGATTATCTAATTGATAATGGCTTTGGTAGGTTCTTGTAAACCTAGCTTGCATTTTGTTTTGAGCTCTTCACTCGTGATGGTCAATTTTATAACCTTTGTCACAAGAAATGACAAAAAAGCCCAAAAAGGTTTGGGGCAGCCACACACATATTATATCCTTGCTGCAAAATTGTAATAGATGTGTACAGATCAGAGTCCAAAACAGAAGTGACAGGACAGAGGAAAGTTGGCGGCTTTAAATGCCAGTTTATGAAGTGATGTCATCCAAAGGGCCAGACCTGGAAGGATCCTCATCCATAGGCTTGGACCCAGACATGATGTCATCAAAGGGCCTGGAACCAGAAATGACAACATCAAAGGGCCCGGAACCGGAAGTTACATCGTCATGGTCAGAACCAGAAGTGAAGTCATCAGGACCAGGCGGAATTTCCGGTGAAGAATCTGTAGGAAAGTGAGAAAAAGAGTCAGCGCACTCTGCCACCCCCTGGTCTAGCATGGAATTACTCTCATTCAGGCCTTTTAGCTGCCTCCCATGCTCACGTGTGTGACACCTTGTTCTGTAGAACTTTTTCCTAAACAGGCCGATGTTCACTAGATTATGTTGATGTCTTTTGTAATTCTCTTTGGATAAAAATTGTCTGCTAAGCAAATAAATGTAAATGCTTCACAGTCTTTTGGTAAAAAAAATTATAGTATTAAGAATCCTAATTTGTGTCCAGAAAATATTTCTCACACCATTAAAATACAACCCCAGCATATACCGTTGACACAAGGCAGGATGGGACCATGGATTCATGCTGCTTACAAAAAATCGTGATCCAACATTCCACATGTCACAACAGAAATCAAGGTTCATCAGACCAGACATTTCTGTAATTGTTAATCATCCAGTATTGGTGACTGCTTGCCCACTGTAGCCTCATCTTCCTGTTGATAGCTCAGCATGGTCTTCTGCTACTGTAGGTTTTAAGTGTTGTGTAAAGAGAGACACCCTTCTGCACACTACTGTTGCAAAGAATTGTTATTTGAATATTGGCTATCTTTGTGTTAGAAAATTTGGACAAACTTGTGAATTCAATCCACCTAACCTCTCCAAAATGACATCAAGTCAAGCTGGACTACTGTAGTCTACCACACTAGTGGCTAACTTATTCCATTTGTCTGTGGACCTCTGTCCAAAAAATATCCTTAACACATTTCCTTTCATGTCCTTGTGTTTTTGTTAAAGAATTTATTTCAAATTATCTGCCAGGATCTCCTTCATAATTTAAAAGAGTTCAATCATGTCTCCTCCTAATTGTTGTTTACTTAAATTGAAAAGGTTCGGCATCTTTAATCTTCCTAACAGCTTAGACATCTCAGTCCAGGAATCAGTCAAGTCACTCTTCTTAGGATTTCTCTAGCGCTGATGTATCTGGTTTTGTAATATGGAAACCAAAACTGCACTTAATACTCCAGATGAGGTCTCGCCAGTGCGTTATTTAAATTTTGCATAACCTCTCTTGACTTGCACTCTACGCATTGTGATATATCACCTAACATCTATATATCCTATATATACAGTATATCCTATCCTATATATCACTTAACATAGTCTCCTTTATCACTTCTATAAACTATCTTGACATAGAGAATAAAGAGTCCACTATTACCTATTACTAATAGGTCCTTCTTATAAGGTATACATTGAAGACCTCCCACTATGTATTCAAATTTAACATTTCCACTTCCTTCATGTAATATCTTACATTTACTCACATTAAATTTCATCAGCCACAAATCTGTCCAGGTCTGTCCATTGTTCAGGTTTCTCTGTAATGATTTGTCTGATTCTACACTTTCCTCTGTTCCATCCAGTCTGTCATTGTCTGCAGACATAACCAGCTTGCTATTTACTGTATATTCCATCCATCCATCATCCAACCTGCTATATCCTAACTACAGGGTCACGAGGGTCTGCTGGAGCCAATCCCAGCCAGCACAGGGTGCAGGGCAGGGAACAAACCCCGTGCATGGCGCGCGCACACACACACACACACACACACACACACACACACACACACTAGGGACAATTTAGAATCGCCAATGCACCTAACCTGCATGTCTTTGGACTGTAGGAGGAAACCAGAGTACCCGGAGGAAACCCACGCAGACACGGGGAGAACATGCAAATTCTGCACAAGGAAGACCCGGGAAGTGAACCAGGGTCTCCTAACTGCAAGGCTGCAGCGCTACCCACTGTGCCACTGTGCCACCGTGGCACCCCCTATCAAGATCATGTACTATATATATATGAAAAAGGGCAGTCACTTGTTCATCTCTGACTGTGTGGTAATACATAACTCTAACTCTGACACCACCTTCACAGACCTGATCATCAACAATAATAAGATGGCTTACACCTGCTGACTCACTGATACCAGGACAAGAATCTTACTCTTAACATCAGCACATTCAGGCAGCTGTTCTTAGACTTGCAGTGGAGGCATTCTGTCGGGAGGATGACCAGCTTTAATTTTCTTGGGGTGACCATGACTGAAGAAATGAAGTGGGCACAACACATTTCGGCACTTGTGAAAAAGGCTTGCCAGCACCTCCAGATCCTCAGACATCTGAGGACACCTTGCATTTCTCAAACATCTACAAGTGAATAGTGGAGTCCAATGTGTTATATCACATCCTGATACGGTACCTGCTTGTCTAAAGGTTGTAAAGCCCTCTAGAAGGTGGGGATGGTGGCACAGAATTTTACCGGCAAACAACTGCCTTCTCTTCAGGTCATATAGAAATCTTGCTGCCTTGGAAAGGCAAACAGTAAACATTTAAGACCTCAGCCTTCCTGCACAACAACTTTTCTCACCCTTTCCATGTGACAGTTGGTACAGGGCATTGGTAATCACATCAGTAACTAGGGGCAGTTTGGTAAGGGTGCCAAACAATCAATAAGTCAATAAATATTTTAATAAAAAAACATATTGCATATACATAGAAAGGTAATGGAATACATTTTAAAATATTTGATATCTCTTGTCATATGTGTACCCTCAGCGTTCCTCCTATGCCTCTCCTTGGTATCCTTGTGGGTCTCAACCTCTCTTCCTCTCCCTGTCGCATCCTTGTAGAACCTGCTTATCAGATTCTGCCATTTTGAGGTGTGTGGCTCACCTCCTGTCCGCTTTTTGACAATATTTCATTACCCGCTGTACGAAAATATCAATCATATTCTTACACACACTTCTGGTCTTTCAGGGCAACCTGGGTTGTGTCTTATTTGTGTTTAGTGAACCAATGGCACTCAGTGAGTTACTTGCTTTGATTTCATTAAAATACTCAGTAAATCAGTTCAATCAGGAATTTCGCTTTGAACCTCTAAAGTATTCTGTCATCACTCCCCCCCACCACTGAGCCACCAAAGCCACCTAACCAATCAGATCAAAGCCAAAGTGACCAATTAGATTGCTCAAAGGGAACAGACACACACTCACTCACACACCACACACACAGACGTTAATGTTTGCCGCTGCATTTGTCCAAACTTTTCAAGGTTCTGCAGCATTAGCTTAGTTTGTAAAACTAGTCAGCCAATAGTGTGACACACATTCAAATACTTCCACAGTCCAAGTATCTTCTCTGTAAAAGTTTTAGTGAAATTCAAAGCTAAACAATTCACACAAAAAAAAAAAAAATTGGTAGTACACAGAATGGGAAAGGTCTTGTATAAAGAAAGTTCTTTTAAGGATTAGGTGTCTTGTTTAATTTTTTATTATATATTGTGTCACACATGTGCGCATGGGAGACAGGTTACAGGCTCAAAAAGTGTTATTCATCAGCCAGACCAGGGGTTGGCACTCTCACCTGATCTTCTCTCATCTTATACAAAGACCCTGCCTCTCAACGACATCACCACTGGCCCACTCATTGATGATGCCACTTCCGGCAACCACTGATGACAACATTTCCGGTACCCAGAATCCATCTTCCTGCCACATCAGTTCCTGTCCCGGCTGTTCTGCATCCACCTCTTCCTCTTGTCCACTTATTTATAGAACTGACTCAACCTGTTCGTTGTGAACTCTGCATCTACAAAGATGTGCTTTTTTTTTGCTGCTTTTTCAGTATATGGTGTGGCCATTCCCAAACCTTTTTCTGTCTGCTGCCTAATTTTGTACCACAATTGTCATACTTTCAATGTGCATATGTTTATAAAATATTTGTAAAACAGTCAGAAAACTGTGAGCTAATGTTCTGCGTGAAGCTAATCTAATAATCCATGCTTTTTGCAGACAGACTATTTCTTAACTGGCTTAATTAACACTCTGTTTTTACAGGAAGAGCTAAGAAAGATCTATTTCATGTTAGCTTACAGGCAGTGAAAGATTATAATATAATGTAACTATGTGAAACTGATATTCTATTCAAATTGATCAATTTAATGTGAATTAATAATAACTTTCTAAGACTGGCTCTTGCAGTGCTTTTATTATATACTGTAGGTAGATCCTGCATGCTAATTGCAATATTTATTTATTAGTAATGCATTTTTGTCAGCTGTTCAAATTTGGTCTTACTGAGAATACATGACAATAAACTTGACTTGACTTGTAACATCTAAGTTTGGAAAGGATCTTCATTCCATAGTCCTTTGCTGCTGATGTTTATGACAATTCTGTACCCACCCAGCCACTGTGTCTTAAACTCCCACTTCTTCCAGTTTGATCCCTAGCCTCTTATGTTGGATCTGCTTAAATGATTTCTGAAAATTAAGATAAATACAATCTTTTATACCTCATATGCACTACGAAAGGATTCATAATTGTCTTTTAATAACAAGAATGGTTCAGGTTACAGTTTGTATCCTGATATTCCGGCTAAATTGTCCACCACGGCCTAGTCATTCTGGCCTCCTAATCATCCCCTGTCTCAAATCGGCTAACTATCTGTCACCCATTCACCACCCAACAGCTAATGTGGGGTGAGCGCACTGGCACAATATGGCTGTCATCACATTATCCAGGTGGATGCTGCACATCATTCGTGGCACCCCAACGTCTATGTAAAGAACTTTGAGTAGTTAGAAAGCACCATGTAAATGTAAAGAATTAATATGTTCTATCTCTGGATTGGATCACTCCAAGAAGTTGACTTGGAAACATACTGTATTTCATCTAGTCTTTTTTTGGAGAGAAATTGGATTTTGAGGTACACAAGGGCTTGTTGGGCTATCCTCTTTAGAAATATAAGTAGACTAGGAGGGCAAGCCCCCCCTGGTGCCTTCGGTGCCCAACCCCCAGTTGCAGCCTGTCTGAAGCTCGCATTGTGAAGAGGGGGGCTGAACGCACCCCAAGGAGACACGGTCGCTCCTCCAAAACCCCCTAGTAAGCGGTGATACAATGGGAAACAAATACAGTTTTTTTTTTACCTCCTCTTTGCTCCATCAGCTGCTGGCTTGGTGCTGCTGCCATGATCTGCATCTCGTGTGGCGCTTCGAACATTTAAAAGCCTGTACAGCAGCTGTCCTACTCTTTGTCTTTTATTTCCATCCCCGGGGTGGTTAAATCTCTTGGAACTCTTGGTTAAGTCTCGTCTCGTGGGACGTGAGTTCTTGATATTTTTTAGTTTATAATTTAAAAACAGAATAAGAATCTGAAAATCTAACAACATCACATTAATGTTTGATAAATTCTGAAAAGAATAATACCAAACATATATATGTAGGTTTTAAAATAAGCATGGCAAAAAAGTGCCAGAAAATCGTGGCACTTTTAGGCTTAGGATTTTATATATAGAAAGTAGATAAACACAAGATTCCTATATCAGTTTCTTGAGCTGGATGAAGATAGGAGGAACTTTTTCAAAAATGGAGGAAATAATTGAAACAGTCAAGGAAAAAGTCCTGTAGTTGAATTGAGAGCCTCTTTTCTATTCATTATTTGAATAAAAACACAGACAGGACATGTAGGTGCTTGAGTGTGTAGCTTATGTGCTCTTGTATGCCCCCTACTGGTTACAAGTGCCACATTTACTTGATTTACTTTGCTGCTTGGGTTTCATTATCCATGTGGGGCTTAGGCATTACATAAATATTTTAGAGTTGGTTTGGCTTGTTTTTATGATTGTGTGTGTTTTTGAATCCTAAATGTGCTGATCACAAATGCAATGGGTACATTTTTCTTTTTAAAAGTGTAACCACCCCCCACCTTCCCATGCTGGTAATCACACATATGGCCCTCACATTAAGTGGTGATTGCAGGAAACTCAAACAGAAGTAGATTTCTAAGATGAAAATGAGCCATTTGACCCCAGGACACAATGTCTTTGCATTGCATTTGGATTTCATGAGTTTACCAATTAGGCATGCAGGAAAATACCAAGCGGGTGTGAAGCATAAATCTCTAATGACTTGCTGATTGGATTCATTCAGGAGTAAATCAGCCAATTAAATGTTAATCACCTTAAAGACCTTTTGTGAATTGAGTCCTGAGATGGAAATGTAAGGCTTGCTGAAAGGTCATAGTGGTCAGTAAGTGACAAAGCCCAAGAAAAAGCCATTAGATATTTCTGGAAGCGTGTCATTAAGAAGCAACATTTCTTTATTAGCGGCACAGCACTCTGAGGGGTTAGACACTATACTGTATGTAGAAGCAAGTCTGAGAGTGTCTTTAAATGCCTCAATCTCTTTCTCTCAAACCTTTCGCTCTTGAATCTTTTTTGAGATGACAGCACCTTACAAAGTGAACTTGAACTTAGCAAGACCACTAGAAGGTGCCTTTCACTTGATAATGGGGTCTTCATATTCCCAGTGGTCCATCAATGAGAAGAGCTTATTGTGCTGCCCCTGAAGTATAGTGAACAGAACTAGAAGTGAGACATGAGCTCCTGATGACTCATGTGGAGATTTGGCCTTGTGTTTCCACCAAGAATGGTGAGGAAAGCCTAGTTCATAACCAGAGACTAGAGATCTTTACCAGTGAGGAGGTATGTCACTACAAAAGCAGCTGAAAATGTATTCTGTGCGCAACTTCAAAAGAAATATATCCATCCATCCATCATCCAACCTGCTATATCTTAACGCAGGGGTCTGCTGGAGCCAATCCTAGCCAACACAAGGTGCAAGGTAGGAACAAATCCCGGGCAGGGCACACACACACACCAAGCCCACACTAGGGACAATTTAGGATCACCAATTCACCTAACCTGCATGTCTTTGGACTGTGGGAGGAAACCCACACAGACATGAGGAGTACATGCAAACTCCATGCAGGGAGGACTCAGGAAGCAAACCCAGGTGTCCTTACTGTGAGGCAGCAGCGCTACCACTGCGCCACCGAAATATATTAATTCTTTAATTTTATGAACCTGATGAGTGCAATGAGGGACTACAAGGAGCTGGGGAGTAAATTGGTAGAATCAGGAGCAAAGCAAATACCCACCCTGAACTGGATGGCAGTCTATTGTGAGCAATGCCTACTCATACGGTGTGGTGTATGGCCGGCCGTTCATCCCGGCCAATACCCCCAAGCCGCCAGGTAGAGCTCTCCCTGCAACATGGAAGTGGCCCGAAGACCAACAGGGCATCATGGACATTGGAGTCTTTATACACAGCCCTGCTGGATACCGTGGGGGCCATTAGATGACGCTGCAGGGAGGAACGATGTTTACTTGCCTTACGCCCAGGAAGTATGTCCAAGTCACATGGACAAGGGGAATAACGTGCTTCTGGGGTGAAGAAAAGGACTTATGATGTGACCCGGAAGTGATAGAAGATCACATGGACTGGGGATTGGAACACTTCCGGGTCAGGGACTATAAAAGGATTGTGGGAGCTCCCAGACGTTGAGCTGAGCTGGATGGAAGGGTGGTAACGCGTCTGGGAGTGGAGGAATTGTTTATTGTATTGGTAGTGATTTATTTAATGAGTATTTTGGAGGAGAGGGTGCTTGGTGCACTGTTGATTAAAAAAAAAAGTCATACTTTTGGACTTTTACCTGGTGTCTGGTGTCTTGGACAAGGGTTCAAGGGAGCGGTAGCGCCCCCTATCTGTCACAATGGGCACACTCATTCAGACTGAGTCAGTTTCAAGTCGCTAGTTACTTTGGCCTGATTGTTTTGGGGCTGTTAGTGTAACTGTATATTTGGTTAACACCTTTATCTATGGCAAATTGCAAGATCAGAATACAATACAATTATTTACATGGATAGTGCGATCTTAAGGGTGAGCAGCATCCAAGGTGGGATTGGTGTTATGGTGGGATATGGGATGTTATTACCAGAAAAGTTTGTGGGATTCTTCTGTGGAATGGTGGGCAGCAGGAAGTGAAGCATTGAGGTGAAGAAATTACTAGCCTAACTGGCCAGCACTAGTGCTAAGGAGAGAAAAAGTGATCTAACTATTGTAGTCAAAGGTTTTAAGTGTGCCACTGTGATCTGTGAGGTTTATTACAAACACATTATTTTGTTAAGAACAGTCACACCTGACAGGGAGATGAGACGAGTAAAGTGTTACAAATTGCTGAAGTGCCGATATTCACTCTTTGATAATGAGCAATATTATGGCCAGGGTCTCTGTCAGCTGTTTCAAGGTTTCCTAAACTGATACTGCCAAGCAAGCAACCTCTGCAGTAATCCATGCTATTTCCCATTCATGTTTACCAGCAAAAAATTGTACCCATGTTTGGAGGTTGTATGTTCAAAGAGAAGGCATAAAAGTTGGACAACTGCCCTACACTACAGAGTTTACCTATGGACTGATGGAAGACATTGCTCCTGCCCATGCCTAGGACAAAATGCCTTCCCGCACACTCTCTCGAAGATGGATAGCGCCACTGCAGAAATCCCCAACTGCATCACGCTTTCGCCAATAGCTCTCCTTCAAGCATTATACAAGGGGTTAGTCAAGCTAAAGTTAGAAAATGGAATGAACCTTAACAAAACTGACCATGTCATTTCTCAATGTAGTCTTCACCCTTCTCAATGCACTTGTTCCACCTACCTGGAGAATAAAAGGTTTTGTCTTTTCTTCGTAACCATTCGTTCACTGAAGTTGACACTACATGCCGAGGGATACTCCAGTCACTAGTGCAAATTACTGTGACTTGCTGGAGACCAACGTGAAGCCTGCTATTCAATCCAAGTGGCGGGGACTGCTGTCTTAAGGAGTCCTTTTGCTGCAAGACAGTTAACACACACTGCTATGAACACCAAGGCTTGTCTGGAGAAACTGAAGTTTGAGGTATTGCCACATCCTCCTTATTCGCCAGATTTGGCACAGTGTGATTTCCACCTTTTTAGACCGCTAAAAACATTTGGGTGGTCGTTGATTCAAGACAGATGATGAGCTGAAGAAAGCAATGCAGAAGTTGTTGCGAGGACAAGACAAAACCTTTTATTCTCCAGGTAGGTGGCACAGGTGCATTGAGAAAGTTGGAGACAACATTGAGAAATGACATTATCTGTTTTGTTAAGGTTCATCTGATAAATCCTATTTTCTAAAATTAGCTTGACCCCCGTATTATTGTGAGTGTTAAGCCAATATTAAACAGGTGCTATGTATAAACTTTCTTTAGTGTTATTAATTCTTTCTACCTTTTAGAATCTCCGCCATACCAATAGGGAATGATATAATACTTTATATATATATATATCTGTACGTATATTTTTGGCTTAGTAAAGGCTGCAATCTTTAACAAACTTATTTTGGGTATAAATAGGTTGCACAGTTGTAGTTAATGCTAACAGTACAATCAGGATTCTCACTAGCATTCATATTGTCAAGATCACCAGCCACCATAAGAATGGAAAATTAAAAAAAAGATCTCCTTAATATCTTTTTGGCTTCTCCTAGACATCAATGAGATGGGAGGAAATAAAATGAAGACTTTTTTTTGACACCTGCTTCTCAGATTTTTCTCTTGAATACTTTAGTCTCACAAGTGTCTTCTCTTGATCTCAGCAAAGTCGCACAATGGGCTCAGATTTTCCAAGTAGTGTCTTGATATTTTAAAAAAAAAAATTTCCAATTTCAAAATATTTGCATTGTGTGCTCAGTAATAATATGGTGAAATATATGGATGGTAATAATAAACACTTTATTATGATTACAATGCTCTACTCCTTGCTTCTGAATAATACTATCTATCCATCCATCATCCAGCCCGCTATATCCTAACACAGGGCCACGGGGGTCTGCTGGAGCCAATCCCAGCCAGCACAGGGCACAAGGCAGGAACAAATCCCAGGCAGGGTGCCAGGAATAATACTATTAGTTGCTTTAATTTATATTGCTGTGCTCCTTTAAGGTTATGGATGTAAAGGCCGAAAGTGTGGCATAGTGGTTAAGGCTTTGAATTTCAAATTATGAGGGTGTGGATTCAAATCCCACTACTGACACCAGTGTGTAACCGTGAGCAAGTCACTTCATCTGCCTGTGCTCCAAATGAAAAAACAAAAGAAATGTAACCGACTGAGTCTCAAATGTTGTAAGGCGAGATTAAAACAAGACTTAAAGATATTTCACAAAATATACAATTCTTAAAATATATTTTAATATTTTAACCTCAGTTGTATCTCGTGTGGAACATATGGGCAAGTAGGGGCTCTGAGGGTTGGGATCTGCAAAGGCACTTGGAAAGTTGCTGGTTCAAATCCCGTAAATGCCAGAAGTGGCTCCCCTCTGTTGGACCCTGCAATTGCTCTGTCCTGGGAATGACGTTAACCTGCATCCAGCCCCACAAGCAAGTCCTCCAACATGCAGGGAAAACTCAGCAACTCTAAAAAATAAAAACTCACACTGTTCCATTTCTTGTGAACTAGTGTGGTGCCTTCCATTGCATGGCTGCGCTCGGGTCCTAATTTGGGATCCTGAAGTGGTTTGTCGCGTGATGGGTGCAGCAAGACACTGTATCACTGCATGCTCCCAACCTGTATTTCATGTCTCCTTTTTGTCTAACTCTGTTTCTGCTAATGATTTCTAAAAGAAACAACTGTGACAAAGTCAATTCTTAAGAGAAACATACATGAGAATCTCTGTGAAGGTAAAATTTTCCTATGGACACTTCCCTTTTTTCTTCTCCTTCTTCAAAGCTTTCCATAAACTCTTTAAGTGCCACATTTTCATACTCGTTCTGCACCTTCTGTTCTAATGTCTCACTATCTCTGCTTATGCTCGCCATTTTTCCACCAGCTAACTCTTTTCCCAAACTAATTAAGTTATGTTGCACTCTGCAATAACTTTTATCTTGTACCTGGTAATGTAGTTAATGCAGGTCGGACGCGCCTCCAATGTTGAATAATGCACCTGCTTTCCCACTAATTTCAGATCCCATTGTGAGTAAAAATAAGACTTTTGTTTGTTACTTTTAAAAAAAAATATTCATACATACACATTATGTATTTGTGAAGTTGGATTAAAGATTATGGAGCTAGGATGGGTTTGGCTGGCAAGGGGATACCCAAAGCATGTGGCAGCTGCCTGCTTTATCACCGTCGTCCCTTTGAGATGACTTGGACCGCAGTGAGGGTGGGTTAAGGATTTTAATCAGGGCCAAACGTTGCGTCCAATGAGAAATTAAAAAGGCAGCTCTGTGACTTTAGGTCCATTGCCTTAGACATTACTGTACAGCATAAGAAGAAACTGTAGTCCCAGGAGAAAACCTACAGGAACACGGGGAGAATGTAGACAGAAAAGAACAACATAACAAAGCTAGAGTTCAGGCATTGCTCAGAGTCTGCTTCTCCCACGACAGTTCTGAGTTTGAAATATAGTGTGAGACTGCAATTATAAACAAGTTAGAAAATGTATAGCGGGTGCAACCAAGGACTTAGAAAACTGTTTTGATAGTTGGAGCATTTGTTGTTTTCTTTATTTACAAAGTTGCGTAGTTGAAAGCATTTACTGTTTCTGCATATTTACTTCATTGAAGATAGAGATATCACATATTTGTTATTAAACATTTAAACAGTAATGAGTCATATTTAAAAATAACAGTGATAAAAGAATGTAATTGCATTCCTTAGTAGAGTACATACAGTATAAATATTTTTTTAATATCATTCAAGTAGTTACTGAACCCAAATGAAGTTACAATAGCTTTTATAGATGTCAGATTTCAATCAAGTGATATAAAAATTGCAACAACTGATGTCCTATTGTTAGATGCAGAGGGTCTATGGATAATTGTAGTTTATATTTCTAACAAAGTAAAATTTTTTGAAAGAAACCCAATGGAGAGTTAAAATCGATTTTTAAGTCTGCCCACTGAGGTGAGGGTGAATTTCTGGCCATGCATGCATCTCTCCTGGTGTTTCAATAACTTGTACAGGGAATTTGCTTTATTGAGAGGAGTGACTATTGGAATGGATAAAAGAGGAAAATACTGCATACAAGTTGAAATAACATCTCGCAAGGTAAATTTGAAGGAGTAAATGAATCAGAAATTAACATCACACAGATTGCTTTCCTGTTTCAGTGAAATCTTTCCTCCAGGATCTATCTATCTATCTATCTATCTATCTATCTATCTATCTATCTATCTATCTATCTATCTATCTATCTATCTATCTATCTATCTATCTATCTATTATATAGTGCCTTATCTATCTATCTATCTATTATATAGTGCCTTATCTATCTATCTATCTATCTATCTATCTATCTATCTATCTATCTATCTATCTATCTATCTATCTATTATATAGTGCCTTATCTATCTATCTATCTATCTATCTATCTATCTATCTATCTATCTATGCTGTTTCGCTGTTGGTCTGTGGTTTGATTGCGTAGGTCTTTCGTGGGCGTGTCTGTGGGTTGCTGGCAGGAGGAGGTGGTGGCGTGCGGAGTGGGCTCGTGAGTATTTCTTATTCTTTTTTCCTAATCTTTATATTTTTTGTTTTTTGCTTTCTCTAATGTGTAGGGGTTCTTTTTGCTGTCTCCATATTGTTTTTCTTATTGACTCCAGTATTGTATTTGTGGCTGTGGCCACAATGGCCGCGCCTAGACAAACACTGCCTGGCTTGATGCCGCGCAATTTTGAAAACTTAACACGCCGGCATGGCGTGAAGTTGTTGGTTGATCCGATGGTCTCTGTTGAGGCGTGTGTAGTGGAAGTCGGCAAGTGAATCGGCTGTAAAAATGTCCGTTCAACATCTCGACTGAATAAAACTGTTGTGTTTTTAAATGATGAGAGTTTGGTGCATACTCTTGTTCAGAATGGTGTGATTATTCATGGAACCTTAATTTCAGTTTTACCTCTTTCTACTCCTGCACGGAGAGTGATCATTTCAAATGTTCCCCCGTTTCTAAAGAATGATATTCTTATTAAAAAACTTGAAAGATATGGGCAGATCATATCGAAAGTTTCAATGATTCCCTTGGGCTGTCGATCACCTGACTTAAAACATGTCGTCTCTTTCAGGAGACAAGTTCACATGATTTTAAGCGATTTACAAGGTGAACTTGATGTGGCTCTCAAATTCAGAGTAGATGGTTTTGATTATGTGGTTTTTGTATCATCAGAGTCCATGAAATGTTTCAAGTGCGGTCAAGTGGGGCACAAGGCAAATCAGTGTAAGCGCTCTGAGGTAACAACAGACTCAGCAGTACCTGGTGTTTCTAAAAGTAACCGTGAGGACTACTTGATACTATATGACGATGAAGGCAGTGAGTCTTCCGTCAGTTTTTCTGATGTGGAGGAGGACTTAATGGAGGGCCCTGGTCAGAGTGTGCAGGATCAGAGCAGTTCTTTACCTGCTATGATGGCGCAGCCGGCAGCTGAGCCGTCGGATGCGGCTGAGTCCGCTCCCGCAACTAAAGATGTGCAGTGTGTTGAGAGCGCCCCAGAGAAGGACGCTGCGGCCGAGGCCAGATCACTGCCTACGGACGGTGTTACTGTTCATTCTGCACATATGAGTGACGGTGCTGAGCAGCCTGTGAGTGTGGCTGCCGTACATGATAATGGGGCTTTGCCCAGCGCCGAGCTCATTGAAACAGAAGCTATACAACAGATACGAAAGGCTAAGAATGCGATCGATAAGATGAGCACCTCAGCAGACAACAGCGAAAGTGCTGTTCTAGAAATGGAGTATGAGACAGAGTGGGTAAAGCCCGTGACAAGAAAAAGGAAAGACGGGTCTACATGTAGTGGTGTTGCAGTTAAGCACAATAAAGTTGAGAGCTCAGTCTCCGCAGCTGACGACTCTGAGAATGTTCAAGATGAGCCTGAGGTGCCTGCAGACGTAGGTACTTTAAGTCAGGATGAAGGTGGTGGCTCGGGGACATCAGTGAGGTCCAATCTGTCACCTCAGCTGAGCTTCCGTGGTGGCTACAGTAACGATAGCATAATCCGTTTCGTGAAATTTATTGAGGGCAAGAGGGGTGTGAATGTTAGTCATCATTTCCCCGATCATCAACTGTTTTTGAGCTCAGCTAAGGGGGTCCTATGCCAGGCTACAGCTTTAGGCCTTAAGAGAACAGAAGCTGTGCGGCTGAAAAATGTTATGAGCAGGGTGAAACCCTCCTTAAATCCCAAGACAGTATGATGCACTGCTGGACATGTCCTTCCATGTCTTTATTAAAGATGTTTTTAGTGACTGCTTTTCTTTTTTGCTTTTTCATGCCTTTGTGTAATTTTGGCACACTTAACATCAATGGATGTCGACATGACAACAAGCGGGTCACGGTGTTTGATTATCTACTTAATAAACAGCTTGGTATTATTTTTTTACAAGAAACTCACACAGACCCTGCTAACCAGGCAGACTGGCACAGTGGCTGGCAGGGACAGGTGTTTTTGAGTCATGGGTCGAGTGTTAGTGCCGGGGTCGCCATTCTCTTTTCTACTTCTTTCTCACCCGACTCAACTAGCGTGACAGAAGTGGTTAAAGGCAGACTACTGAAAGTGGAAGCCTGCTTAGGGGGCACAACGTGGGTATTCATAAATGTTTATGCGCCCAATGAAGGAAGGGAGTGTTTGCAGTTTTTCTCTTTGCTCCATGATTTACTTGTGCAGTGCAAAGATGAAGATCTTGTTTTTGTGGGGGGGGGGATTTTAACTGCACCGATGACGCCACCTTAGATAGAAATGGCCTGGAGCCTCACCCAAGCTGACCACTTGAAGTCAGTCCTCAGCAAGGCCGACCTTTTTGATGTCTGGAGGGCATTACGCCCAGGAATTCGCCAGTACACGTGGGTGAAGGGTTCGGGGGGCTCAATCTCCATGGCGAGACTAGATAGAGTGTTTTGCTTGAATCACCACAGCAATCTTAAAAAAAACTTAATTCAAAAACTGAAATCAAAGTGTTGTGTCAGCAATACACACAGAATGCAACTCAGAACTTGAGGATGGCAATGGCAGAGTTGGAGGAGGACATCTTAGAGCTCTCTTCGTCTTTAGACAGCTCTTTTAACGATGGCATCTTTGAAAATCTAAAGACAAAAAAACAAGATCTCATGGATTTATTGGACAGACGGATACATGGTGCTCTTGTGCGCTCAAGAATTCAGGAGTTGGTTGAAATGGATTCTCCCTCTAAATTTCTTTTGGACTTGAAAAAAAAAGATCACAGAGTAAAGTGATTCACGCTCTGAAAAATGAGGATGGGTGCATCATCGAGGAGCCTGAGGCCATCAGAGCTATTGCTCAGGATTTTTATAAAAAGCTGTTCTGTGCTGAAACAATAGAAGATACTTCTGAGACCAGGAGCCTCCTAGACAACCTGCTACAAATCCTCAAAACGGAAAAAGAGCTTCTGGATACAACCCTCAGCTTACAGGACTTGACTACGGCCCTCGGCAGACTAAATACGGGAAAGTCACCTGGCATAGATGGCCTGACGGTTGAGTTTTTTAAGACATACTGGAATTTATTAGGTGCGGATTTATTGGCAGTCTTCAGGGAGAGCATAATGAACAATGAACTGCCATTATCTTGTCGGCGGGCTGTTATTGCTCTGCTCCCAAAAAAAGGAGATCTATCAGACCTCAAGAACTGGCGTCCTGTTAGCCTTTTATGTACAGATTACAAGATTCTGTCCAAGGCTCTGGCTACGCGCATGTGCAAGGTAATGGCTTGCGTCATCAGGTCAGATCAGACCTACTGTGTGCCAGACCGCTCCATCTTTGATAATATATTTCTGGTGCGAGATCTGATTACGACTTCAAAGCTTCTTGGTTTAAAGGCAGGAATGATCTCCTTGGATCAAGAAAAAGCTTTGACAGAGTGGATCACAAATATCTGTTCAGAGTCTTACAAGCTTTTGGGTTTGGGTCCTCCTTCTCCAAATGTGTTTAGATGTTTTACTCAAATATATTTGGTGTTCTAAAGATTAACGGTGCCCTGACAGTCCCCTTCTCTGTCACCAGGGGTATTCGCCAGGGCTGCCCCCTCTCAGGGATGCTCTACTCTCTGTCAATTGAGCCCCTCCTAGAGCAGCTCAGGTGTCGTCTTTCTGGTCTTAGCATCCCAGTTTGCCCCACTACTTGTTTTAAGGTCATTGCCTACGCAGATGATGTGACTGTCTTTGTGTCTTCTACATCTGAGGTAAACACTTTAGTCAACTGCTTAGACGTTTTTCAAAGACTGACGTCGGCGAAAGTCAATTGGCTCAAGAGCAATGCTTTCTTACTGGGTGACTGGGGACTCACATCTCCTCCTGCTCTTCCTGAGACCCTTAAATGGAACACAAATGTGTTTAAGTACCTGGGGATGTATTTAGGCACAGATGTCACCGCTGTAGACAATTGGGTGGGGTGGACAGATCTGATCCAAGAAAGGCTGAACCGTTGGAAGTGGCTTGTGAGGGACATTTCATGTAGAGGCAGGGTGTTAATTCTGAATAACTTGATTGCCTCCATGTTTTGGCACAAGCTCAGGTGTGCTGATCCACCAGTTGCTCTGATCAAATTCGTACAGACGATCATCCTTGACTTTTTTTGGGACAGTCTACACTGGGTCCAGAGAGGTGTGCTGCACCTACCAGTGGCAGAAGGCAGGCAGGGACTGATTGACGTCAGGAGTAAAATCGAGGCCTTCAGGCTCCAGATGCTGCAGAGGCTGTTCTAAGGTCCAGACGGCCTGCCTTGGAGAGACCTGGCGTTTGAACTTTTACACAAAGTAAGCGAGTTAAAATTTGACAAACAGCTACTCCTCTTAGATGTTTCTAAACTAACTATCAGTTTTGCCAAAATTTTATCAGTCCATGTTGCTTAATTGGCATAGTAAATTTATGAGATCTTGTTTTGTTTTTGGCAATCTTCATTGTTTTTTAGAGGAACCTCTGATTTGGAATAATGTGCTGAAATCTCCTCTGCTCTTCTCTTGTCACTTCACCTCAACCCTTATTAAAAGTGGAATCATGAAGATTGGCCATCTTTTAAATAGCCACACTGGCACATGGCACACTGCAGCACACCTCACATCGGTCCTGGGCGTGAGGTCTGAACGTCTCGTATGCCACTTTCTGTGCCAGTTTAAGGAGGCCTTGGTCAACTTAGGTGCAGGGTCACTGTGCCAGAGCGTCTCTCCAGAC
Organism: Polypterus senegalus; assembly: GCF_016835505.1. Lineage (NCBI taxonomy): Eukaryota > Metazoa > Chordata > Cladistia > Polypteriformes > Polypteridae > Polypterus > Polypterus senegalus. The sequence goes on from NC_053159.1 coordinate 32,973,219, forward strand.
AATCCGATCTTTGACTCAGATGTCACAGAGCTCGTCATTCAAGTCAAGCCCAACGTCACAGACTGCACTGACCGTCCGGGATCCATTCTGATATTTGGCAACTTAATAGACAAGCAGTTTGACACGATGGGAAAAAATGAGCTCTACCAGGTGTGTGTTAAGGTAGCTTTTTACAAATTTCTTAGAGACTTGCCAGACACATGGTGGAGACAAGAACTGCATGTTGGAGTGAATGAAACTCCTGCGTGGAGAACTTTTTACAAACAACCACTGCAAAAAAGAATTGGTGACCTGCAATGGAGGATTCTTCATGGGGCTCTCGCCACCAACTCCTTTTTATCGGTTATTTCACTGGGAACATCAGACTGTTGTCCGTTTTGTCAACAGCGAGAGACTGTCTTTCATCTTTTTGTTAACTGCAAAATGCTCGATCCATTTTTTACATTTCTCAAGACACTTTTGGATAGAATAGGACTGTCATTGTCAACTGTTTGTTTTATTTTTGGTGTTAAGTATACTCTGAGACAGAGAAACAAGTGTGTGCTGGGAAATTATCTTCTGGGCCAAGCAAAAGTCTCAATCCTCAAAACCAGGAGGAACAAAGAGAAAAACTCAAAGACCACCGATGTGCTCCTGATGTTTAAAGTGCTGGTGAAGTGCCGATTGAAGTTGGAATTCACTTACCATCAACTCATTGGAGACATGCAGACCTTCTGTCATTTATGGGGGTTTGGGGGTGCTTTGTGTTCTGTTGAGAGGGGCAAGCTGGTGACTGGGGGGTGACTTCTTTAAATGTCCTTCAAAATATTACATGCTGGATGGTTAAAAGTGCAGAATAGGAGACTCCTGGGGAATACAATGCTATGTGTATAATGGAAAGCGATGTATGGAGTAGGAGACGAGTACAGGGGGAGTGATGGTGGAGTGAACTGATTATGAAATGTGTACTTATTATGGACAATTATTTATATTGATTTGTGGATCAGGAGGCATGTATAAGGGAATAGTGGTTTAATGACCAAATTATGAATTATTTATTATGGAAATTCTGTACTTTATGTGTGGAGTAGGAAGCGTGCATGGGGCAATAGAAGTGGAGTAATGCAACATATTTATTAACTGAATATTGCTGCTGTGTTCATGTTTTTTGTCGTTGCACAAAGTAAAGTTAAATTTTTAATTTTAAAATAATCTATTAATGTGCGGAGTGGGAGGAGTGTAAAGGGGGAGTAATGGTGGTCTTAGTGTTATAATGAATTAACATTTGATTTTCTTATTAATGTGCGGAGTAGGAGGAGTGTAAAGGGGGAGTAATGGTGGTCTGATGTATGGTTCTTTTGTTTATTCTGAAATTTGGCTTTTTTGTCATTTGACTGTGTATATTGTTATATTGATGGTTTTTTATGTTCACAATAAAGGTTGTTTTAAAAATAAAAAAAAAATCTATTATATAGTGCCTTATCTATCTATCTATCTATTACATAGTGCCTTATCTATCTATCTATCTATCTATCTATCTATCTATCTATCTATCTATCTATCTATCTATCTATCTATCTATCTATCTATCTATTATATAGTGCCCTGTCTATCTATCTATCTATCTATCTATCTATCTATCTATCTATCTATCTATCTATCTATCAGAAAAATAATTAATTAATACAAAATTCTCTTGATTACAGGTGAGTTGACTCAGAGTACATCAGGTAAGCTGCTTTATGCTTTCTGTTTCATAAAAGAAAGTGCTGAGGTCTGTGGTGGGATTGCCATTTAAATGGCAATATGGTAAAGGACAAACAGTAACAAAGACGCAAGGTCCTTGTGGACCACCAAAGGATGTTTGTTTCTTATTTCAGGGTAGTCAAAAGGCTCTTGAAAATGGAGCTCCATCTCCATCAGAGGCTGGTTTCAAGCTGAATGCAAGCTTTCCGTTTGCTGATTGTTTAAATAGCAGACATGACAGAAGAGGTTGGACTTGCTTCATCAGACCAGAAGTGACATCAGAGGTCCTCTATGATGTTCTCCTCCAATCTATGGTTAAAAGAGGAAAAGGTAGTCACACATCAATCCTTCACCATTTTATGCACCTGCACAGAGCCTGTGAAAATACTCCTTGATTGCGTGAAGCTGACAAGATGGAAGTGCAGTGGTTTCCATTGTTGCGTCCTTGAGCCAAGAACTTCATTTTGTTTCTTGGCCTGTTGAAATTTCATGTCATAGTATGTGGGTTTTTCTCTGGGTACTCTGGTGCAGATGTAGTTGGCTGGGTTTGTGAATGTGAATGGACTACAGTCATTTTCAGGGTTACTTCTTGCCTGGTGCCTGACACCACTTCCAAAAAATAAATAAATGAACTCTCCATGACTGTAATACTGCAATGATCACAACAGCTGTCCATAGCTTTGAAGGCACTGAGGTTAGAAACCGGACATTTTATTTTTACATATGCCACATAGAAACAGTCTATAGGACTCCCAGAAGGCTATGTTACCCTATTTCTTGTATATAAGCCTTTGGAAGATGGAATTAGATCCTAATACAAATCCTCCATCATAAAGAACAAACTGATTTTGCTCTCTAATAATAAAACACCTCCAGTCTATTAGAGTCTCGTCCCCTGCAGCTCTCTGCTGACTCGTACTTTTTATCACAAGGGCATTGTTTAGCTTGGGCTTTGCTTGTCCAGCAGGAGATCAGGGATTTCTTTGCACCTTCTTTTTTTGGCTTTGTGCTCAAAAGCTCTGCTGTCTTTTGCAAACCCCCCACATGCTGCCTGAAATTTTATGGAAATGACGATCTGTAACCATTTTTTTTCATGTTTTTTTTTTGTTTATTTGGGCTGTTTTGCTTTGTTGAAAGTTTTTTCTCTCTTTTTTTTGTTTATGAGGGAAAAGACTCATTATATTTAGAAACCGGGTCATGACCTTTGTGTAACTGGAACATAAGAGATGCAGTCTCTGCACGCTGTCTCTCTTGGCATGTTTTCTGCTGTCTCCTGTCATATAAGTAAAAAAAGAGACAGCAGTTTGGGGAATAAGCAGTGACTGCATCAGTCAGTTGCTGACATAGTTATTTTTATTCCTCATTACATATTCTCCTTCTGAGCCACCAGATTTAGGTTTCAGTTCAAATGGGCAACAATTTAATATGATATACTGTATAAATAAAAGGGATTGTCAACTGGTATCGGCTAGTAGCGCATATACGATATAAACTGGTAAGTCACCTGCTACTACCTTGTGGCCAAATACAACACACATTAATTTGAACATCAGCTATTAACCATTTAAAAATGGGCTGTTAAATTTTTTTGTTTTTTCCTCCCAAGGATTCAGTTTCTGTGGTTTATTTTTTATTTTGATTTGATTGAACAAAGTTTACATTTGCTTACATTTTTATTTTTTGCAATGCCTTGAGGAGGTGTCACGTGACCATAATCATCGCATTGATGATGTCACAGACGTTACGGTATTTATACATGACAACCATATGTGCTTTACGGATACACATCAATAAAACAATTCTCATTGATGGTAGTTAGCTTCTGTTACAAGTAGGACCTAATTCTAGCTTTGTGCTTTTAGTTATGACTCCGGATTGAAAGTACCGACTGAGGTGGCGGATTGGAGGGATGCAGTGAACTGCATCATGGTATGCCTGGCAAAGAGGTAAGAAAGAAGAACATTTGTGATTTTACCATTCCATATTGATTGGATTACTGGATTTGAAACACCCTGGAACACTTTAGTGGTTTGACAGAATGATTTTACAGAACATTTATTTATTAATTGACTTATGTATTGCACTAGTTGCACTTTTGAGGATGAACTTGATTTTTTCCATGATTTGAGTAAGCTGTTATTCATTGACTAAGTAAATCTCAAGCTTATTTACTCCCTCATCAATCCTCAGTTGTGACTATCGATGCCCTGGGAAGCTGGCAGTGCCAAAGCTGCAGGTGCATGGGGCATTACATTTCCATTTTTGCCAGATCTCGCACTTCTTTTTGCTCCTGAAATAAAAATTGAGACTGAAAAGAAGATTATTCAATACTGTGTTGGAAATCCAGGAAGCTCTAGAAATGGAAAAAAGACATGAGTACAGGAAATCCTTCCAGGGACTGGAGAAGTGCTGGGACAAGTGTATTACATCTCAAGGGAAGTGTTTTAACAGTGGCTAAAAGGGAATTGCTCTGAGCTAAATAATAAAGATTTATTTAACGGTTCCGAGAATGTTTGGGTCCTACCTTCGACTTTGGTTGAAGAATGGCCCCAACATTTTAATAGACCATGCATCATTCATCCATTTACTTGGATTGGTTTAAAATGGTGAAATGGTGTCATTTCAAGGTGTTCTCAGGTTTGTTGTTTTGTTTTTGTTTGTATGGTATGCCTAGTTTTCTATGACTAAAATATAAGCAACATCTAAGGAATGGTTGTGATCTCCTGGCTTTGCATTGCTTATAACTGCAGTGAAAGCAAGTTTCCATGCATTTTGAGTGAAACGGGAGTTTGTATGCTTCGTTCACCCTGGTAGATAGATAGATAGATAGATAGATAGATAGATAGATAGATAGATAGATAGATAGATAGATAGATAGATAGATAGATAGATAGATAGATAGATAGATAGATAGATACTTTATTAATCCCAAGGGGAAATTCACATAATCCAGCAGCAGTATACTGATACAAAGAAACAATATTAAATTAAATAGTAATAAAAATGATCAGTGGTACTGACCCACAAAAATATAAAGGGGTCATTGTGGTCATTAGGGAAAAGAGTAGGGAGAAAGAAAGGGCAGAGTATTTTTTTTTGATGAAAACTATGAAGCCAGTTTTCTTGGGCAGTTTGTTTTATAAGAGTGGTAGAGATCAGGTAAGTATAAGTTCTTTTAGGGATCTACAGAAAAATAGCCCAGTTAATTCAAAGGTTGATACACGGCATGTAGGGATTAAACTATCAGAGCAGTTTCGACAAGAACTGGCCATTTATCAAAGCAAAGCCTGTCAGTGCTCTTCACTCAAATCCTCTAATAACATCAAGTCAAGTTCTGTAGCCCTCTATTGGCAGGTCACCTAAACTCCAGTTGCTTCAAAACTCTGCTTCAAGAATTTCCACTAATGTGTGCCACAGTGAGCACATAATGCCTGCTCTGTTTGGTCTTCACTGACTTCCTGTGCCTTCTAAGTGTCACGCATGCGTGTCCAAAGGACTCCTCCTGCATATGTAATATCCCGTCGGTGTGAGAGGGGGGCTGCCAAACAAGCTTGCTTTTTTGCAGGCTTGTCTCTTTTTTCTTCCCCAGTCCAGAGAAGATGCCCCCTGAGGGTAACTCAGTGGGACTGCCATTAAAGGGAGCTGCCCCCAAATGTCAGTGTCTCATTTAAACCCAGAACTTAGACAAAAATGGAGCTCCCTAAGTTACCGTAGATACTCATGTATAAGTCGAAAAATTTATGCCTTAAAATTCATTCAAAAACACAACGTCGACTTATCCACGGGGCAACACTAATTTCATTAAATAATTCTTTAAACTGTGAAATAGCGCACTTGAATTTGAGCATTAGCTTTTGCAGGTTTTGGATAACAAACATACCATTAACTGCCAGAAACATACAGTATTTCGGACCATAAGGTGCACCGGATTTTAAAGCGCAATATCAATGAATGGGTCTACTTTCATATATAAAGCGCATCGGATTATATAGCGCATTCAGCGAAACAAAACAGATAAGTCAAACTTTATTCAACTCATTCACAGTAACTCTCAACATTGCTCAGTTGTAACATAAAATACAAAACAATACACTCACTTTTTCAGTTCAATCCTCTTCCACAAATCTATCAAATTCTTCATCCTCAGTGTCTGAGGTAAGCAGTTGGGCGATTTCAGCACCAAGCATGCCTGCATCTCTCTTATTTATAGCGACCGAGTCCACATTTTCTTGGAGTTTGGTCCACGCCGTCTGTACGAAAGGGTTACAATGGCGCTTACGTTTACGTCCGACAATCCCATCCTCGACACTTTTCTCCCAGTTTACTAGTGGAAAACGGTGGGACATAGTTTCCTCTTGCGTGGGCGATATCCTAAAGGGGTTGGTGCTAATTGCGGTGGCTTTGGAAAACTCTGCTTCCAGGTCAGCGTCTACCCCTAGTTTTGTCGCCATTCACAGTTTCTTAGTTACACACTCCACCGAGAGAATGCACCAATTTTCTTTCAGTTTTACAAGCTTCGTGTCACTCACTAGTGCTGGCAGGAATAATCCCGACGAGCCCCCAGTGTTACCTTTCCTGCCTGTCTCCGGCCCGTGGTCGGGGTGACGCAGGGGAGCTTCTCCTTCTTTGTGTCCAGTGGTGTGAAGCTCCAGGGCCAGAGCAACGTGCTCTGGGGTAAAACCCTGTCTCTGAGTTCCCTTCTCCTAATTTACAGCAGGGAATGACACACAAGGATTGACTGCTCAATGGTTGACTTTATTATCTCCTTCTTTTTAAGGTGCCTGTTTTAGCTTAACAGAGACCAAAACACAAGAGCCCCACCACGCCGTCAACAAACACTCAATCCCAAAACTCCATCCCCCAAAACCCCGACAACTCCACCCACATCCCACATTCAGTATAATTGGGATGTCAGGCTGCTATTTTAAGCTCTGATCCCAACAAGAATCAGACTTTGAAGGATTTGAAGAAGACACTTAGGGCCACTTTATTATATGCGAGGGATTTGAATACGAATTTAATTGAAATATTCTAACTGTATTAAAACTGGAGTTTTAATTTTGGCTTACTAAAATTCTTCAAAGATTAAAATGTTGAAAGTCTGGGCCTAGGTACGTTGGGTATAATTATGAAATTCAAAGAATTTGATAGGCTGTCAAGCTTTACCCTCGACTTATACGCGGGTCATAACAAATTTCATAATTTTCGGCTTAAACAATACACTCGACTTATCTGCGAGGTCGACTAATAGGCGAGTATCTACGGTAACCAAGGAGAACATAATAACAAAGGAGACTTTCCTTAACTCAGCCATAGATATGACTAACCATCCCCTGCGGCTTCACCTGCTTATTAGTGTAACAGGACAGTGAGGAGGGTCCCGTCCAGCTTTCTACTCCTGACGTCATTCTTCCCCATCCCCTCAGTCCGCTGCCTCTGTCTCGTATTAGTGCGAATATATTGCTCCTGCAAGCGAACTATGATTCTTAGCACAATGAGAGAAGTCACAAAATCAACCGGAATGTTCAAGCAAATAATAGAAAAAAAGGATCTAAATCCATTAAGTTCTTCTCTCATTCACTAACTAAGTGGAGTTAAGGTTACGCATCGATGCAGACGCGTGAGTGAGGAGGGCCCCACAGCCCGATGAATCTCTCTTGGGTTCATGGTAATAAATCGGTACCGCAAGCAAACTATGATACTGCGATGAGAAAGTCGCAAAATCAATGGAATGCTCAAGCAAATTATAGAAAAAATGCGATCTAAATCTGTTAAGTAGTTCTCTCGTGAAAAGCGGACTGACATACCAACGGGTCTAAAAAACTATAAAAAATTTTGTGCTTGGACCACGAAATTTTTAAAACCATTTCTTAGCGAGCACCTATGGGCCAAGGGTAACCCACATTCCAAATTTCAAGTCCTTGTGGTTCGGGAGATTTTGTGATGAGTGAGTCAGTGGTATTTGGCTTTTATATATATAGATTTAAGTTTATTTTTAATGCCTTTGAGTGCCTGTTTACTTTTTTCAATCAGAGAATATAGGGGGCGGCTTGACTGGGACCCCAACATTTTATGCGAGCACTGAGTGGTTCTTCCACCCATTCACATCAGATAAAGGAAAAAACACTACCGCTAACCTATAAACCTTTGAGTAGCCTTGAACTGAGTGACATGAGTTACCTGCTGCATCACTACAGCCCCGTGGGCACACTCTGGTCCACACTCAGTACTAGAAATCTTGTCAAGGTCCAAAATAACCTATGCTCTAAGAGTGACAGTTCTGTTGTACCTGAACCTTCCTAAAGTAGATAGATAGATAGATAGATAGATAGATAGATAGATAGATAGATAGATAGATAGATAGATAGATAGATAGATAGATAGATAGATAGATAGATAGATAGATAGATAGATACTTTATTAATCCCTGAGGGAAATTCACATACTCCAGCAGCAGCATACTGATAAAGAACAATATTAAATTAAAGAGTGATAAAAATGCAGGTATAACAGACAATAACTTTGTATAATGATAACGTTTAACCCCAACCGGGTGGAACTGAAGAGTCGCATAAATGTGGGGGAGGAATGATCTCCTCAGTAAGTTTAATGATAAAGTAATGATATCTGCTGACTTAAAGCGAGTTAAAATGCGCCTGTCCTGGAAGGTATGTATCTCCTGTGACATTCACATTCCATCTCTCAGTTCACCCCAGGTCCTTACAATGGCACTGTAAGGCATTGTCCAACATACTATGTTTCCATTTAATTTTTTTTTTAATAAAAACAATCTCTGTCCACACTTTTCCCATCATTCTCCACTTGCACTAAAATGACCGAAAATGCATGTGACGTAGATGTTCTCTGACACTTGGTATATGCGCATTAGCAGAATCAGGAAACAGGAGTGTCCTCCCTGAAGAGATGGCTACACCATGAGCCATGGGATTTATCGCAAAACTATAGCGAGGAGCACATGTGTGCAGCATTCAAATTGTACTAAATGCATTATAGATGCATACAGGTAAGCAACACAACAAGCGCCTATGAAAACTACTCTCTGACTGCTATATTGGATTATGATTTTCTTCTGTGAAGGGTGACCAGTCAGGGAATGAGATATTATAATGAGCAGGGTCACATGATAAGCACAAACCAGTCAGAGTGCAATTAGAGTCTGCATTTTCAAATTTCTCTGTTTTTACCCATCCATCCTACAACATTGAGAGGCTGTTTTCAGAAGTATAAGGCTCTGGAAAATATTTCAAAAGTCTCTGTTTTCATGGGTTAAAAACACCAGCAGAGTGTGGACTAAAGGTGACAGAGATGAATTTCTTTATCTTTAAATGAATACATAGCAGTGTGGAGTGTGGATGTAGCATTTATTGCAAACTGTGCTATTTGTTTGTTTTTGCACATTCTTCCTGTATATTATTGTGTTAACCCAGAAAGCTGTGTTTCATTACACTTTGATATTCATTTCTTTAAAGAGTTATGTGTTGAGCCTTTTCTTACTTTTATTCCTATTGTGCCCTTTATGAATATTTATAATGTGTCATGAGCATGGCAAGGTAATATATAAATACAATGTGTGATTATTGTTAACCATGACTGTTCACCAGAACACAAACTACGCTATACTTAAAGCCAGAATCAAGACCAGATCCTGAAAAGAAAGTAGTTTCTTTTTTGACTGCTGATTATCCATCCATCCATTAGACAACCCGCTATATCCTAACTACAGGGTCACGGGGGTCTGCTGGAGCCAATCCCAGCCAACACAGACAAACCCCAGGCAGGGCTCCAGCCCACCACAGGGCGCACACACACCAAGCACACACTAAGGACAATTTAGAATCGCCAATGCACCTAACTTGCATGTCTTTGGACTGTGGGAGGAAACCGGAGCACCCGGAGGAAAATCACGCAGACACGGGGAGAACAGGCAAACTCCACGCAGGGAGGACCCAGAAAGCGAACCATAGCCTCCTAACTGCGAGGCAGCAGCACTACCCACTTCACCACTGTGCTGCCTATACTGCTGATTATTGTTATACTATTTATTTTTTATCTTTGTATTATGTGTGACTGAGTGGACAGACCCCAAAAGACCAGGAAAAGTATTAGTGCACCAGCTTGGCAGTCTCATTTAATTGAGAAAGCAGAAATTAATGGAAAAATTAAATAAAGTTGACTCTTATTATCCTGGTAATGCTTCTTACAAAAGGTTCTATCACTAGCAGCTCTGCCCTCATTGGGGGTACGGTCAAAGTGAGACACCACCTTCCTTGGACTGTCTGCTTTTATGATGTCTAAATGGAAGGGGTGGAGCCTAGTCTGGGCATTGTGGGTGGGGCTAGCTAGCCATCTTGTGTGTTTTCTCTGAACTGAAAGAGAACATACAGTTAGCAACAGCTCTTCCTCTCGACCAGGAGTGGTACAGCATATCTCAGTAGAGCCGTAAAGGTGATCCCCAGGTCCAAATGCATGACATATGATATAGTTATAAATTTCCTGATTTCTTGTGCCATTAATACTATTGCCTTTATGATATTTTTGCTGATTCTTTATAAGATAAAAAAATGTATAAATTACCCATTGTGTATATTAACTGGCCTGATTCACATTGATATTAAAATATTAATACTTTGTTCAGTATCCATTTCATCATATCAGGATCCTATTACATACAGACAGTCTGCTGTAGTAATGTCCATTGTATTCATTTCTGTATTGAGCAGTTCATGTTTTTGTGAAATGAATGTGTTGGAAATTATTATTATATGTGTTATATATTTGCTTACTTTACTATGGACAAATTAAAAAAATAATTCTGTTGTCTTTGTGTCAAATGGCATCAAAGCAGCTGTCCATTCATCCATTTTCTAAATGAGGGTAGAGTCATGGGGAAGCTGGAGCCTATTTCAGCAAGCATTGGGCTCAAGGCAGGAACAATCTTAGAACAAAACACCAGTCCATCAGAAGATGAACACACACAGACACAGGCACAAGCACACCTATACATATCAGGGGCAAATTTAGCATTGCCAGTCCAAATAACTTGCATGTCTTGAACTGCAGGAGGAAAACTGGAGCACCCGGAGGAAACGGCTGACTAATCCAATGTTAGGGTAGAGCTGGGAAGAGCTGCATTATCTGACATAAGGCAGGCATTCAAGTTGAAAGGCATGACTTTAAAACCAAATATAAAAAGGTGTGCACTTTTAAGTGTCATTAATTTGCTCATGTACTGAATCTGCTTAAACCATTTCAGGGTCTCATAAAATGTTAGCATATCCAAGCAGGTTCAGTTACAAAGCAGGGACCAATTATACATATTATTGCTTAACAGTCACATATATATATATATATATATATATATATATATATATATATATATATATATATATATATATATATATATATATATATATATATATATTGCGATGCCTAAGGGCACGTACAGCCATCCTAACCCGACCCAGACAGGCAGAGAAACAAGTTTGCCACACAATACACCTTTTATTTACAGTCCAGGGAGCATTTTGCTCTCACTCCCAACAGCACAATACAGTCCAAAGCACCAATATATAGCACAGGCCATTTTCTTTCCTTCTTCTTCGTCTTCTTCTTCTTCTTCCTCCTCCACCTCCTCTCCTCTCCTCTCCTCGCAAACTTCATCCACCTCCTCCTAACTCTGCCTCCCTAAATGGAGTGAGGTGGCTCCTTTTATTCAGCACCTTGGAATGCTCCAGGTGGTTCATCAGGATTACCTGGGATCACTAAGAGGTGTGGTGGAAATCCATTGAATGGCCCCCCCTGGTGGCCCCCACAGAACCCAATAGGGCTGCACCAAACTCCAGCTCCTAATGTGCCCTGCAGGAATCTGTGGTACCACAGCTACCCAGGAGGGCTGCCCTACAGCTTCCCAGGGGAAGTATTGCCTCAGCGAGCCTGTCTCCCCTGGTTTCTACATTCGATTGCCGACCCAGGCGGGTAATGGTCAAGGCTGCCCATCACTACATATATATATATATATATATATATATATATATATATATATATATATATATATATATATATATATATATATATATATATATATATATATATATATATATATATATATATATATATCTATATATATATATATATATATATATATATATATATATATATATATAGTAATCCCTCTCGATCGCGGGGTGCGTGCCCAGAACCCCCGTGATAGATGAAAATCCGCGAAGTAGAAACCATATGTTTGTATGGTTATTTTTATATATTTTAAGCCCTTATAAACTATCCCACACTGTTAACATTATTAGAGCCCTCTAGACATGAAATAAAAAAAAAGTTTAAACTGTGCTCCATGACAAGACAGAGATGACAGTTCTTTCTCACAATTAAAAGAATGCAAATATATCTTCCCTTCAAAGGAGTGCGCGCATCAGGAGCAGAGAATTTCAGAGGGAGAGAGAGAGCGCTCGCAAAGAAAAGCAAACAATCAAAAAATCAATACGTGCTTTTGTGCTTTTAAGTATGCCGAAGCACCGCGATAAAGCAGCATTTTTTAAAGGAGCGTCCGTATCTTCTAAGCAAACAGCCCCTCTGTTCACACCCCCTCCGTCAGGCACAGTGAATGTCAGAGAGAGAGAGAGAGAGAGCGCGAGATTATAGCAAACAATCAAAAAATCAATACGTGCTTTTGGGTTTTTAAGTATGCCGAAGGACCGCAATAAAGCGGCATCTTTTAGAGAAGCGTCCATATCGTTTGATGGAAATGAAAATGATCAACCTACAGAGCCCTGAATTCAATGACGCCCCAAAAATCAGAGTGAAAAAATTATGTGGCAGGCTAGTCCATTTTGCCAAAATTTAATTGCAGTAACTCAAAATTGTGCGCAGCACTTTGTATGGCCCCTGTGTTCTTGTATACATGCCTGACAACATCGGTGAATGCTTCTAATGAGATGACAGATGGTGTTGTGGGGGATCTCCTCCCAGATCTGGACCAGGGCATCACTGAGCTCCTGGACAGTCTGAGGTGCAACTTGGTGGCATTGGATGGACCAAAACATAATGTCCCAGAGGTGTTCTGTTGGATTTAGGTCAGGAAAGTGTGGTGGCCAGTCAATGGTATCAATTCCTTCATCCTCCAGGAACTGCCTGCATACTCTCACCACATGAGGCCAGGAATTGTCGTACACCAGGAGCCACTGTACCAGCATAGGGCCTGACAATGGGTCCAAGGATTTCATCCTGATACCTAATGGCAGCCAAGGTGCCTTTGTCAAGCCTGTAGCAGTCTGTGTGACCCTCCATGGATATGCCTCCCCAGACAATCATTAACCCACCACCAAACTGCTCATGCTGAATGATGTTACAGGCAGCATAATGTTCTCCATGGCTTCTCCAGACCCTTTCACTTCTGTCACGTGCTCAGTGTGAACCTGCTCTCATCTGTAAAAAGCACAGGGCACCAGTGGTGCATCTGCCAATTCTGGTATTCTATGGCAAATGCCAATCGAGCTGCATGCTGCTGAGCAGTGAGCTCAGGGCCCATTAGAGGACATGGGGCCCTTGGGTCACCCTCATGAAGTCTTTCTGGTTGTTTGGTCAGAGACATTCACACCAGTGGCCTGCTGGAGGTCATTTTGTAGGGCTCTGGCAGTGCTCATCCTGTTCCTCCTTGCCCAAAGGAGCAGATACTGGTCCTGCTGATGGGTTATGGACCTTCTATGGCCCTCTCCAGCTCTCCTAGAGTAACTGCTTGTCTCCTAGAATCTCCTCCATGCCCTTGAGACTGTGCAGGGAGACACAGCAAACCTTCTGGCAATGACACGTATTGATGTGCCATCCTGGAGAAGTTGGACTACCTGTGCAACCTCTGTAGGGTCCAGGTATCGCCTCATGCTACCAGTAGTGACACTGACTGTAGCCAAATGCAAAACTAGTGAAGAAACAGTCAGAAAAGATGAGGAGGGAAAAATGTCAGTGGCCTCCACCTGTTAAACCATTCCTGTTTTGGGGGTCATCTCATTGTTGCCCCTCTAGTGCATCTGTTGTTAATTTCATTAACACCACAGCAGCTGAAACTGATTAACAACCCCCTCTGCTACTTAACTGACCAGATTAATATCCCATAAGTTTCATTGACTTTATGCTATACTCTGATTAAAAAGTGTTCCTTTAATTCTTTTGAGCAGTATATATGTGTGTGTGTGTGTGTTTGTGTTGTCACACACATATATTTGGGAGTCAATCAAAGGGGTCAGAAAACGGCAATTCCATACCCGGCTTGTGGGCAGTGGATTGCACTGAATTTTCTCTCGACAGAGCAGACGTGGGAAATTCTGCCTGTCCCAGCCCGAGGATTTCACTTCCTGTCCCGCCCCGATGTCATCACTTCCTTTGAGTTACCTTATAAACATGCCATCATCCCTACCAAGACAGTTCTACTTTGGAGTTGAACCTATGCACAACCATTGTAATTTAAGCCCTTTTGCAGCCAGGGAAAGTACACGGGACGGCTGCCCCAAACCTTGTGTCCAGTCTTTTATTTCACAATGTATATGTATACAGTTGTGCCCATGAGGTTACATACCCTGCCAGAATTTAAGATATATCGGTCATTATTTGGAAAATATAAATAATCATGCAGATTTTTTTTTTATTTAGGGAGTGCGCTCAGGCAAAGCAATTTATTATCACATAATTGTGTGTGCCCTTTTTTACATCATAATGTGAATAACTGATAATAATAACTGAAATCACCCAAATGGGCCTGATCAAAACTTTACATACCCTTGAATGTTGGGGCTGATAATATACACACAAGTTGACACACACAAATCAAGGGTAATTAAGGGAGAGTGTCCAAACCTGTAACTTCTTTGATTGTAATCAGTGTCTGTGTATAAATATTCAAGTTAAATTCATGCAGAGCTGCACTGACTTTTCTGGATGCTGAGCCATCGGGAAAGCAAAAGAACTGTGAAAGGACCTGTGAGAAAAGTTTGTTGAATTGTATAAATCAGGAAAAGGATATAGAAAGATATCCAGAGATCTGAAAATGCCCGGCAGTAGTTTTCAAACTCTGATTAAAAAAAGTGAAAAGTTAGGGGTTGTGTTGTTACTAAGCCATGGTCAGGTAGATTCAAGCAAGATTTCTGCCACCACTGCCAGGATCATTTGTCGAGCCACAAAAAGAAAAAAACCTACAAGCCACTTTAGCTGAAATACGGGCATCTCCGCAAACAAGTGGTATTACTGTTTCAAGATGCACAGTATGGAGGTACTTGAACCAAAAATGGTCTGCACTACAACACCACAAAACAGCCCACTTACAATATGCCAAATAGCAACTAGACAAGCCTCAAGACTACTGGAACAAAGTCATTTACAGTGGTGAAACCAAAATTGAACTTTATGGTCACAATCATTAACGTTATGTTTGCAAAGGATGCAACAAGGCCCATGACGGAAAGTACACCATGCCTACTGTAAAGCCTGGAGGTGGATCTCTGATGTTTTGGGGGTGTGTGACCTACAGCGGCACAAGTAACTTACTGAAAACTGATGGTAAGATGAATGCAGCAGGTTATGGAATGGAGGACAACTTGCATTCATCAGTCGAGAAGCTGCACATGGATTGCACTTGGATCTTTCAACATGATAGGGATCCAAAACACAAGGCCATGCTGACCCTTTAGTGGGTACAGCAGAAAAAAGTGAAGGTGCTGGTGTAGCCATCACTGTCTCCTGGCCTCAATATCATTGAGCCACTTTGGGGAGATCTCAAACATGCAGTTCATGCCAGACAACCCAAGAATTTATAGGACCTGGAGGCTTTTTGTCATGTTGAATGGGCAGCACTACTACCTGAGAAAATCAAGAGCCGCATCCACAATTATCACAAAAGATTACATGTCATCATTGATGCTAACTGGGGCAATACACACTATTAAGAACAAAGGCAATGCAAACTATTGAACAGATATCATCTCATTATTTTCCTTATTACTAGGTTTTGTTTAATGTTTGTGCTACTCTATGATGCTTAACTTGGAATTAATTTTCTTCCATCCATCCATCCATTATCCAACCCACGATACCCTAACTACAGGGTCACAGGGGTCTGCTGCAGCTAATCCTAACCAACACAGAGTGCAAGGCAGGATCAAACCCTGGGCAGGGCACCAGCCTACCGCAGGATGGAATTAATTTAATTTTTTTTTAAATTGGATTCTGTTAAAAGTAAAAGAAATGTGTTTGCCTGATCAGTCATCTTGTCTTTAAAGTATGGAATACATCTTACAAATTCTGCCAGGGTATGTAAACTTATGGACACAACTATCTATCTATCTATCTATCTATCTATCTATCTATCTATCTATCTATCTATTATATAGTGCCTTATCTATCTATCTATCTATCTATCTATTATATAGTGCCTTATCTATCTATCTATCTATCTATCTATCTATCTATCTATCTATCTATCTATCTATCTATCTATCTATCTATCTATCTATCTATCTATCTATGACTGCTAGGATATGCCAACATTTTATGAGACCCTGCAAAAGAATAAGCTGATTCAGTACATGAGCAAATGAATGACACTTAATAGTACATACCTTATTATATTTGTTTTATATATATATATATATATATATATATATATATATATATATATATATATAGAGAGAGAGAGAGAGAGAGAGATAGATAGAGAGAGAGAGATAGATAGATAGACATATATATATAGATAGATAGATAGATAGATAGATAGATAGATAGATAGATAGATAGATAGATAGATAGATAGATAGATACACATATACTGTATATGCTGATAAACATAGAATATGACTACAATAGCTGTGGATATGAGCAAGTGTTCCTAGCCTGAGATTAGTGAAGAGCACAATAAAAAAAATTGAACTGATTTCATAAAAATTGCATTCACGTGGCCAATGTGACAGTCTGTCTGGCCTCTGAGTCCCTTGATTAATGGCTTAGTTAAGAAAATTGCCATAATGATCACTGTTATAGTTATAAGTTGTCAGGAGTTATTTTAAGTTAAGGAAGACTGAAGTTTCAAGGAAATATAGCAGTATCCACTGATCATGGCACCAGAGAATAACAACCTGTTGAATAAAAAGGAGAATTTCACCTTACTCTGTTTGTGTGACAATATTGGCCCTATAAAGCTTTGATAGACCAAGGCCCACACAGGCACTGTTCTTCCACAATTAAAGAAAGGGGCACATTATTTTTTTCTAATGAACAGGAGATGAGAGAGCATAAGACATAAATCTTTTAACAGGCAAGCGTCAAAACCAGCAAAACAACAAAAAAAAATGTCAGACCCCAAAACAAAAGCAGACATCAGAGACAAAAAACATATAAAGTCCTAACTCAATTAGATGCTAATTACAAAGACGCTAATTACACAGAAATAATAACTGCACACAAGTGTCAGCCTAATGATGTCACACCCAATGACAACTACCAGCAGCCATGTGGTGGTACTTTTTTTAAAAGCAACATGGACAAATTCTGTCTGAAAATGCAAACAATTTCGACACACATTAGTGAAAACAAAAGCCATAATGTAAGTGAAATGACAAGCACATTCTTAACATTTGGACATCCAATTGGACATTCAAGTCTGACTGATTGGACTGTCTATCAGTTGAACCATTGTCGTTAGGAAATAGTCAAAGCAGCTCCAGAAAAAGTAGAGCTTTGACATTTTAGAGTTGTTCCAGCCATGAGTGGTAGAGCTGATGGGCTACTTCTGATAACGTGTAGAATCCCAAATAGATCTGTATCTACTGAGTGAGATGGGTAGCTGCTTCAGGGTCCTTTGGTCACAGATCTCCATTGAACTGCCCTCAAAATACAGAGACTACATTGGTATACTCTTAAAAACAAAGGTGCCAGAGAGGTTCTTCAGAATGATGCCATAAGACAACCATTTTTTGTTCCCAACAGACCCATCTGCATGAAAGTTCCAGAAAAAAAAACTTTATTTATGTATTTAGATCCATTACAGGTAACCTAAGTAGCCACAAACAGATTTGTGAAATACCATTGTGTCATGTTTTTGAAAGGACTCTTGCTAAGTCCAGGTTTTCTTAATCTGTTAGTACCCTGCTAGGTACCATACCATACATTAGGAAGTTTTTAACGGCACAAACAACCAACTTTATATGCAAAGAATGCTTCTCAGATTAAAATGGTGCGTTATCAAGCAATAGTTCTATGAGGATCTGCACAACCCATTAAAGCTCACGAGATTTCCCTCTCTTTGACATTGTCCTCTCCTTTTGCTGGTGAAAGGCAGATCAAGTGAGTATTCAAAGTGTTTGTGCCAATGTCCTGCTGCTGTCTGATGCTGCTCCCAGTTTTTGAATTATAATGCAAATGTTGTCTACCTCTTCATCAAACAGTGAACTCACCTAATTAAGCTCAGGATGGCAAATACCAGAGTCTATCCCAACGTTATTAGTGTAGACAGGAAATAATCATAGATGGGGTTATTTATAACTATATCAGAAGTCAATATAACTGTATATGAAAATACATATTTATTAGTGTATACATAAAACATTTGAAATTACTTTTGAAATCACAAAAAAGAGCGGTCACAATGTAACGCTCGTGTATTTAATCCACTCGACTGCAGAAGTAGTAGCGTCAGCATATCAATCCACTCACTAGGGTAGGACATGCATTCACAGTTTTGCACAATATAAGATCATTTGGTTGGAAGCGCCTTATATATTTTTGACTAGGAATTACTCCCCACATAAAAAGAAAACTACAACATTTACTGCATTATTTACAGATTCTGTTTGCAGTTTTTAAACTTGGTTCCCATTCCCTCCGTACATCAACATTTTCTTCACACAGGGCCCCTGCTAATCTTATTGACAGTTGTCTAGACTTTAACCAGACCTTGGGATATCATGGTGTGTAAGTAGCTGCACATTGCCAACAATTTTTCTGTACTCTCGCTGCAATTCAGTCTATCTTTGTAAGCTGGGGGTGGAATGTGGCTGAGTGTGGGGACCCAAAAAAATTACGGTTTGTCTTAATATAAGCAGTAATAATATGCATAGTCGTAAAAGTCGGGGGTGAGGATCTAGCTCACTGCTTTGTGGTGCACCCTGGGTAATACTAAAGAGCTAGAATGATTGGCTGCGAGACCATCTTTAAGGATCTCCTGGCTATTATTCAACACATGGTGAACAACACACAGGAAAGCCCTTCGAGTGCCATTTGACAAGAAATATTGGAAATGTTGTTCTCATTTGGGCATTAAATGTTAAAGGAATGGATGGAGTGTTAGTCTGTTGCAGAATGTGTCACACAAAAACACTCACAGTAGTATAGAGATGTGAACAAAGGACATGCAATCATGTAATACATTTACAATCATATAAGGTAAGTTTATAGTTTTCCATATCTATCTATCTATCTATCTATCTATCTATCTATCTATCTATCTATCTATCTATCTATCTATCTATCTATCTATCTATCTATCTATCTATCTAAGTCAGTTTAGCCTATCCTGGTTATCTATATAATATATATATATATAATATATATCATATATTATATATAATATAATATATAATATATATCTATATATCCTGGTTGCAATATATAAATCCATCATACAACGCTGTTATACATCCATCCACACTCACTCATATGGGCCCAGTTGCCTACCAAATCAGTCAGACTATCCCAACAGGACTAAGAAATGTCCTGAAGGCAGGAACCAACTGTGGATGGGGTGCCAATCTAAATGTGTTTTACATTTTTTTTGGGAGGTATTGTGACACATCCCTCAATATAAAGACTTAATTCAGTGAAACAATTCTAAAATACCAAGACCCCCCACCCCCCCAACCTTCTGATATGCAGCCCTTGCTCTTTCTTCTTTAAAGACAAGTCTACTGGAAATAATGAGCTACCACAGTGGGAGTCTCGTGTTTAACTACAGAAGGCCTCCACGAGCGGCAATCAGACACAAATTGAGACGTTGTGCACACTGCTGTCACGCTGAGACCGGCAGTGTATTGCAGATGGCTGAGTTGCCGGCATCTAGTGGCCCACTCCAGCGCGTTACAAAAGCATTTGCCAGGATCGAGCCCTGCCTCCTGCCTGGGTGGCCGTCCTTCACGTGAAAACCTAGTTTATCATTTGGTGACCTTGAAACATCCTGCAATCTCCCCTGTCGGTCCCCCACCACGTAATAAGAGAGGAAATGGGAGCGCAGGCTCACGCAGTGGAAAGATCAAATTCCAGTCGGCACTTAACTACTAGTTTCATGTGCAGCCCTCGAGGAAAGAGATGCAAGTCTGAAAAGAGATCACAGGTTCCAGCGGCTTTGTGACACAAGCTCCCTTTTCTCTCTCTTTTTTTTTTATTCTTAAGGACGTCTTGGCTTATTTCTTAGTATTGGACTTGTTTTCGAGTCTCGATCCACAATTTATTATTTCTCCATCCAAGTATGCTCAGTAGAGTTCAGTGGCAGAGGCCTCTAGTTGCCTCTGCCTTTCTTAGCTGAAACATGACCTCTAGGGGTCGCCATTGTTTGTCAGCCCATACACACTGCTGACAGTTTATCAGCTTAGTGGGAACTCTGGTATGCAGGCCAGCAGCAAAGCCCAGGTGCACACTTTATATTGTCGTCAAATTCCTAACTCCACTCTACAACACATGGTGATACACTAAACATGGCATGATTTTCTATTTAAATTTCATAAGATTAAAAAAAAAATGTTTTATAAAAAGAGTTGATACAGAAGAGTTCATTTTTACGAACCCGACTGATGGGTTAGGCCACCATTGGGGATTTGTATGGGGTTGCAAATTCACCAATTGTAACAACCAGCTTGATAACCAGTAACACAATCTGCCATTCCTAATAACCACCAATGACTCTGTGATCAATCAAATAAAAACCATCATAACTGCCTCTTGTGGATGAAAGCACCACTCGGGTTTCTCAGGAGTATCCTCATGTCTTCAAGTCATGAACTTGGGAGTTTCTTCAAACAAAGTCCAAAAAACTGTTGCAAAAAGCCCAACTAGAGGAAAGGTCTGTCAACCTGTCACTACACTGGTTGCCTGTGTCATTCAGGATTGACTTTAAAATACTGCTTATGGTTTATAAATCCTTAAATAATCTCGCTCCAT
Organism: Polypterus senegalus; assembly: GCF_016835505.1. Classification (NCBI taxonomy): domain Eukaryota; kingdom Metazoa; phylum Chordata; class Cladistia; order Polypteriformes; family Polypteridae; genus Polypterus; species Polypterus senegalus. The sequence continues at coordinate 32,994,168 of NC_053159.1, forward strand.
CTTATATATCGGAATGTCTGACACGTTGTATTCCAAATCGTAACCTTAGATCCTCCTTATAATTCCAAAAGCTAAACTTAAAAGAAGTGGTGAGGCGGCCTTCTGCTGTTATGCACCTAAAATCTGGAATAGCCTGCCAATAGGAATTCGCCAGGCAAATACAGTAGAGCACTTTAAAACACTACTGAAAACACATTACTTTAACATGGCCTTTTTATAACTTCACTTTAACTTAATACTGATACTCTGTATGTTCAATTCATCACAATAACTATTCATGGTGGCTCTAAAATCCGTACTGACCCCTACTCTCTCTTCTGTTTCTTTTTCCGGTTTCTTTGTGGTGGCGGCCTGCGCCACCACCACCTACTCAAAGCATCATGATGCACCAACATTGATGGACTGAAAGCCACAAGTCAACATGACCATCATCATCAGGTCCTTCCATGAAAACCCTAAATACAAAGAGGACTGTTTGACTTATGTTAGGTAGATTGCCCAGAGGGGACTGGGCGGTCTCGTGGTCTGGAACCCCTACAGATTTTATTTTTTTCTCCAGCCTTTGGAGTTTTTTTTTTGTGTTTTGTCTGTCCACCCTGGCCATCGGACCTTACTCTTATTCTATGTTAATTAATGTTGACTTATGTTTATTTTTTATTGTGTCTTCTATTTTTCTATTCATTTTGTAAAGCACTTTGAGCTACATTTTTTTTGTATGAATATGTGCTATATAAATAAATGTTGATTGATTGATTGAACCTTTGGTTTGTATGATAAAAGAGCAAACAAATAAAATAAAAGATTTCTTATCAAAAATGCTCTGTAGCACACAAGTTCCAAGGAGCACAAAAGACCCAGAAAGAATGGCCTTAACGCATTAGGCAATCCACTGCCAAACAAGTCAGAAAAATACACATCCAAAAAGAAGTCGAGAAATTGATTAAAGAGGCAAAATAATCCAGAGAATCACCAACAAATCAAAACAACTCCCCAACACCCAGCGCATACAATGTACCACAAGGCACTGGGTGTTTTCTCAGCCTTTAATGGGTTGAGGGCAGTCCCTTGATGGAGATGGACTGGTGGCCCCACCTCTTGGGGAACCACCCACAAAATACATAGAAAACAGCAGAAGCATGGACACATAGAAATTAAACAGTACGCTAAACTAAGAAAAAACAGAATAATGCAAACAGCTAAAATAAATAACAATTTCAATACAAACAAATTAATCAAACATGAGCAAAAAAGACATAGCAAAAGGAATCTGAACACCAGAGGCCTCATTCATAAAGCAGAAAAAGAGGCTTGAAATGTGCGTACACAACTTCCCATGAAAACATTGGGATATATAAAAGAAGAATCAATTGGGGAACACCCATATACAGTATGTATGGCAAAACTGACACATGCCTATGCAGCATTTTTGAGAAACTGGGAAATATCCGTCCGTCCATCCACCCATGATGAAACTTGTATATAAAGTTCACGGTGGTGGTGGCTGGACTCTGTCCTGGGCAGCACTGGACATTTAGCGCCTTAGTTATCTGGCTCTAATAAGCTCCAAAAATGCCGAGAATGCTGTTGAGACTTTAACTGCACATCATTTTGAAGGTTTACTAATCTATACTAATAAAAGGCAAATCCCTCACTGACTCACTCACTCACTCACTCACTGACTGATTCACTGACTCATCACTAATTCTCCAACTTCCCGTGTAGGTAGAAGGCTGAAATTTGGCAGGCTCATTCCTTACAGTTTACTTACAAAAGTTGGGCAAATTTCATTTTGAAATTCTACACGTAATGGTCATAACTGGAAGCTATTTTTTCGTCCATATACTATAATAGACTTCTGCTCGATGCCCGTGGGAGGCGGAGTTACGCCTCCCACGTAATTTAGTGCCTGTCCATATAAGGCCGTCCGTCAGCAGCAATCCAATAGAAACACTGCCACTAAATATTCACGGGTGAAGGACTGTGCTTATGCAGAGGAAGATGAGATGGTCAGGGTGGTGTTTGGCATAAACTCAGTGAAACTGCGAGAGAAACTTTTAAGTGCCGGGTCTTAGCTAACATTAAATACAGCCGTGGGGTGGAAAAAGTCAAAGTCCCGCTAAAGGAAGACAGTGTAAAAAAAAACAGTGTTTGCAGTTTGTCACGTCTCAGATAAAGAGGAAGACAAGCTGTTTATTGATGCGGTAAGAAACGAATCGATGAATGAAACCTGTTATCTTTACGATTGACAAACACGGAATGTAACTTGAACACAACACATCCTACAAATACGAACCTGATTGAAAGAAATAATGATAATCAAATCCTTGATAACAGCAACACTCATAACACTCACAAAACAATTACTGTATATTGACAGTCATGTTACGTTATATTTAAAATGTTCCCTTTTTCTTTTCATAACTTCTTTAACACACTACTTCTCCGCTGCGAAGCGCGGGTATACTGTATATATATATATATATATGTATATATATACCCTGATCTGCATACTCTCAAATAGACAAACCACACGCCGTGGCGCAATGGTAGAGGCTTTGCCTCTAGCGCCGACGTCTGAAGTTCGATTCCCGAGAGGGGGTGCACTGAGTATGTATGTGCGCTTCCCGATTTATTTTAGCCTCGCATCCCCTTGGTTTGAGATGTATGAAAAAATATGCGGTTAACGCAGAAAGACAGATCACCAATTGCAGCTTTATGAATAATGAACACTTTATTCGCCATCAATGATTGTTTTGGTAAAGCCATACTCAGTGTATTCATTAGATGAACGGTAAAAAGTAAGAGCGAGGGGAGGGTGACTTATTGAGGCACGCAGGCGAAACCATAATAGCACGCAGGCTCGATGCGTCGGTGCACGTTAACTCGATCTGAATTGCGCGATCACATTCGAAAAAATATATCTTTTCAAGTTCTATTTAGTCGACACAAATATCTTTGGTTGGAATGTAAGGCGAATTTACTCTTTACATTTGTATGGTGAAGAAAAATTTATGCAATGATGCCTACATTTAACTTACATTCCTACCAAAGATACTTCTGTTGACTAAATAAAAATTCCTTCTATTTAAAATTTAAATAGAACTCGAACAGATACGATAGTTCATAATATCCACGCAGACTTGCACGTAAGAGTGGGAGTCATCTGTTTTAACAAACAGCGTATTGCACTCACACGAAATAGCCTGCCCATTTAATTATTTAGGAATGGATAAATAAATTAAGATTTTGTACAAATAATGTTTTTCATTTTTCTTCCTTGATGGATTCTGGCACCCCCAGCAACAGTTGCTCCCACCCCATAAAGTGTGTGTATATGTATATATGTATATATGTAGATATGTGTGTGTGTATATATATATGTGTATATGTGTATATGTATATATGTATTGATATGTATATACTGTATATATGTTTATATGTGTGTGTGTATATATATATATATATATATATGACAGCAACACTCATCACTCACAACAGTGACAAAACAATTACATTGACAATCATGTTACGTTATTTTCAATATGTTTCCTTTTCTTTTTCATTACTTCTTTAACACGCTACTTCTCTGCTGCGAAGCGCGGGTATTTTGCTAGTATATAATAAAATACAATGTCTCTCTGTCTGTCTGCTTTTCATGAGAGAACTACTTAACGGATTTAGATTGAGTTTCTTTCTATAATTTGCTTGACCATTCTGGTTGATTTTGCGATTTCTCTCATTTTGCTGTGTATCATAGTTTGCTTGCGGTACCGATTATTTTGCGTGAATCCGAGAAACACGCAATGGGGAATGTACCTTAACTCCGCTTAGCTAGCGAACAAGAGAACAATTGAATTCAATTTTATTTGATACTTAAAATAAAGTGTTAGTTAGGTCTTGATGAGTTTAAGTCTGGGTATTCTCTTAAGTGTATGCCACATTGAAAAGATAGATTGTAATTCAGCATTATAGATCGTGATTTTCTGTTAAAAGAATCATGATATGATTTTTGGGAATCTGACTAATCAAGTTTTCAAATTTATGTGGGATTCATTAGCCCTTTGGCGAACTACTTGGAAAGGGGTGGCGAGCTATCGGTAGCTCGCGAGTGATGTGTTGGAGACCCCTGTAATAGACACACCTTTGGCAGCCATGCTAGCCGTGTGTTCAGGTTTCTATCCACTTTGCACATCTGGCCATGTTTCCCCAGTCTTGTTTGCAGGACTGCTTAGCTGTTAGGTCGCATTGTGATGGTGAGTGAACAGCCATTGATTTGTAAGTCCAGCCACAAATACCCAAGAAATGACTCACCGACTACACCACCCAGTAAAGTAAGGGAACTGGGACCCAAAATAAACTAAACTCCAAAGTGCTGCTAAGCCTCACAGATGGCGCAGTGGTAGTGCTGCTGCTTTGCAGTACGGAGACTGTGGAAGATTGTGGGTTTGCTTCCTGGTTCCTCCCTGATGTGGATAGCGCTTTGAGTACTGAGAAAAGCGCTATACAAATGTAATTAATTATTATTAAGCACAGGTTCTTTTATATACAGGGATGAGCAACCACCACATCGGATAGACAATCTTTTTAAACAAAAAATAAAATTTTTAATAAAAAAAAAATAAAAACACAATCCCAAACATCTAAACAGAATAAATCAAAGTCCAAAGTAGCGCTTGCAAAGATACTCTCAACTACGTCGAAACCCGGCCAGCATGAAGTCAATTGGCCACACCGGTCAGATAATTCCCCCGATCTCTTCTCACTCACTGCACTTCTCTCCTTCACGCTAGTCATACCGTCTGTCCTGGATCCTGTCAATTTAAGGCAATGCACCCGCTGCTCATATCTGGCGTAAACCGATCTCCTTCAACTATCTGCGCTCCTTTGGAGCAGCCGAAAGCAGCACTCTCTCTCAGGGTACTGCACACAAAACCCCCAAGTTCAAGCCAGAGTCCTGCCTCCTCCAAACACTGCTGGCTGATTCTTTAAAGTAGAAGTCCTGCCTCCCAATTAGTCATAATCCGGAACACACGACACAGGCTAAATTAAATCCCAAAGTGATAGTGGTGAATGTCACTCCAAAAAAAGAATACAAGAAACACCAACACCATAACTTAGTGAGAAAACTAAAAAAACTAATTTGAAATAATCTCCTCCTTACCATCCAATAATATAGTGACAAAAATTATAAAACATATTTAAATAATCATCCCACACAATATCATTAAAGAAAAAAAAAACTCCAACAAAGAAAAATACTACACAAATCCTTCACATCTCCCCTGCGTCACACATATGCCTTTTGGAAAACTCTAGCCGAGATGTCCTGTGTAGTTTTTCTCTTTGCCACTCCTCCATAAAGTTGTGACTGGTAAAGCACCGGGGCAACAGTTATTGTCTGTACAGTGTCTTCAATCTGAGCCGCTGCAGCTTGTCCCTCCTTCAGAGACATCACAGGTCTCTTGGTGGCCTCCATCACTAGTCTTCGGCACGATCACTCAGTTTTTGTGGATGGCCTGCTCTGTGCAGGTTTACAGGTGTGCCACACTCCTTCCACATCTTAATAACTGATTTGACTGAACTCCAAAGGATATTCAGTGACTTTGGATATTTTCTTGTCTCCATTCCTTGACTTGTACTTTTCAGTCACCTTTTTGTGGAGTTACTTGGTGTATTTCCTTTGTTTTGATTTTGAAGCTTAGGCCACCATACTGACTTACCAGTTGATTCTCATGGAACTAATTCTTTGGCTTCTAAAACCATTTGGCTGCAGCAGCGATGATGTAGTTGATTTCTATTAAAGGAGGTGAATACTTATGTGATCAATTATTTTGTGTTTTATATTTATAACTAGCAGAATACCCGTGCTTTGCAGCGGAGAAGTAGTGTGTTAAAGAAGTTATGAAAAAGAAAAGGAAACATTTTAAAAATAACATAACATGATTGTCAATGTAATTGTTTTGTGACTGTTATGAGTGTTGCTGTCATGAAGGATTTGATTATCATTATTTCTTTCAATCAGGTTCGTATTTGGAGGATGTGTTGTGTTCAAATTATATTCCGTGTTTGTCAACCGTTGTAAAGATGGCAGGTTTCATTCATCGAAGTGTTCACTACCCAAATCAGTACTTGTGAATGTAAGATGTTTAACAGGCATTCCCTGTATTAAGTTGTGGATTTACCTGTGAATATTTAGCGACAGCGTGTCTATGAATGTAATTTAAACTTAAGCTTTACACCTTGCTTTCCTACTGATATGTCTACAAAGGCTTGTTCAGATTCAGAGGGTTGTTCCTTTCCTACAGCATCAATAAGCAGCTCGTCTTCCTCTTTATCTGAGACATCACACGCTGCATGCACAGGTTTACCTTTCCCAGTCCTACAAAGTCAGTTCACATCAGCTGTGTTTGTACTAGCGTCTTCTCATTAAAATTGTATCTCGTGAATATCGTATTCGTCGTATGCATGAGAAACGCCAGCGGCAGCGTCTCTATGAACTTAATTTAAACTTAAGGTTTACACTGTGCTTTCCGCAGTAGCTGCACTTATGAATATGCTTGTATGCGTCACTCGCTTCATATTCTTTTGCTGCCTTCTCAATTGTGTAATGCGTTTTTTGAACAGGTTTCATTCATCGAAGTGATCACTACCCAAATCGGTACTCGTGAATTTAAGATGTTTAACAGGCATTCCCGGTATTAAGTTGTGGATTTGCCTGCAAATATTTAGCGACAGCGTGTCTATGAACGTAATTAAAACTTAAGCTTTACACCTTGCTTTCCTATTGATATGTGTCCATCTCATATCCATTTGCATAAGCACAGTCCTTCACCTGCGAATATTTAGCGGCAGCGTGTCTATTGGATTGCTGCTGACGGACAACCTTATATGGGCCGGCACTGAATTACGTGGGAGGCGTGACGATGAGGGACGCAACTCCGCTTCACACGGTGACTGAGCTGCAAGCTATGGCTGTATACAGTGTATGTACATAAGTAGGTTCCAGTTATGACCGTTACACGTAGAATTTCGAAATGAAACCTGCCTAACTTTTGTAAGTAAGCTGTAAGGAATGAGCCTGCCAAATTTCAGCCTTCTACCTACATGGGAGTTAAAGAATTAGTGATGAGTCAGTCAGTTACTGAGTTAGTCAGTCAGTCGGTCAGTGAGGGCTTTGCCCTTTATTAGTATAGACTAGCAAAATACCCACGCTCACAGCAGAGAAGTAGTGTCTTAAAGAAGTTATGAAAAAGAAAAGGAAACATTTTAACAGAAACGTAACATGATTTTCAATGTAATTGTCTTAGGCTTATTTTAGTATTGAGAGTGAATTTGATGATTGTAAAGACTTTAATTTATGATTGTAAATGTTATGTATGAGAAATTAACATTTTTATGATGTAAGGATCTCTTTGTAAACGATGTTTGCAGTTCTGCCCTCGGGCTGTAAAATGACCAAGCTGTCTGCTGAGCTTACTCTTGAGCATACAACGTACAGTTGGTCATGTGAGAAGCAATCTTGTGTCAAAATTTTTAGTGTCTGGCCCTGTGACTTATTTATTATCATAAAGAAGCAGTCCCTTACTGGAAATTGGAGGTGTTTGAATTTGAATGGGAGGTCAGAGGGTATGAGAGGGATGCGTGGAATAAATATAGTCTCCCCTGAGCCAGTTCCAATGAAGATAGTTGCCTCAATGAAGTTCTTGTGCAGAGATTTGATCTGAAGCCTGGTGCCGTTACAAAGGTTTGGTGGTTGTAAGTTTCGTAGTAACATAATTGGTGCGCCGACCTTCAAAAGTAGAGTATGCGGAGGCATACCTGGAGGATTAATAGTGTGAAGAAACTAAATGAAAAGGCAGGAGTCACCAGAAGGAAGATGTAAAGCAAGGCGAACAATAACAGGCTTGAAGCGGTGGACTAAAGAAGAAGGGAGCAGTAAGCACGACAAACAGCTGAGGAAAGTAAGAAACGAGTTAGGCGGCACATGAGCGTGGGATGTCGTTAATGTACTGTATAAAGGTAGGGAGCCAACCACATGGTAGGTACGCGGACAGCGTTCATGCGGAAAAAGGAATGGGGACCGGTGGCGGCCCTTGTGCGTCTCTGCCATGAAATAAATTGTCTGTTAGCGGAAATAAGGAATGAAACCGCCAAAAGAAGAAGGCAGTTCCAAAAGTTTCTTACAGCATAATGGTGAAAACTGGCAAAAAGAAGAAGTTATTTCTGAAAGTTCGTTACGGGGCACATACTTAACGTTTGTAAGTACAGTGTAAAGGATGAGCATTGGAAATTTGGGCTTCCTACATATATTGGAAGTCACAGAAATAGTGAGGGCAGGTTTCCGCTATCTATATATACATATTAGGGGTACACCCATTTCCCCCCTTTGGGTGTTGCAATAGGACATGAAACATACCTAAATTTTGTAAGAACACTGTAAGGAATGAGCATGCGAAATTTCGGCTTCCCACCTATATGGAAAGTGGGAGAATTAGTGAGTCAGTGAGGGCTTTACTTTTTATTTGTACAGATTTAGACCATTTTGCAGAGAGCTGTTATTGATCTAACGTTAAAAAGTATTTTTGTGTTGTTCTATGTCAAAAAGCCAAATTAAATCTGTTGTGATTCAGTGTTGTATAACAATAAAATGTGAAACTTCCAAATGGGTGAATACTTTTTCCCAGTGACCCCCGATGCAACTGTCCAGTCAACACTGTCCGTAGTATTTTATACTGGTGCTGTTTACCACCATTTTTGCTCAACCAGTTATTCTTCTTTGGAGCTCTAGAATGTTAAATTTGATATTTCTTTGTGTCAGACATAATGCCGTAGCTAGTGCTGCCATTTCATGTCTAGGTTTTCCATGACATACAATTTAACATTAAAGAACTGCAAAACTTAGCAAAAAAATACATTTTATTAAGATTCACTTTGACTTTGCATTATTGTATCACTCCACGCACAGCCACAAAATGCCACTTTTGGCTTCTATTTTATTTTATATAATGAAATAAGATGTGGGGTCAGCATTATGTGACAATTCGAGTAATTCAGGTTAACTACTTTATCTCTGAATTGTTCAATTGGGAGCTAAGATCTGGAAGTGCGTTCATGCGAAATGGCTCATATTTCTCATGGCGTGTGAACACAGCATCAGCGTGTTTGTTTTATGAGTCTCGCTTCCCCTCTCATGTGCACTTAGCATTTGCCTGCTATTCTCTTTAGAGCTGTACTTGTGTGTTTCTTTTGTTCTTTCTGATGGTTAACTTCCTTTCTTACCAATGGACAAACTGCAAAACAGCCAATAAGAATAGTTAGGCCACCACCCATCTACCCCATTTAATTGTTTTGGCAAAAAAACCCACATATAGTGCTTCTGTGTTCATTAGCAATATCAAATTCAGAGCCAAATCAGCCAGCTTTAAAAGACAGACAACAAGATGGGTTAAAGGGAGCTCCGTCTCTTTTACCGTTTGCTTTAAGAATGAGCCACCATTTTGTGGGAGTGCTTCATTTTTATAGTGTCCAGGCCGGAAGGAGCAGTGCCACCTGGGCATTAGGGGGCTGTTTGTCGTAACTGGGGAGGGGAAAGAAGACAGTGTTAGCATCAGCTCTGCTGAAACATCGACAGAGCCAGGAAGATAACCCCCAGTGCACATGTGTGACACCCTTGTTACTTTCTAAGTAGCCAATTAATGAACCTAAAGGAACAATTTCAGGTAGAAGGAGAACAGAGAAGGAGTAAGCTAGTGTGGGTTTTGTATTGATTAAAATGAAGTTCTGTACTTTAGAGAGAGTGGAAACATGTTGGTTGAATATGCAGGTAAGCATTTCACTGTACTCTGTACACATGACAGTTTGACTGCTACTATGCGACTGGTTCTGAACTTCAGCTTATTCACTTTCTTTGTGGAACTTGCATGTTCTGGTTGTGTTTATATTGATTTATACTACAGCAATGAAGCATTTCAAGAGGCTAGTCAAGAATTACATTGGCACTTCACTGCCAAAAGAACTGGATCTATTCAGTTTGCACATCACTCCAGTAGATCCACGATTCCATCACCTGGATCATACATTCAGTACCAGCCCAGCTGAACAAGAGGAGAAGGAATTATGTGTGAATACTCTTTATAGACTATAGTTCAGCATTTAACACAATAAATCCCTCTAAGTTCATCAACAGGTTTAGGGACCTCCATCTGAACACTTCATTGTGCAGCAGAGTTTTTAACTTGACAGGCAGATCCCAGGTGGTTTGAGTGAATGGCCACACCTCATCATCCCTCAGTTTCAGCACAGAGGCTCCACAGGGTTGTGTTCTGAGTCCTCTGCTGTACTCCCTTCATACATATGACTGCATGGATACACAGGATCCTAACAGGACCCTGTGGTAGGATTAGTATCTAAAAACAATGAGCAGACATATCTGGATGAAGGGGAGGGTCTGTCACACTGATGTCAGGACCACACTCTTGTCTCTCTATTTATTGTACTTCAGTGAAGATGGTGGACAGTTTTAGATACCTCAGTATCCACATAACCAAGAACTTTACTTAACTAATTCAAGCACATCAACACATTCATGAAGAATGACAATGTCTTTACCATCTCAGATGCCTCAGGGATTTTAGGATACCCTCCTATTGCTAAGGAACGTCTACACATCCACCTTTGAAACTATGGGTGTGCAATATTGGCAAAAAAATATAATTCAATATTTTCTGGTACTTTACATAATTAGACAATTATACATACTGATCGAGCTTAGTCTTGTTAATAGGATATTAATAGTAGCTTACTAATGAAATTAATAGAAATAACAGTTAAGGAAAACACATCTTATTTATTTACTTAAAACTGAAGAAAAATACACAAAAACATTAAAATCACTAAAGTATTAGTGAGATCAAACACTGCAAGTATGAAAAAACCATTTCTAAGTGACCTACAGGATTTACACAAAAGACCAACACAATTTCTATAATGAGAGCATTTTAAACAGACACTTTCTCTTAATTTAAGCATAATATGCATCCAAAGGGAATAAAATAGTAATCAAAATTGAACTACAGGGCATGAACATTACAGTATGGATAAACATAAACTGCTCTGCTGTAAGATGAACTGTGCAGTACACAAGCAAGCACAAAAATCTAACATGCTGTACTATAGTTTAAAAATCCAAAGTTCTGTCAAATACTGCACAAAACTTTAACATTTGTAAACAAGTTCTGTCATACATGATACAAAAAAAAACAAACCTATAACATTTTTAAAAATATTACTAACTTCACAGTCTGCCCAATATTGCACAAAGATATCAATAAGAATAAAGCAATTACAAAATTCTAGTGAGGATACTTCAAGTTGTGTGACAGAAACACCAGTTTGTCCACAGCATCTGACTTCAGAGCAGCACAGTTACCTGTTACAAGTTTCCTCCGGTGCTGAAAACCCTCAGAAGGGCTGCTGGAAGCAAGACTGCACAGGTACGTTTTTGCAAGTTTCCCCAATTTGGGGAAATGTACTTCTTGTATTTTCCACTACTCAAATGGACTTACATCACTGCTCGCCTCTGGTATCATCAAGTATCTCGAAATCTCTTTTTTAGTGGCAGTGTGAAGAGACTTACCTGCTCTGAATTCCTGTGCTCCCTTCCTTGTGTCATCACCTACTCCAACATCTGCATCCAAAGGGGTGGGATGGAGCGGGTCGAGGAGGCGGGATCTGTGTGCGTGTTTTAAACAATGAAAGAATTATTATTATTATTAAGTAAAAAAATGTGCATTGGAATCGAGGACCCCCAACCAAGACGGCTTGCAAAATAAAACGTGCCTAATAAGCATATGCTTGTTACAGAAATAAAAATAATCCATTTGAATGCATTACATAATTTGTTCAAATGGATTAATAATTTGTTTGAATGGTTTTTTTTTTTTTTGCCTGACACCTACGGGACTCCATACTAGATCAATTTCACTTAAATTGCATTTTATAGAGTATTGGCCATGCCAGCTCCATGTGCCGTGACTCATGCATCTCAATCTCAGTTTATTACCTGCAGTGGTTTCAACTGTGTTCAATAACATTTGTCGTACAATTACAGGAAAAAAGGCAATTGATCTCGACACAAAAATAAAGGTGATCAATCGGTATGAGGAAGGAAAGAAAGCGAATGAGACAGCATGCGACTTTAAGTTATCCCATATAGAAGATCAGACCGGCTACAGATGGACACTAAGACACAATGTCCGAAAACACACACATTTTATTGTTCCTTGGCACAGCACAATGCACACAGTGCACAAACCCCACAATAATGCGGACTCCTTTTCTCTCAGTCCCCTCTCTTTCCTGCCTCCCAACTCCAGCTCCCCAAGTGGAGTGAGGTGGCCTCTTTTATACTGCGCCGGGAAGTGCTCCAGGTGCTCCTCGATCAAGTTCCGGCAGCACTTCCAGGTGTGGCAGAAGTGCTTCATGGGAATCCAGCTCCTCTTCTGGCATCACTTCCAGGTGTGGCAGAAGTGCTGCAGACCATGGCTCCGGAACTGTCCAGGCACAGATGTAAGCCAGGGGGGCTGCCCTCATGTGTCCCAGGGGAGGTACTGCTGGTAATATGTCCACTCCCCTGGTCCTCTCCTCACAAAGGTGTCCCAACCGGACAAGGTCCCCGGCCGTCTATCACACGCATTATAACCGGTGTTCACTGCAGGTGCTGTACTGCCCTGCTCAGGCTTTGAATGCGGTTAACCTCCGAAGCTTCTGCATTGTGGCTCACAATGTGCCTCTTTGTGCAAACCACCATGAAGGGGTAATGAAGCCACATGGAACTCCTTTATCTGTTAATGTTTATTATTAACAGGCTGAAATGTTAAACAGAAAACTTTGCTGGTGCAATTCCTCCTCTCACAGTTAACACAATGAACACTGGGAGAGGTAAACACTGATGACGTAACCTAACATAGTCATAAAGGCATGTCATACTCGATAATTTCATCTGATACATCGTTAAAACAACAGTTAAGATATTAATGTAGATGATACATATTGCACACTCCTAACTGAACGTGTCCTGACAGAAAGTATTATTGTCTTGCTTGAAAACAACACTCAGCAGGACAGGAAGGCTCTTCAGAGATCGTTTGCAGTCAGTCCAATGCATCACTGGGTGCACATTCTCTAACTTCTTAGGACATCTCCACCAAGTGATGATAGACAAGGGCAAAGAAAATTATCAGTGACACCAGCCATCCCAACAATGACCTCTTCTTTGTGCTGTGATCAGGGAAACACTATGGCTGCCTGAACACCAGCTCAGAGAGACTGAGGAGGAACTTTTGTCCACAGTCCATTTGCATCCTAAATGAATACAAGGTCTAGAACTACATGATGCCCTGTTGTTAATTCACTTAGTTATTATATATTTTTATAATATAATGAATACAATTGCTGCCATTTAAAATTGTCATTTTTGTTGATATTTATAAAGTCATGCACTGTTGTGTATTAATAATTGGCCTTTTATTTCTATTGAATGCACAGTCTTGGAGTTTAGCAAATAAGCCCTTCACGACATTCTCTACTGTGTGTATAATTGTATGAGACAAATAAAATCTGATTTGACTTCATTGGTGATTTGATTTTGGGCCATTGTGAACATTTCTGAAAGTGTGCCTGCCATGGACTGACACCCTGCCCGGGGTTTGTTCTTGTATTTTTCCCATTGATGCTGGAGTTGGCTCTGGATCCCCATGACCCTAAAATTGGAATTAGTTTTTCAGTTAATGGACAGATGAATTTGTCAGTTTTCTTATGTTCTGTTAACAATGCAGCTTAGGATCTTTCTAATCCTTTTTGGCTCATATTTGTCCTTCAATAGAAGTTATGTCCTACCCTCATTGTCAGAAAGTATCTTATTTCTCCGCACCGTATTATCAAGTTTATTATTGCTTTCTGGGACAAAACCTGTTTTTATTGGATTTTTGCTTCACCGGTGGCTCGCTGTCACGTGTTCTTTTATTATCCTTTGGTTGCTGGTCACCTAATCACAGGGAGTGGACAGTTCTGCAGTTGTGCCCTTATCTTTCAGTCTTTTAAAGCCCACTGCCTTTCAGTGGCAGTTTGAAGGTTGTAACACTACACATCCTTATCTTGAAAGTGTCGGACTAAAATTAAAATGGATTAATGGAGAAGCAGTGCATCAGCAGATTAGTATCACCCCCCACAGCACAGATGGCCTTCAGTTTTATCTAAATACACACTAAGAATTTTGTCTCCTTGCAGAAGTCGGAGAGCAATTGGGCCAGGAGTTTTGGGACTGAGGGACTCCGCTTCTGCTTGCATGGCGAGGCAGCTTGTGATGTCTCGACACCTAAGACAATCCCGTCTTGATGTGTGGGCCCCTTGGACTTTGGTGTCTCAATTTCTTAGAGTGTAAGACGCTAACAGATGTCAGATCTTCGACATCCGACCTGCTGGTGTTGAGGCCATGTTTCATGGTGATGGAGGGGTGAGCCTTTACAGGCCCTCCAGAGACCCTTACATCTTGACAATGTCACTTGTTTGTATTTGCTTGTGGAATTCCATTTCTAGGCTTGTGCTGCCGTCTTTATTCATCTGTTGTGATGGTAATACATGTGGACCTGAACAGGTACGTCCAGGGGGTGACAGTTTTCCCCAAGGTTAATAGGTGGTTAGGTTAGCATTAAGTTTGAAAAAGTAGAGGTGAAATGGAGTACTGCTGGATGAGGAAGGACTGGCTTACTTACCTCTAGTGTCCCATACTACAGATTACAGATGAAGTTTTTATTGTATTTTTTCTGTCTTTTATGATTTTAAGAACACTTTTACCCCATCTGTTGTTCATTTGACCCTGTGTAAAGAACATTTGAATGATTTATAAGACTACATCTATTCATTTTTTTTCCATTTTATATAATAAAATCAAAATTCTACACATCTAGAGTCTGCTCTTATTACTATTTCTTTTGATAGATAGATAGATAGATAGATAGATAGATAGATAGATAGATAGATAGATAGATAGATAGATACTTTATTAATCCCAAGGGGAAATTCATATTGTCCATTAATTTTGTCCTCGCCCTGCGATACTTTACGTTTATGCTCTGACACAAATGCCCTTTGAGAACATGTGTTGTCAGAATTAGAGAAGTGCCCAAAGACAAGCAAACAGACTTGGTGGGCTCAACTGGGGAATCTCCATTTATTTGGTGTTGTCACTCTACTAAAGCATGACCTGTGATCTCTAGAAGACACAAAAGTGCTATTATTCCCTTTAGGTGCCTGATTTCTCTCTCCATTTTTCTCTCTTTCTCTCATGTGGAGTTTGTCTTAACTATCATCTGGTTATTTGATTACTATTTCTGAGTCAGGAGGATTTTTATGGACTCACTGGAATGATGCAGTGCATTGGTGTTGCTATTTCACCTCTCCAAAGTCTAGAATATTGAATATTTAGAATAAAGGAGTCCAGACACAAGGTTCATTCTGAGAATGTTTTATCTGCAAAGAATCTTGGTGTCATTTTTATTCCTCCCTCTCTTATTCCGCCCACATAAATCACATTACTTACTTTCACATTACATTTCTTACTTTCACCTCCGTCACATATCCCGTGTTCACCCCTTCCTCTCCTTTTCTAATGCTGAGAAACTTGTCCATGCTTTTATCACATCCTGCATCGATTATTGTAACTCGCTGCTGGCAGGTGCCCCTTCTAATCTTACATCACAGCTCCAGCTTATTCAAAACTCAGCTGCAAGAGTCCTTGCTCAAACCAGCAGCAGTGAGCACATCAGACCCATCCTGCTCTGTCTTCACTGGCTCCCTGTGTCTTACAGAATCTAATATAAAATCCTACTAATAACCTCCAAAGCCTTAAATAACCTCGCGCCAAACTACATCAGTGACCTTCTCAAACACTATGTGCATGCCCGCCCACTAAGGTCCTCTGATTCTGGCAATCTTGTTGTGCCCCACACTAATCTACACTCCATACGTGACAGGGCCTTCAGCTGTATAGCGCCCAGACTCTGGAATGACCGACCGAAATTAATCAGATCAGCTGATGACACCAGCTGACTCCATGAATTTAAAAAGAAAAACAAAAACTCAGAACTCATCTGTTCAGGAAGGCTTTTAGCTCTACCTGACTATTACCCTTCTATCAGTTTACCTCTCTGTCAAGATGCTCATGTAACCTGTGTGTGTGTGTGTGTGTGCTAGACCATCAATTATGTTGTCTGTTAGGATTTTTTTCTCTGAATTCACTATTGTAATCTTCTTTATTTATTTATTTGGTTTGTACAATGCTATATACTGTATACCCTGCCATTCTTTCTTATATTCTGTAAGTGCCTTGAGCATGGGAAAGGCACTATATGAATAGAATGTATTATTATTATTATTATTATTATTATTATTATTATTATTATTAATGTTTGATCTGGGATGAGTTAAATAAGTATATAATGTAACCACAAGGGGGTGCCAGAGAGCCCCAAACCTCAGAAACTATAATGTCCAAACACACTTTAAGCCTCAAACTTGTAGGGAAAACTTTGAGGTTGGTGGCAGGATTGGCACTCCAGCCAACATAAAAACTTCACACAGCTCCAAAACGGCAGACAGGACTCTTTTCTGCTTTCCGTGGGAGTAGCTCTGCTGCCTGCAGGAAGGCTTTTCTTATTATAAAGGGGATTGAGGAAAGCCCTCAGGAGCCTCATCCCCTGAAGAGTCAAAATCACTGTGGAGCTAATGGAATCAGGCTTATTGACAGTCAGAACTGGTATGGTGACAGCGTCACCTGCTGCACGGCAGCACTTAGGTTCCAGTTTGAGGCGGCCCATCCAGGTAGATGCATGTATCGTCTTGTCTGTCTGGCATGATGATCATCTTCCTCTGCTATCGGAAGACATCCGTAAAATGAGCATTTCAGGGGCTGCATTCTCTGAGCTGTTCAGACCTGGGACTGGGCAGATCTCTGTAGGTGGGTACAACTTTTATTGTATTTGTTAGAGGAATCTATGAGCAAGTGACCCACCACCTATGGCCTAGTGAGCCACGTTGTGCTTACAGAGGAATCAAAGCATTACGCACATCTGAATCTGATTCTCGGAGAGTTGCATTCAGGGCAGGTGATGGAATGGTCCTTATGGATGCTGTAGTTGTGACCCACTGGGCTGGAAACTTTGAGCAGCTGCTTAAAACTGATCATCTGGCTAGGGTGTTGGACATCCCTGGGTCCACAGCCCTTGAGGCTGATCCTCCAATTAGTTGTGAACCATTCAGTTTGACTGAGATTGCACTGGTGGTAAACCATCTGAGGGAAGGGAAGGCTGCAAGAATCTGTGGTATCCGAGGTGAACTTCTATAGGCTGGTGGTAAGCCTGCCCTTCTTGCAATGGAAGTAATTTTTGCTTCCATTTGGGTGACAAGCATCTTCACAACTGACTGGAAAATCTGGAAAGGGAAGGGTGATTGCCTGGATTGCGGCATCTGCACGGGGATAACACTGGGTAAGGTCCTTGCTAGCGTCTCAATAGGATCTGTGATCTCTTGCTCACCTACCAGTGACCGGAGTAGTCTGGTTTTATGCCTAAGAAGTATCTATTGACTGAATTCTAGCACTGAGGGTTCTCATGGAGCGCAAATGTGCTTCTTGCAGCCTTTGTCAATTTTTGTAAAACATTCGACTCAGTTGATCGGGACATCCTGAGACTTTGTGGGATCACCCCAAAGTTGCTGAATGTCATGACTGTACACTGGTAATGTGGTTGTGGTGCAGAGTGGCAGCAGAACGTCTGTGCTTTTCCCAGCTGATTCTGGGGTTCATCGGGGTGTATATTTACTCTGTTCAATACTTGCGTGGACTGGGTGTTGGGCAGAGTCATGGGGTCCATCTGTTGGAGAAGAGAGATCTTGACATTGCAAACGATGCTGTGATCTTTGCAGAGTCAATGGAGGCTCTCTGATCAGGACTCTCGAGAGACTGAGGGAGGAGTCTGAGTGTCTGGGCTTGCGAGTGTCCTGGATAAAAACCAAGATCCAGGCCTTTAATGACCTCTTGGGAACAGCCATCAGCAGTGTCTGTTTGTGGAGAGAGTGTCGACCTTGTTGAGAGGTTTACTTACATCAGCAGTGGCATTCATGTCTCTGGCAACTCTTCCCATGAAGTCAGTAGATGGATTGAGAGAGCATGGGGTGTCATGAGGTCACTGGAAAAGGGTATGTGGTGCTCTCAATATCTATGCAAAAGGACGAAGGTCAAATTCTTTAGAAGACATGGACGCTATCCAGTGACCTGAGACAAAGACTGGACTACTGTGTCTCTTCTCAGAATCTTGGTTTGACTTTGTGTCGAATGAGCGGTTGCTCACAGTCCTGAATGAGGCACATTACCTGCTTTGTGAGGGAGCGTCAGTTACGGCACTACGACCATATGGCGTGGTTCCCAGAGGGTGGACTGGCTCACAGGATCCTCATTGTTGAGGACTTGAGTGGCTGGACCAGACCAAGGGGATGCCCATGTAACACCTGGCTGCGGCAGACAGATGGTCATTTCCGGAGGGTGGGACTGAACCACGTGTCTGACTGGGGGGGGTTGCCAACTACAATCCTGTGCTGTTTCGTTGTGTAGTGGGTGAAGCAATGGATTGTATCAGTGCATGCTCCCCAACCTGACCTGACATGATTGAACCCCAACATCTTTTCCACAAGAATATCAACAAAATCAAGCACACAATTTCTCCTTCCTCCTCCAAGAGTGTGGTCCACTGACTCCCAACTCTGACTTATTAAACTTTCTTTTAAAGTTGACCTTGGTACTGCTTCTGGTCTCCTCTTGAAGTCGTTCAGAGTACTTCTGGGTCATGCGGGAACCAGAGCAGTCCTCCCCTGGCAGTGTCCTTTGGGAGTCCCCAAAGGTCCTAACAGGGTTGTGTTTCTGGACTCCATTTCCTATGCCACTCTGCGGGTGTCCTAATCGGGTTTAACCCTTAGGAACATTGCCACCTGCTGTGAGGGGAAATGACCTCCCCTGCTGAGTCCTTTTTTCTGGTGCTTCCATTATGCTGGGCATGAAACCTTCAGTTATCCCGGGCCAGATTGCCTGTCCTTCTCCTGGGCTTCCAAATTAATTATATGGGGTGCTTTTGACTTTAATATTAACATAGAATTACATCTTACAAATTCACTCCTTTTAAATTTCATGGGCATGTATTAATGTCAAAATTATGTGTTTTTTTATAGTTAAGACAAGTAATCCCACTTGTTCCAATTTCACAAATTAACAGATTAACCATTGAAAACCTCAATTATAATACAGTGAACAATAAACTAGACTACTTTCACTATGTTGTTACATCGTTTCACTTCACTGCATATTGCAGTTTCTATTCCATTCACTAGACTCAATTGCATCAACAGAAATGCTTCATTTACATTTTCATTAATTCAAGAAAAGTTCTACTTTTATAAAATAACTAACCAAAGGACCCAACATTGCCTGGGCATAAATAAACAGAGGAAAACATTCTTTTGGAAGTTCAACATGAGTAAACACAATCGATGAAGAGACAAAAAGATGTACTCTTGGACAAAAGCTGCAATCCTGCAAGACAACAGCAAATTAATTGAGAAGAAAATGCTGTACATACCTTCTGATTCTGGCTGCTATAAAATTTTGTTTGTGCTAATGAATTGTATCCCCCATGTCAATGCTGGTTTTTGAAATACGTCCTTTCAATTATAACGCCATACAGCCTATATTTTAAGTCAGAGCAATGGTGGGGCACATGCAAAATTTTATTAGCAAACAGACAAACAAACAGACATCAAAGTGAAAATGATTTGCAATTTTATTTATATTTTTATTTATATAGTGTGGACCACCGGGGTCCGTACAGCCAGCCTAACCCGACACGGACAGGCAGAGGCACACCTTTTTATTTTTATCTGGAAGCACTTTTCTCTCACTCCCCAAAGCACCTTCCTTTCTTTCACCTTCACTTTGTAGCGGTCAGGTGCCGCTAAGATTCACACCATCGATAAGAGGGCGATTTATTTATTTTTTTGGTGGAGATTCCAGGGCACACCCAGCTTTGTCCCGACCCACACACACTCACAAGCAGAGACACAAAACCAACGAATGAATAAGTAATATATTAAATGAAAACCCA
Organism: Polypterus senegalus; assembly: GCF_016835505.1. Classification (NCBI taxonomy): domain Eukaryota; kingdom Metazoa; phylum Chordata; class Cladistia; order Polypteriformes; family Polypteridae; genus Polypterus; species Polypterus senegalus. The sequence continues at coordinate 33,014,372 of NC_053159.1, forward strand.
ATACAAAACAACAACAATCAGACAAACCTCCCCTTTCCCCTATGGTGATAGAATTGTAACATAACAATGAACCACAACAATAAACACTCATGACAATGTCCTTATACAGTCCAATACAGCAAAAGAGGATGAAAGGGTTTGGTGTGAAGATGAGAATCCCGAGAACAGCTTGAACAGTTAGAAAATGAGTGAAACAGTCCTACCGGTAGTCCTGAGCAGTGATGGGTGAGATTTCCAGGAGCGCTCCTTTTGAAGATGCACTACAATTAATCAACCACTATACACACGACAGGCAGGGACGAGACAGTCCACTCATCTAACATGAAATGATCCCGGGCACAATTAAATTTTTAGATGACACGTTGGACAGGGTACACAAAAACACTGATCTCTTGTTGGTCTGTCTGTCCACCCCTTTTCATCTTTCCCGCTGGCCTCTTTCATCCCCAGCAGCCCCTACTTCCGGGTCAGTCATCCTATGTGGGTAATCCCTCTTGGGCTGCTGGGAAATTGAGTTCTTTTCATGGTAGCACTGCTACAACTCCTCCTCCTCCTCCTGCTGATCCTGCTCCTCCTCCTCCTCCTCCAAGCTTCATCCTCTTCCACCCAACTCAGGCTCCCTGAATACAGTGAGGTGGCTCCTTTTAAGCAGGCCCTGGGAGTGTTCCAGGGGGCTCATTAATCAGACCTGGAATCACTCCCAGGTGTGGTGAAAGCCCAATGTAGGGCTCTGCAGCTCCACCTGGAGGCCCGCACAGAACCCAACAGGGCCGTGCCAAACTCCATCTCCCAGGGTGCTCTGCAGGAATCCATGGTGCCAGCCCTCTAATGTCCAAGGGGAGGTCCTTTCATCCAGCTGTCGTCCCGACCAGGTAATGGCCCTGGTCGCCTTGTCACAACAGATAAAAAGTAAAACTAGGCAGTACATTCAACATATAACAAGACAAAATGAGTAGTGACCACATACATTATACATCTTGAATGCATTTTATGCTAGCCATAGGACAAGAAAATTTTACTAGCCATCTTTTCATCCTTACATTAATAATTAAGCAGTTCAAAAGGTATTTAATAACATTCAACATGCTTTTCAAAACTTCCACATTATGCTTGTATTTTTGGACCATCAAACATAATGCTAAATACAGTATTTACTCACCTAGAAAAGATTCTAAAAATATAGAAACCCTGATGCATTGGTCTTTCTGAGAGTGCTGTATAAGGAATGAGCCATAGTATTAAATGTCTGCAGTTCTCATGATTGACAGGCATGACTTATCCACCAAGCATGTAGTTTATTCAAGGGTAAATAAATGAATATTAGATTAAGTGATCAATAACATGAAAACTAATTCTCCTGAAGTGTGTGTTAGTTTTCCTCTTCTTTCACATACCCGTACATCCATTTTCATATCCCGATTATTCAGGGCAGGAACACAGGGCAGCTAAAGCCTATGCCAGCAAGTATTAGTCACAAGGAAGGAGCAAGACCTGGGGCCTCATGTATAAACGGTGCGTATGCACAGAAATGTTGCATAAGAACTTTTCCACGTTCAAATCGCGATGTATAAAACCTACACTTGGCGTAAAGCCACGCACTTTTCCATGGTACCTCATACCTTGTCGTACGCAAGTTCTCTGCTCGGTTTTGCAAACTGGCGGCACCCAGCGTCAAAGCAAAGCTATTGTTCCTGTGTGGTTACTCCTTATTTTCCTGACGCGGCTTTATAAATACACTGAAACTAACCGCATATCGTTTATTAGTGTAATGCATCTGATTGTAATTAACTTGTAACAATATAATGGTAGAGGGAATAGCCATAGTATTCCAAATACCATAACTGCTTTAGCGTTGTTACTCTCACTTCTCCTTCTTCTCCTTCTTCTTCTTCTTTCAGCTCCTCCCGTTAGGAGTTGCCACAGCGGATCATCTTTTTCCATATTACTGTCACTGCAGCACTCGGAGTATTGATATCACTGTATCTGAGTGTGAATCACAGCAGCAGCTGATCGGAAAGAGAATTATCAGTATACAGCATCAGGAACACGCTACCTCAGCCACAGCAAAACGTTTTAAAGCCTTTCCTGTACGGACCTCGCGGTTCAGAAACAGTTTCATCCCAAGAACTTTAAATGCACTCAATCAATTGCTCCTTGTAGAACTGTTTGTACTTATAAGTACAATCACCTCACTGTAAACTTGCACTACAGTTATAATATTGCACAACCTGAGCCACTTTATAAAGCGCGTATTTACATATGATGACGATATCATTTTTAAGATGAAATGCAGCAAAATATGTTTATTATATTATACAGATAAAACTTTAACTTCATTTAAATAATCTATATTCTTCACTGGGACTGGCGTCAAGGATAGAATAATTAAACATGTACTACAAAGATAGTTCAATGTTCTTTAAACTTGTTAAAGAATCACCTCTCTAAGTTTACAGAATGCTTAACATCTATTACAGAGCTGATTGTGTGGCAATCGGTTACTTGGAGAAAGAAAAGCAAGGACTGCATGGGCGGCCACGCCAATATAGCCTATACTGAATATAAAACGGAAAGAGAAAATAACGACACAGCTAAAAACGCAGCGGCAAATTTCGACAAAAGTTAAATGCTTGTGTCATGAGCACGAGGTGGCTATGCAGTGTCCGCAACGGACGTGGCCATCCACCGTGCATAAGCTACCTTACTGACATTGGCCGACGAAGGAGCCACCAATTCTTTTCTGCCCAGGGCCACCACAAGCCTAGAGCCGCCCCTGAGTACTGCTGCAATAAATAATTTCATCGATGGTCGTGCACAATCGCTGCGCTGTAAAACCCATGTTTAATAACGTGCTTTAACTCTTATCATCATGAAAATGATATCAAGTATACATCTCAGTATTTTAGTTATTCAGAGAGCTGTAATATCACGAATGTAATTGATTCTGTGTCCAGTCGGAGGAAGAGAGCCGGTTTAAGAAGCAAGTAGTGATTCACACACATAGAGCACATAGAAGATCAAATACAAAACAAAGCATTTAACGTGCTACTTTAATTACGATATGATTTGAGAAACTGGTTAATTAAATGATTTTAAGATGACGTTTATTATATTCTACTTTAATGACAAAATAAACTACATGATTAAAGTGGAAATTTCGAGATTGAAGCTGACATTTCGTACTTTTTCCCCACTGTGTGCCTTTTTTTTCTCTGTACCCTAAAAATCTTTCATATGACACTCAGACGGTAGGCTACGACTCACCTTTTCACGGAGACTGATATCTGAGCTTTCAAGTTTCTCCAACACGCTATGTCACTCGATCAACTTCCTTTTGTTGATTATACCACGGTTTATTTGAACAAATAGTTTGTTTTTCCTTTGCCTCCACTTGGTATTCGCTGAAATTCTTATATTTTCTCCCGTGCTTTTCCCATTGTCTTTTCACAGAAGGCTGAGCTTAAGGGCGATTTATATTGATTTGCATATTCAAAGAGGCGTAATTCTGGAAGGAGTTGGGGCGTTACATAAAGCGCGTGCACAAGCGTTATTTTTCACGCTGATTGGGATTTATGTAGCAGAAGAACGTGGAAGTTGGAGTACGCACAGATTCCAGCATCTGGATTTTTCTGTGCGTAAGCACATTTCGGCTTTTGTGCTTACGCCATGTTATAGTGCGAGTTCTACGCACGGTGTTATACATGAGGCCCCTGGACAGGGTTCCAGTGCATCATAGGGTGAACACACACATGTCTATTCACACAACTGACTTGCCTTTAAGGAGCACCCAGGTTGCAAACCCTGGTCACCTTCTTGGTGAAGTGCCACCACTGTGCCACCATGCCATCTCCTTTTCCTTGCACATGTTGGTGAATTATCACTGAAATGAAATATAAAATAAATTACAAAATCTGTCTTCTGCCTTTGATAAAAAAGCTGCTTACAGTTATTGACCAAAATACCCACTCTCTGAGCAAAATATTAGGAGCACCTGCACCTCTGCTTATACAGGCAATTGCCTAATCATCCAATCATGTGTCAGTAGCACAATGCATAAAATCATGCAGATACAGGTCAGGAGCGTCAGTTCATGTTCGCATAAGACACCAGAAAGGTCAAAAAATGGGATGTCAGTGATTTCAACTGTGGCATAATTGTTGGTGCCAGATGGGCTGGTTTGAGTATTTCTGTAGCTGTTGAACGTCTGGGATTTTCAAAACACAACAGTCTCTGAAGTTTAACTAGAATGGTGCCAGAAAACAAAAATATCTAGTGAGCAGCAATTCTGATGAGGAAAATGTCTTGTTGATGAGAGGGGTATGAGGAGAATGAACAGACAGGTTCAAACTGACAAAAAGGCAACGGTAACTTAGATTACAAGTTTGTTCAACTGTGGTGAGCAGAAAAGCATCTCAGAATGCACAACACAACAGAACTTAAGGCAGATTTATTACAACAGAAGAAGCATATGTCGGGTTCCAATCCTTTCAGCCAAGAAGGCTGCAGTGGGCACCAAAACCGAACGGATGAAGACTGGAAAATCATAGCCTGTTCTGACGAATCTCGATTTCTCCTGAGGCACACAGAGGGGAAAGTCAGAATTTTGTGCCAACTGGATGAGTCCATTCACCCAATCTGTATTGTATAAACAATCCAGGCTGCTGGTGCTGGTGTAATGGTGTGTGGGAAATGTTTCCATGGAACACTTTAGGTTCATTAATACCAATGAATCATTGCTGGAATGTCATGGTCCATTTGAGTATTGTTGCTGACCAAGTGCACCCTTCATGGCCACAATTTAACCATTTTCTAATGGCTACTTCCAACAAGATAATGCACCATGTCAGAAAGCAGAGGTCATCTCAAACTGGTTTCAAGAAGATGACAATGAGTTCAGTGTTCTTCAATGGCCTTCTCAGGCTCCAGTTCTGAATATAGTAGAACATCTATGGGATGTGGTAGACCGGGAGATTCACAGCTTGAATGTGAATAGACACATTTGTAGTCGGGGAATTGGCGAGAAGTTCAAAAAAAGAGGAGACAAAATGAAATTGATATACGAGATTCAGAGAACAAAAAACAAGAATGAATTTAAAAACAAAAAAGTTTTCAACACAGAAGTTGTCAAGGCTCCGTCATCTCTGTTTAAATGGGTATTTTGTCGTTTTCTTAAAACCTTTTCTTGTTTTTTTGTTATTGCATATTATTCTATTTTCTTTTCATGTATATTGCATAATACCACACATAAACTACTATATTTTTGTTTGTTAAATTCACTTTTTATTCTTATGTTCATTCTTTTAATTACCTTCCTTGTCTTCTGCACATTGAACCTTAGTGGTGGGGCCTTCTGAATCTACGGCTGGAGGTACGCCCTCAGCTTTTTATAAGATTTGAGAGGCTTTGTTCCTTTGCTGAGGCATTACTCTTGCTAGTGTTGTTCAGTTTTTAATCTTGAATTTTGATTTTTAGAATTTTCAATTGCGTAAGTATTCAAGCCTGTATTTTAAGCACATTTGACAGCTATGACAGCCTCGAGTCTGTGTGTTCAGGTCTCTGTCAGCTTTGCATATCTGGACTCTGCCATTTTCTCAATTCTTCTTTGCAAAACTGCTCAGGCTCTGGAAGGTCACATGGGGATCCAGGGAGAACATCTTTTATCAAGTCCAGCTACAAATTCTCAATTGGACTGAGATGTGAACTCTGACTCCAGGACATTGATGCCATTCCTATGTAGCTTTGGCTTTAGCCGTGGAAATCCTTGTCTTGCAACCCTAAACCTAATTTCCCCTCTACCTTTACAGGCCTTACAGCATCCCCACAGCATGATCTGACCACCACCATGCTTCGTAGTGAGAATGTTGTGTTTTTGATGAGGCGCAGAGTTTAGTTTATGCCAAATGTGGGATTTAGTTTAATTCTGGTCCAATTAAACCAGAGAAACTTCTTTCAGCTGACTTCAATTTTTTCCCATTTGCCTTCTTCTTAGATGCCATTTGTGTTTTCTTTATTTTTGTTTTGCTGTGGCTTTCTCTTTGCACTTCTCCAAGAAACCTGTGACAAGTGAACCACCCAAGTAACAGTTGTTGTCTGCACAGTCTCTTCAAACTGAGCCACTGTAGCCTGTAACTCCCTCTGAGTTCAAATAGGTCTCATGGAGGCCTCTTTCACTGGTCTTCTTGCACAATCACTCAAGATGATGTGGATGGCCTGCTCTAGACAGAAGCTTTGTGAAGCTTGGGTCACAATGTTGCACAGGAGACTGGAAAAGGGAACAGGTTTCCCAGGTAGAAAATCTTTATTGCTGAACTGGCAGGTATAAACACAAGACCTTATTCAGAACCGGTTTGTCAGCAGTAGAAAAGCCCTATGACCAGGAAGTTCGTCATAGGAAATGCGACGGACTTCCGGGTTAAAGAGAAGAGCTTTTACCTGACCAGGAAGTGATTGAGAATCACATGGACTGGGGATAGGTTCCAGCTCCCATCTCAAGTTTGAAAGAACACAAAGTCCTCCTCATCAAGCGGGTTCAACGGCTTGAAAGCAGTGACTGGAGGAGATGCAGACTGAGGGTGAGAGGACAGAAGAGTTAGTCATTAGGTTGGCCGGGACTGTCTTTCAAATGTCCTAAACCTTGTGCAAGAAGCCTGCAGCTGATTCCTCAAAGGGGGTGGGTAAGAGAGTGTTTGGTTCTCATTAAAATACTGTTTAAGAGGGTGTTTCTGAAGGGCAGCTGTGTTTCTTTGCCATAGGTTTACCATTTAACAGAGAGACAGCTTGCAGTTAAGATCGAAGAATGTGCCGCTGGCAGCGCTCTGCGGGATGAAAAATGAAGCAGAAGAACTACTGAACTGCACAAGAATGATGGTCACCACTGTTAAGGGCAACTGTTACAGGCAACTAACCAGCAGAGACACCAGTCACAATTTATTTAACTAGGGGTGGTGTGGTAGTTTGGTGGCAGTGCTGCTGTCTCCTCCCAGTGTAGTGTTTGAATGTTCTTGCTGTGTCCATATAGATTTCCTCCAGTTGCTCCGTTTTCCTCCCAAAATCCAAAGACATGCATGATGTTAAACTGGCCCTAGTATGTGGGTGACGTGTGAGTCTTTGTTTTCAACTTGTAATGAATGGGTACCTTGTCTAACAATTGTTTCTACCCTGTGCCCTATGCTTGCTGGGATTGTCTCCAAAATGATAAGGCATGTTTAGAAAATGGATGGTGTCTCAAAGATGAGTCACAGACATCATGTAGGTTTGGAGCAGCCACCTGTATATTGTTTCCAGGCTGCAAAACTGAATCAAACTGAACAGAGATGTTCACAGATTTGAGTCCAAATTAGCACTGATGGTATGGAGGTAAGATGGCGACTTTAAAGGCCAGTAAAGGAAATGATGTAATCATGGCCGGAACCGGAAATGACGTGATCGGGACCAGAAGTGATGTCATCTGGACAAGAAGTGACCCCATCATTGGCACCGGAAAAACGAAAGTGATGTCATCAGTGGTGCTGGGATTTCCCGTGAATGCTCTACAAGAGATTGAGAGAGACAGTCAGCGCACCCTGCCGCCCCCTGGTCTGCAGTGGAATTACTATCATTTAACTAGCGTTAAAATTATTCAAAGTTATTGTCTGTTTTTACCTGCATTTTTATTACTCTTTTATTTAATATTATTTTTTGTATCTGTATGCTGCTGTGGATTATGTGATTTCCCCTTGGGGATTAATAAAGTTATCTATCTATCTATCTATCTATCTATCTATCTATCTAGGCTGTTCAGCTGTCTCCCAATTGCACATGTGTGACAATGGATTCAACTGGACTTCAAGGGATAATCAATGGCTTGGATATTTTCTTGTCTCCATCCTCTGGCTTGTCCTTTACGTGGATTTGTTTGGAGTGGTCTTTTGTCTTCAGTATGTAGGTTAGACCACCATACTGACTAATACGTGTGAATCCCTGAATGGTCCCAAAAGATAGGGGAACCCTCATGAAAATTTAACCAACTGAGTTTTAGAAGCTAAACACAGATGCAGTGTTAAAGATTTTGGCCCCCTTGGGTAATATTGCAGTTCCAGAGGTCTTTTTGGACCCTTGTGAAATGTGAGTACCCTGTACCACAGAATACTTTTCCCTATTTATAATGCAATAGCAGAGCCCTTTTGAATCACTCTTCTCTTTCTTATGTCTCACCACCTAATTCACTGTCGATTGCAGCTTCTTGTCATGATGTGTAAGGTTGGGTTACGTCCGGTTGAGGAGCTTGCACTGGTACAGCACATTACCGCATCCACCATATGACAAAGCAGCTTGGGATCCCAGTTGGAAAACCTCGAGGCAGACATGCAATCCAACCTCACCCTCCGGAAATGACTATCTATCTGCCACGGCCAGGCGTTATGTGGGAGTCCCATTAACCTGGCCCTGCCACTCGGGTCCTCAATAATGAGGATCCTGTGAGCCAAATCACCCTCGTGGCCATAGTGCTGCAACTGATACTCCCTCACAATGCAGATAATGTGCCTCATTTGGGACACCATGAGCAACTGGTCAATCGAAACAAAGTCAAACCAGCGGTACCCAAGGATTCTCCAAAGAGACACAGTACCAAAGGAGTCCAGTCTTCATCTCAGGTAACTGGATAGCGTCCATGTCTCTCAACCATACAGCAAAACAGGAAGTACCAGGACTCTAAAGACTTGGACCTTCGTCATTTTGCATAGATACCGGGAATGCCACACACCCCATTACAGTGACCTCATGACCCCCCATGCTCTCCCAATCCGTCTGCTGACTTCATAGTATGGTGGATGGCCGTTTATGAAAAAATGAATCGAGAAGCGCGCGTACATACTTAGTGCATCCCCTCTTGGGAATCGAACCTTGGCGCTACAGACGAAGGCTTTACTATTGCGCCACGCCGTGTGGTTTGTCTATTTGAGCGTAGCAGTGTAATTCGGTTTTTGTTCAGCACTCTTTGGAACTGTTGCTTTTTATCTGCGCACTCGCCAGTTCACGTGAGCCGCTGAATATGGTTTTACATGTCACTCGCTCGCTTCTAATTGTTTCGCTGCCTTCTTAATTATATAATGCATGATTTCTTCAGCGCTTTTTGTAGCTCTTCCTGGTTTTCTACGTAATGCGTGATTACGTGAGAGGCGTGATGATGTCACACGAAACTCCACCCCCCACGGCTTTCGAGCTCAACTCCATTACAGTAAATGGAGAAAAATAGCTTCTAGTTATGACCATTATGCGTAGAGTTTCGAAATGAAACCTGCCCAACTTTTGTAAGAAAGTTATAAGGAATGCGCCTGCCAAATTTCAGCCTTCTACCTACACGGGAAGTTGGAGAATTAGTGATGAGTCAGTGAGTGAGTGAGTGAGTCAGTCAGTCAGTCAGTGAGGGCTTTGCCTTTTATTAGTAATTAGTAATATAATTATTCTATTATATATATATATACACTGACAAATGCTTCAAATCCCATATACTTAGCATAGGTAAATGATATCCATCGTTGAACCTTTGGTACTCACTGATTTTCTTTGGGTGTTTCAGCAAGTCCAAGGTGGGGATCAAAGAAGCAACCCTCTGTTAATCTTCTCGTCGACACTGACCTGTTCATTGAGGTTTGCCCTCCTGATGTCCAAAGACCCTCCGGCACCTTTAATTATGTGGCTGACAACCCAACAATGAAATTAATTAAAATGTAATTAAATTATGTTACAGAAGATTACTTGTCTGTGAATATTTTTACCTTCACCATTTCTTTATCTTTTTTGCCACTCATCCGTTCTGATAAGGCATGGCTGAAAAGTTTGACACTTTTGCTAATTTAAGAAGGGAGAAACAAAGAAGAAAAAAGCCAGTTATTTATACATGAAAGAGTCGTCTAGAAAGAGCAATGGAAGCAAAAAATAAATAAATAAATAAAAATAAAACAGGAACCTGAGAATCTGACAGACTGCCCTGTGGCTAGAAGATGTCACACTTCCCTTTCAAGCGTTTCATATGTTCTAGAAAAAGCAAGCAAGGGGTTCTTCATAAAAGGGATGCTCTTATCCTCAACCCAGTTTCTCGACAGTGCATTAGTTCACATTACATAACTATGGTAATGAGTAAATGAATTCATTGCTCTAATTACACCTCAGGGATTTAGAGGATAGCAGGAAAAAAAAAGTCGTTATGTAACAAAAGTGAATGAAAGTTGAACAGCTGTTCCCAATGAAAATCAATCTGAAAGCTCCTCTTTGTAAATGAGGGGCACTTGCTGGTGGGTGATGGAGCTTCTGCTCAGACTTTCACCTTTACAAGTGAGTGGGGAGACGAGCAGTTCAGTCTGTGTTTATAGGTCTCTGGCAAAAATCAAAAGACACATTAGGAGGACCTTAGCTATCTGGAAACTCTGCTTTTCAAAGGGTATGAAAATTCTGTTGTGGATCCTTTTAAACAATGGGGGGTGGCATCTGCTTTCTGCACTTTGGATCACCTTCTCCAGGAATTCAGCAAGTAAGCCATCCATTCAATGCCTGAACCCAGTGGATCATGGAGAGCTGTATTTTCCTGAAAGAAGGAACAAATCTGTTCAGGATGCAAAACTATTGGAAGGCATCAATTAAATGCATAAAGTATTTATTTATTTCTTAAACTTAATTATTAACAAAAATGATTGCAGGAATTTGCTTGTTCAAGCAGCTTTTAGTGCAACACAAAAACTGGCTAGACTTCCGTGCTCACTCCATGGTACACGTACGCACACCAACAAAATCACACACAGGCGCCAGACCTGAATGGGTTTATAGTCCTTTACACCTTTACACTTTCATTTCCATGATTTAGATGAAAAAAGATATATTATCTATACAAATAAAATGCTAAGGGTTGTGTCGGTCTGTTACACAATTACACTCAAACCACTGGGGCTAGAATCTTGAACTTGGTCTTAATCCAAAATGTGTGATGTGACACACACTGGTGAATCAAAGAATACAGCTAATGGCAAACTCCATAACTGATCAAGAAGGTGACATGGAAGAAAGACAAAGAAGACCAGTGACATCTGCTGATCATGAAGCACATTGCAGAAGCAGATTACATGATATGGAAAGAAGTATAACAGCTCAGGCATGTGCAGCACAACCAGCTGATACTCACAAACCACTGTGGCTTGGAAGCTTATGACGTGCTTGATGCTGGGGGAGCAAATAATGTGGCTGATGGTAACCCTTGCAAAGTTATCAGAGTTTCCGTCTTTCTTACCGTAAACAGCAGAAACAACCTGATGGAGAAGGCGGCATGACAGAGAGAAAAAAAATCAGTGGTGACATCTGTTGAGTGTGTGACAAGTTGCAGAAGCTGCAAACTACTGGAACTGGAACCTTGCTCCTAGCAGGACCGGCAGTCAGTGTGTTTCTAGTTATTATTATTATTATTATTATTATTCACTCATAATGCTCGATTTAGAATTGTTGCTTAACATGACCCACTTGATCCAAATCAGGGTTCTGGAACGAATCCAAACAAGAACATTAAGTAAGATCAAAGTCATAAAAGGGAAAGCATGGGATTTTAGACTAGAGTAAAGTGGCCATTTGGGGATGTCTCACACTCCAAACCCTGGACACTACACAATACATAAATCCCAGGTTTAAAAAAATGTTTATTTTAAAGAAATACCTTCACAGAGACTTCTCCTTAAATAGCAAATAGCCCAGTTTTTCCTTTCCTTTCCTTTTTTTCCCCTCTCCTACAAACCTGCGAGGTGAGATTTGTCCTTCTTTCCTAGGTGAGGTGAAGCAGTGTTTTTATTGCCAGACCCAGGAGTATTTCCAGTGTCACAACATTGCACCCAGGAAGTAGAACTTTCAGCAGGTTGCCGTTCAGGACTCCAACTTCAACACAGAGTAGTCCCAGTAGGGTGATACTGCCACCTGGCATACTGGAGGTGGAAACGGGCCTGTAAGGGAGCCTAACTTTGTCCTTATATTATATATTATTATATATATTATTTCATCCCTACTGGAAAAAGGAACATCAAACATCCAGACCGCAATGCCCATCTACCAATGTTTTCCATCGATTATGAGGTCCTCCAGTCTGAGTAACTGATCATACTTTATAGCCAGCATACAAGACCATCCTTGTCTTCCATCACAATGGCAAAATCAGAGATTCACAAATAAAGTTTAGAGTTTTATTATTTACCCAAATCACAAATAATGAGTGGAGCATCACCCTGGTATTTTAACTGTCTCGTAAATGAAAATCAAACGTTGGAAGTACACTCACCAGCAACCAAGAGATGTATCTAGCAACAAAATCTCTGAAATGGCAGTGCCCATAACCAGACAAAACTTGGAGTGTCTGGACACTAAAATTAAATTAAAAAGTATACCTTACTCCAATGAGAAGAAAAACTTTGAAACCTCACAAGTAATATTCTAAATGACAATAAATTAATATCGCCATGCAAAGAGTTTAGGAAGCTCAATGCTAAATCAATTGCTAAGTAGGCCTGTTCAAATCAGTTAGTTGGCAACCCCCATTTTTTCCTCCTTTCTCCATAGTTCTGGCCATTCATTTGGGTGAAAACCATTATTTTCTTATCACCTTACCTCACCAACTGCAATTTATAAAAGGCAGGAGCTAAAACCGAGTGTAGATGTTACTCTTCTCTTTAACACTTAAGAGCAATATATTCATACTCACCCACAGAGAGTCATTTTAAAACTACTAATCAACCTTACCTGCTTCATCCAGATGAAGGACAAAACTGTCAAAGCCACATTGGTCACAACACATCTGAATATTGTATATTGGACCAATCTAGAGCCACCAATGAACGCAACTTGGAGGTCCTTGACATATAAATCAGAACACCCAAAGAGAACCAACACAAAGTTTAGAAAAATTCTACAGAAGCATTCAGATTCGTTTCGAGTCTAGTAATAAATTAACCAGAATTAACTTCCATTATACATCCAAAGAAAGAATGAATGAATGAAAAATCCGAAATTTGGCACATACTGTGAACATGAATTGGTTATTGAATGTAGACTGATGGGTACAAATGGTACATTTATCTATTAAATCTTCAACACAAGACAGTATGCAGAATGTGAAGAGGTCTGAGTGGTTTCTGAGTCCATTGTCTTACAATGTCATTTGCTGAACTTTGAGAAAATGCAATTGCTACTGGCTTCTTCTATTCTGTTTCCTTTTCCAGTTACAGTTCTCTGGAGACGCATGTGATTTCAGAGGTGGAATCTCCAACTTTTGATGAGTACCACTCTACGTTATCTTCTAGGATGGTACATCATAACAGTAATGAACAACTTTAGAATATTTATGCTTGTAGAATGTCTTTTGGCTTTTGAACTCCTGGAGGTTACTTCTTTGGCATCCCACTTGCTGGAGATTTTATATTGCTCTTCTCCTTGGTCACCTACTCATAGCATTGGACTTACCGTTATAAGCATCAGAGACTTAAAAAGTGAGTTTAGTTAATAGCATTTTAAGCCATGCTTAAGGACTCTTCTGTTTCTGTTATATATGTATTTAAGATTTTTTTTACCTTTTTTCTTCTTAATTATAATTTTTTTTCTTTGCATTATTGAACATTGTAAAGCACTTTCAGTTCCATGTTTTGCTTTAAAATGTACTACATAAATAGACAATACTATCTATCTATCTATCTATCTATCTATCTATCTATCTATCTATCTATCTATCTATCTATCTATCTATCTATCTATCTATCTATCTATCTATCTATCTATCTAAATAATACAGGGAGACTCACTCGAAAGAGGCCCCAAATATTCTGTTGTAACTCCTGTTAGGATGAAGCAATCTGAACCAAACAAATATGCTATATACCTTGATGTATGTGTAATCGGTTGCATTACATGCGATGCTGGAAGTGGTTTCCATTTTCTCCCAGACACATTTTGTTGTGATGCTCCATGTTCCTGGATGTATTGGCAAGCATCTCTAGGGGAATAGCAGCAATTTCATGTTTGATGTTTTCCTTCAAATCTTCCACAGTACGAGGCTTGTTCCGATTGACTTTTCCTTTGAGCAGACCCCAAAGGAAGGAGTCTGGTGGTGACAGATCTGGCGATGGTGGTGGCCTAAGCCCTTTTGAAATTACCATGTTGCTGAAGAAGGACTCAATTTCTGCCATGCTCCTTCCCGATGTGTGACATGTTGCTCCATCTTGCTGTAAGTAATCATTCTGACATCACTTAAACATATTGGTGACCCAATAGGTTCACACCATTAAGAAGCGCTGCTCAATACTGTACACCACCATTCTGATAAGAAGTCGAGTGTCTGAGTGAAGGGGTACGGGCGGTATGCACCCAGAGGTTGCAAATGGAGGTCAGATATCGCAACGGCTGTCCAACGCCTAAATCATCGCTCTGACACATGGGCATCCCAGTTTGTTCGAAGCTCCATATACTGAGGAGCACATTGCACATTGTTTCGTCCTAGTGAGTGTTATTACAGAATATTTGGGGCCTCTTTCGAGTGAATCACTATGCACAAATAATTAAAAAAATACTGCATGGCTAAAAGTCTTCATCAGGGTCATATAGAAAGTCAGTGGTGTTTGTAGAACTGTCTACATTGTTGGTTCACTCTGGTTCCTGTGATGGTAGGCTGAATTTATTTATTGCACTCGATAGTGAAGCTGGAGCCCAGACCTTTGAAATAAGCTAATGTAGTTTAATTTGAATGTTGAGTGAATGAGCACCGGTTTCCCACATTCAGATGTTATTAAGGTGACATACAGAGTTTTGCACATTGCTCAGCATACAAGGAATGTTAAAGCTCCCTGATGCCACTGTCACCACAGAAAGTGAATTGACAGAGGAGCACCTGTTCTGTGATGAATCGGTTTGCTGCCACCTCAATTGTTTTATCTTCTGCATTCTTCTGTCAAGACAGAAGTCGGGCCTCCTGCCAGAACTGTGGCACATTAATAGCAGAAACCTCTGATTATGTGTTTTCCAGTGAACTCATGACAGATGATGTCCTGACAGTTCTTCCAGCCCCTACCAAACTGGGGGATCTTGACTTTATCCCTCCTGCAGTGATGGTAAAGAGTGGCCTGATGCCATGTGAGGCTCCATCATCAAAGAGAACACAATTTTGATAGCCTCTGGGTCACAGTACTTTAACTGGCAGTAAAATAAAATAAAAAACCTGGAAATTACTTGTGCACTTCTTCAAATTCACCATTGGGGCACCTTCTGTGTTAACACATTTTTTCATAGAAGTGCAAATGATCACAGATAAAAGGACAATTCACATGACTTCAATAATTTCTACACCCTCTTCTGTCGCCACTTTTAGCAGCATGTAGACTGCTGTTAGGGATCAACCAGCGTCTCTGCCTGGATAGATCCTGCTCCCTTGCCATGGTAAAGGAAGGTCAGTTGGGGACCATTGATATTCTCCTTCTGTGCCAGGACATGACGCAGAATGATGATGTGGCAGCAGCTACACCAGGGTTGGTGCCCCAGCAATCATGGAGGATCACTCTGGTTGGGCTTGGGTCCCTGAAATATTTGGACAGTAGGTGACAACCTGCTATTGGCAGAGGGTTCTTCTTTTTTTTTTTTTATTATTTATTAATTTTATTACAATCAATACATAGCAATCAAGTTTTTACAAAAAAAAAAAGAGTTATGCTAAGAACAGATCGATCCCCACCCCTGAGAGAGAGAGCAAGCCAAACGGTGTAAAATTTAAGGCTTGTAAAAATACCTAAATCAACAAATTCTCTGTGCTTTATAAAATCATTTCAAAATATTACTGATTAGATCCTGCCATGTTTTGAAAAAAGTCTGCACAGATCCTCTAACTGAGTATTTGATTTTTTCCAATTTTAAATAATATAACACATCAGTTTCCCACTGACTTAAAAGAGGAGAGTTTGGGTTCTTCCAGTTTATCAGAATAAGTCTGCGTGCCAACAGTGTAGTGAATGCAATCACAATTTGTTTGTCTTTCTCCACCTTAAGACCCTCTGCAAGAACCCCAAACACAGCTGTTAATGGGTTAGGAGGGATTGTGAGTCCAAGACTGTCTGAGAGGTAATTAAAAATTTTTGTCCAGAATAATGTTAATTTGGAGCAGGCCCAGAACATGTGACCTAGTGAGGCTGGGGCTTGGTTGCAACGTTCGCAGGTTGGATCATGCCCTGGAAACATTTTGGAGAGTTTCACAGGGTTCTTCTGTATACTGAGTGGTAGCATCTTGTCTGGCAAGCCCCAGTATGGATGCCTTGAGGGCAGCATAGGAGTTGTGATCCTGGGTGCCTGCCCTGCTGGGTTCTTTGAATACACAAGGGCCATTTGGAGTTGTGCCTGGCCCGGAAGTAGTTCCTGGATGCAATAGATTAAATTCTCAAGTACTTCTGGGTCTGGAGTTAAAAGAGAGCCTTTTCTTGGCCCAGGGAGTTGGAATCGGGAGGAGGAGGACAAGGCATTTTGAGAAGAGTGGAAGGAGGATGGAGGTATACAAGGAAGGGAAACTGTATCTATTGTATATTGTGACAAGAAGCCTATTGAGAGGTATTTACTTATTGATAAACTATTAGTAATGTTGTGCAATTGTGTCTGGGGTTTAGGGTGCTGCTACGTCCCCTACTGGCCACGCTGCCTACCACTAATTGGCTTGCTTTTATGCATCAATGAGCAATCAAAAACAGCATGGACTTAATAACACCAAACTAATGTTGGCATCAAAACCAAAAAGATCAATGGAAACTAAAAGTCAAGGAAGTAGGAATTTAATTAATTCCTTTATTGCACATCTGATCATGGAATTGGAGCTAAATGAGGTGATTTAATGGTTGTTATAAGTGGGCAGGACAATACCTCAGAGCTTTACATGTAAGTGGCAGGCCTCAAATGAACATAAATACTGAAAAAAGTTTACAAAATGTACCAATCCTGCAGGGTGGTCAGTACACAGCAGCATCATAGTAGTAGTCTCCGACCATTTTTCAGATTTTCCATGTATCAGTCCATCATCTAGTTCAGTGTTACTGGAATTACATTGGGGTGAAATAAGAACCAACCATAGACAGGGTGTCAACTTTAATAAACTATATATTAATGACAAAAAAAGATGAAGTTTTGAGGCACCAGCTGATGGTCCCCAACTATTGCAGAAGTTGAAATTTGGAAAAAGAAATAGCATTGATCAATAATGTAAAGTTCATAGGCTTTCATTGTTATTAATGTCTTCCTAGAAGTGAGTCCAAAACAAGACCGTTGTTCTGAAGTGGGTTGTTCTTTTAAAGAGGCTGTGGAGGGAGAAACAGAGTTAAAGGGGGCACGGATTGTTCTGGAGGTGGAAGTGACATAAGATTCCTTTCAAGTCAACAACCTTCAGAACTGGGGATGAAAAAGAGGGAGAGTATGAGGATGACAGTGCCATCTGCAGGTCAGGAGTGGAAATACACTTGGTATTTAAGTCCTTAAATTGTTCCCTAAGCACACATGTGTGACAACATATATATTGTAGGTGGAAGTATGTGGATGGAGAAATTTAGTGTATGGTCCTGGAGGAGAAACCCTTACCAGGCTTGAATGCCAACAAATGTTTGGTGAGGATTAAGCTTGGTAGCAGCAATGCTTCCCAAAGCCATTAATGCAGGTATGAAAAGTAATGAATATGATATACGGACTGTATTTTATTTTTTAAGAGGACTAATGCCGCATATTTGCACTGAAGAACGTTTTTGGTTGTTTATCAGTTTATATATACTCTACCTGATGTCACTTCTCATGGAAATGGCTGACAGGTCAGGAATAACTCAGTCAAGCTTTAGCCCCATCATGCTCACTGTGCTGAAAGCCACTAACCAGCTGATTCCGTTTCTATAAGGTATGGATGTGCAGGCCAACAATAAAAGGCGATTTGCAGCAGTGTCCGGTATTCCTAACATAATCAGAGGGACTGACTGCACTTATTCCATTAAGCGCAACAGGGAAGAATGAAGCTGCTTTTGTTAACCATAAGCAGTGATATTCCATTAACACAAAAGTCAAATGTGATACCAAGATAAGACTGTGGTGGCTTGGTGGCCTTGGTCAACTCATGACTCGTTTATTTTGAAGCCAGGTGTCTTTGGCAGACAATATGCTGTACTTGATGGCTGGCTTGTTGCTAATGTAACTGGATGCATCCTCAGTATTTCGTTCCCTGTGATATTCATTGTAAAAGAAATCATGCCAATACATGTGCCAGGTGATAGTGGATACCTGCTCAGACACTGGTGTCTTAAACCTTTCCCCCACTTCCAGAACACTCAGAATTTAGTCATTTGCTCTCATGTTTTGTAGCCCACCGGGCCTTAGGGTTCTCCTTTGTTGTACTTTTCAGGCCTGATTCTGGTAACGCAGAGGAGAGGTACCATAATGCACACATGCTCTTGCATACTCAGTTGTCAAATTGTTGTCAGATGCAGGTGGCAGTACTTCGATGGGAGTAGGAGGCTGCTCTATGAGCCAACGAAGGTCTGCAGCAGCCTGATTTCATATTGTCACACACATGCACATGGGAGGCAGCTTAAGGGCTCTAATGACTGTAGTTACCTGCCGAGCCAGGAGTTGGCACTGTTTCATGGTCCTTTCTCTCTTTCTCCCTCTGTAGACTGGGTGATTGATGGCCTTTCCATCTCTGGCTGTCCTCCTGGACTCATCCCTGCCTGCTGTCTATCTTCATAACCCGGAAAACCACCTACCTGCTTCAGTTGTGTGTCTGCAAGGACTTAGTCACAATTAATTGCATGTTTATTTTTCTCAGACCTTTCAAATTATATGGAGTTACCAAAGTGGTACCCCAACTCTTAATCTGTGTTCTTTGTATCATTTTACAAAGATATGTGGTTTTACAATATTTATGAGGTTAATTAGGGTAGTCCATCCATATATGGTTGTTACAAGGTGGCAACTGGACAAGACTGGAGACGCATTCACACTTACACATTTATAAGATGATTGTGATTTATAAAATGCAGATTATGTAGAAATGTGCACGCAACAAATTTTATAAATTTGATTTATTTTTGGTGTACACATGCTTTCATTATCGAATGCAGGCAAACCTTTATAAATGAGACCCATGATCTCAATCTAAATGAAAAATAGTGCCAAAACTTGACAAAGGTTGTTCATTCATGTCCCCTATGACACAGCTTGAACAGTTATTCAAAGAAGAATGGATTAAAATGGTGGAGTCCAGCTGTACAAAGTTGAGAGACTTGAAGACATACACTCAGAAATGTCATGGTTGGCAAACATCTACTAAATACTGACTGGAAGTGGGGATTTCTTATGTGATCAGTTATTGTTTGCTTTATACAAGGTGGGGCATAAAGATCTCACACATTTTGAAGGGGTATAAAAATGAATAAATCTATCTAAAAAAATATTCTATATATTTCTGAAAAGTACATAAAAAACAGTTTTGCTTTAATGGGGTAAATCATATCAGACAAATGGTGGCTGTCGTTGGCAAAGCATTGCTAAAGACGTTCCTGGAAATTCTCCAACACTCTCCAGGTCATCTCAGGTGGAATGGCGTTGAATTCCTGTGTAATCCTATCCTTCAAATCCTCAAGAGATCGAGGATGATGTTTGAAAAGCTTTTCCTTTAAGTATCCCCAAAGGAAATAGTTGCATGGGCTTAAATCTGGTGACCGTGCCGGCCACCCCTCGTCTCCCCTTAAAGAGGTTAAATGCCCAGGAAACATTTCCCTTAACACTCTGAGCAAACGTTGTGCTGTGTGAGCTGTGGCCCATCCTGTTGAAACCACACATGTTCCGTACCCACATTGTTTATTTTGGGATGCGGACAGGTCTCCAACACTTCAACATACAGGCCGGGCCGATCACATCAAAGTTGGCAACTGCACACCAAACAGTTATGCGAGGAGACAGGAGCAGTCGTTCGTGGAGTTCATGAGGATTATGTTCAGCAAAAAATCTGCTTGTTTATGGCTCTACTGGTATGGAAGTGAGCCTCATTGCTACTTAGAAGAACAGCTGCAGCGGGAACCTGCTCAAGAATTTCCACACTTAGGGCACTGCGGTTGACGTGATCTCTCAATTAATTCTGGAGCCAACATCATTTTGTAAGGATGCAGTTTTAAATCGACATGCAGAATCCTCCTCAAACTCTGACTTGATATCTCCAGTGCCATTGCATGCTTACAAGCGGAAGGCCTTGTCGATTGCTGAATGGATGCTCTTACTGCTTCCACATTTTCTGGCGTTCTAATGGTCCTAGGTCTGCCAGGTGATTTTCTTTTCAGTGTGGACCCAGTTGCCCAAAGGTTAGAAATCCATAGCAAAATCATTTTCCGACCTGGTACAGATGCATTTCGACAGAGCACGTAGCATGTACGCAACGTTTTTTGCATCGCTATCACAGAATGGCTGTTCTCATAATACGCTTGAACAAGAAAAGCCCTGATGTTCACCGGTCCAACTCATGATGGGTACTGAAAACGGTAGAGTCTAACCTACCGAATGAGACCTTACTTCACCTTCTCTACCCTTACTTCAGTCTACACATTTCTCCCGCAAAATGTGGTAGATCTTTATGCCCCAGCCTGTATTTGTAATTAATTTAGACCACTTTGCAGAGATCTGCTTTCACTTTGACATTAAAGAGCCTTTTTCTGTTGGTCAGTGCCAAATAAATTAAAACCACTGATTCAATGTTGAATGATAATAAAATGTCAAAACTTCCATGGGGCGAATTCTAGGTACTATATGTATACTGAATACAGTATATGCACACACAGTATATTAATTTCCACACAGCTTTATGTGAAGCTTTGAGGCTATTCGATATGAAGCTGGTTGAACAAGTCTCCTTAATTAGAACCCACAGTTACCTGCGACGTCATGTGATTCTTATTGGCATGAGGACTGGAACTTCAATCTTTTTCATACCTCTTCTCTTCATTTGCAGACTGTCATGCAGTCCACTGCAATGTAAAGACCCAGAGATTTGTCCCTGGCAACTGACCTAACACT
Source organism: Polypterus senegalus (assembly GCF_016835505.1). Classification (NCBI taxonomy): domain Eukaryota; kingdom Metazoa; phylum Chordata; class Cladistia; order Polypteriformes; family Polypteridae; genus Polypterus; species Polypterus senegalus. The sequence goes on from NC_053159.1 coordinate 33,035,438, forward strand.
GACTGACTGACTGACTGACTGACTGACATGTATTGTAGCCCACCGGGTCTTATGACTTCTGCTGTGGTGTATTTTTCAGGCCTGAGTCTGAGAATAAAGCCCTTCTGCTTCACTTATACTTTGGACTATCAGCCATTAAGCGACTCCTGCAGGTCTATGAGGAGGGTGATGTCACACTTCTTTCCAAAAGCCTGAGCTTCACCATATCCGACTAGCCTAATGGTGTATCCTGGGGTACATAATCAATAGAGAAAGCATACAGCAATGGCAGGCCAGCGGCAGTCCTCAGCTTGTCACTGCAAACATATAGATTTGACTTTAAAACCCCTGCAGAGAAAAGAAAAACTGAGCTAAGTGAAGACGATTGTTGCCACTAACGGGGGTCCTAGCTTCTTATCCGTGACAGTGTGAGTTACTAATAAAATAAAAAAAACATAAATACAAGGGAGACGGCAGAGAAAGTGGTCTGCATCATTTCTCTAATTATCCTTTCTTTAGGAAATTGATTTTTAAAAATATTTTGCAAAGAAAGCAAAAGTTTCCTTACTCACTGCTTGTAAGAATCCACTGTTGGCTAACTTCTTTATAAAAGGGGCTTAAATGTTTATCCATGTTGAGTGTACTGAGTTCCAGTATTAGGATAGAGATAGATTTGAATAGTAGTGGCAAAGATGCCAACAAGTCCAAGGGATGAGTTATTAGAATAGTCAGACGAGCATGAGTTTTTACATGGAGTGATCCCTGTACTTTATGGGTGGAGCCCCAGGAGGCGGGGCCACCCTGACTACACAGCTGCTGAATGCTCCCTCTGCCTTTATAGCAGTGGATCATTGAGCACGTGCGGAGTTTGTTGTGAGTATTGCTTTTTGGTTGACTTCTCTGGTTATTACATTTTATTTTTGCTTGGGTTTTTGCACTTCTCTCTTTATATAACACTTTGGGAACTGTACATGTCAGTCTAAGTTAATCCATTTTCCACTTCTTCGATTTTTGTTTTGTTCTTTGATTTATTAAAGAAACCTCTATAAAGATTCATTTTTGGATTGTTTCTTTGAGTTTTTCTCTTTCTTGTAAGACATTTTTGATATATTATGCTACAGTAGAGTCTTGCTTATCCGACATAAACGGGCCGACAGAACATCGGATAAGCGAAAATGTCGGATAATGGGAGGTGTTAAGAAAAAGCCTATTAAACGTCAAACTATGTTATAATTTTACACATTGCGAGCCTAATACAGTAGCTCAGTTCACGAACGTCTCTGAAAACATACAAATCGATTTATGACCAAAAAGTTCACCAAAGTTTTGCCTCTGTTCACGACCACAAACTCGGTATAGGAACAAGCCAGTTTCCCTTTCGGTTTGTACGCGCGCCAATTATTTCTGCATTGTTCAGTCTCTCCCTGTTCATTCCCTGTACAGTGAGAGAGAGCACGAGAGAGAGAGACACAGACAGACACACACACGCGAGAGAGAGAGAGAGAGACGCAGAAACACACGCGAGAGAGACTCACGCACACACACACGAGAGAGACTCACGCACGCACACACACACACACGCGCGCGCGAGAGAGAGAGACACAAGTGTACAGACACACCCACGAGAGAGAGACACATGCACACACGCGTACGCGAGAGAGAGACACACACAGACTCACACACACAGTCACGCACACACACCAGAGAGGGCTGGCCACATAATCCACTGCAATCATGTTTTACATCAAAACAACAGAAAAATTTAACTGAAAAAATAACTTTAGCAACAAAAAATACTCTCACGCTCGCAGCTTTCAGTTCTTGTTGCCGATTGATGCGTATTTTTGTTTTTTTTTTGCGGTGGGACGTCAGATAATACAGAATGTTGGATAAGTGAAGGTCGGATAAGTGAGACTCTACTGTATTCTGCATTTTTTGGACTTTCAAAATCAGTTCTACATTTTGGCCCTGAGCAGGCAGAAGCCTACTGGTAAGTAGTTGGGAACTGGCTTTCTGGGGTAGAGTCATATTTGGGCAGGTCCGTTAAGGTTATTTTGTGTGACTCATATAACTTTCACCATATTTGGGACTCCTAATTATAACAACACCTGCAGAAACAAAAAATTGGAGTTAAGGACTGTGGAAGATAAAAAGCAAAAATAAATAATTAAATAAAATAAATAAATAGACAAAGGAAAGGGAGGGTGGAAAATGTCAAACAAAAAAAAATGAAAACAGGGTCAAAGTATTGCTACAACCTTAACAGTTATTAAGCAAAAGTCGTAACAGGAGGTGATTGTAGGTAAAAGACTGTTATGATGGGTGCATTTTATTCATTTTATACAGCTTTCTGGGGATTTGTTTTTGACAACTTGGCAGCTAATCTGGGTTTTCTGAAGCCAAGGAATCAGATTTGGGCATTCATTTTATTCTATATAATTTCCTGAGGAAGCCTTAAATTTTTACTGTCTTTCCATTACTGTCTTTTTACTGTCTTCATTCTTGACAGGCAGTGCCCTTTTAAGACTTTGGCAGCAACTGTTGATAAGTTAACCTCCCAGAATTCCCTAGGAATGCGCTTCTCATAATATCTTTGGGATGATCCTATAAGTGCGTCACTTTTTGGATTTCTTTAACCTTTTGTGTGCAATTCTTGCTACAGTTTTTTTTTCCCACCAGCTTTTGAACATTTTTTTGTCCTTCAGCTTCAATTCTTGTTTAGCATTTCTGGCATGGTGAAAAATCAGTTTGTCTTTTTGGTAAGGACCCTTTCTTGTATTTTTGACTTTGCCTTATCTCCTGACCTTTACCTTAAATTCTCTCTGCTGCAGCATAACAATGACAGAGAGTTTAGATATTTTGCTGCTTCCTTTGGAGTTCTGAAGTCCATGACCCAAAAGAACAGACCCATGGAAAACTTAGACACTCCCACTACCACAGTAATGTCCAGAAGAAAGACTGTATGTTATTGCTACAAGTTATCTGTCACTGGTGTGCAATTATGTGAAAGGCAAGAATGGCCATGGCTCAGCACTCCTATTTGACTACACTTTATTAAAAGAGATTTTTCAATACAGGACCCCAAATTCTTCATTCGTTATCATTGTGCTTTGTTTTCCCAGCAACTCCAAACCCACAATGTAGTGGAGAACTAAATCAATGAAGTGACTTTCAGTTCTCTACAGATAATTTCACTACAAATGCCAGTGGTGGCTTTGTGTTATGCTTTGATCAGCTTGACTAAGCATGTCGTGATTTGTTTTATGTGTTTGGTGACATTCTGCAAGAGAAAAAGAGAGGGTAGAGGAAGACATAAACAAGTACCAAAAGGAAAAGAATCTGGCTGAGAAGTAATGAGGCTTAGAATTACAGCCTGCAAGGGCCTGAGGTAGCAAGGGCTTATTACAGGTGTCATGGGGACGCCTCCATTCTTTGATTAAAATATCCTCATCGTGGCAGGAATGGTTACAAATCATCTGGCATCACTTGAAGTCAATCTGTGGGCCGTTCACACCAATTCATAATGCAGTGCCCAATCTGAAACATTTTGGGGTGGAATCTAGGGTCACAATGAAGTTTTAAGTAATGGGGAAACTGAAAAAAAGTCTTTACTGACTTAAAGAAGATGGGGGAGTTTAGTCAGGGTTTATATGTGGTAAAGTGGACAAATCACTCAATTTTAACGGATGGAGTTCAAGAAAATGGGGTTTATGGCCAATTCAACTCCTTTATAGCTAATCAGCACAATGAAATGAACATGTATTTTAATGCTGTGGCATTGCCAGCAGGGGGAGCGCTGACATGCTATGCTTGACTCTGCACATGTATGTTTGAATGGACCTCTCATTATCACCAATATTTATCATTTTTATTTTTGGTCCTTAAATTATAAATATGATGTTTATAAAATTACAAATCTGATATTTTAAAATATCTAATGTACCATTAAAAATACATGATAATGGATGGCAGTCTACAACTAGTGAAAAAACTCTTTTTAATTATACCTGCTTTGTTAGAAACCATTTATCGCATTACAAGGTGATAGTGCTGATTGTCGAAATTCACCAAAGCACTCTTTGCAGCGAATATGCTGTGTTTGCCGATAACCTTATTCATAGAATGTTTTCCTAGAAAATCACTTTGCGGCCGGCTTAGGCAGTCATTTTTTTCTAGGTGCTATGAGGGGCCGAACACGGGTTCAAGAAGAGCTGGATCAATTCAAAAAGGTTTGGGACTCCAGCTGGGCAGTCGCTTTTAATTCCTTTCAATTTCCATCAATCCATTATCCAACACTCAATATATACTAACTACAGGGTCACGGGGGTCTGCTGGAGCCAATCCCAGCCAACACAGGGCGCAAGGCAGGAAACAAACCCCGGGCAGGATGCCAGCCCACCGCAGTCCTTTCAATTTTACAAACGTAAATAGGTCAAAATTACAATAGTGCCTGGTAAGCAAGCGTAATAACAGTTCTCAGGGTTCTCAGAGCTTTCACCATCCAGCACTGGTCTCATCAAAAGACAACTTAATGGAAGGACCCGGTCCTTTTATAAAACGGAAGATGGGAAGGGTGGAGCTAGTTTCCTTTACTGGGAGGTTTCTGGGAGCTGTGGGGAACAAAGGGAACAAGTTTAGCGACAGATTAAGATTACCATTTACCTCGAATGAGCCTTCAAGGAGATCCTCAGACATACATGCGAGACAGTGCCTTACGATGCTTTGCGAGGCCAGTGTATCATCACTGAAGCAACCATGCGTAGAACTTTCACACATGCCTATTGTACGATCATTGCTGATGTGGCCATAGCTGGGTTGCAAGCACAAGAGGAACAAAAAACCTGTTTTGGATACTGAGATGCATTAATCTCCATCCCTCCTTCCCGACACCCCACCCTTGTGGCAGGGCCACTGTGTGATCCAAGACTAAAACTCGGTAAGTGCAATGATCTCTATTTTATGGACTTACTGCTAGTTTGTGGCTGTTGGTTGTATTTTGTTTGTGGTACTGGCTCCCTCTGCGTATTTTGTTGTTTGAGCACAGTGGTGTAGTGCTTAGCTCTGTTGCCTTATAACTCAGGTCACACATTTGGACACTATAATTGGTCCAACATAGTTTGCACACCCTAGCCCTCAGGGACACCTAAAAGATAATTGCATTATTATAATCCACTCAAAGCTACTTCAGTTTCTCCTTCCCCAGTGACTTCAGTGCAGTTTGTGGAATTCTGAAAAGTTTGCAGACGTTTCCATGATTTTGCCAAACTCAAAGTGAAGCAAATTCAACAGGGTTAACACATTACTATAAGGTGAGGTGGAACAGAGACCATCCTGTGTGTCAAGCAGGACCAGCCTTGGATGGGGTGGCAGTCTATCACACTTACGTTCACACCTTCACTCAATCATGATGGACCATTTTTACCTCCCATCTGGATTGCTTTGTGCCATTGCTGCATAGGCACTGAAGGAAGGGTGCAGCTTAGCAGCAAAAAAAAAATGGAGGCTGCTGATTTAACTCCTATCATTACTTCCTTGAAGTAGCTATTAGTCGAAACACTTTATTAACCCTATTACCGAGATATCAAGGCATTTCTGGTGCAGGTATAGAGTGCCTTCAAATTATCTTTAACATTGAAAATTTCAAGTAGACACATTTTACTAATTAGGGCAGCAATTTGGCACAATGGTTAGCGTGACTGCCTCATATCCACGTATGTTATAAACATTCTTGCATTTCTGTCCTCTTCCCTTATCACTAAAGATGGCCAGGTTGATTGATTGACTCTGTGTGAACACTATGGGTACATGTAAGCAGGAGCAAGTTCTATGGTGGACTTGTGGCCTACCTTACACCCTACCCAATTTTGCCCGGATAATCACCAACCTCCTGAGACCCGGAATTAGATTAAGTGGGCTTGAGGATGTTAAGTTAATTGGAGAGATATACATTAATGGGCATAAACAGTGCATCAGATGTTGAAATGTGGAAAACAATGGCTCTCAGGATTGGTATTCAATGTAGAGCAGTCCATCTTTGCTGTTTTTGGACTCATCCATCCATTCTTTTAATACTTTATGTAATACTTCAGTCTATGATTCTCCTTATGGTCTTACTCCTAAATTATATCAAATAAAAGAACAATTTACCTTCACTGCTACTTTGTCTGTGGTTTCTCGTTTGTGAATTAGGAGCACATTTCGAGAATGCTCCTCTCAGGACTGTTTTCAACCACCTGCTTCCCCTTCTTATCTACATCGGCTCCTCCACCGTACTGCCTTTCCTTTTAACCTCCTATCTTTCTCTTTCTGTTTTTCTTTTCTCCTCAATCTCCGTTCCCCTTGTTTCCTGTCCAGGCACTTTTTATTCTTCTATTTGGAGTAGGTGCTGTAGTCATGGACTTCAGATTGCTAATGAGGCAACTGACTGCCATATGACTACTTAGCCACTAATATTGCAGAGTCGTTCTGCCATGCAACCACTCACGCCAATGCCCCTCTGCTTGAGCACCCCGTTTATTTATTTAAAAGTGCTCATCACCACAAACCTAAATTTGTCTTACCACAATAATTGTGAAATGGAAGAAGAGTGGAACCAGCAGGACTCTTCCTAGATTTGTCTGTCATGCCAAACCAAGTAACATGGTAAGAAAAGCCTTGGACAGGGAGGTGATAAAGAATACAATGGTCGCTCTAACACAGCTTCAGACATCCGCTGCTGAGATGGGATAACTTGTTGGAAGAACAACCATTTCAATCAATCCATCAATCTACTGTTTATGATCAACTGGCTAGATGAAAGCCACTCTTGAGTAAAGACATACAGTATGACAATCCGCTTGGAGTCTGTCGAACAGCATTTAAAGATTTTCTGATTTGATGAGCCAGATATTGATCTCTCTGGGTAGAACTGTCTAGCAAAGACCAGATCTGGCTCATCATTTGTCTAATACCGACCCTATGATGAAGAATGGTAGTGGCAATCTAATGCTGTAGGGGTGTATTTAGAGGCAGGGACAGATGGACTGATCAGAGTTGAAGGAAGAATAAATTGCAGACAAGCACAGAGAGGTCCTTTAAGAAAACCTGCTCCAGTGTGCATGCAACTTCAGGCTGAGGTGGCTCTTCACCCTTCACCCTGACAATCACCCAAAGCTTACAGTCAAGACATGCTGTAGTGGCTCCTGAACGAGTCGAGACTGTCCTTGAGTGATCCAGCCAAAGGCTAGACTTAAACCCCATATAACTTCTATGGAGAGACATGAAGATGGCAGACAGTTCGCAGACTCTTTCATCCAGTCTGATGAATCTTGAGAGGATTTGCGTGGAAGAATGGGATTAAGTGTCCAAATCCAGATGTGCAACGCTTAGAGTGACTTACCCAAAAAGACTTGGAGATGTAATGGCTGCCAAATGGAGCTTCTATAAAGTACTGAAATAAGGGTCTGAATATTTCTATGAATGAGAGATTTCAGTTTTGATTTTAAATAAGTTTGCAAACCTTTTTGCAAACATGCTTTCACTTTGTCATTATAAATTATTGAATATTGATGGACAAAAAGGCCAAGTTTGCTATTTAAAAATAAATCTGCAAAACAATAAAGTGTGCAGAAACTGAAGGGTTCTGAATATATATTTGGAATCCACTGTATTACAACAGTTTGGACTTCGTGCTTCCAACACAGCAAAGAACGTGAGGTTTAGGGTCGGTGTGAAAAGCAAAGCATTATCCACAATATTACTCTAACCACTGGACTTAAGCAGAGGGGCAGGTCTCATAAATGCTGCTGTTTAAGTGCTCTCAGTATCTTTCTCTCTCTTTCACTCAATCACTCACCCAAACTGCCTGTATCTCTAAATGGTTGGGTACCTTCTAACAGCATCTCACCCAGTTTCCATCAGAATTTTCATGCCACAAACAACACTGTGTTGCGATCTTTGGAGTACCTAAGCTTAAAATCCCCAAAACTAAAGCAAATCCCAACACAAGAGGAAGGAACCATCAAACTTCAACTTGTGTGAAACAAATATTTTTTGTATATAAAAATATGTATATGGTACAAAAATGCTGTGAAAACAATGAAGCTCCAAAGAGCACAAAAGGCACAGAAGGAGCTGCCTGCAATAGGCAATCCAGTGGCAAAAAGGGCTAATACAATATCTGAAATAATGGTCAACAACAGACCAAAAAGGTCACAAAATCCAGGAATCCAAAAAAGCACAGTATTAATCAAAAGGAGATTTCATCAGAACCACCAAGCACATTCAAATGAACTGCAAGGGACTGTAGAGTTCCTCATTGTTTACTGGGATGAGTTAAGTCCCTTGAGAGAAATGGACAGGTGGCCCAACCTCTTGGGGAAACACCCACAAAAATAAATATGCATATGAATATCATCATGAGATAAAAAAGTGTTATCTAATCTAATCTAATCTAATCTAATCTAAAACATGCATTGACACTATCACACAAATACGTATGGGAGCCATCCACAGGGACCAAAATAAGCCAATTCCATGCCCGGTTGGGGTGTGGTGGAGTGCACTCAACCCTCCTATTTTGTCCCTGCAGACCAGACACTGGAAATTCTGCCTGAGTGCGAAGACGTCACTTCCACCTCGGCTCTGACAACATCACTTCCTCGCATGGCCTGGAGGATGACATCACCTCCTGTCCCGGCCCCTGAAGATGACATCACTTCCTGTCCCAGCCCCGAGAACAAAATCACTTCCTTAAACCTCCATATAAAACCCAACTTCCTCCCTTCATTGAGCAGTTCTGTTTTGGACTCAGATCTATACACAATTGTATTGAAACATTGCCTTTTGTAGCCAATGTCAAGTATACAGGTGGCTGCCCCAAACCTTTGACTTGTGTCAAGGCTCATCTTTTCACAACACACAGAAACTAAATGATCAACAATAATGACAAAGACTAAATACCTATACAAACAATAAACAAGAATAACAATATCAGCTGTGGTGATTATTCTTGCCAAAAATAACATGTCACAAAACAAACAAAGTTTTGGGGACCTCCCCGTATATTGTCATCCAGACAATAAAGAAATAAAGTGATTCAAAGTCTTAATGTGAGCAATGAACATTTTACTGAAGGAAAATGGTGGATTTATAACAAAAAGGATTATGGGACAGGAAATGGTTAGCAGAAAGTGACGTTGCAGTAGGAACCGGAACCAACGTCATCATAATGTGGCGGAAGTGAAGTGATTTAATGGAGCAGGAAGTGACGTCATCATGGTTGGCCGGAAGTGACGTCAACAAGGCCATTTTGGAACCCAGAAGTTGAGGGAATTATTTTTCTTCAGGTTTTCTGTTGACGAAAAGAGGTTTAGGTAAGTACTTTAGGCTCTTTGAATGCCTCCTAATCGCACATGTGCGACACAGCGTAAACTAAAAAGACAGAAAAGGAGCAATCCTGGCTGAAACATAACATACTGCAGTTTTTCTGTCGAGACCCCAACACTTCTTATGCTCCTTTGTCTCTTTTCTCCTCACACAGTGCTTGCCACAGAGTTTGCCACTGCAGCATGTGACGATGTGGGTTCTGGCTCCTCACTCCCTTTGATGTTGGAAGCACTTGAACCCAACACCGTCGATAATGAAACCGAGTGAGCCAGTCAATGGAGGCAAATTGAGCATCTGAGCAAGGGGTTGGTTGAAAGTACAAAAGTGCTTTTATTTAGAATCAACAAAACAAAAACAGTGTTCCATAAATAGTGCAGATCTTCAAGTTCTTCAATAAATAAATAAATAAATAATCCATTAAAAGAACACGTGGGGGTTAAAACTCAATAGAAAAAACAATCCTTAAAATCGAGGTTAAAATGATCAGGAAGCTGTCTTTAAAAACAACAACAAATAAGCTTGGTGCTTCTTTCTGTATCGTCTCACCTGCTTATCCCGTGACGGGCTTAGCAGCAGGCAAGACGCTCTCTGCAGCTGCCCTCCTACATCACACGCCGAGACTGGAGACCTCCGAACCCTGGCTCGGTATGGCACTCATCCCAGTCCCGAGAACTTGGTTTCCAACCAACGCCAGGTCGCCACGTTGGGATTCCATCACCAAGTCTCCCGACTTCCGCTGCCTTTTCCATGGCCTCTCTGCGGCCCGTCGCTTTCACCTTGTCACTCCCGCTACCAGATCGCTCAGCGGGAGCGACATCTACACAAACACCTGGATGTCGGCCCAACACCCAGCTTCCTCGCAGCTGCCCACGGCGCCGATCGCGCTCACCACGCTCTCGTGTCCGTCTCTCTCCTGCACCGCTTGCTTCCACGCTCCCTGTAACCTCCGTCCCTCCTTTCCTTTCTCCAATCGAGTCTCTCTTTCTCCCCAACCGACTTGCGCTTCTTTTAAAAACGTGAGGGGCCATCACAGCTGTAGCATTAGCCACGGGAGCAATCACGAATGTGGGCAGTTCCTCACCTGTGCACACGGTGAGAAACGCCACATCGACGACTGCCCCGCTGCTACAACAACGCCTCACGGCCGCCTCGGGTGCGGTGATTATTTATTTAAAATCAATGGCCTTTTCTCCACGAGCTGTGGACCCATAACACCACACAGCATACCACTGAAATCAGTGAGAGATCAAACTGTGATAAAAAGGTATATGATGGGTGACATGCAACTTGCCTAAGTGTCCTCTGGCACCCTGGCCTCATTAGATGTCAATATGCCCCTAGTGACACTTGATGGGCTGAACTTTATTTGCTCCCTATCACTCACTCCTTATCGTTCCTTGAGCTGCCTCAAGTAGCGCCCACACATACTCACATATAGTAATGGCTGTTAATATGCTATTGTGCAAAGGATGTGTGCTGTATAGAAGGAGCAGGGGGCACCTTCACCAATTAAAGGGTTAACCCTTTAGTGATTGTGTATCTTGACTACAGAGGACATCTGTGTGATGCTTGGTACTGAAAACATAACAAAGCCGTCAATCAAAAGTTGCAACTCAGCGTGGTCAGCCTGATGTGTGTGCATCGAGGATTTATGAGGAAGATAAACCCATACACAATTATGCTTCTGAAAAAATTGTCTTTAAACTTTGAAACCTAATCCTTTGTATGTGGCAGCGTTTGATAACTGATTTATCCATTGTTGTATGGTTGGGATTGAATCTTTTCTTATTTCATTTTCACAATACATTGCTGCCGACTCTGGTGATAGCTTCTGGTGCCCATCTGTTATGTTTACTGTGGTACAAAAGATAAGCTTCTCTCTGAAATAAAGAGACCTGCTCTGTATGGGCTAACATTTTTCAAAGATTAGGAATGCCCCATATCAGGCTCAATTGCAGCAGTTTTTCTCCTTTATAAATTTAATGACTGAGAGTTTGGTGTCTCAAGTTCTGTGGCAATATGGATTATGTCTTTAGCAGTGTCCTGTAGTTAGAGCTCCAGGACAACTCATTGGGCTGACCTGTCTCAGCTTTTGTTTAAAATCAAAAGTTGTCAAATGATGGGACTACCCATAAATGTCTATCATGTCCTCCGTGGACTGAGCTTCACACATTCAAAGAGAAAATAAAGTTAGGACTACAAGTGCACCTTGTTGGGTCCTTTCTCTGGAAGGGGTGCCGTGTTTAGTATGTATTGGCAGTTTCAATAATTTAATCTATACTAATAAAAGGCAAAGCCCTCACTCACTGACTCACTCACTCACTGACTCACTGACTCACTGACTGACTGACTCACTCACTCATCACTAATTCTCCAACTTCCCATGCAGGTAGAAGGCTGAAATTTGGCAGGTTCATTCCTTACAGATTACTTACAAAAATTAGGCAGGTTTCAATTCGAAATTGTACGTTTAACGGTCATAACTGGAACCTACTTATGTACATATATACCAGCCATAGCCTGCAGCTCGGTCGCCGTGTGAGGAGGAGTTGCGTCCCTCATCGTCACGCCTCCCATGTAATTGAGTGCCTGCCCATATAAGGCCGTCAGTCAGTGGCAATCCAATAGAAACACTCTGCCGCTAAATATTCGCGGGTGAAGGACAGTGCTTATGCAGATGAAGATGAGATGGTCAGGGTGGTGTTTGTCTCAACGAAACTGCGAGAGAAACTTTTAAGTGCCGGGTCTGAGCTAACATTAAATACAGCCATGGGCATCGCACGAGATGGCACCTGCACAGCTGGGAAACTTCGATGCATGTACTCCAAGCGGCTCACTTGAACTGACTGTGAACGCAGTACGCAAACAAAAAGCAAGACCTCCAAAGAGTGCTGAACAAAACACTCATTACACAATTGAGAAGGCAGCAAAAGAATATGAAGCGAGTGACGCATACAAGCACATTCATAAGTGCAGCTACTGCGGAAACAAAGCACACGGTGGAAAAAGTCAATGTCTAGCTAAAAGAAGACAGTGTAAAAAAACCCGTGCATGCAGTGTGTCACATCTCAAATAAAGAGGAAGACAAGCTGTTTATTGATGCAGTAAGAAAGGAATCGATGAATGAAACCTGTTATCTTTACAATGGTTGACAAACACGGAATGTAACTTGAACACAACACATCGTGCAAATACGAACCTGATTGAAAGAAATAATGATAATCAAATTCTTGGTAACAGCAACACTCATAACAGTCACAAAACAATTACATTGACAATCATGTTACGTTATTTTTAAAATGTTCCCTTTTCTTTTTCATAACTTCTTAACACACTACTTCTCCACTGCGAAGCACGGGTATTTTGCTATATATATATATATATATACCCCGATTTACATACTGTGAAATAAACAAACCACACACTGTGGCGCAACGCAAGAGGCTTTGCCTCTAGCGCTGACGTCCGAGGTTCGATTCCCGAGAGGGAGTGGAGTGAGTGTGTACACCAGATGAGCCCAAAATTAGGGCGAAACACGTGTCGCGTGCTCTTTGCATTATTTGACAGTAAAACTATTTCAATACATATATATACAGTCGATTCCGGTTAATTGGACCACTGGTTAATTGGACCAGCCGCTTATTCGGACCGAATCCTAAAGAACCGAAACAGATCATATTACATAAGCCTAATATTGTTCGCTTATTTGGACTAAAATTCCGTTTAATCGGAGCAAAGAACGTGACAGAGAATAAGAAAAAGAAGCCACAAGTCGCCCGCAGAAACTGGAAGACCAGGAAAGTGATGATGATGACCCTAATGAGTTAGTGCAAGTGACAACACAGGATGCCAGGAAATGTATTGAAACTTTACACCGCTATTTCATGCAGGAGAGAAATTAAAGCAGTCCCATTGATGCGTTAGATGTTTGTGGTGATTTTGTTCAAGTGCAGTGCGTAAACAGAATGCGTCTGATCACACTAGACAAGTTCTTCAAACGTTGACTGGAATTTGGTAATGTAACCTTTTTTATTGTGCTTCGCATGCTAAGTGTCATGTAGATCGTTTAGAAGAATTTGAAGATTTATTTTTCAATAAACAAAGTTGTAAGCAACCGTACATGTACATGTACGTAGTTTTTGTTTGTACATTCGCCATACGCGTGTGCAGCACAATAAAAGTCATAATGACATTTTAATATGTTACATATAGCACGTCCCATCTTGGTTGCACATGTATAGGGCATGTTTGTGTAATCGGACCAGCCGGTTATTAGGACCAAAATGATCGCGTCCCGATGTGGTCCGATTAACAGGAATCGACTGTATATATATACACACGCACACATACACACATATATATATATATATATATATATATATATATACACATACATATATATATAAACACACACACACATATATGTGTGTATATATGTAGATATGTATATATGTGGATGTATGTGTATACATATATATGTATATATGTATGTGTGTGTATATGTATATATGTAGATATGTATGTATATGTATATGTGTATATGTATATATATGTCTATATGTGTGTGTGTGTGTATATATATATATATATGACAGCAACACTCATAACAGTGACAAAACAATTACATTGACAATCATGTTATGTTATTTTTAAAATGTTTCCTTTTCTTTTTCATTACTTCTTTAACACACAACTTCTCCGCTGCGATGCACGGGTATTTTGCTAGTGATTAATAAAAGGAAAAATGATTCTAATAATTGTCAGATTGACCTAAGTATGGTCCTCCTGCTTTATATTATCAGGCTTAATTCTTTTAATGTACGTTGAAGATGAGGACTATAAGAACACCAGGAATGGCCATTGAGAACTACAGGAGAATGACCACACGAGTTTTTAAGAAAGGGCTGAACTGAAACGGTTTGGGGTTTTGACTCAGGATGTCAGGAAGAAATTGTAAAGACATTTCCAGGCATCAGTATGGTGAGCTAAAAACTGGCAAGGACAAACTTGATAAGAATGAAGAGATTCAATGAAAAAGGTCTGGAAAGTAGGAAGAAAGCTTATATTGGAGTGGACAAGTGGACTGGTAGTCAAAGACTCATTAGTGTAAAGGAAGGTCCTGACAGGCTTTATTTTATTTTAATTGTATAGGGTGTTACTTCTTCTCTGTATTTATTTTGTTTGTAATAAATTATTCATTTTCATGCAACTGGGTTGCTTTTTTCATTCATTTTGCTTCAAGAACTGCTCAGGAGTGCCTTCTATTGGCCACAAGGGAAAGCAAAAAAAATATATATAGTTCTAGCAGAAAGGATTTCTAGTGGCAAGGATCAATGTGACCTTTAGTAATAAAAATGATTTGCAGAATTACATTACATACTACGATAAATGGTCGAGCAGCTGGTCCTGGTGTAGCTTACTGTGCTTTGGGAAGAATGTTTGGAGGAAGCCAATGAGTGAAAACTTGAAAGGTACCGGGAGGTAGTAAAACAACCTCAGTGGAAAAGGCTGGCGAATACACTGCATGCTCATTGAAACAGGATGACAGTGATTGATTTGCAGGGTGCCCGATGTCCAAAGGTCAAATGCTGTTGGACATCACAGGTAAGGCAAAGAGGAAGGCCAACAGATCAGCTACTGAAGTTGCAAAAGGTGGATTTAGAGGGCTGATCCATGTTCAATTGCTGCTGGGACTACAAGTCGAGGCTTGATCAACTCTGACTGGTTCACTTTGGTGAGGGATTCTGATGTTGAAATACCCGGGACAAACAATGACCCCAAGTCACTGAAGATGCATTTCACGAAAACTTTGACATGTTTACCCTTACTTTCATGTATGGTGTGAATTATACTCCTATGGCTACTGTTTTATTGTGTTATCAGATCACACAAACGGTACCAACTAACCTATTAAGTTCTTGTCTTAATGTTGGATAGGAAGAAATGTCAAAACCAGCATTACAACTGTAATCTCTAACCTGTCTCACTGTCCATATTGTAGTCCCTCATATTTAACCCTGGGGACCTCTAATGGCAGGCTGCTTGCTGATGGGCCTACCTTTGCTTCAAAACCTTTACTTCAACCCAGTTTTACCTCCAGTGGAGAGCTTCACAAGAGCATCCTCTTGTGTCCTTAGGGGACCACAGCCAAGCAAGGAATAATCAATCTGTCTTCCTGGCTTACTAATAGCGATCAGAAAGAGACACTGACATGGAAAGCCCCATGGAGGAGTATGGTGAGAGGCGCTCTTAGAGCAGACCGAATCACTTCTGCAGAGTGATCAACAGATCTTCTGGATGCCAAGGGAGGCAAAAAAGAGTAAACACATCTTGTCAGGCACTGACAGAAAGGTGGAAGGGATAGGAGTCACTTGGGGGCTGCTGTAAATGGGTTTCACTGGGGTCCACAGAAGTTGGGTGAGTGGAGCGAGAGGAGTGGGAGAGATGAGTGAGTTAAGAGAGAGAGAGAGAGCAGCCCTAGGTAGAGCAGTTTTAAAGACCAAATCAAACCTTGATTTTTACCCTTGACATCAATAGATTATTTATTGATTTTAACTTACTCACCAAGACAGTGTTTTTATCGTGGATTATACAGGGAGATTCACGCGAAAGAGGTCCCGAATATTCTGTAATAACTCTCCCTAAGATGAAGCAATTTGAACGAAACAGCGTGCAATTGCTCCTCTGTATAAGGAGCTTCGAACAAGCCGGGATTCCCCTGCGTCAGAGCAATAAGGTAGGCGCCGGACAACCGTCGTCAACCTCTGTTTGCAACTTCTGGGTGCATACCGCCTGTACCCCTTCACTCAGCCACTCGACTTCTCATCAGGATGGTGGTGTACAGTATTGAAAAGCACGTCTTCATGGTGCGAACCTATAGGGTCACCAATTTGTTTAAGTGATGCCAGAATCAACTGGATAATTGTGAGTTAATGTAGAGTTACTTCCAGCAAGATGGAGCAACGTGCCACACATCGACAAGGAGCATCGCAGAAACTGAGTCCTTCTTCAGCAATAGGGTAATTTCAAAGGGGCTTTGGCCACCACGGTCACTGGATCTGACACCACCAGACTTCTTCATTTAGGGTCTGCTAAAAGGAAAAGACTATTGGAACAAGCCTCACACTGTGGAAGATTGGAGGAAAACATCCACCTGAAATGACTGCTATTCCCACTGAGATGCTTGCCGATATGTTCAGGAACATGGAGTGCCGCGTTGAAATGTGTCTGGCAGAAAACAGAAACCACTTCCAGCATTGAATATAATGCAATCGATTACACATACATCAAGGTATATAGCGTATTTTTTGGTTCAGATTGCTTCATCCTAACAGGAGTTACAACAGAATATTCGGGGCCTCCTTCAAGTGAATCTCCCTGTAAATTTGCTGAAAACTGCACTGTACTGTAATGCCTGGAGAGTGCATATCCTCAGCCTCATTTGAAGGAATCAAGGAACGACAAAGGGAGTTTGCTAATGTGCACATTGGAGTGTTTTAGTGTGACTTTTTCAAAAGACACATTGTGATTTGTATAATGGTTCTAAATAGAATTGAATGTACTGGAATGTGACAGATTTCATGCATTTACATGCAGTAGCTGCAGGAAAGAACACAAGTAAACACGAAAGTGTGAACAAGGCTTTGGGGGTAATACTCTTGCTTTCTAGCCAAAAAAAAACTTTCAAAAACCAAAAACTTTTTTTTTATCAAGTTTTGTTTTTTACAATTGCAAAAAGCATTTGAAAAACACATTTTAGTATCAGTTTTGTAAATTGTACAGTATATTGTCAAAATATCCCGTTTAGCTCATCACTAAATTGTATTCTGTCAGCGAGCTGAGAGATAAACTTTTCAGCAAAACTGGAAGATATGCATAAATAAACAGAGCAAAACAATTAAAAGGTAGAAACCAAAATGAAACTTAAGCCCGATATAAGAGACAATAAGAACAAGAGAGTCAAAACCGAAATTACACATGGGAAAAGAGCACAAAAATTAACTTTGAGTTTTGTAGAGTTTTGGGATCCACAGATCAGATAAGGATTTCTCATGGATGTCCTTTTTTCCACTTGCATCAGTTATGCATGGGTCACAACCTCAGAGGCCACACCCCTAGCAACATTGAAAGTGGCCCTAACGATGTAACTAAACAATGGTGGCATTTGAGGACCCCAAATCATACCAAATCACGACAGCCTGAAGATTCCACTTCATTAACACCTTGAACTACAAATTACTCTTCTACTGGTTTCAAGTTGCACTGGTACAATGCATTTTGGTACCCACTACACAATGAAACAAATTGGGTATCCCAGTTGGCAACCCCTCAGACAGACACATGGTCCCACCCTCCAGAAATGACCCTCTATTTGCCACAGCCAGGTGTTATATGGGTGACTCCTTGGCCTGTACAAGCCACTCGGGTCCTCAACAATGAGGATCCTGCAAGCAGTACTACCCTAGGGAAATCACACTGCATGGCTGTAAGTGCCATAACTGACACTCCGTCACAATGCAGGTAATGTGCCTCATTCGGGACTCCATGAGCAACCACTTTTTTGACACAAAGTCAAACTAGTGGTACTCAAGGATTGTCCGAAGATACATTGACCAAAGGAGTCCAGTCTTTGTGTTAGGTCACTGGATAGCATCCATGTCTCACAACCATATAAGCAAAACAGGGAGCACCAGGACTCTGAAGACTTGGACCTTCATCCTACTTGTTTCCATTTCTAGATTATTCTAGGTCTTCAGAGGGCATGCCCTGTTTCATTTTTACCCGACTTCAATCACAATTGCCTTATTCTCTAAATTTTCTAAATTTATATAATCACATGCAATGTTGCCTTCCATATACCTGCCAACTTTTAAACTTTCAGTCTAGTCACCTAGGGCCTCATGTATAACGCTGTGTGTAGAATTCGCACTATAACATGGCGTAAGCACAAAAGCCGAAATATGCTTATGCACAGAAAAATCCAGATGCAGGAATCTGTGCGTACTCCAATTTCCACGTTATTCCGCTACATAAATCCGGGTCAGCGTGAAAAGTAACGCTCATGCTTTATGTAATGCCCCAACTCCTCCCAGAATTACGCCTCTTTGAATATGCAAATCAATATAAATCGCCCTTAAGCTCAGCCTTCTGTGAAAAGGCAATGGGAAAATCACGGGGGAAAATATAAGAATTTCAGTGAATACCAAGTGGAGGCAAAGGAAAACCATACTGTTTGTTTAATTAAACCGTGGTATAATCAACAAAAGGAAGTTGATCGAGTGACATAGCGTGTTGGAGAAACTTGAAAGCTCACATTCACAAAAATCACACAGTGCCGGAAATAAAAAAGAAGTCACATATCAAAGTTGCCGTGAAAAGAAGAGTTGTAAGCCCACTGTCTGAGTGTCATATGAAAGCTTATTAGGGTACAGAGAAAAAAAAAAGCACACAGTGGGGAAAAAGCACAAATTGTCAACTTCAATCTCGAAATTTCCACTTTAATCATGTAGTTTATTTTGTCATTAAAGTAGAACATCATAAACTTCATCTTAAAATCGTTAATTAACCAGTTTCTCAAATCACATCGTAATTAAAGTAGCACGTTAAATGCTTTGTTTTGTATTTGATCTTCTATGTGCTCTATGTGTGTGAATCACTACTTGCTTCTTAAACCGGCTCTCTTCCTCCGACTGGACACAGAATCCATTGAGATGCAGTTCTCTCTCTCTGTGTTCCTTTAGCTGGACACACAATGAAGGTTTGGTGCAGGTTTCCCTGGCTGCAAAAGGCTTAGATTTGCGTACAATGTGTACAGGTTATAGTCCAAAACAGAACTGTTTAAGTATGGAGGATGATGGGTGAAGTGGATCACAGGAAGTGCCATCCTCAGGGCCGGGCAGGAAGGCCAGGACATTAGAGATTTCTCGTGGTTGGACTGCGGATAGAAAAGAGAGAGGCTTAGTGCACCCCACCGCCCCCTGGCCTGGCATGGAATTGGAGCTTCCTGGTCCCTTTGGTTGACTCCCAAGCGCACATGTGTGACACAGGTACTTCAGTGTCATCTTACATCCCTGAGATGTGCAGGTTCGGCAGATTGGTGACATTTAATAGTCTTCTTTTGTGTGTTTATATGATTGTATCCTGCAGAGGACTGGTACCTTATCCAGGGTTGGTTCTCCTGATGCTGTCAGAACAAGTTCCTGTATGTGTTAGAGTCCATAGGTCTGTAGAACAGATGAATACAGTGCCCCCCATTATGCCCTAACAATGGCAAACAGTTTTTGAACTCAGTTAGCGAGTTGGGTTAGCTATTGTCATTCTTATTAATAATTATTAATGTTAATGAGCCGTCCAGTATGCAGGATACATTAGTCATTTGACAGATATGAGTTTCAGTCCCAAGGGACAGATCACTTTGCTTTTAAAATGTATGCATGCTAATGTGTCTTTGAACAAAATTGTTCAGTAATAGTTTAACTTCCCTACAAAAAGGCCAAAGTTGATAATGTCAAGCTCAAATATGAAAAAAAAAAGAAAATTCTGGGATGAAAAAAAAGTGCGTTCAGAGTATGTAAAAGGCCTTTGAAAAGGTTGCTTTTCTTCCATTGGCAGCTGCAATAGAGCAATTGGAATTCAAAGGACTTCTTTTCATCGATGGCAGGAAATTTCATCGCAGAGCAAAATGGCAGTGAAAAAAAAGCCTTATGAAGTTGCCATCCAGGTCGTTTACCCCATGCAGACTGTACTCATGCTGTGAAATCCAATATCTCGCAGGAAAGTTCACTTCTTGTATTTCAGAATAAATTCACTGCCTGGAAATGAGCTGACAATGTGATGCTAGAAATTCAAATAAATAAATAAAGGTTCACCGTTCTGTTTGAATCATGTGGGTGCATAGGCAAACAAAAAAAAAAAAACAAAAAAAAAGAGCAAATCAAGTGGAGTTTACTGCAATTCACTGACTGTCATTTGCTAGAAAGCCACAGAGTGACTGTTGTCACTTTAAACACTACACTAGAAAACTCTGCACGTCACATGGAAAGGAGCCATAGATGCCCGTATTCAGACTGTTTTCAGTTTCAGGCATTTTACATTTATTTAATTGGCTGACACTTTTATGCTAAGTGACTTACAACATTTGAGATAAAATTGGTTACATTTCTTTTGTTTTTCCAGTTGGAGCCCAGATGGGTGAAGTGACTTGCTCATAGTCACA
Organism: Polypterus senegalus; assembly: GCF_016835505.1. Lineage (NCBI taxonomy): Eukaryota > Metazoa > Chordata > Cladistia > Polypteriformes > Polypteridae > Polypterus > Polypterus senegalus. Next base: position 33,055,998 of record NC_053159.1, read on the forward strand.
TAGTATTAGAGGTGGGATCTGAACCCACAACCCCATGGTTTGAAATCCAAAACCTTAACCACTGACCTGTCAAAGCATCACCCTTGTTCAGTTTTAGGGTGACTACATCTGGTGTGGCAACAGTGGTAACCGGGACAAATGCTGGAACTGCTAGGCAGGTTAAGGGTAACGATTGGATGAGACCAGAGGAAGAATAATCCAGAAAAAAAGCATCTTCTCTTCTGCGGTTGAGGACCCGGCCTTAATACAAAGAGCTCAGTTTGGAATTGGCTATAAGATATATGAGGTCTCGGGTTCATCTTGGTGCCCTGGTGACTCATGAACAGTTGTGATGGTCATTACTATTCACTTTAATGATCTGAAAGCTTTGAACCCCCCATTTAAGTGAATTGATTCACTTTTGATTTGTTTTGACTCATTTCGCTACAGCAAGTTTCCCTGGGGTGTTCCCATTTGGAAAAATCTGAACAATATATTGTTAAATGTACATATTAGACAAATATATCACATATAAGAGGCAAACTCATTCTAACAAAAACCTTTCTTGCACCTTTTCAAGAATCAAATAAACAAGAATCGTACAATTTGTTTGTGGGTAATGACTTAGTTTGAGAATCAAGTGAATGAGAATTGTCCGACTCATTCGTAGTTAATGATTCAGTTCAGTATTCAGGTGACCGAGATTTGTGTGACTCATTCGTGGACAATGACACAGGTCAGTAATCAACTGAACGAGGATCATTTGACTTGTTTGCGGGTAATGATTTAATTCGAGAGTCAAGTAAACGTGAAGTGTGTGACTCTTTTGTGGAAATAATGGGACTCATTCATGAGTTTTTATTTAGCTTGAGAATCAAGTGAATGAAAATCCATCCATCCATCCATTTTCCAACCTGCTGAATCCGAACACAGGGTCATGGGGGTCTGCTGGAGCCAATCCCAGCCAACACAGGGCACAAGGCAGGAACCAATCCCGGGCAGGGTGCCAACCCACCACAGTAAATGAGAATTGTCTGACTAATTTGTAGATAATGATTCAGTTTGATAATCAAATTAACAATATTCACGTGAGTCATTCATTCGGTCAGTTCAGTAATCAACTGAACAAGGATCATTTGACTTGTTTGCAGGTAATTTAGTTTGAAAAGTGAATGAGTGTGTAACTCACTTATGGGAATCATGTGACTCATTCACATGTAATGATTTCTTTTCAGAATCAAGTGAATGAAAATTTGTGCAGCTCAATCGCAGGTTATGATTTAGTTTGAGAATAAAGAGAACAAGTCGTTTCTTGTGGATAATGATATAGTTTGAGAAACAAGTCAACGAGAATTATGAAACTAATTTGCAGGTAATGATTCAGTTCAGGAATCAAGCGAACGAGAATTGTGTTACTTGTTTGTGGGTAATGATTTTGTTCGCGAATCAAGTGATCAAGAATTCAGCAACTCATTAGTAGGAATCATATGACTTACTCATGGGTAATGATTTCATTTCAGAATTAAGTGAGTGGAATTGATGTAACTCATGCTAATGATTCAGTTCAGAACCCAAGTGAACGAGAATTATGTGGCTTGTTTGCAGGTAATGATTCAGTTCAGGAATCAAATGAACAAGAATTGTGTGACCCATTTACAGGAATCATGTGACTTGTTTGCAGGTAATTATGAAGTTCGAGTTTCATTGTTTTCATTATTTTGTGCTTTAGAACTTTCTAACAGTTTTGGACTTTGGGACTTCCCTTGTTTTTATATTTTACCTGATTATAAATCAACCTCTGGTGATGTTGGACCACAGTCCCAGGTACAAGGGCATTATGGATGCAGGCTGTGTCTCCTTCCAAGACAGATGAGCCCAAGGGTAATAGGTCAAGATCTGGGGTGGATGGCATATGTGTGAGTGTACATAATAAAGAATCTGAGTATGGTAATAAACAACTCTATGTTTGAGGATAGGGTCATGCCAAAACTCTTCCATGATAAAATATTCCCAAAATTTACTGTACAAAAATTCAAATACTAAAACATTTGATATAAACATGTTCAAAGAATCATGATAGCTGTGAATCAGATGGACATAACTTCCACATGAGTTTTAAACATCTACATGTAAAAATGAAAATTGTTGATGACATGATGCATGTGTCCTAGCGGTTTAGTGTTACACTTAGCTGATTGGATTTCCTCATGCCCATGAATTAAGTCACTGGTAAGAGCTGTTCCCAAAGTTGATTTGTTTGCAAACTGCACAGGCTATAAGTCAATGGCATAACTCATTTATCTGATGACTCAAGTACAGGCTGGGTGGCTCAAGTAAAAGGTCTGGTTTCTCAATGAGACTGGGCATCATTGGTAGAGTAATTTGTTTTAGGCAGGGCAAGTGACTTGTTGGTGAAGAAGATGAACTTCAGAACCCTAGGTTGCTGGTTCAGTTCCCTATCCCATGTTGCTGACTGAGTTGCTTTGCCAGGGCAAATACATTGTGAAGACATGGAGACAGTTGTACTGGCAGGATGAATTTCATAATGGAATCATACAATGAGATCATTTTTGAAGGTGTTATAGCACTGCCATGGACATTGGTTAAAATCCAGACCTGTCCATTGCCTGATTTGTATTTGTAAGTTCTCTGCATGATTTTTTTTTACTGTAGATACTTTGTTTTTCTCCCACATCTCAAAGACATACACTTCAGTTGGACATTTGACTTTAAACTGCTATGGTAATAGTGATGAACTGGAATTGTTCAACAGGATGTTCCAAAGCATCCTACAAGTGTGTAAGCGGAATTAGTAGCCTTATGGATAGGCCAGCCAGTGGCTGACCTGGACGATGTGGTGACTTGCTAAGAATCCTTTTAATCAGTGATCTTCCAATAGTGCCAATTAATAAACATCCATGCTGCGCCTATGAAGGAAAGATGCCATATAAAGAAATAGTCTTCAGAGAGAGTGACTCAGAACTACAGGGTCAGTGGCAGAGTGGAGAGCAGGAGGCTGAGTGGCTTGATTGGCAGCAGCTGGTTACTGTAAGTGTGCCAGGCCACATAGGAACAGCTTCCAGAGGCTCAGAGTGGCGTGGAGAGGTTTTCTGAGAGTTAATCGCTTAACATTTCTAGTGCCAATGGAAGTTTGAATAATCACACGTCTCGAAGGCTTCTTTAGGCTGCGCATGTCCTAGAGATTAGAAATCCATGGTCGCCGAAGTTGCATTTAAGCATTACGTTCGGAATGAAGTCCACCTCCAAAGCAATTTTCAGTGGATAGCTTCTTAAACAAGTAAGTACAAATGTTGTTACTCGGCTAATGATAAAGGGCTTTGCAAAATTGCTTTTTTAATCTCATTCACAATCCTAGATTCCCTCGTCCCTTTGTTATGCAGAAATTGATGTAATTGCGAGATTGGCGCTTACAGAGAATGAAACCAATCTCCAGTTTAACACAAGTGAAATGAAAAGGAATTACACTTTATATTTTTTGTGGACAAGCTTCATGTGCTTAAGATGTGCAATGAAAAGCAAAAAAAAAATTAAAGCACAAGAAAGGTAGAGTGCCTACTGAGCAATGGCTATTGCCTTGAGGGTAAGGATAGACCAAGTCTAAACAGGGATTCACAAGTTTGCATTTATTAGAGGGCCTTGGGGGGAAAACACATAAATCACCTTCATTTAATGCAATAACAGAGAATAAGGTAAAAGATGCAGAACTGGGGGCCTGCCCTGCTGTTTAAAGTCCACTGAATGCAAAGCCATCCTAATAGCATCCATTTATAATAACTGCATTACACAAACCTCTGGGTATGCTTTACATAAATACACTTGGCTGAGCTGACTTTGTGACATCAGGCAATCCTCACACTGGTTTGGAATCCTGATATGATACAAAGGGTATGAAAAGAATTAAAAGATGGGCTTAAGGTTGAGACACTAGGGAAGTATTATGGATCTAAAACATGAAACAAGTGAATAGGGGCTCTCTGTCAAAGATAAAGCCACCAGACTGGATCAGAGGGGTGAGCATACACCACCAGGTGCGTGCCAGGTGAGCATCCACCAGCTGGGCCAAATATTCTGGAGGGCTTACTGAATATTAATTGATTCCCATCTTCATTTATGGAAGGCATTGCAGAAGCCCAGACTTATAAGAACAGAGCATGCATACCTAAGATTTCTTAGGCACCTACTACTTACATTTGTATGTTTAGGTGAACTGGCACATAGGTGGCCGGGCCTAAGAACACAGAGGAATATGGAGGGGTCATTGAAGATAGATAGATAGATAGATAGATAGATAGATAGATAGATAGATAGATAGATAGATAGATAGATAGATAGATAGATAGATAGATAGATAGATAGATAGATAGATAGATAGATAGATAGATAGATAGATAGATAGATAGATAGATAGATAGTGTGAGACATGCCCGAACACCACCAGACAGACACCGCATCTTTATAAAAAGCATGTTTTTATTTTCCATCAAATCACACAACAGTCCCGCACAGCACACTGTGCTCCAAACACCAATCACCACTCCTCCAGGCTTCTCTCTCTCTGTCCTTGGACCGCCTTTCCTCTCTCCACGGGAGCCTCGTCTTGCTCCCACTGCCGACTCTAGCTCCCAGACTGTAGGAAGGCGGGCCCTTTTATTCTCACCCGGATGTGCTCCAGGTGCTCCCTCTGATGACACCTCCTGGTGTGGCGGAAGTGTCAGGAGAGTGCTCGGAAGCACTCCGGGCGTCCCTGGAGGGATCCTCCTCCATCTTCCCGGGTGTGGCAGAAATAAATCATTCCCGGGCCCTCTGAGACTTGGGGCGCCCCCTGGCCGTTGCCATGGGCCCCAATGGACTTGAGCCTCCTCATTCTTCCCCCGTGGTCCTCCTCTGATCCAGGGCGATTGCCCTGTCGTGGCCCAGAGTACGTACATGCCACCTCCCGGTCCTTCCAGGCGTCCCGGCCGGGCCGCAGCCCCAGCGACTCACCAGAATAGATAGATAGATAGATAGATAGATAGATAGATAGATAGATAGATAGATAGATAGATAGATAGATAGATAGTGTGACAAATAATGCCAAAAGACATAATAAAGGTTTGGGGCAGCCACCCGTATATTGTATCCTGGCTGCTAAATTTGCAGTAATTAGAACAGAGATATTCACACGACTGAGTTCAAAACAGAACTGATCACAGACAGTCAAGATGGCGGCTTTAAAGGCCCATTAAGGAAGTGACATCATCTCTGGGGCCGGAAGCCGGAAGTGGTGTTGCCAGGAATGGTCTGCAAGTAACTGAGAAAGACAGTTAGCACACCCCACCACCCCCTGGTCGGTGGTGTAGTTACCATTACTCAGGCCCTTTAGCTGCCTCCTATTTGCACATGTGTTACAATAGATACATAGGGTGTCCTACATAATGTTTGGGACAAAGGAACATTTTTTCTGGACTTACCCATCTGCTGCACAGTTTAAAATTACAAATCAAACAATTCAGAGATTATTAAAGTGCACATTGCAGACTTTCATTTAGGGATATTTGCATACATTTTGGTCACCACATGCAGAAACCACAACACAGTTGCTCCATTTCAGGGCACCCATAATGTTTGGGACACAGCACTGGCAGGTATATTAAAGCAGTCATATTTAGTACTTTGTTGCCTATCCCTTGCATGCGATGACTGCCTGAGGTTTGCGATTCATAGATATCACGAGGTGCTAAGGATCTTCCCTGTTGATGCTCTGCCAAGCCTCTAATGCAGCCATCTTCAGCTCCTGCTTTTTTAGGGGTTTGTCCCCATAAGTTTTCTCTTTAGCATATGGAAAGCCTGATCAATTGGATATAAATAGGGTGACTGGCTTGGCTATTCTTGAATTTTCCATTTTTTAGCTTTAAAAAATCCAGTGTTGCCTTAGCAGTATGTTTGAGTCATTATCTTGTTGTAGGATGAAGCTCCGTCCATGGAACTGGGAGGCATTTACTGGAACTTAAGCAGATAAGATGTTTCTGTACACCTCAGAATTCACTGTGCCACTGCCATCAGCAATAACATCATCAATGAAGATAAGTGTTTCAGCATCTGTGGCAGCCATACATACCCAAGCCATAACACCCCACCATCATGTTTAACAGATGAGGTGGTCTACTTTGGTTCTTGGGTGGTTCCTTTTCATCTCCACATTTTGCTCTTGCCATCACTCTGATACACTTTCCTCTTTGTCTTCTCTGTCCACAGGAACTTTTTCCAGAATTCTGCAGGATCCTTTAAGGACTAAACCACAAACTGTAATCTGCCCATCCTGTTTTTGTAGTTAACTAGTGGTTAGCATCTTGCAGTGTGGCCTCTGTATTTCTGTTCATGAAGTCTTCGGCCGATAGCCGTCTTCAACACACACATCTGCCTCCTGAAGACTGTTTCTGATCTGTCTGACAGGCTTTTGAGGTTTTTTTCTTTACCATAGTGAGGATTCTTCTGTCATTAGCAGTAGTGGTCTTTCTTGGCCACCCATTTCCTTTGTGATTACTGAGCTCACCAGCATGTTCTTCCTTCTTAATGACATTCCAGACAGTTGATTTAAGTAATCCTAAGGTTTTACTGATGTCTCTAATGGTTTTATTCTTGTTTTTTCAGCCTTTTAATGGCTTCTTTGACTTTCGCTGGCACAGCTCTTGTCCTCATGTTGAACAATGGCAACTATGGACGGCCAAGGTGAACCATGCTGAGGTATCTTAAGAAGTAATGAAACCCACCTGAGGACTCAGAAACACCTGTTATGCCAATTGTCCCAAATATTATGGTGCTCTGAAATGGAGAGACTATGTAGAAAAAGTGTTGCTTTGACAATGTGCCCTTTCATCACATCTGAATTGTTTGATGTGTAATTTTAAATTGTTGAGCAGAGGGGTAAATCATGGAAAAATGTGTTTTATGGAGAGCACTGTAGATAGATAGAAAGATAGATAAACACGTCATGTATTAGATATGAGGAAATTTATGATGCAGATGAAAGACAATATAATAGAAAAGATATGTTTTTGTCATATAGGATCTTAAGTGTCCCTATTTTCCCATACTCTTTATGCAGAATTTACCAAAATGCCTTAAATCCCATACACTCAGCACAGGTCAGGTAATGTACTTTGGCACTTTAGCCTTCTTCCCTTTTTTATCTGTAACCTCATGAAAGCACAGAGTGAAAAAACAGGTAGGAGAAGACACTACACATTTAATTAGTTATTTATTTTGGTTAACATGGCCAAATTATAAGTAAATAAAATAAGTGTGACAAAAAATACCATTACAGTCTAAGTAGCAATGCATCTTGTGTTTATAGCCAGTGTGATGGATGGCTGTGTTCCTTGCCTGGCTGGGAGATCAATATAACAGAAAGACCGGGGGAGCAGATGTGCATAGGACACTGCTTCCCCAAGACCGCAGTCCCCTTGGGTTGCTGTGGCTCCAAAGATTCATGCATGGCTTCATGGGAGTTGGAGTTTGGGACAACCCTGTTGGGTTCTGTGGGGGCTGCCAGGGGGAGCTGCAGAGACCTATAGTGATCCCAGATCTCCCTAATGTGCCACCTCTAACACTCCCAGGAACAGTATAAAAGGAGCCACCTCACTTCACTCAAGGGTCAGAGTCAGGAGGAAGCAGGATGAAGCTTGAGGGAAGAGTGGAGGAGGAAAAGAAAAACAGTGAAGTGAAAAAGAAGAAAAACAAAAGGAAAGAAGGACTGTATTGTTTATTTTGTGCTTGGTACTTTACACTGTGTTGCTGCTGGGGATTGAGGAAACAACTCTGAATAAAAGTGTGTTGTGTCCTGGACTTGTGTCTCTGCCTGTCGGTGTCGAGTTAGCAGCTGTACGCCCCCTGGTGGTCCACAAGTGGCATCTCAGATAGGACTTTCTGGCAATTGGTAGGCAGGTCCTGTAAAAATTTCTTTGAATATGACATTACGTTTTAATTAGTCTTATTCCATTACATAATCCTTTATTCATATTGATGTTCCACAATAGAATAATAGTGGATCCTATTTTTAATTTAAGTCGATGTATGGGCATTCCAGTTGGAGTGAGAGAATTGGGGAATTTAACTGGAAAGTTGATTTGATCCTGCTCAGTTCTGTGTTTTACTAACTTGGTTTTGTTGGAAAAAGATTAATTATTGAGACTATATGTGGGTCAGACCCCTTTATGGTTCTGACTGAATAAAAATCATATCACTGGCCCTTAAGGGCTAGGGACTTGGGGACTAACATCAATCGATTCCACAGCTGTCTAGCTATGTGCCTCTAGGATTTCATTCAATAATCTTTGCATGCACAGACGCAGAGATGTGCAGAGATAGGATAAAAAAGTGTTTTTTCAAATGGCCACCTTATTAAAAGTAGTGGGGGGTTAGATGTGGGTCAGACCACTTTATGGTCCTGCCTGAAAGTATTAGGAATTTTTGAGTTAAAATTCTCAGGTCCCAACTCCAAAATGCCTATTCCAGACAAAGATCCTTTTCTTGCCTATTTTCAGTGTAAAAGTTGTATGTGTTTCATAATTGCAATTCGCACTGCTACTCTGCACTGCAAGCTTCCAAGCATCACAATAATGGCACATGCACATTTCAAAGCTACATGTTAGGAACTGAAATTGATGTTTATTTTTGTGATTTTTTTTTCCATATAGTATTGTATTTACATTGATGATCATTTTGAAAAATGTAGTTAATTTCTGGAATATTTTAAAGTTGTCTGCCGCATGTACAATGTCTGTTAAAAGTCTCAGAAGTTGTATGTTTAGTTTAAAAGGGTCGGACAGAGTCTTAAATGGTTAAGGTATTTAGAGAAGTGTGCTGGATGAGTGAAACAGCCAAATTTAGTTTCATATTCAATTTTGCAATTGCAATACTAAAAAAACGTTGAGTGCGCTCCCCTCGATTTTCTCATATACTGAAATAGAGGAAAAGGTCATCAGAACCACTTCAAGTTGTGCAATATTTCTCAAATATCATTTGTCTTTGTTTCTGATTATAACTAATTGATAATATCGATACACAATCATCCATCCATTTTCCAACCCGCTGAATCCAAACACAGGGTCACGGGGGTCTGCTGGAGCCAATCCCAGCACACGAATCAATCCTGGGCAGGGTGCCAACCCACCGCAGGACACACACAAACACACCAAGCACACACTAGGGCCAATTTAGAATCGCCAATCCACCTAACCGGCATGTCTTTGGACTGAGGGAGGAAACCCACGCAGACACGGGGAGAACATGCTAACTCCACGCAGGGAGGACCCAGGAAGTGAACCCGGGTCTCCTAACTGCGAGGCAGCAGCGCTACCACTGCGCCACTATGAGAAATCATTCAAAAGAAAATGCAGAGCTACAGAAATGGAGAGAGGAGGTGATAAATCCAACACAACCTGGCCCCGACAGAAGCAAACCCCCAACCACAAATATGAGGCTGCTCAAAATACATTAAGAATCAAGCAAGTTTTTAAAATCAGTAAGGTGTACCCTTACATTCAACTTGTAGAAAATGTTTACTGTGGTGAGGCAATCAAAGAACAGGGAAGAACTGGGCAGCAAATGAAACATCATGAGGGAGAAACCTGGAACAAGGTGTGTTAGATTGGCAGAGTTCACTTTTGATGTGTCTGGCACACACCTCTGCCAGTTAGCTGGAAGGCAGATAAAGGAGCGCCATGACAGCGCCGGCAGTGCCAAGCTGGGTTTGGGAATTTGCATGAAATCAAAGGCAAATTGAATTTCTGTAGGAAAAGGCAGGTGAACTTCACCCATTCCATTTCTGTCTGACTGACATCATTGATATGCAAGTATTAAAATGTAACCAGTCATACATTACAGAAATGACTGTAAACAAGCTTACTGGTTCAAATATTTTGTTGTGCTAGTGATAAGGCTTTTCATAGCCATTTGACAGACTATCATTTAATTTGATATATTCTTTTAATTTCATGGCTCTGCAGAAACCAAAAATACTTACTTTGTAACAAGTCATTTGTATCTAAGTCATTTTCTCTGCTCTGCTTCTCTGATGCTGTCTTTATTTGTATATGTATAAGTTAAATGTTAAAAATCTGAACGCTGTGTATGTAGGAGTGAAAGAACAGAAATGGCCAATCACGCAGGTAGAGTTGGTTCATTTCCAGAAAACTCCCTTTTAAAATGTAATGAAATAAAAATAAAAAAAGTTTGATAACATGGAAATTGGGAGTAATGAGCTCAAAGTTCATATCATTCATATCAACCTTCTATTTAATCAGGACAGGACAACCAGGTGAACCCAAATGTGCCACTGTTAACCAAAGAATACAGTACTGGAAGTGGGCCTGAAAAGCACCTGACGAGGTCTACTGGCAGGGCACACAAGCTTTGTTAAACTGTTTCTGAGTGCCCTCTCTACTTTTAACAGCTCAACATTCCTATCTGGGACCCTTAAAAGGACTGAAATCATTTGAAAACGTTTGATTTTAACAGGGGTGGCGCAGTGGTAGCACTGCTGCCTCACACTAAGGAGACCTGGGTTCGCTTCCTGGGTCCTCCTGCGTGGAGTTTGCATGTTCTCCCCATGCCTGCGTGGGTTTCCTCTCACAGTCCAAAGACATGCAGGTTAGGTGGATTGGCGATTCTAAATTGGCCCTAGTGTGTGTCCTGCGGTGGGTTGGCACCCTGCCTGGGATTGGTTCCTGCCTTGTGCCCTGGGATTGGCTCCAGCAGACCCCTGTGTTTGGATTCAGCGGGTTGGAAAATGGATGATTTTGACAGACTTCCGTCTGTGTTTGTTTATGTTTTGTATGGACATTTGTTGGCCAGGATTGTATATAGTATGTGTGAACTCAGACTAAGTCCACAGTCCTTCATTTTCATTTAAAAGTGGTGTTTTTAAACAAAATGCCCATACTAGTGTCAGAAGGGGACCTTGTTTTTCGATTTCCTGGATAATCCAGTTACTGATTGTGTCAGGGTTGTCTGCAGGACGTAGGTATTGCTGTCTGGCAAAGGAGTCACCGCTTTGAAGTCTGGCTGGTTGAGTATACAAACAATACAAAGTTGTGATAATAGACCTGCTTCTCCCTTGGAGGATGTGTGCATTTACCTGACTTGGATATTACATGTCTGATGCTATTGGTTTCTAATCAGCATATCTGTACTTATTCATGATTGGTAACAATACATTTTGTTAACTTGTGTTTTCATTAATTTTTAAACCCAGGAAATGTAGATGTGCCTTTGTTTAATCTGATTGTCCAGAACTGATAATGGTAGGGACTGAAGGAGATTTAAACTCCTGGGCAGGAGAAGGCAGGAGGGACAGTCCACTGAGAACACTGCCAAGACACTCGGACAGAGCACAGGGGCTCATAGGCAGACAAGGGTACCTGGCTGGCACGACGTGAGGCACAAGGACGGCAACACTTACTTCCAGGGAGGAAGAAACAGCTGCACAAGGAGACGCCGGTTGTGGGTCCAGCAAGAGAGGGAAGCTGCATTGAAAGGACCGAGCAAAGCTGGTAAACGAGAAGTGAGGTGTGCCTAGGTCACAGCAACACAAGGAGCCCAGAGTGGAGAAAAAGAGCGATGAGGAGACGCTGACAGGGATTCCACAATTGGACAAAACTTCTGTTGGAAAATGAGTGTCCAGTGAACAGAGTGCATCGGTGGACAATTGGACGATTGATTGTTGGGGTAACAGTGCACAAACTGGACTCTGCACCACTAAAGGATGTATCCTCCAATTCTGTTTTCGACGGACTTTTAGAGAGTGGACTGTGTGTTTTCCTTTTAAAAAAAGAAATTCGTTCTTGATATTGTTAGATTTTGTTTATGTTCATTTATCTTTTTAATGTACTTATTATTGGTAAATTTCAGGAGTTTCCAGCCACTTAATAAAACTGGGTGGTGTTGTCGGATATTTTAACGGTGTCTAGGTTAGATTACCTGTAAGGTGACCAGACACCTGTCACACTAGTGTTATCACTTCGTTGCTGAAAGTATCTCCATTCAAACTCAAATAACTGAAAATGCGTATGCCATAGTCATTTGCCTACACTGCACATAGGTAGAAAAATCCTTGAAGGGGTGGAAATGAAGTGGGATTTTTCACAAAACCGAAGCAACCAGTAAATTGTTTGCCTTTTGTGCAGGTATGCAGCTTTCAAATTGTGCCAAACACATTTAAGATGCATATAGGTAAGCAACACAACCAGCACCATTAAAAGCAACGCTTCTATGCTCGCTATGTTAGAATACGTTTTTTTTTCCATGAAGGCTGACTAATCAGGGACTGTGAAGTTGTAATGGGGAAGATCCAATCAGGAAAGGGCCATATAATAAGCATGTGATTAGAGTCTACATTTTCGTCTTTCCACATTACTATATTGCCAAAAGTATTGGGACCCCCCTCCAAATAATTGAATTCAGGTGTTCCAATCACTTCCATGGCCACAGGTATATAAAATCAAGCACCTAGGCATGCAGACTGCTTCTACAAACATTTGTGAAAGAATGGGTCGCTCTCAGGAGCTCAGTGAATTCAAGTGTGGTACCGTGATAGGATGCCACCTGTACAATAAGTTCATTCGTGAAATTTCTTCGCTACCAAATATTCCACAGTCACCTGTTAGTGGTATTCTAAGAAAGTGGAAGCAATTGGGAACAACAGAAACTCAGCCACGAAGTTATTAGGCCACGTAATATCACATAGAGGGGGCAGCTCATACTGAGGCACACGGTGGGCAGAAATCAACAACTTTCTGTTTTGTCAATAGCTACAGACCTTCCGATTAGCTCAAGAACAGTGTGTAGAGAACTTGCTGGAATGGGTTTCCATGGCCGAGCAGCTGCATCCAAGTCTTACATCACCAAGTGCAATGCAAAGTGTCGGATGCAGTGGTGTAAAGCCCACCGCCACTGGACTCTACAGCAGTGGAGACGTGTCCTCTGGAGTGACGAATCACACAATCTGATAGACGAGTCTGGGTTTGGCGGTTGCCAGGAGAAGTGTATTTGTCTTACTGCATTGTGCCAAGTGTAAAGTTTGGTGGAGAGGGGATTGTGGTATGGGGTTGTTTTTCAGGGGTTGGGCTTGGCCCCTTTGTTCCAGTGAAAGGAACTCTTAATGCTTCAGCATACAAAGCCATTTTGGACAATTTCATGCTTCCCACTTTATGGGAACAGCTTGGGGATGGCCCCTTTCTGTTCCAACATGACTGTGCATCAGTGCACAAAGCAAGTCTATAAAGAAATGGATGAGCGACTTTGGCGTGGAGGAACTTGACTGGCCTGTCCAGAGCCCTGACCTCAACCCCATCGAACACCTTTGGGATGAATTAGAGAGGAGACTGCGAGCAAGCCAGGCCTTCTTGTCCAACATTAGTTCCTGAACTCACAAATGCTATCCTGGAAGAATGGTTTAAACTTCCCATAAACACACTCCTACACCTTGTGGAAAGCCTTCCCAGAAGATTTGAAGCTGTTATTGCTACATAGGGTGGGCCAACTGCATATTAAAGCTTAGGTTTTAAGAATGGGATGTCATTAAAGTTTGTGTGTGTGTAAAGGCAGGCGTCTCAGTACTTTTGGCAATATAATGTATTTTATCAGAAGTATACGACAGGAAAGCATTTTCAAAAGTCTCCATTTTCAGGGGTTAAAAATGTCGGGATAGTGTGGATGAAAGATGAAAACACAGGCTAAAGTCTGTGTTATTACACAAAGAGTATTAGTGTGGACTGGGCTTTATAAATAAGCATTTGCATTTGTATCATTTTTGAGTTTCATAATATTTTTTCAATTTTCACTTACCATTATTTGAGGTATTATCTGGATTACTATATAGGGAAGTAGATCCTGGAGACCATATTGGAGACTAATAGGGGAGTAATGTCGGTCACCCGTATTGCTGGCAGTTTTTGCCGCTGCTCTAGGGAAGGTAGTGTATAATTATTCCCCTTCAGATTAGATTGTATTTTTATTGACTGAAATATGACTGTTGTTTCAGTTTCTTGCAATATGAGATACACAAATATTTTAAATTAAACTTAAATCCAGGGTACACATAACATTTAGGTATCAAACACACATTATTATTGGCCTTCAATTCTGTCTTTCCTCTAGAAGGGTCACTGGGAAGTGTCCTTTTCTCACTCTACACACTATATACTAATTCAAAGAATATTTTAGTAAATTCTTCATAAGGGTGGTATCCTGTCCAGGGTTGCTTCCTTCTTTGTGCCTCTGACCACCCAGGACCCTGAACTGCATTTATAAATGATCGTAGCAGTGTGATGCCCTATGTCTTCAATTATGCCGCAAAACACATTCAAAATTATCCTCAATCTTGGACAACTAGGCACTGCATAATGAAGACTTTTTTACTGCTGAAATAGTGACGTGTCATAATGGGTGCTTCGGGTCATCCCAGCATAGCATTCAGGATGGAAATTATCAAAAAAATAGGAGCAACCATGGAAATCAAAATGGCACCTCATTATACACAGAAAGGATGTCAAAAACTATAAACAGTCAGAATAAAAGCCCATAAATAATAATAAAATAATGACTCACAAGCATAGTGAAAGTAAAATAACAATTATAATTGTTACATGTGATACCCTGTACCCACCATATACCTTGCAGCGCTCTTATTATGGGGCACCTAGTTGCTCAATAAACCAGCATGAGTGAGATGGTAAAATTGACAGGTATTTACTAAAAATAATATGATTTTAAAATAATATCAAAAGTATCAACATTTAAAGTTAAGTGAAAAAGTCACACTAGCAAGTCCATCAGTCACATTTATCAGGTGCATAAGCAATAATAATGAGATAAAGAAAAAAAACACAATACAACAATGACTCCAGGCCTTTTCCCTTCTCCCTTCTTCAGGTTGCTTAAGGGAATCAAGGACTTTCTCAATAGAAAAATAATTCAAATTAAATTAAAGCCCAGTTCATGTCCTTATCCTGGTTTCTCGAGCTCTAGGGGATAACCAAGAGTCACAAGGACTTTTAAAGCACGCTCCAATAACAATTGACATCCCAGTTGAAAAGACAAAGATAACCTCTAGTGTTGTTCTGTCAGTGAAGTGGCAGATAAACTTTTGAGCAAAACCGTAAAAAACAAAAAAAAAAATAAAGTGAAACGAAACCAAAGCCCAATACAAGAGACATTTACTGTGGCTGAGAGAACAAGAGCGTCAAAACCGAAAGTAAACATGAGAAAAGAGAACAAAGATAAACTTAGCAATGCTGGAAGTGGAGCTAATGATGGAAATAAACACTGAAGGCCTTGGATGACACAGAATCGGACCACATCATGACAAATGTGTACCTTCCCATTTTTTATGCTTGCTGGATTGTGTCCTCCAATCCCAGCAGAAGTGTCACCCAGCCCCTTCCAATCACCTTCTGAGCCTTCATGTAGTCTGCAATATGTGGCGTAATCTGGAAGAAGTCCTGCATACAGTATCTACAACCCATACTCATGCGCACATGTAGACCCACAGACACCCCAACTGTAATTACTCACTGGCGAGAAATTCAAATTCAGTTCTCGTCTATTGGGCTCTTTAACTTATGCAATTGGCTTGGCTAACTTTTCCTTTTTATAAGCAACTTGGCACATTGTGTCAGGATGCCTCCATGCGTCCATATGCATGGATAATTTGTGTAGCGCTCCATGACTGCTCCTTTACTGCGTTGAATGTGTGCACACTCATGAAGGTGCCCTGTAACTTTCTTTTTTAGGAACTTTCATCAGCACCACTTTCAGATTCTCAAAGTAATTGTTCTTAGTAATGATTTACACAAATAAAAACATCCATACATTATTACAAAAACACATAGAATAACTGACTCCATAGTGCGACTCAACCCATTGCAATAATAAGAAATGAATGACAAACATTAAACTGATGATCATCCAAAGCAAGTTCACAGCACTTCATAATTATGATTCCTGACAATCATGAATCTTGTATTGTTTGGCTTCCTTAAATGAGGAACAGTTCAATGTGTAGATGACCTCACATGATGTACCTTAGGACAGGATGTCACTTTTTGTGCACCTCTGCCTCTGCATTGGAAAGCTGCTGTAAGGTAAGGAACAATAGAACTGAACACATTTAATGGACTAGGCCTCTTACCCTGTCTTGCTATATGGTTGCGAGGCATGGACGGTATCCAGTGACCTGAGATGAAGACTGGACGGGCTTTTGTTGAATGAGCTGTTGCTCTTGGAGTTCTGAATGAGGCACATTATCTACATTGTGAGGGAGCGTCAATTACAGCACTATGGGATTGTGGTATGATTCACCGAGGGTGATCCAGCTCGCAGGATTATCAGTGTTGACAACGCGAGTGGCTGGGCCAGGCCAATGGGATGCCCATGTAGCACCTGACTGCAGCAGATAGAGGGTCATTTCCAGAGGGTGGAACTGGACCACGTGTCTGCCCTGGGGGATGCCAACCAGGATCTTGAGCTGTTTCGCCGTGTGGTGGGTGTGGCAATGCTCTGTACCAGTGCATGCTCCCCAATATGACCTGACCTTATCAAAAGCGCTGATGAGATAGGATACAAGGAGTGCTCAAATTAATGACTACTTACAGTTAAATGTTAAACTCACTTGCAAAAACTGGAAGTAGAAAATCTATCCACATTCAAACTCAATTAATACTTTAATGTTGTTAGAGCCAGAACCTGTCCTGGTAGCATCAGGTACAAGTGATGTAATTAGAAGCTGTGACATATTTGTTTAATCAAAAATTGAAAAAAATAGGAATAAGTAGAAATAAGTGGCTTAAAATGGGAGAAGAATAAATCACATTGTATTAATAAACAAATTCAATTCAAATCAACAACATAATACTAAACAAATTGTCCATCTTATTGTTTTTCAGAGAACAATCCCTTCAAAGTATGATCCACAAATGGAGAAAGCATCCAAAAATGAATATTCTAAATAGAAAGAAGAAGGTCTCCAGGGGTGATCCAGCCAGTTTAAAAATGAATGGCATATTCAGCATCTTGCTGACTTGTTTCGAAGCTCAATTTATCCCTTCTTCATGACACATGGTGTATAAGACAGGAACCAACCCTGGACTGGACTGGACTAGCTCACTCATAATGGCCAATTTAGAGAAGCTGCACAACTTGCCACTGTGAGAGGTAAGCCAGACTACCTGGAAGAAAACATGAATGGATGCAGAAAGAACTATCAAACTCTACATGTGTAATAACCAGGTTGTGATTTGAACCCAGGTCTCAGAATTTATGAGACAACAGTGCTAAAATGTGCGAAACCAAAGGGAACATTGATAAGCTTAATTATGAAAGCTTTTAATTAGGTGACAAACTCCACTTCTGATTACAAGGTTATTTAGCATAAAACCAGCAGCCACTCTGCTTACTCCACTAGAAGAGAGTGAGAAGTCTTAATTATTTTTATATGTTGACAATGTAATGTTGTCATATCTATTGGTTTTCTTTGAGATGGAAGCCCAGTATGTCTGATCTGGGGCCTCATTTATAACATTTGCATAAGCACAAAAATAGGCTTGAAATATGCATATGCAATTTTCCATGCAAACGTTGAGATTTATTTAAAAAAGCTTGACAGGAGTACATACATATATTTATGGCAACTCTAGCCAATTAGACATATATAAATGAAAGACCAGGGTGTGTGTGTGTGTATGGAGCAGTCTGCTCTGCTCACGCTCAACCACAGCCACTAGATGGCGCATGTATGCACGTTTAAATTTTTTCAGCACTTGCGTGCTCCTCACTTCTCACTACGAAAGACCTTGATGCAGCAAACGCCACCACGCAACAGCAACATTGTGCTAATGACACAGATGAAGAGACACAATGTAGAAACAAAATAAACGCTGCGGCTCAACAACGAGCAAGTGAAAACCTCAG
This sequence comes from Polypterus senegalus, assembly GCF_016835505.1. Lineage (NCBI taxonomy): Eukaryota > Metazoa > Chordata > Cladistia > Polypteriformes > Polypteridae > Polypterus > Polypterus senegalus. The sequence goes on from NC_053159.1 coordinate 33,073,944, forward strand.
CAACGGAGGGCAAGGCTTAAAGTTTTCACTAAAAACATTGGAGGTATTTTCTTGAGACAAAGATTAATAGGACTCAAATGCCAGCGATACGGCTAACATATGGTATGGCCAGTGTCTTCTTACGAAAGCCAGTGGGGCAGCAAGCACAGGTGAGTCCACATCTTCCACACTGTGTAATTCTTAAGAGTTAGCTGACACCTCTCCAGATTCACAAATATAATAAAACTGCTATGGAGTTTCAGGTGTTTGTTGTCCCGAAAATCACACACAGCTAGTTTCAGATAAACTGGGAAATGATGACACCCTTGATGAAGTAAGGAAATGCAGCCAAACCAACTAATTGATGACTCAAATGCATAATAATCATATCACCAAGCTGTTATTAGAATATGCATTGATGTGACAAACATATTAAACCTCAAAACTGATAAATATGATGTTCCCTTTTGAGAGGGTCAATGCTGCGTATTTGCAATGAAAATCTTTTCTTAGGTTTTATTTTTGTCAGTTTATATTGGCTACCTGTTGTCACTTCTCAGGAATTTGGTTGACAGGTGAGGAATATCTCAGCCATGCTTCACTTTGTCATTAACCAAACAGCAAGGCACTACAGTTTTCATATAGCGTGGGTGCACAAACATATAACATAACTTATTTTTGCCAGCATAAAACAGCAATAAGTAGATGTGTTCAGTTCTCCACAGCAATTTACTGCACTCAAATTGTAATAAGGTCACCTAGTGAGAATAAAGCTGCTTTTGTTAACCATGAGCAGTGACATTAATTTAATTTAAAGTCATCTGTGTTGCCAAGATAAGACTGATAAACATCATGGCTCAGTGGCCTGTATCAACTACTGATTCATTTATTTTGAGACAAAGTAGTTTTGACAGGTGTAATGGTGCTGTATGTGGTGGCTGGCTTACTGGTAAGGTAACTATCTGAACCCTCAGTGTTTCAAATGGCCTGTATTGATAATCTAACAGCAATCATGTTTTTACATGTGGCAGGTAATAACGGCCACCTACTCTGACCCCCAGAACACAGAGGAGAGATGCTATTATGTGTGACATGCCAGGGGTCACTGCAGCTCCCCAAACACACGGCACAGATAGGCTCTAGACAAATGCTGAAAACACAAGGCTCTTTTTTATTTTGTTTCGTGGGAAACCTTCATATAAGTGTTTCCCACAGGAAGAAGTACAATACAGCCCATAAGCTGTTGTCTTCTCCTTCAGCCTTTCTCTTTCTTCCTCCTCTGGTCCTCCCATCAAGCTTCATCTTCCACCTCACAAGTCCGGCTCTCAGAGTTATGTCAGGCAGCTCATTTTATGTGATTCCCTGATAGTACTTCTGGTGTTCCAAAGTCTTGGCCTTAAGAACACTTCTCGGTTAAGGTAAAAGCCCCATAAAATAGTGTCCCCAGAGCACCCTCTGGTGGCACCCACGGAACCCATTAGGGCTGAGTCAAAGAACTCCAGTTCCCATGTGGGAAACCATGGCGCTATCACAACTCAAGGGGCTGTCATCTAGCAGTCCGGGGGAGACAATGCACTATGCACGCTGTTTCTTCCTGCCCTTCAAAGCTGAGGCAAGGCATGGGTAAGGTTCCCTCACAAATGCCACCCATGATCTTGTGTGCTCAGTTGTGGAGCGCACCCTAAGACGTATCAGATGCAGGTGGCAGTGTCTTAATGGGTCAAGTTTGAAGCTGCTTTACCAGCCAATGAAGTTCTGCAGCATCGTGATTGTCTATGTGTGAGGTTGACTAGCATGGTCATATATATATGGATGTGTCAGGCCAGCACTCAAACTGCATTAATGTACAGACATTTACAAGGTGACTGTGATTTAAAAACCATAAATTACATAGAAATGTGCATGTGCCAGGTTTTATATTTTTTTATTTTCACGCTCAAACCCATGCATACTTATATAAATGAGGCTCCAGGTCTTTATAGTGACCTTTTTTGAGTTATTAAGAAGAACATTCCACCCCCCCCGTCCCCCCAACTCCAAGGGTGGTAACTGAGTAAAACTTTTCTTCTTTTTGAAATCCTTATAATGCTATCTTTGGGTTGCTGGGGAGCCAGATGATCCCTTAAGCCTCTTAATCTGTTCAAGACAATTTTCTTGCTTTGTTTGCAGTTGAAGATTTTTTCCGAAACTTGTGAAAAGTTTCCATTGTGTACAGATAAATATTTGGCCTCAGCTGATAATTAGGTATAACTTAACACCTGTGTCGGCTCAAGGTTTCTTAGGGTGTCAGATCATGGGACATCTTTTACGGTTCATCACAGCCATCTCTCTGTAGTTTTGATTTCATGATAAATGTTTAAATTAATTGAAGTCCAGTCAGGTTCTACGATTTGAATAAGCTCCATTTGCTCTTCTTTCACCTTCTCTCCAAAACTGACCTCAATCTGCAATCTTTCCAGAAAGAAGCCCTCCCAAACCTTCAGAAATGTATCCCCTGAAAGGCTGTGCAAAAATGTATTCTGGGGTCTGCTTCTTCTTTAAATTCCATTTGGGCTAGCTGAACATTGTGTTCCTAAGTGCTCTTTGTCACTGTGTGGCCCAGTGTTCTGGATAGATAGAACAGTAAACCACACTATGAACTCCAAACTTTGTTATGTGGGCCACTGTGTGCACAATTATTAGGGAAGTGAGTATTTTGACCATATCATAATTTTCATGCATATATTCCATCTCCAAGCTGTATAAACTTGAATGCTTATTTGATTTAAGTATATCAGGTGATCTGTATTTGTGTAATGAGGGAGGGTGTAGCCTAAGGAGACCAACACCCTATATTAAGGTGTGCATAATTATTAGGCAGCTTCTTTTCCCTCAGGCAAAATGGGCCAAAAAGAGATTTAACTGTCTCTCAAAAGTCAAAAATTGTAAAAAGTCTTTCAGAGGGATGCAGCATTCTCCAAATTGCTAAGATATTGGGACGTGATCATTGAACCATCAAGCATTTTGTTGCAAATCAACAGGGTCGCAAGAAATGTGTTGAGAATAAAAGACGCAAATTAACTGCCACAGATTTAAGAGGAATCAAACGTGAAGCAACTAGGAACCCGTTATCCTCTAGTGCTGTCATATTCCAGAACTGCAACCAACCTGTAGTGCCTAGAAGTACAAGGTGTTCAGTGCTCAGAGACATGGCCAAGGTAAGGGAAGCTGAAACCCGAGCAACCACTGAACAAGACACATTGACTGAGACGTCAAGACTGGGCCAAGGAGTATCTGAAGACAGACCTTTCAAAGGTTTTATGGACTGATGAGATGAGAGTGACACTTGATGGACCAGATGGATGGGCCCGTGGCTGGATCAGTAACGGGCACAGAGCTCCACTTCGACTCCGACGGCAGCAAGATGGAGGTGGGGTACTGGTATTGGGCTGGTATTATTAAAGATGAGCTAGTTGGACCTTTTCGAGTTGAAGATGGACACAAATTCAATTCCCAAACCTACTGCCAGTTTTTAGAAGACACTTTCTTCAAGCAGTGGTATAGGAAAAAGTCAGCATCTTTCAAGTGGTCCATTATTTTTATGCAGGACAATGCTCCATCACATGCATCAAAGTACTCCACTGCGTGGCTAGCCAGTAAAGGCCTTAAAGATGACAGAATAATGACATGGCCCCCTTCCTCACCTGCCCTAAACTCTATTAAGAACTTGTGGGCCCTTCATAAACAGGAGATTTACAGGGAAGGTAAACAGTACACCTCTCCAAACAGTGTCTGGGAGGCTGTGGTTGCTGCTGCACAAAAAGTTTATCGCCAACAGATTAAGAAACTAACAGACTCCATGAATGGAAGGCTTATTGCTGTTATTGAAAAGAAGGGTGGCTATATTGGTCACTGATTTTTTTCATGTCAGAAATTTTTATTTGGAAATTATGAGTTGTTTGTTTATTATTCTCAGTTTAACAGATGAAAATAAACAAGGGAGATCGGGAAAATGTAAGTTTTTTGATTTAGTTGCATAATAATTCTACACACTAATAGTTGCCTAATAATTGTGCACACACGTGTATTCCCCTGATAATGTTCACACTTGCATTTCCTTTGCATAACATTCAGGTTTCAGGTTTATTAACATTTTGGATTGACTGATGGCACTGTATTTGTTTCATATTAAAATTAATCCCAAAAATATAACTTGCCTAATAATTGTGCACAAAATGTATAAAGTTTAATAAAAGCTCATTTAAATTTGCCCAAATTGGCTTTCAGCAAACACTCTATTTCTAGCTCAACATGAAAATCAACTTCTAGGACAATTTGTAGGGCCAGTGGTGACCCTAAAAATTCACTGGCCACCATACAGCATTGTTCCTGGCCAAGCAATGGGCTTTAATTTGAAATAATTTATGATTTGTAAGATATTAACACATGTTTTTTGGCTTACCTTTGCTTGAAGGAACATTTTTTGTGGACAGATCATTATAAAACGACAGGCAAAGAGCCGGAATATAGAGTGCTGGGGGAACAATTCACCTAAATCTAAAGAGCCATGAAGAAAAAAAAGGCAGAAAAAGAAATAAATGCTAGACAGAAGAGCTAGCAGTTCAGCTGGGTCTCAGCATAGGCAGAGCCCACCTGCCTTTTTTAAAGCTAAACTTCCCTGGCAAAAAGGAATCAGGAGATGGGCTGAAACTTAGAACATAGCAAAAGTCAAAACTAGAAAATCAATAGAACCAGGCAGAACTGCCAAAAGTGTTAGGCAAAAATAATAATATATAATAATTTTACATGGTATCAGCTTTTAAAACTTTGTGCAGATGATGTCACGTAATGCAAGTTCTGGTGGGCATGGCCTAGCAATAATAATAATTATTAAGATATCCCTAGAGTTGGTTACTTATAAAAATAAATATACAAGAAGATTATATGTTGTCCAAAACCTTCCCAAATGTCAAAATGACCTTAATAATAAATTTACACAGTTTAGAAATATTTTTTTCTGAATCATAAAAAGAGAAGCTAACATCCAAATCTAACGGTGTAGGCTAGGCCCATGTTTCCATTTCCCTTTAGGAGCCTCTTGAACCCGCCACCATCGATAGTCATAACCGAGGTGAGGTGGGCAAATGAGGACACATACATCTAGCCAAGGAGTAGGTGCAAAATTGAACTAGTGCTTTTATTAAAAGTCCAACAAGAAAACAGTATTTTTTAATTTAAACGGTGGCAGTACTGTCTCTTTCAAACATACTAACCCCCAATTCCTGTCCTTACTTTTCTTTCTCCAAATACCCAATCGCCACACAATCAGCTCTATAATAGACGTTAAGCTATCTGTAAGCTTACAACGACGATTCTTCAAAACTTTTAAAGAACATTGAAATATCTTTGTAGTACGTGTTTAATTATTCTATCCATTTATCCTTCCAGCATACAGCAAACAATCAGGATCAATCTGTGAACTAGCTAGCGCTGCGGCACCGTGTCCTCACATGTTTAATTATTAACAATACAGATTATTTAAATGAAGTTAAAGTTTTATCTGTATAATACAATCAACATATTTTGCTACATTTCATCTTAAAAATGATATTGTCATCATATGTAAATACGCACTTTATAAAGTGGCTCAGGTTGTGCAATATTATAACTGTAGTACAAGTTTACAGTGAGGTAATTGTACTTATAAGTACAAACAGTTCTACAAGGAGCACTTGATTGAGTGCGTTTATAGTTCTTGGGATGAAACTTTTTCTGAACCTCGAGGTCTGTACAGGAAAGGCTTTAAAACGTTTTGCCGTGGCAGAGACAGCGTGTCCTTAAAGCTGTATACCGATAATTATCTTTCCAATCAGCTGCTGCTGTGATTCAGCACTCAGATACAGTGATATAAATACTCTGAGTGGTGCAGTGAGAGTAATATGGAAAAAGATGATCCGCTGTTACAACCCCTAACGGGAACAGCTGAAAGCAAAAAAAGAAGGTGCAGCGAAAGTAACAATGTTAAAGCAGTTATGGTATTTGGAATACTATGGATATTCCCTGGACCATTATATTGTTACAAGTTAATTACAATCAGATGCATTACACTAATAAACAATATACAGTTAGTTTCAGCGTATTTATAAAGCTGTGTCAGGAATGTGCATCTAAGAAATAAAGGGTAACCACACAGGAACAGTAGCACTGCTTTGACGCTGGGTGCCACCAGTCTGCAAAACCAAGTGGAAAACTTGCGTACGACAAGGTATGAGGTACCGTGGAAATGTGCATGGCTTTACGCCAAGTTTAGGTTTTATACATTGCGATTTGAACATGAAAAAGTTCTTACGCAATATTTCTGTGCTTACGCACCGTTTATACATGAGGCCCCTGCTCTCAGCTTCTAAAGATAAAGGCTGAGGGTGGTCCTGCAGTGACGACATCAGGGATTGTCTCTTGGGGTTCCACACACAAAGCACAAGGAAAACAAATTATCCTATTACAATAAGCAGATACTAAATGATAAATAAGCAGAACAATATTAATAGAAAGTACATAATAAGAACAAGAACATGAAAAATAATTCAAGTTTATATAAAGAGGAGGAGAGGTTAGGAGCACATGCTGATAGAGCGCATTGCCGCACCCACCACATGACAAACCAACTCAGGATCCCCAGATTAGGACCCGAGTGCAGCCATGCGACGGGTGACACCTCAGCACCACACTAGTCCAGATGGAGTAGAACAGTGTGAGGCTTTTTATGGTGGCTTATTTCCAATTCTGCCACCAACCCTCAGATTTTTCCCTGCAGGTTGGAGGGCCTACATGCAGGGCTGGACGCAGACTAACGTCATACCCAGGACACCTAGCCTCAGAACCACGACTCCTCCAAGTTATACAAAACAGGCACAAAAAAGAGATTGAACATCAGCCAAGGAACAAACCTTACCTTTTACAAAATAATCTGCAGGAATGCAGAAAAAGTATACAGTGATTGCTAGGTAATGGCAAGGGGTGGGTTCCCTTGCATTGTGTTTTCCTGTAGTGCATGAATATGTTTTGGTGTGACTTTGTGAGGAAAATATGCGTAATTGAATATATTTTTGGGGAAATGTACTGTGTTCTTTCGTGGTGATATGAACAGAAGCCATAAAATGGATTTGTTTTTATTGATTCAATGCAAATTTCCTGCCTTACACAGATGCTTAATAAATGAATGTAAATACCAAAGTGTGAATAAGGCTTTAAACCGCAATATTCCTTGTATTCCAGACCAAAAAACATTAACCCCTTCCTCCCCCCACACACATCAAATAGAAAACTAATTTTAGCCTCAGTTTCATGTAACTATATGTGAAACAAGACACAGCTGTTTCACTCAAAAATATAAGTATGTATTTTTACACATCTAGTCTCAGAGCTCTCACCTTGCTTTTTGGGCATTTCCTCATGACACATGTGAATCTTGTCTCTGGGGCTGAGTAGAGAGGGGAACAAAGTTCTGAACAGCAGCCATTCTTGTACATGTTCCTTTGGGAATTCTCTGTTACGTTTTAACCAAAGCAGGATGGCTCTATTTAGTACTGTAAGTATCACACGTGCATCTGGGAGACAACCTCAGGGCTCATTTAATAACTGTCATACTCCAAGCCAGAAAGTGGAGCTGTTGTCTAATGCCTCCTCTCTTTCCCCCTCTGTAGAAAGGATGATCAACAGCTCCAGAGTCTCTGATGTCACTTCCAGTTTCTGCCCTCCTGATGAGCCCGCCCCTTCCAGCCTGTAGACATCATAACCGGCTCCAACGCCATCTTGGGACAGTCTGAAGAAGGCTTATGTCAGAACGAGACAAACTCACTACAATTTAAAAAATTTTTTCTGTTTTTAGCCAAACAATAAATGGGGATCACTATGGTGCAGCAACTCTTTCTAAAGTTTCCTTTGTCTTATTACGATAATATGAGGCCTAGAATCCAGATCAGCCTGGTCCAAAACTCAGCCTTCACAAGTTAAAATGAAGCCAAGGCTGAAACAAGGAGAGGGGAATCATATAAAAACCTGACCCCAGTAACAAAACATCCATCCATCCATTTTCTAACCCGCTGAATCCGAATACAGGGTCACGGGGGTCTGCTGGAGCCAATCCCAGCTAACACAGGGCACAAGGCAGGAACCAATCCTGGGCAGGGTGCCAACCCACCGCAGAGTAACAAAACAACGTTTACTTAGTATATTTTAAGTACTTATTGCAGAATATTGTCAAAAACAAAAAAGAGAGGAACGAAAATGTTTACACAAGAAAAAGTAAACCAGAATGCAAACCAAAACCTAGTCCATAATCCAAACCAGCGTTCATAACAAAAGTACAATAATAACAAAAAAGTCACCATCCAAAAAAGCAGTGCAGAGCTGAACAAACATGAGCATATGCAAATACCTCACTAGAACTATGTTTACCCTAAACTGGCATAGTTCTGGGGTGCAGTCCATCAACTGCAGCATCTGGAGGTCCCATCCCCTTTGGCTCAATATATAAATGACAAGGACAATAGCTAATAACAAAAGATAATACACAATGACTTATAAACAATATAATATAGATTAGAAAATAATATATTATAAAAAGAAGGAAAACAAAGGCCTTTTGAATATGAAACACAAACAATGCATAAAAATAACAAAACAAAAGTTCTTCAGTGGAGGAAACCCTTGCCAAGCCATACCAGAAAGGGAGGAAATGGGAGGTGAAGAACAGGGTTTTGAAAGGCACAACTCAAGGTAGGCAAGAACCTTGACTTCCTTGACATGACCCTGGATAGGTGGAACTCCACAAGAACACTCCTCTGGGTTATAAAACATAAACTGTACTGAAGTAAATTAGTTATTGAGGTATTGAGGTACTATCACATTGATGTTGTTAAGCAGTTTAACGCTGTTGGCACTGGGATCCTGAATTCTTGGGTTGACAATCACTTCTATGAAGAGTTTACACATTTATCTCAAGCCTGTACAGTATTTGTTTTTCTTTGTGGGACGGTGCGAAAGCGTGCACTGTGATGGACTGACACCCCATCCCATGTTTTTCCTTACCTTGCACCCAATGCTGTTGAGGTGTTCTCAACTACTTCCAAAGTCTTGAATTAGGTTAAGTGGGTTTGAGAATGCCATATTGAGCTTATTGAGACCCGGTGGATGAGACAGTCATCCATTCATGATATTTCATCAGTTCATTTCAATTCCAGTGTCAGGTTCACAGTGAAATCCAGTTTATCCATTGCTTTGTGAAAGTTAAAGTTACTAGCCTAAAGGACCAAACCCGATGCCCAGGCTGTTCCAGGGCTCCTAGTGTTGAATATACACTCTTTGTAAAACATGATCATTTGTATATATTACTTGATTTCACTGTTGCCTGGTATCATTTTTGGGCCTACTTCAGTAATTTGAAGAGCCTATGAGTTGCATTCCAGTTTGAAATGATTTTTCATGTATTGTTTGTTTAATTAAAGTCGTTTTGGGAGTGGTTTGAATATATAAACTCCATCTCTCTTAGCTAATCCACATAGATCAGCTAGAGTAGCCCTCAATGTCACGGTGGATGCATACTTGAAATCCGTCTGAATCTGAAACCTCAAAGACAATGTCAGGTGGCTTACCTGTGAACGCTCCCACTGTAATGGTTTACTGCTTGCCTTATATTACTTCAGCCATGTGTCGGAGTCATCGTTAAACAGCACTCCCTCCCTAAATAAAAAATGGCTAAATTGTTAAACACACAATGTGGTCATGCCACATTAATTACCAGAATAAATAAGCAATGTCATAACACAAGACAGCTTAAATGAAAAAGGTTCATTTCATCTTCCAAAATCAATAGCTATCATATTAAGCCAACTGCCTTTCTGTCTGGAATACTACTGAAAAAATTACAGAATTAAATTTTACTAAAAATTGATATTATTGAATTTTTTGTGTCATTTGTTTGTGGTAATAACTGCTTTGTGAACAATTTTCATTAAAAGCAAAAATCTGTGTGTGAAAGTAAAGTGAAGGTGACATCATAGATGCACGGAAGGTTATAAAGTGACTTTTGTTCATCTTAACACACTTGTCGGGCCTGACCTGTGGGCCGCATACAGGCAGGAATTTCTCATTGGTCTGATGAGCTACACTTGAGCTCAGAATCATCAACTTTTTGTTCAGACACCCAATAAACAAACTCCATACATCATAGACTCATTTGAACACCAAATACATGGCTCAAAGTGCCAAGGGGTTCAGCGAATGACCTACTGTTGTAATCACCGAAGGTCCATTGCAGGGTATTAGTCTGCATCCCAGAAGGCTCCAGGGGAAAAAATAAAAGCAAGGGGCAGACATTATTCTAGCAAAAGGAGAAAGTGTCCTGAAGGCAGCGTAGACAGTGGGGGTTCAATGGTAATCAGCATGTCAGGTTTAGTAGAGGCTGACCACTTAGGAAACAGTTGCCATTTGAGACGTGGCACATATGTGGCAGAGGAAAAAGAGTAAGGCTTCTCAGGTTTCTGACAGAAAGTGGGAAATGCACTTTCAGAAGGGATTATTGTACACAACCGTGTTTTAAATTAGGGGTTATTATAACTCATCAGGCATGAGCTTAAAGATAGAAATATTATTAGATGTTGCCACATTTTGTCCCTTGTTGGTCTATGTTATATAGTATGGACAGAGCAGTAACCTGCAAAACAACAAACTTTTTCAAGCCATGATACTGGTCTGGAAAAAGAAAGAAGAGGGAAGTTTTACAGTCGAGCAGGTGTCTGCAAAGTCAGTCCTGGAGGGCTGTAGTAGCTGAAGGTTATTGTTGCAACCAATGTTTTTAATGAGACGTCAATTCTTGCTGCTGAAGCAGTTATTGTTCAAGCAACATTTTTATGTTTCATTTCAGTTTTCTTGTTTGTTAAGATCCATCCATCCATCCATTTTCTAACCCGCTGAATCCGAATACAGGGTCACGGGGGTCTGCTGGAGCCAATCCCATCCAACACAGGGCACAAGGCAGGAACCAATCCTGGGCAGGGTGCCAACCCACCGCAGGACACACACAAACACACCCACACACCAAGCACACACTAGGGACAATTTAGAATCGCCAATCCACCTAACCTGCATGTCTTTGGATTGTGGGAGGAAACCGCACCCGGAGGAAACCCACGCAGACACGGGGAGAACATGCAAACTCCACGGAGGGAGGACCTGGGAAGCAAACCCGGGTCTCCTAACTGCGAGGCAGCAGCGCTACCACTGCGCTTGTTAAGATCCCCCACCCTTTATTGGTTATTTTTGTCTTGAAACTGCTGCATTCACAGTTTTAATGGATACTTATTAGCAATTAGAAGCAAATGACAAAACAATCAGCAGTCATCCATCTAAGTTGTTTCCATCTACACCTGTGAGAGTATTTGTCATGAACTATCTGGTCTTTTGATTCACCTTCTGTGCTGTTTAATCCAGTCTTGCCTGCTTAGTTTGGATTTGTGTATTATTAAGCACTATTTATACAGGTGTTTTTGTTACTTTTTGTGTTCTTTTAACTCTAGGATTGTGGTTTTCTGATGTATTTTTCATGTTGAATTACTTTGACAAAATGTATTTTGATTGTTTACATGACACCATAGGGATTTGTCACGTAACTCCGATCTTCTTCTTGTTGATGTCACGGACACTAACTATAAAGATGTGACAACTTTTCAGTTCCTGATAGATACATTTCACTTCCCGTTAATGGAAGTCAGTTTATTAATCAAGATATATATCTTTAGACAGTGTGGGCATTATTCTAAGTCTTGGTAATTATCATTTTTGAATATTCTGAATCGTTTTCTGGATATTATTAGAACATTAGTCAAGTTTTGAAAGTCCCTAAAGTCCTACTGTCTACCATACTACTTGGTAGCTTGTCCCATGTGTCTATGGTTATCAGTGTTATCAAACCCTAATGATTGTGCAAAATTTACCCTTAATAAGTTTCCAACTGTGTTACTTTATTTTTGATGAATTTATTTTAATGTAACAGTCTTGATCCACTGGACTAATTCCCTTCATAATTTTAAACACCTCGATCATGTCACCCCTTAATCTCCTTTTGCTTAAACTAAATCCTTCCTCATAGCTCATCCCCTGTAGCCCTGGAAATAACCTCCTAGTCACTCTTCTCTTGACTTTTTCTAATGCTGTTATGTCCTTTTTGCAGCTTGGAGACCAAAACTGCACACAATACTCCAGATGAGGCCTCACCAGTGCATTATAAAGCTTGGGCACAACCTCCTTGGCCTTGCAGTCTGCACATCAGGGTGCTACTGTATATAACTTCATGTTCTATTAGCCTTCTTAATGGCTTCTGAACACTGTCTGGAAGTTCATAGTGGAGAGTCCACTACAACTCCTAAATCCTTCTTATAGGGTGTACTTTCTATTTTCCGACCTCCCATTGTGTATTCAAATCTATCATGCTTACTACCTACGTGCAATGCTTTACATTTACTGACATTAAATTTCATCTGTCCAAGTCGCTCTGTTATGATTCATCAAATTTGAGATTATCAGCAAATTCACCTATCTTCATATCATCTGCAAACTTCACCAACTTATCTTTATATATAATTCATTACTGTGGCTGTTCATTTGTCTGTCCAGGATTTTATTATTGTGTTAATAGAACAAATTATTGGACTTTTATCTGGTGTCTGGCATCTGGTCTGAGGGTTCAAGTGGACGACAGTGACCCCTCTGTCAGAGTGGCGTAGTCGGGAGGATTCTCTGGCCATCAATTTGGCAGAGGACCTGATTAAAAATTCTGTGGACAGTGAACCCCAAGAAGACAGTGTCAAGGCACACAGAAAAAATTGCCAGAACCCAGGAGATACCAAGTCCATCATGGGGAAGAAAAAGCTGAAGCAGAGTGGCAGCGCCAGCGGAGGAGCCCCACTCATCATGGTCGACACTCGGGATGAGTTACAGAGCGGCTGCACAGATCAGGAGAGGCATCCGGAGTAGGATAAATACAATGGGATATGTGCCGGCGATCTAATCGATCATATATTTAAAATATTTTATTTTGTCCCGCACACATACCTCGGAGAAGATCATCCGGAGGATCTGCGGGAAACAGAAGAAACTCCCAAATACAGTGGTGCGCTCTCGGTCAAGCCGATGAGAAAAACAGAGGACTTCCACATGTCGGGTGCCATCAAGGAACACGTGACCTGCCCCAGGGAACTCTGAGAAGGGGAAGGTCAATGTACCGCTCCATACGACTTCGCCCACAAGAAGACCGACTTAAGCTTTCTGAAGGGGAAGGGGGAGGCGAGCGAAGTACCGCTCACCCCGCGAGAAGGTAAGGAGGGCCGGGAAATGGCTGGTTGGTCTGCCAAAAAATTAATAAAGGCAGACTGCAGTCCGCCGAAGATGGCGACCCGGTCCTCAGCCAAAGAGAACTCCAGTCGCCAGAAGCCTTCGCACAATCCAAAAGAACACGTGCCTGAAGTAGACATGCTCATTGGCTCCCGTTAAATAAGATAGACGTGCGCGAGCTGGAGAAATTAATCCAGACCGTGAGTAGTTTTTTACAGGTGGTGCAAACAATCCAGAAGATCGTCGCGGACTTGGGAGCAGCAGCTGAAGCACCGATTAAGAGGCTGGATGAGTACCTGCGGCGATCTTCTTGGGAGCCACCTGTATTAATTAATTTGGTGGTACAGGTAAGCGAGACCCGTACCATACATCATAGAAGAAAACAGTGTGAACCGGGCCCGCGATAAATTAGTAGTGTGGGTGCCAAATCACTGCGAGCCCTACACGGGAGTGTGGAACAATGACAGAAGGGGCGGGGGAAACATCGATCAAGCTGGAGCAGCTGAAAAGTGCTGTTTTCCTGAGTGATGCGGTGTTGAAGACACCGCCTCCGGTCAATTCAAAATCCAAGGGGGTGCAGAGAGACCATAGAGAGACCCAAACTGTGGACAAGCCCCAGATTAAAAAGTAGATCCCAAAAATGAAACAGGGGTCTCCTGATAAAATAAAAAAGAGTGCAGAGGCGGCTGTAAAACCCTCCTCAGTGAGAAAAGGGGTGGAGCCTGATTTCCCTGAGTGTTTCCAGCATCACAGAGGGAGAATTCCAGAAGGACGTAGGCAGTGCTATGGATGCCGACGGCTGGGCCACATTTGGCGAAACTGTCCCTGGAGAGGGGGGGATAAAGTGTATTACTGTTATGATATCCCCCCTAGGTTATTTTCCTGAAGCTGTTACCCATAATCCCTGTTGTGGGGCATCCAGTAAATTTAGTCTTGATACAAACCTTAAATTAATTGATAACCAAAAAATAAGGTGTATAATTAGACCAAGGGATAAAACCAGACCTCCACCAGGGGCATCTGTAATAGAAATTTACTTCAAATTAAAATAAAAAATATATCAGCAGTTCAGAAAGAACCATGCAGTTTTAAATGCTGTTTATTGAACATTCGCTCTCTTGGCACTAAAGCTGTTTTGGTAAATGATATTATATTAAGTACAAAATCTGATCTGTGTCTTCTTACTGAAACCTGGCTTAGTAAATGTGACACTGTTCCCCTAGCTGAGGCGTCACCAGATGGATACTCGTTCCTTCATAAGTCTAGAGATTCTGGTCGAGGAGGAGGCCTTGGAATAATTCATTGTAACAAAATGCAAATCACTCCTAAAAATTTAGGCAACTTTACATCCTTTGAGGCATTCATTTTAAATATTAAAACAGATTCCAACACAATTATAGTGCTAGTCTACAGACCACCAGGGCCATATTCATTGTTCATGACTGAATTTAGCAACCTTCTGTCTGATTTGGCTATAAATTATGATCACGTAGTTCTGATGGGGATTTTAATGTACACATTGATGTGGAAACTGACACTTTTAGCAAATGTTTTACTTATTTGTTAAATTCAGTAGGATTTTGTCAGATTGTCAAAGGTCCAACTCATAATCATAACCACACATTAGATTTAATTATAACTTACAAAGTTGAAATTCAAAATTTAAATATTACTCCATTAAATGTAGTTATTTCCGATCACTTCTTAATTACATTTGATTTAGTTCTGCCCATGCCAACGCACTCACAGATTAAAACAAAGACAGTCGACATCTAGATTGTAATTCTGCTTCAAAATTTATAGATACCTTGAGTAAGTCGAGTGTAATTGTGGAAAACCATTTAGATCAGTTAACATCAAATGTAAACATGGAAAACAATTTAGATCAGCTAATATCACATTATAATGTGACCTTGAGAGATGCTCTGGACACAGTGGCTCCCCTAAAACAAAAGTGATCAAAGCACATAGAAACTCTCCCTGGTTTAATGAAAATACTCGAGCTCTTAAATTAGAGTGTCGAAAACTGGAGCGCAGATGGAGAACAACAAAGCTACATGTCTTTCAAATTGCATGGACAGAGAGTGTTAAAAATATAAAAAGCCCTCTTTAAAGCTCGCTCAGAATACTATTCTACATTAATAGATAGCAATAATAAAAATCCTAGGGTACTTTTAGAGCAGTGGCTAAATTAACAAATGGGAATTCAGATCAACAGTGCAAAATACCAACAGATATTAGCAGTACAGACTTTATGAACTTCTTCAATGAGAAAATTAAAAATATAAGATCCCAGATCTCAGCATCACAGTACAAACCAAATACTAGCTTAGCAGACCCTGCACACATTGCATTCAGCACTTTAGTAATTTTAATCCTGTAACTCACCAGGAAGTCTTAACTTTAATTACTAAAATGAAGCCCACTACTTGTTCCCTAGATCCAGTGCCAACAAAACTAGTAAAAGTGCAATGGATGTTCTTGCAGCCCTATTCTAACCGTTATCAATAGTTCATTACTGCATGGCACAGTACCTGATGCACTAAAAGTGTCAGTCATTAAACCTTTACTTAAAAAGTCAGACCTAGACCCACACATACTAAATAACTATAGGCCTATTTCAAATTTACCATTTCTCTCTAAAATACTAGAAAAAGTAGCCAGTCAGCTTCAGTCACACCTTACGCATTACAATTTATTTGAGAAATTCCAGTCTGGCTTTCGCACTGGTCATAGTACAGAAACGCACTAACACGGGTTGTAAATGACATTCTGATATCCTCTGATGAAGGAAACTCCACTGTAATTATGTTGTTGGACTTAAGTGCAGCATTTGACACCATTGACCATTCTATTTTACTGCACAGGCTAGAAAACGATGTTGGGCTTACAGGCCCGTGCTCGCTTGGTTCAGTTCTTATTTATCAAATCGATTCCAATATGTACAGAAATGTGCTGACAGTACTCCATCATTATACACAGAAGTTCAATATGGTGTCCAGGGCTCAGTACTGGGACCTTTACTGTTTTCACTTTACATGCTTCCACTGGGATCTCTCATTAGGAAACATAATGTTAATTTTCACTCGTATGCAGATGACACCCAGTTATACCTTTCATTTAAATCAAATGAAGTTTCTCCGATGTTGTCTTTAATTAGTTGTGTTAGTGAATTAAAGGAATGGATGAATGAGAACTACTTGTCTTTAAATACAGATAAAACAGAGATGTTAATTGTTGGAGGGAATGACGCTGATCACAGCAATATTTTATCATTTAACTCAGTTGGAATCCCAATTAATTTTACTGAATCAGCCCGCAATCTAGGAGTTATCTTTGACTCTAGCATGTCATTTAAAGCGCATATTACAAAGTCGTCCAAAACATGTTTTTCCATCTTAAAAATGTTAGGAAATTAAGGCTTTCTAAATAAACAGGATTGTGAGAAATTAATTCATGCATTTATCTCTAGTAGGATTGACTACTGCAATGCGGTGTTCACTGGCTGTTCAAACTGTTCTCTATACAGCCTCCAGTTAATCCAAAATGCGCTGCAAGAATTATTACAAGAACAAGAAAATATGAACACATAACTCCAGTTCTTAAATCTTACACTGGCTCCCAGTTAAGTTTAGGGCAGATTTCAAAATCCTCCTTTTAACATATAAAGCATTAAATGGCCAAGGTCCGCTTACTTGTCTGAACTTATCATGACTTACAAACCTGAGCACATTAAGATCTCAAGATGCCGGTCTGCTTAGGATTCCAAGGATTAATAAAATAACAGTGGGAGGTCGAGCTTTTAGTTACAGGGCCCCTAAACTGTGGAATGGTCTTCCTGCTTCCATAAGAGATGCCCCTTCAGTCTCAGCCTTTAAATCCCGGCTGAAGACTCACTACTTCAGTTTAGCATATCCTGACTAGAGCTGCTGATTAACTGTACATACTGCATCTCTGTTGTTAGTCATTAGCACTATAACATAAGTAACATGATAATTATATTTGAATACTAACCCTCACCTATTCTGTTTCTTTCTCGGTACCCAAATGTGGCATTGGTGCCACGCCCACCTGCCAAGTTGTTTGCCTGCCTATGGTAAAGTCATCCCTGATGGAGGATCACAGGAATCATGGGAAAGAGGGTCCTTTCATCGAGCAATGTTTCAGCCGTGGCATGGCCAAATGGGGAGGCAGCTAGATGGATGAGGTCTCAGGACTCTAAAATATCCAAACCTAATTATGTCATATCATCTACTGTTAAACCGTACTTCTAAAATTTTATTATTATGCTGTATTAAGGAATTGTTCTGTTCTGTGTATTGTATTGTATTGACCCCTACTTTTGACACCCACTGCACGCCCAACCTACCTGGAAAGGGGTCTCTCTTTGAACTGCCTTTCCCAGGTTTCTTCCATTTTCCTACAAGGTTTTTGGGAGTTTTTCCTTGTCTTCTCAGAGAGTCAAGGCTGGGGGGCTGTCAAGAGGCAGGGCCTGTTAAAGCCCATTGCGGCACTTCCTGTGTGATTTTGGGCTATACAAAAATAAATTGTATTGTATTGTTCTCCAGGGAATACTACACAAGGAACAGCCAAGGTCCGACCAGAACTCCCTCCTGGAGGAAGACAACCTTCGCAGAGCTGGACGCTTCAAACCATGGTTTTTCGCTGAGGGGGGAGTACTGTGCTATATGGCCGGCCAGTCATACCGGCCAATACCCCTAGGCCGCTAGAGGGAGATCTCTTCCTGCAGCATGTAGGTGCCCCGAATTACAGCAGGGCATCATGGACAGTGGAGTTTTCCTATACAGCCCTGCTGGATACCCTGGGGGCCACCAGAGGATGCTGCAGGGAGGCTCAAGGATTGTTTTCATTACAGCCTGGAAGTGCGTCACAGTCACGGGGACAGAAGAAACGACATACTTCCGCGTTGAAGAAAAGGAGTTTTTATCTGACCCGAAAGTGGTACCAGTTACATGGACGGACAGAGAGAGAGAGACACTTCCGGGTCAAGGATTATAAAAGACTGGGAGATCCCAGACGGGTTGAGCTGAGTCGGGTGGCAGGGTGACAATGTGTCTGGGTGTGGAGGATTGTTTATTGTGATTAATTGTTGATTATTTTATGAGTATTGTGGAGTGGAGGGTGCTTTGTGCACATTATTGTGTTAATGAAACAAATTATTGGACCTTTATCTGGTGTCTGGCATCTAGTCCGAGGGTTCAAGGGGATGACAGCGCCCCCTATCTATCACAAGATATTTGTTTTGTTAGTTTGGGTCTTTAGACTTTAGCTCTCCTTTCATCTTAAAATTTTGGTTTTGTCAAAAGTATTTTTACCATTAAATCTGCTGAAACCTGTCTGACCCTTTGGTATTTTTCCATGTCTTTGTCTTTCTTTCCTTCACACTTTAAGTGTTCATGCTCTTTTGGAATTGGGCTCACCACACATATGGAGTGTACTATGGGAGGAGTTTCTCTCCTGTTAGAATGGGCACTTAGCTGAGGGAAATCTGAAAAGACTCTGATATGATAACAGTTATAAATCAGTGGGAGAGCTTATTCCAGAATCACAAGGTTATCATTAAGCAACAGACATTAACGGTTGTCTATCAGATTAAGCACAGTTGAAAGCATTTGCTTTCTGCAGGGCAGGTTGTCTTCCAGGATGACAACATCTCCAGCCAGCCTATGGTTAGAGTAATGTGATAATTAAGTATTTCCTGTGCCATGTATGCCATGAAGGATCTTGCACACGTCTCACACTTACTGAACTGGAGCTATAGAAACCACCCTGACAAAGTTCAGACACAATCTTGTTGTTTTCAGTCTAAATGACGGATCTCTTGCTTCCCCACTGACAACCTGAGGGAACAGCATAGAGGAACCAATTTGCCAAAAGCTTGAGTTGGGCCAGAAATCTCCTAGCAGAAAAAGACCCATAACCAAGCCTGGCATATACAATTTTAAAACTTGAAATTTTCCATAGAGTAATGAAGATTTATTAAGTTGTTTTTCTCCAGCCCCCCTCTGCTGACCCTTTGATTGGACATTGCAGAACCCTATAGAGCAGATCTGCTCACAGCGCAGAAGCCCATTGTATAGTGCCATCGCTCACCCAGTGCACAAACTAAGTGGCACGTTTTACTGGATCCTGGGGTAGTGGTACACTACAAAAGCAATTTGGGTGCACACTTTGAGCTCTTCTGGTCTTGCATCTCCCAGCAGGCGAGGCTAATTAGACAGCAGGTTCTCAGCGAGCCTTGCGGAGAGGAAAGGCATACAACTTGCTTAAAAATAACAACTCAGCTGGAAGAAGGAAAAGCAAAAGGCGTGAATTATTGAGTCCTCACCAAGTCGGATGTGTTCTGACCTAATTTGCACTTGCCATTTGCAGACTTTTATATTTGCCCCTCTGGCTTCATTAGACACGTATTTCACTTGTAGGAAGCAATCTTTCTTCAGTTTCTAAAGCTGCAAACTGCCATTATTTATCTAATAATGGGTTTTATCACTTAAAGAGAATTAGCCTGCACTTGTCGAGGCGGGATTTTCCTGCTAAATCTTTCAGGACTCAAGACCTCTGCAGCAAAGCCACGCACTCAGACACGGACAAATTGCTTTACTTGTTCAAGTGAAAGAATCAGCAGGAGAGCACAAAGAGGGAAATAATGTGATGGGCAAGGAGACAGGAAAAGATCAGCAACATTGGAAATTTAGGGCCTGTAAGAAAGGCTGTGTGTCTGTTGTTCTCATTCTTTATTTGTTGTGTGAACTCCTCAGCAACTTTTGTCTGTTTCTGCCCGTCTGATTCCCTAACCTATAGATAAACTCAAAAAAAGGCAGGTGTCCCATTTCATCACAACAGCAATGGAGTCTGGAGTCCTACACTTGTTGCTTATCAACAGTAAGTGCCACTGTAATCAGAATATAAGTTTAATGTCACTGTGCTCTGTACAAAAATTATTTTATAAATCCACTCACATGTACAGGCCAGGCCAAAGTTAGCACACAGGGAATCAGCATTTAGAATTGCTGGGCCAAGCATAAGACAAGATAGACAAAGACAGCTGGAGGAATGTATAGTCAGCCTAAAGACAGGTGTATACTATTTTGTCCTCTGTTAAAAGTCAGCACAAAATCTTCTTTCTTTGTTTGGAAATTGACTATTTGCTGACATGGGGGCCTGCATGTGGAAGAACCAGTATAAAAGACTTGGACATCAGCCAAATACTGTACTTTGAAGCAGATGGACGGATGGGTGATAACGTCACCTGTCCTGAAAATCCTTTCAGCACATTGATGAAAATGACAAACTATACACAAAGTGTTGTCATGGCTTCCTCGTCTGTTATGCTGCGTAAATCATCATTAAAGAAAGCTAAGTTATTTTCTTTAATGTGATTTTTACCGCTGAATCACGATGGGAGGAACATCGTCTTTTTTAGATTATATCTATATAGTTTCGGGTTACTTAAAACGCCGCAATTACAAAAGAACTTATTCCAACTAGGGAGCTAGCAACCCCCTAAAGGAACAGCCACTGCATTCAATCACTCTATCAATAAGTAGTAAATTAGGCCAATAACTGTTCTCAAAAGGTAAAGAATCTTCAGGCACCTTATAAAAAATCTAAATGATCTGCCACCTAATATGGTGGGCAACCTACCTTCACATCAAATAAATCAGTACAGTAATTCTTTATTCAACTCTGTTCAAAGCTGTAAAGTCATAAGAAACCCAGCATACATTGTATACATTAAAAATGATCTCTTTTGGTTATACTTTTGTTTGTTAATTGTCATTTCGCATGACTTTTGGGGGTCAGAGCACAGTTGTGGCCATTATACAGCATCCCTGGATCAATATCAGGTTAAGGTCCCAATGGAGTAGGATCCCTTCTGGCAAACAACAGGATTTGAACCGGCAACCTTTCATATACCAGTGCAGATCCTTAATTGCAGAGTCATCATGCTGCCTTAATCTCACACTTAAGAGTCTGGGTAATTTAGTGGGGCTGCCATCTTTGTGTCAAATAATCAACTAAATCAAAGAGTCTTCTGGGTGGGAGTTGATTTGAATTTAGTTTTGTTACGTTTGACTTGATTGTATGGAATGTTATATGCTTTTAATAAATTCAATAAAAGATAAAAAAAAATTCAATGTCTCTTTGCTAGACCAATATATGTCCTTTAGGTGACCAAGTCCTAAATCCATTATTTTGTTTTGTAGGGTCTTATGGTGGCCTTATTTTCCCTTTTATATCCTTTAATTTGTAGACCTTAATAAAATGTCTTAAGTCCCATACACTTCTACTTTGTGGTCAGTTACTTTACCACTTCATTCCCACTTCCCTTCTACATCTATAACTTCAGGCAATTAGACAAAATAAAGAAACAGGTAAGAGTTAGGTTGCACATTTAATTATGTATTATTGATAATATGTCCAAAAATAATAAGGAAACAGAATACAGTAATCCCTTGTTGTATTGCACTTCGACTTTTGCGGCTTCACTCTATCGCGGATTTTATATGTAAGCATATCTAAATATATGATGTGGATTTTTCGCTGCTTCACGGTTTTCTGCTGACAATGGGTCTTTTTACATCTGGTACATGCTTCCTCAGTTGGTTTGCCCAGTTGATTTCATACAAGGGACGCTATTGGCGGATAGCTGAGAAGCTACCCAATCAGACCACGCAGTTAAGTTCCTGTGTGCTGATTGGCTCAGCGACGAAGCGGCGAATTTGATTCCACTGTGTTAACCAGTAAGTTTCGTCTTGCTCATTCAGCATCAACGTGTTTTGCTGTGTAAAGAGTTTACTTTTGTGCTCTTTTGTGTTTATCTTTGTGCATAGTCAAGACCTTCGTTATGGCTCCAAAACGATCTGCTCCTGCTACTGCTTCAGGGGCCATGCCCAAGTGCCAACGGAAGATTTTAACGATTGCCAAAAAGGTAAAAGTTTTGGATATGTTGAAGGAAGGGAAAAGCTACACCGCTGTAGGATGCCATTACGGCATCAAAGAGTCCAAGATTCTTTTTATTTAAAAAGGAGGAAAAGAATATAAGATCTATGGCTGCAGTGTCCTTTTAGCCAGGTCTGCAAAATGAGTTGTAAGTGGATGTAATAAGGCAGTAGTCCGGATGGAATCTGCTTTAGGGATTTGGATTGAAGACTGCCGGAAGAAGAACAATGGCGGTGATATACAGTTGCCTGAAGTGACTCCTTTAGAAGAGCTGTAACGCTCTCCTTTGTTGTGCAGTAAAACTAAACTCATCGTTATCGGACAAGTCTTCGTGTCATTGTTGGTGAGTAACCATAATTAATTTTCTACGTACAGTACTTAGTACATGTACGTATGTTTAGTGTCACTGTACACACATTTACTGTATACAATTTTTCTTGCATTGTACGTATTTATTACTGGTGGCCTGTCTATTGTAATGGCTGTAACATATGTGATATTGGAGACACTCGATATCTTTAAAATAATATTTAGGTTTTACTGTATATAAACAATGTGTTTACATGCATAATTTCAATG
This sequence comes from Polypterus senegalus, assembly GCF_016835505.1. NCBI lineage: Eukaryota > Metazoa > Chordata > Cladistia > Polypteriformes > Polypteridae > Polypterus > Polypterus senegalus. Next base: position 33,096,834 of record NC_053159.1, read on the forward strand.
AATCTTACCTAATATCTAAGAGAATACAAGGGGGTTTATGCTGTATAACCATGCGGGAAATGTTTATTAGAGTGTGAGAGAGTTTATAAGGGCTTAAAATATATAGAAATAACCATATAAACATATGGTTTCTACTTTGCGGATTTTCACCTATCGCGGGGGGGGGGGGTGCGGTTTGGGGGTCTGGAACGCAACCCCCGCAATCGAGGAGGGATTACTGTACAATATTAATGCTGGCAAACCATACCCTTACAGCCTAAGTAGTAGTGATTCTTGTGTCCATAGTTGACTATCAGCTTATCTTCAGTCTAGCTTGCATTGAAGCAAGCAACATGCATGTCTCAGTTTAGCTGCCATGATAGAGCTGTCTTCATTGTGGTCTCTTCATGGCCAGATGGTGAGAGACAGAGAGAGAGGTAATGGTAAGGTGACTAACTGTATACCATTCTCATCACAAACCACAAACCAATGAGGCATTGTGGTACAGAATGGCCTCCGATTCAAAACCAATCATAAACAGCCATACTTCGGACCAATAGAATTAGTTTACCTATCCCTTCCTGGGCCATTTCCCAATGAAAGCACTCAGGTACATTTCATCCTCCGGCTGCTTTGTTTAGGCAGTTTATGGCCTTCCTGTGGCCAAAAATGTAAGTACAGGCCCATGTAAGTGACAAGCTGGCCTGGGGCTCCATCCAGACCATCAATTTCAGTCCTAAAGAGTGTGGCGATGGAGTTGGTTAGGTAAAGCACTGCTGTTCTTATAAATAAAATAAAACATGGCTCCAGACACTCTACCTAATATTACATTTGCTTTGTCTCACTTACAAATATAGACATACAAAATACTTATAAACTTGATATCACTCCACCACATCCAACAAGTGGCATCATCTTCACATACAGTGCCTATAAAAAGTATCCATTCCTTTGCAAGTTTTCACTTTTTATTTTTATACAACTTAAATCAGTGGATTTAATTAGCTTTTTATGACACTGATCAAAAGGAAAAAGACTCCTTAATGTCATTGAAACAGACTGAAAACAGATCTCTGCAAATTTGTCTAATTTAGTTACAAATATAGAACACAAAATAATTCATCACATAAGTATTCACCCCTTTAATATGATATATCAAAATCATCACTGGTTCAGCCAATTGGTATTAGAAGTCACAGAATTAGTTCAGTGGTAGTCACCCATTTTTCGTCAGGTGATTTCCATAGACTGTTGTAATAAATTACCATATCTAGAAGTCCCAACTTGTGGGGTGCCAGTATGGTGGCCTAACCTACACAGTGGAGACAGAAGAGAAATATGAGCAACCTGATGAAAAGCACAAGTCAGGGCATGGAAACAAGAACATTTTCTAGTCACTGAATATCACTTGGAGTCCAATTAAATAAATCATTAAAAAAACTGAAAGAGTATGGCGCAGCTGTAAATCTACCTCGAGCAGAACTGAGTAATCAAAAGAAGACAAGTAAGGGAGGCCACCAGAAAACCTCTAGGAACTCTGAAGTAGTTACAAGCTACAATGGCTAAGATTGGAGAAACTGTGCAGATGACAACTGTTGTCTTGGTGCTTCACCAGTTGCAGCTTTATGGAAGTGTGGCAAAGAGAATGCCACTGTTGATAAAAACTGCATGTGACATCTTGACTAGAATTTTCTAAAAGGCTGAAGATCCTGAAGAAGGATCTATGGTCTGGTGAGTCCATAAATTGAACTTTTTGGCCCTCAGACTACACACTATGTTAAAACAATGAACCTTATTAAAAACACAACATCCCCATCTTAAAGCATGGTGGTGGCAGAACCATGCTGTGGGGATGTTTCTCTATAGCAGGCCCAGGGAGGCTAGGGTAGAGGGGAAAATGAATGCAGTAAAACACTAGTAAATCTTGATGGAAAACCTGATGCCATCTGCAAGAAACCTACACAGGAATGGCTTAGAAACAACATTCTCAATATCCTGGAGTAGCCCAGCCACAGTCCAGGGGCCTCATGCATAACACAGTGCGTAGAATTCACACTAAAACATGGCGTACAGACAAAAGCGGAAATGTGTGTACGCACAAAAAAAATCCAGATGCATAAATCTGTGTGAACGTCAACTTCCATGTTCTTCCGCTCCATAAATCCCTGTCAGCGTGAAAAGTATCGCATGTGCACGCGCCTGCTGTCCCACCCCAACTCCTCCCAGAATTATGCCTCTTTGAATATGCAAATCAATATAAAAAGCCCTTAAGATCAGCGTTCTGTGAAAAGACAATGGCAAAAACATCGGGGAAAATACAAGAATACCAAGTGGAGGCAAGGAAAAACTTACTATTTGTTGGTTTAAACAGTGGTATAAACAACAAAAGGAAGTTGATCGAGTGACATAGAGTGTCGGAGAAACTCGAAAGCTCAAGTTCACAAAATCGCACAGTGCCAAAATAAGAAAGAAGTTGTCAGATATCAAAGTTGCCGTTAAAAGGCGATTCATAGCCCACTGTCTGAGTGTCATATAAAAGCTTATTAGGGTACAGACAAAAAAAAAAAATAGGCACACAGTGGGGAAAAAAGCATGAAATGTCAACTTTAATCTAAAAATTTCCACTTTAGTCACGTAGTTTATTTTGTCATTAAAGTAGAACATCATAAACTTCATCTTTACATCATTTAATTTACTAGTTTCTCAAATACTATCGTAACTAAAATAGCATGTTAAATGCTTTGTTTTGTATGTGTTCTTCTATGTGCTCTATGTGTATTGTAACTGTATCGCAAGTTTACATTGAGGTGATTGTACTATTAAGTACAATCAGTTTTACAAGGAGCACTTGATGGACTGATTGAGTGCATTTATAGTTCTTGGGATGAAACTGTTTCTGAACAGCGAGATCCGTACAGGAAAGGCTCTGAAGCATTTGTCACATGAGAGCAGTGTAATAGACAGCATGGCTGAGGCAGCGTGTGCTTGATGCTATACCGATAATTCTCTTTCCGATCAGCTGCTGTAGAGTTGTGATTCCACACTCAGATACAGTGAGATAAATACTCTGAGTGGTGCACTGAAAGGAACAACGTATTTGGAATAGTCTGGCCATTTTGTTAACCATTATATTGTTACATGTTAATTACAATCAGATGCCTTAAACTAATAAACAATATGCGGTTAATTTCAGTGTATTTGATAAAGCCTTGTCAGAGATGTTGATTTAAAAAAGAAAGGGAAACCACACTGGAACAAAAACACTGCTTTGACGCTGGGTGCCGCCAGTTTGCAAAACCGAGCGGAGAACTTGTGTACGCCAAGGATTTATCTGGCATGAAAATGTGTGTGGCTTTACACCAAGTTTAGTTTTTATACATCTCGATTTGAGCGTGGAAATGGGATGTTGTGTTTTACAACATTCTACCTTATATAAAATTGAGAAATGCTGTACGATAAACGCTTTGCATGTTTTTCTTTTTATTTAATTGTTATATTACCCAGAAAACTTATATCAATGCGCATTTGCACACATAATGGTTAACAGTATACATACACCACAAAAAGTAGATCCACTAACACAATATACATAACACGGGAGTACATAACATTTTTGTATGTACGCACCATTTATACATGTGTTCTGTTAGTGTGATGCCCACTTTGCCATTTATGATGACAATCTCGGTGGTTATGATCATGAAGATGCATCTCATACAGAAAAAGACTTGCAGCTTCACAGTGCTTTTAGAGTGTGCATCCTCAACGTCTTCTGTAGGAATGAAGAATCAGGAAAGGGCAGTTGGTTTGTAATTTGAGCAAGGAGCAACTTCCTATGTAGTAGGTGTTTCTGTGGAGAAAAGAAAGTAATGTGCATCATGGTGTGTTTTTGTGTGTTTTCATTTGGAAAGAATGCAACATGTCATATTTTAAAAAAACACATTGTACTCCTCTGTGATGATATGACTAAGATGCATAAATATAACTGATTTTGATGGCGGTCTAGTGGATTACATTCATTACATAGATGCCAAAATAACACAGGCAAACATAAAAGTTTAACTTAAATTTTATGCAGCAGTATTCCTAAGTTTCCACAACAAATAGACCTTAAATCTCTAACAAACATTTCTGTGTGTTTTATATTTCACAACTGTGAAATCACCTGTGAAATGAATTTACTGTATATGTTACCGCTAAAGTGCAGAAATCAGTTATTCTACAGATTATCTAGGTAATGTGCAGATTAACTAGCGTGATCCGTTAAAGTGCCAAAAATTGTTTCATTTCTCAAATTACCTAGAAAATCTGCATATTACCTACTAGGCACTCGTTAAAGTGAAAATAAGATCTTTGCTGGAACAACAGCAACGTTTCTGTATGCTTAAATTAGCATAATGTTATTTATTTATTTTTCAATATCTAAAGAATCAAGTTAATACAATCAAACAATCAACAAATTAGTTGATAGAATCAATCATCAATCAATTAAAAAACTATAATACAAAGAATCAAATGGTTTAAAATATTATTACAATTAAGGAAACGAATTTGCAAAACATATGGTAAAATTATGCTTACTTATTAGTGCAATCTAAAGATTGGTGACACTTTGAATTACATAGTAATTGGTTTTTGCAACAAGCACACCTATTTGTGGTACATTTAGTTTTGCAGTCACATTTTCTGAAACCCTGCCCAGTACCAAGGGATTGTTTTATTGCTGTTTGACGTAAAGATATTTCTACAGCAGGGACATCTTCTTTCGTTAAAAATCTCTCTTTGCAAACACTGAATTCAGATTTTGCATACAATTGTTTTAAAATACCCATTTTAGTGCCAAGTTTATAAAAGCCATCCTCTGTTTTACTAAAAACCACAACTAAAATCAGCTAAAGAGGTTTGTGAAGAATCTTTTCTTCATTTTACTCACCAATTCGAAGCTTGCTTGCATACTAGGAGTTAAATTTATCTGCTTTAAAAGAAATCATGACACAAATTCACGCGCTAACAGGCAGAAACGAATTTGAAAACAGAATTAGCTATGCTACGCACTGGCAGCCGACGCAAATTATGAGAAATAAAAACAACCAGCAACGACAAGACGCTGGCGAAACCAAACTAAATGTGGAGGGAGAGGGGGAAGGAGTAGGGAAAGGAAATGAGAGAAACAAACTTTTGAACTTTAACGATACGGAAGCCGTTAATGTGCACATTACCTAGGTAAAATGCGGAAAACTCCTGATTCCGCACGTTAACGGAGCAAATCAGTTAATCTGCAGATTAGCTAGGTAATGTGCACATTAACGGCTTTGGAGCTTTAGCAGTAACATATATACTCATGTTTAAGTCAGGTCTTGAAACTCGCCTTACATGCCTGTACAAATATTGCGACACTTAATTTTTTTTTTTTTTTACATCTTCTTGCTTCCTCCAATCGCGGACCAGTTTCTCAGACGCATCGAATTTTGTTGCAGCAGCGCAGTTACCAATTTCTTTCGCCACTTCAATGACTTTTAATTTAAAACCAGCTTCATATTTTCTTCTGATCAAAAGCTCCATCATAGATAAGGAATGCTCTCACGATAAATGTGTATGAAGGTGTGAGATATAAAAAACACAAAACAGTGCAAACGATGCTTCGGAATAGTTTGGGTATTACCACATGGTCACACAGACACAATACACAGAAAAAAAGGCAGTGTGATCTGTGGTTACTGTCTCAGGTGGGCATTAGCATATCATAATCTCTTGGCCCAGTAGTGTGAGTTTTCCACATTCGACTTATATGACCGACATTATAAAATACCGGAAATTATACGGTAAAATCAAGTCCCGACTTATCCACGGGAGAACTTAAATGCTTGTATATACGGTAAGACTTAGTTTCAGAAAACTATATGTAAGTCAAACCTTGCATGTTTTGTTCATTGATAACCATTTAAATAAAAGTGCCATAGTTACATTTCAGTCCTTATGTACTGACAAAAGCTCTGTTAGAAATGAGAAAAATGGCTGCTCCCAAGCTGTTGGGATAAAATCTAAATTATCAAAATGATTGTACGATGACATCATCATAACAAAAATGCAAAACATTATATGTGTAAAAACCTAACTGACATGTGCCCACCTATATTCCAAACACATTTATACAGAGCAGGGTCTCGAGTCAGCTGGAGTTATTTGGGATAGCCAGCAAGAACTGGAAACATACTGTAATAGCAAAAGACAGAAGACATGACACAACCAAGTAATGAGTCTCCATTATATCAATATCTGTTTGAACAGGGGAACTTTGCAATAATTTTGACGAGTACAGGCCATTTAGCCTGACAAAGCTCGCCAATCCTATGCACTTCATTTCTCTAGAATAAAATCAGTTTGAGTTTTAAAGGTGTCTGAAGTTTTACTTTTTACCACACTACTTGATAATTTATTCCATGTTTGTTGAGAGTAAAGGTTATGAATTGCTAAGAACCCCCTTTATTCAGAGAAAGAGCATAAAGCATTTATGAAATCTTCCAATCACAAGAGTCAGGGGTGTAAATTGTACAAATACAAATACAAAATACCTGGGCCAACTTTTAAAGGTCTGTGATCCTCCTTCATACAGGACAAAAAAAAAATGGCTAAAACTTTAAGCGAATTTGCTTGATGCTAGGTACAATGGTCATGGATGACAAAAATGTGGTACAGTGCCAGAGGCATAATTATAACAATTTTCTTGAATATGGCTCCTTGAAGATTTAATTAAGGAAAAATACTGTAAATTATGCTAGTTGTCAATGTCCATATAAACCCATTGTGTGGATATGTCCTTTGTACCAAATGTGGAGTGATGCAAAATGTAAGACATCAGACCCTTCTTCTGAATAGAAACGTTGTTATGGAGCTTCTGGGTCAACAATCAAGTGTCCTCCAAATCCTAGGGAAGAACTTCTCCCATTCCAGATTTCTCATGTGAGAGGAATGTATTCATAATGATATAAAAAGCCAAAGTGACTTATGGTGGAAAGAGAGCAGAAGTAGACATTATGAAATACATACATAACATGTTTAATCCAGCAGTGAAAGTGAAAATGTCAATGAACCTATACAGAACAACAAAGTATTTTCATAATAATGTCATTATGGTCAGCTAATGTATTCCTCAGAAGAAAATACTTTGTTTTCTTTCTGTTTCATTTTTTTTAATGCATGTGGTTTTAAATCCAGCTGGAGTACTGAGTATTGGGTATTAACATCAAGCATTCATGAGCATGCTGTAAATTATTCATGCATGGGCGAAACAGATCAGGCAGTACAATATGCAGTGTCACACACGTGTGCATGGGAGGCAGCTAAAGGGCTTGAGTAAGGGCAGTTCCGAGACATACCGGGATGTGGCAGAGTGCACTGACTCTTTTTCTCCCTTGCCTAAAGACCATTCATGGGAGATCCCACCTGGTCCTCTTGACGTCACTTCTGGGACTGAGCCAATGGAAGGAGACCTTGCCGGCTCTGGCCCCTGTGATGTCATGTCCAGGCTCGCACCGATGGCAGAAGACCATCATGAGCCCTATCCCTTTGACTTCACTTCCTGTCTTCCCCTTTAAAAGCCTCCACCTTTTCCCTATTCCCTCAGTTCTGTTTTGGACTCGGTTTTGTGCACAGCAGTGCTGTATTCATTTGATCGACTTTACAGCCAGAAAATCAATAATATGGGTGGCTGCCCCAAACCTTTTCATGATTTATATGTCTCGTTTTTGCAACAGCAGGTAACACAGATCGGATAGTGACATCTCCATCCAACACCGATTACTGCAACTTTTGCTGGCCTCACAAAGCATCATGGGGCTCTGGGGGAAAAACAAAAATTGCCTAAGCTGGCTGCATGGTGAATTTTCAGGGAAGAATTGTCATTGTCTGCACTGCCTCTCCAGTCTTATCCGCTGTAACTTCTAACGTCTTTGGTGTTCTCTTGGTGGCCTCCCTCCCTAGTTGGTTTCTTGCATGACCACCTTTGTGGATGGCCTACTCCAGGCAGATTTACAACAGTGCCATACTCTTTCTATTTGTTCATGATTGATTTAACTGGACTCCAAGGCATATTCAGTGAACTACATGTTTTCTTGTCTCCATCTCTTGACTTGTGCTTTTCAATCCCCTTTTCATTGAGTTTCTTGTGTTACAAGAATGAATTGTAGACATTAAAAAAAGGTTTGGGGCAGCCACCCATATATTATGCCCTGGCTGCAGATGGGTAAAGTAGATGTGTTGTTCACCTGTCAGAGTCCAAAACAAAAATGATTTAAGTTTGTCAAAATGGCGGCTTTAAAGGCCGAGACCGGAAGTGATGTTATTGGAACTGGAAGTGACATAATCATTTATACCAGAAATTAAGCCATCATGGCTGGAAGTGACATCTTCGGGACCAGAAGTGAAATCATCGAGGGTGCCAGAAACCAGAAGTAACGTCTTCAGGACCGGAGGTGACGTCATTGTGGGTGGCGGAAGTGACATCATAAAGGGCACCAGGACCTGATGAGATTTCCTGTGAATGGTCTGCAGGAGATCTAGAGGGAAAGTCAGTGCACTTCACCACCCCCTGGTCTGACAAGGAACTATAATTATTCAGGCCCTTTAGCTGCCTCCCATGCACGTGTGTGTGACACTTGGAGTATTCTTATGTCTTCTTTGTGTAGGTTAGGTCACCATACTGACTCACTACAAGCTGGACCTTCCACCTAATGTTATATTTATTCAGCAATCAAGTGAAACCCCTTGACTACAGGCAGCTTATAGATAGATAGATAGATAGATAGATAGATAGATAGATAGATAGATAGATAGATAGATAGATAGATAGATAGATAGATAGATAGATAGATAGATAGATAGATAGATAGATACTTTATTAATCCCAAAGGGAATTCACATACTCCAGCAGCAGCATACTAATAAAAAACAATATTAAATTAAAGAGTGATAAAAATGCAGGTAAAACAGATAATAACTTTGTATAATGTTAACGTTTACCCCCACGGGTGGAACTGAAGAGTTGCATAGTGTGGGGAAGGAAGGAGCTCCTCAGTCTGTCAGTGGAGCAGGACGGTGACAGCAGTCTGTCACTGAAGCTGTTCCTCTGTCTGGAGATGATCCTGTTCATTGGATGCCGTGGATTCTCCAAGATTGACAGGAGCCTGCTCAGTGTCCGTCGCTCTGCCACAGATGTCAAACTGTTCAGCCCCATGCCTACAATAGAGCCTGCCTTCCTCACCAGTTTGTCCAGACGTGAGGCGTCCTACTTCTTTATGCTGTCTCCCCAGCCCACCACCGCGTAGAAGAAGGCACTCACCACAACCGTCTGGTAGAACATCTGCAGCTTATCTCCATTGAACTAATCCTGTGATCTCCAAAACCAATTGGCTGCACCAGTGATGAGTTAGGGGTGTCATTAAAGGTGGTGAATACTTATGTGATCAACTATTTTGTGTATTGTATTTGTCATTAATTTATTAATTAATCATTTGATTATTAAACAGTCTTTTTCTGTTGATCGGCATCCATTTTGATTTATTGTTGTGTAACAATACAATATGAAAACTTAAAACTAACAAGTCAGCTGGTCTTTTTAAATATCGCATATAAACTGCACGTGTTAACCCAAAATAAAGCACAGAATACATGCAAGTTAAATTTCTCCAAAAGACTATTAACACTCATTTTACTTAAAATATCTTAAAAGCATAACTTATTCCAAGAAAGGACCTACTGCCTGTCCAACAAGCTGGATTGGTGTGCACCAGGCTAGGTGCAGCACACAGAGGCTTTCTTTTCATGATATTCCAGCTAAAGAAAAATGTGATATTTTCAAGACTGTCAATCACTGGAAAGCTGTTTTTCTCTTTTCTGGGTGTAATACTAAAACTCACTTTTTCTCTCCAACTTATATCCCTAATTTAAAGTCGCAGGCGTCCAGAACATCGTACCTAGCAAATGAGTTGTGTCAGTTGCAACTGTCAGCTTTTGCCCCTTGCGACGACTAATTTAGAAGCCGTCTAATGTGCTGCGTTCTTCATTTCTCAAATCAGACCCTGTGTGTGGAAACGAACTAAATAGTCAATTACCTGACTCCGCTTGCTGAGATCTGTAGCTGCTGGCAAGTTTGCGGCAAGGTGACTTGTCACATGCAGATGAGACATTTTAGGAAACGTGCAAAGAAGCAGCAGCACCAGCAGATGCGGCAAGCAGAAGGCCAGAGAGTCGAGGCCGCGCTCAAGATCTTCTGTGAAGATGCCTAATTGAGATGTTCATGTCACTCTGCCTCCCACCCCACCCCAATTTCTGAATAATGAGCTCCTTTTTTTTCCAAAGGAAGGCAAGAACATTCCCCTTCATTACTTTTAAGTAGAAGGCAGCTGTGCGCTCGGCTATTGGCAGCTTTGCTTGCTCTGGAGTTGCTCGAAACATCTCTGGCAAGCCGCTAATGAAGAGTTTCTATTTCTAACAGGTTGGCTGCCCTCGCTCTTTTTATACGTGCTGATCTCAGCACAAGCCAATCAGAAACTGGACAGAGGCTGAGACTCAAATGTGCTGCGCTGGCTCCCGACTGCAGATGTTAAGAATCCAATGTCGTGCCGTGTAACGGGATCTGTCACACGCTGCAGAGCTTCTGCCTTTTTAAGGGGAGCCTTTGGGAGGCGTGCAGCTTGACAGAGTGGATAATTAAGCCCTTTTGGAATTTATATGAAAATGTGATTATCAAAGTCAACGCTGTAAAATCTCGTTGGAATTAGCTTCAGCCAGACTTTCGGTTTAATCGGTTCAAAAGCTGAACCTCAATTGAGCTCCGTTGAATTGGAGCATTTGGCAGCATGAAAGGATGCAGCGCTGAACTCTTCTTCACCCCGCTGCCTTTCTTCTTTCCTTCCTCAAACTTTCTTTGCCTGCCAGAATTTTTCCTCAGGCTTCACACAACTCCCCCTCATGCCTCACTCATGCAGCACAACCAGAATTCTGTGAAAATCTGACTAAACAAGCTGCCTCCCACATCCCGCAAATATGCATCTTAGGTGGATTGGCAGCTGTAAATTGAATGAGGATGGAGATGTGTTTGAGTGTGCCCAGAGATGGACTGCCCATGGCTGTGGTCTGTTTTCTGTCAGGAGCCCACCTGCTTAGGAGCTGGATACCATTGAAATGAAGGAATGGAAAATATGGAAACAGATGAATAGATGCCTTACGGCAGACTTGGAATAGCTCAGGCACGTAGCGAGTACCAGAGCTGAGGTGGCAGCTGAACAATCTGAATTTGTATGGAGGATGATTTACTGTAGCATTAATCTAGTGCAGGTCCACAGGTTATGGAGGAGGGCTATCCAAGTAGGGCTTGAAAGAAATAGCATAGGAGGTATGGGAGTCAAGCCCGTGATGCGAGATCCATGATATGGCTGTGCTACCCACTGCTGCAACTTACAATGCAGGATAAATAAAAAAAATATCAACCTAAAATCAGCTGAAATTAAACTAAAAAAATGTAGAAACAATATTGATTGGCAAATATGACTTTAATTAAACACATTGTAAAATTGTAAAGTAACACCTGGTATCCCATTCAGGATTGGTCGCTGCCTTCTGTGTTTTTCCACTTGGTGACGATTTGGCTACTCAAAACCTGAAAAAGAAAAGGCAGGTTTAGAACATCTATGGATGGATGGGTGACTTTAAATACGTAAAATTGATAAAACTGGCTCAAAATCGATGCCTATATTTAAGTTTACAGCATAGATATTATACCCAGGGGGCAAGAGAGTTTAAAGGCCGTTGGAAGAAAAAGCTGTAGTGAAAAGAAGAAGCAGCAAGGGTCACAACCAGAAGATCAAAATAACAAATACCAAAGTCAGAAATGTCAGGCAAAAATTGAAGGAAAGGCCAAGTTCTTAGCCAGAAGATCAAAAAGAAATCAAAAATTTGAATAGCAAAGAAGAGTTTTGGAATCCGTTTAGTCGGATAAGGAAGTGAACCTCAAATGACACATTTTTCTTGTTGCGTTGTGACTGACAGGGTCATGACCTGTGAGGCCACACCCCAATGCCCAATCAACAAGAATCAACATGACACTATTTGGATGAAAACAAAATGGTGGAGGATTCCACAGGTTAAAAAAAAAAAGACACAACAAGCATAAAGCTCGAGATCTGAGCCGGTCAAAAAGCCAGAATAAATAAATAAAAATAATCCCCAGCACCGTGACAATATGGGGGCATTAAAACTGCTGATGAAACTCTCTGTGTGAGGGGTACTATTATATACCTATATGGCCGGCACAGCTACGCACGCACACACTGCCCGACTTTTGTAGTATTTTTGCAGTGCAGGAAATGACACTTTTTGCAGACATATTCACGTGAGCAAAACTCTCCGCGCTCTTTAGAGATCTTGCTTTCTCTGCGCACTGCGCTCATAGTCAGTTCACGTGAGCCGCTCGGAGTACATGCACCGAAGCTTCTGAGCTGTGCCTGTTCTATCTCGTGCGATCTTGCGATGTCCACACCGTTATTTAATGTTAGCTAATACCCGGCACTTAAAAGTTTCTCGCTACAGCAAGTTTAACTCCGTTACAAAATGATCTAAAGTCTCGTTTATACCTCGTGTCTTCTCATTAAACTTGTATCTCGCGAATAAAGTATTCTTCAGGGCTCTTCCTTCTTTTCTAGGTACTGCGGTCACAGTCAGTTCACGTGATTACGTGGGAGGCGTGATGATGTCACACGCAGCTCCGCCCCCAACGGCCATCGGGCTAACGTCCATTACAGTATATGGAGAAAAATAGGTTCCAGTTATGACCATTACGCGTAGAATTTTGATGAAACCTGCCCAACTTTTGTAAGTAAGCTGTAAGGAATGAGCCTGCCAAATTTCAGCCTTCTACCTACACGGGAAGTTGGAGAATTAGTGATGAGTGAGTCAGTGATGGCTTTGCCTGTTTTTAGTATATATATATATATATATATATATATATATATATATATATATATATATATATATATATATATATATATATATACACAGATATAAAATCCAACGTCTGTCTGTCTGTATGTCTGTCCGCTTTTCATGAGAGAACTATTTAATGGATTTAGATCAGGTGTTTATTTCAATAATTTGCTTGAACATTCTGGTTGATATTGTGACTTCTCTCATCATGCTAAGTATTATAGTTTGGTTGCAGCATCGATTTATTTGCACGAAGATGAAAGAAAGGCTGCGGGCTGGGGGGAGGGGAGGCGGGACCTCAGGAGTAGGGAGCCGGATGCCTTGCCAATTTTTTACATTTTTGGCAAAGAAATCGAATACCACCACGGGTGATGTCTCCTTTAATAATACTGAGATCAGCGGTGATATCAATGAAACTTAATCACCCATGTCCACACCGATTGGAAATGCTCTCAGTTGTACATGGATTCAGTTATTCAACAAGCCATCCAGTTTGTTAATGGGTGATTAAACTGTGGTTTCTGTTTGTGAAACCATAGTAAACCAGGAAATACAAAGAGGTTCATGGTTCCAACCCAGCAAGGAGTTACTAAAATTATGGAATCCTATCATACAGAACACGAACAAGTTTTGGAGTCATGAGAGCAGAGAAATTGATAGAGCCGTAGTGTAGATTTAGGGCTCCCAAACTTTTGGACGTCAAGTACCACCTGAGGTTAAGTGAGTTACGTTGCATACCACCCGCACCTTATTGAAAGGGAGGGAGAGCTGTAAGGGGGGGAGTTTGGGTCTAAACCACCCCGAAATCTAAATAAAAGTTAAAGAATTGGAAGAAATTATGCATAAAATTAATGAAAAAATTTGTGCATGTACATAAATTGATAAATTCCTCCCTGAAACTAAATCCTGCCTTCAGCCTCTATGTGACACAGTTACCGAAGACGAAATGGTATCGGCTTTGTGCTTAGATCTAGTGACTACGATGTGATACAGCGGCAGTGCACATATAACAACAAACACGAGCGGTTTCTGTGAGGCAGAGTTACCGAAGACTAAATAGGGTCGGCGTTGTGCTTTCATCTAGTGACCAAAAGCTCAAACAGTGAAGAAGTAGAAGTTGACTTCCACGAAATGGAATTATGGTAACGTTAAATGAACTAAATACTGATTCGAATAATAGGTTTTATTTATTCAGATGATGAAATTTCACACCACGCTAAATTTGGGAATCCACGTATTATTGTATTTAAACAGTTTCATTGGTTTTTGCTCACAACATGCTTGTCATAAAGGGTTTTGCACAGATAAATTCAATTTCAGGGACCGCGATGCGTACCACCTGAAAAGGCTCCGCGTAGTTTGGGAACTGCTGGTGTAGATGATGAATAGAATACTTGCATTTCAGTCAGCAATGACAAAAGGATCAACGTATAAAGAACAAACACATAAATATTCGCTTTCTTACCTAAACCAATTATGCAAATATACCCGGGGAACGTTGGGTATTTTAGATACCCTTATATCATAAGGTTCTCAACACTGCTTAAAGCAGCTCAGTGTCCTGAGGGACTAGAGTCTATGTTGACAGTACTGGGTGTGAAGAAGAAAACACTGGACGTGTGGCCAGTCCCTTGCAGGGTACACTCAGACACGCACACACCTGCTCATAAGGGTAAAAAGCTATTCAAACACAGGGGGATATGCAAACTTTACACAATGTGTGGAAGAACTATTTGAAGACAGGTCTGTGGAAGTGTGAGACAGATGTCCATACTAGCCAATAAATGTTCTAGCATAACCAAATATTCTCATACCTGATTGGCCCAGTTCACATCATGGGGGTGCTGGAATCAGCAGCGCATTGGTGTGAAGCACGAATCCTCAATGGGCAAGATGCCAGTCTATCACAGGACCTGCTCACGCTTACACTGAACCAATTTAGAAATGCTCATCAACCTAACACACACACACATCTTTGGGATGTGGGAATTAAAATTCCCACCATTACTTTGAAACGGCACACAAGATTATCATTAGAACTCTCCATAATGGACTTTTCATTCAAGTTTAAAAGCTGAAATTCCCACTTCAATTCAGCTTCTGCAATGAGCTTTAATAAAACCCGATGCCACAGCCAAAAGTGACTTGAAAATTATGTGCTTTTCTACCCAACCAGTTATGTGAGGGTTACTCTTGAGCATGAGGGAAAAACAATAATTTTATGTCCAAATGGATAAAGAATGAATATAATTTATAAAGAAATTTTGCAGTTAATTAGATAAATAAGCATGCTTATCACTCAGAAGTCTGACAATTTTCCCCAAAGCTAACAGAAATATTACATTTTCAAGTGCACCCCTACTATTGCATTTCTGCAAGTACATAAAACAGAAGAGAATGAAGTCTCTTTGAAGTCATTAATAAATGTTGGCCAAACCTGCTTTCCATATTGGCAAAAAATACTTTATGAATAAATACTTGGCGTATGAGATTTTTAATTTGTCAGCATAATACATAAATGATGAGAAATATTGGCATCAAAAATGCATTCCTTTGCCTTTCAAAAATCCAAATGGATTTTTTTTACACGATCATTATGCTTTGGAAGCAGCTCACGGAGTCTTAAGATGTTAAACTCTTCCAGAGGCATTAAAGGCATTCCGACACTGCTACTGTCACAAAATGAGAGCGCCAGGTCTGTAATGCTGACTGTGCCAAGTAATGTGTATGTAGAACAGACAAAAAGAAACCTGAGTGGTATGGTGGTGCAGTGGTTAGCATTGCCACTGCATGGATCCTGCACACTGGTTTTGAATTCCATATCTGGTAGTTAGCTGTGTGGAGTTTGCATGGTCTACTCTTGACTGCATAAGTTTTCCTTCCACATCCCCAAACAACAAAGTAGTGTGACGCCCAGGAGGACCGGAGGAGGGCTTGTACCTCCTCCAGACCGCGAGGGGGCGACCGCCCTGGTTACGTTGGGGGCCACGGGTAGAGGGCTTGGAAGCCCAGCCCTGTAGGGACCCGTGACCACCGCCCAGTGCCTGAACAACCCTGGAGCCCAGCACTTCCGCCACACCAGGAAGTGCTGGGGGGAAGAAGACAGGGGACACCCGGAGGGCATCCGGATGCGCAGCCGGCACTTCCGCAATACTGGGGCGTGTCTGCGGAGGAGTGCCGGGAAGCAGCTGGAGCCCATCCAGGTTCCTATTTAAGGGGCTGCCTCCCTTCAGTCGACAGCGGAAGTCGGGTGGAAGAGAGACGGAGCTGGAGAGAGGACTGGAGGCGACCAGAAGGGCATAAAGGACTGTGTGAGAGGCCCGGACTTTGGGGGAATCAGTGCTGAAGGCACTGGCGTTGTGCACAGGAACTGTAAATATTGTAAATAAACGTGTGTGTTGGGTGAAACAATGATGTCCGTCTGCCTGTGTCCGGGTTCAAGTTCACAGTAGGTTAATTGGTAAGGGTACATTTTCACATGATTGCCGTCCTATTCAGTGCTGTTTCCTGCCTTGTACCCAGGGCTGCAAACCCTGAACTGGATTAAACATGTCTGAAATATACAGCATGTATGTGCCAACCCAGCCACGACTCTGCATCAAATGTAGGCTTTGTGAGAATCAGGGGAAGCCAGCTACTTTGAAGGTCATGTGACTCCTTTGGGCACTTTTGTTATTGGCTGAAAGACTAATCTGTGGTGTTTTATTATAGGCTGAAAGACCATCTGTGGAATTTCTCACCTTTCAAATTCATTCATTGGTTAGGGTTCAGCCTACCACATTTGTGACTCACCCAGGATTTTTACAGTGGATTCAGAAACTATTCAGGCCCCTTCACTTTCTTCCTAGTTTATTTAATTAATTTTAAACAAATAAATTTACCATTTTTTGCTTATCAGTCTGCACTCAACAACTCATAATGACAATGTGAAAACATGTTTTCAGAAAGGTCTACACATTTATTAAAAATCACAAACGGAAATATCTCGTTCATATAAGTATTCAGACCCTTTGGTGTAGCACTCAAAATTGTGGTCAGGCGCATCCTGTTCACTTTTATACTCCATCAGGTATTTCTAGATCCTGACTGGAGTCCACCTGTGCAAATTGAATGGATTAGGCATCATTTAGAAAGGCGCCACCTGTGTATTGAAAATCCCACAATTCACACTGCACGTCAGGACAAAAACCAAGCCAAGGAGTGCAGGGATCCCTCTGTGATCAAATTGTTGTGAGGCATAGATCAGGGTTAAGGGATAAAACCTTTTCAAATACCTTCTGTTTTGAGGCACAGTGGCATCAATATTTGCAAAATGGAAGAAGTTTGGAGCCATCAGGACTCCTCTTACACTAGGCTGCCTGGCCAAACTGAGTAACCAGGCAGGAAGGATCTTGTTAAGGGAGGTGACCTAGAACCTAATGGTCACTCAAAGAGCGTAAGAAGTCCTCTGCTGAGATGGGAGAACCTCTGAGAAGGATGACTACCTCAGTAACACTCTGTCAATCAGGAGTGTATGATAGAGTTGCCAGACAGAAACTACTCTTGAGTAAAGGCATATGATAATTTTTAAAGGATTATGGGAGCCTGTGGAAAAAAAATATTTGGTCTGATAAGACAATAATTTAATTCTTTGTGCAGGACTCAAAGCACTATCCATGGGGAAGGCCAGGCGCTGCTCATCACCTGCCTAATACTATCCCTACGCTCTTAAAAATAATGGTGCTATAACAGCACTTTACTGGGTTATGAGGTTCCTTGTAGAACCAGTGCTTGGAAAGTGTTCTTTGCATATGAAGTTGGCTCTTTGGACATTGAAAAGGTTCATAAACTGTGAACAAAACAGAAATCTTTAATGTATAGTAGGCTACAAGAGAGAGGATGGGTACATGCACTGATAGCACATTGCCACACCCACCCAATGGCACACCATTTGGATTGGGACCCGAGTGCAATGGATGACACCTCAGCACCACAATGGAACATTGTGTGTTTTTTTATGGTGGCTGGAGTGCCAATTCTGCCACCATCCTTCAAGTTTTTCCTGAAAGTTGGAGGACTTGCTTGCAGGGCTGGATGCTGGCTAACGTCATACCCGCTGATAGACAAGGGGGGCAAGCACGTCCACAAAAACGAAACTGCCGTCTCTGCATTTCATTTTTTTTTCTGATGATTTCAATAGTTTCTAGGTGCCCAGGCTTTTTACAGCACAGGCTTACACAGCTAGTATTTTATAAATATGTTATTATCATCTCTTCATTTCTATTAATGGAGCCTGTTGCAGACCTAAACAAATTAAGGTTCTTTCTGGAAATATCTTGTGCATGGTTCTTTAGGGAACCAAAACGGTTCCACTATGGCATTGCTCTGAAGAACGAATCCAGCACCCTTATTTTCAAGAGAGAATGGTGAATGGTGGTAACAGCAACATGGTATGTGGGTGTTTCTCAGGAAAAGGGAGACTGATCAGAATTGAGAAGAGGATTAAGGCAGCCAAATACAAAGAGGTCCTTGAAGAAAACCTGCTCCAGAGTGCACATGACCTAGGACTGGGGTGATGATGGCCTAAAGCAGAGAGCCAAGACAAGGCTGAAATGGCATTGGGACAAGTCTCTAACTGCTCTTGAATGGTCCAGACTTAAACATCATAGGACATCTGTGAAGAGACCTCAAGATGGCAGATTACAAACACTTCTTAGAGGATCTGCCAGGAAGAACAAGATAAACTGCCAAAATCCAGTTTTTCAAAGCTTATAGAAACTTATCCAAGAAGGCTTGGAACTTTAATTGTTGCCAGTGTGGCCTCTACAAAGTATGTAATTAAGGGTATGTATACTTAATGAATGAGACATTTCAGTTTTTCATTTTTAAAACTAGGGGGCTCTGCCCCCTGCTCACTTTGCTCGTCAACCCCCAGGCAGGCTCTATGCGCCAGCCACATCACGTCTCTACCGCTCATGTATGTGGATTTCACCTTCAACAAGCAACAAATCTTTTAATTCTCACAGATACGCCTCTTCATTGGGAAGAAACACTACTTTTCCCTGATGGCAACACGAATTAGATGATCTACAAGTCTCCGACTTAAAGTTTAAAGCCGAACAATATCTACATACTTCTGTCATATCATCTATGTCAATATATTCAATCTCTTTTCCCTGTTCCGTTATTTCACTGAGTAATAATTTCTGTTTGTTAGTGTTAATATGATAATCTGTAAATTGCTCTGCATGTGTATCGCGCCAGCATTTTTGAACCTCTTTATGATGTTCTACTCTTTGTCTTTTATTTCCGACCTCGATTGGAGCTGAGAGTGCAGGAACTGTGTCTGACAATGCCATTCACACGAATGTTAAGTGATTGGACCGTGGGCCTGGTTGTAAATGTTTGAGAGGAGGGCGGGACTTGGCAAAATATCTTGGCAAAAAGTCTCATCTCGCGGGACCTGAAATTATCTCTCGCGGGAGTTGAAATTATCTCAGAAAAAGTCTTGTCTCAGGATTTCCTTTTATAATAGAGAGACATGTTTTCACTTTGTCATCATAGGTTATTGAGTGCAGACTGAAAGCAAACATGGACAACATGACAAGTGCGAGAGCTAAGAAGTCCAAAGCCTGGGTTCTTGATAATGAAATGTGAGACATTCATTTGCACTTCTCTTCATGCTCTTTGTGCATCTCACTAAGGCATCTGAAATGGCAGGTCAGAAGAGCGAAGCTCACAGCAGTGAAATGTAACCACGTCTTCCAAAAATTCTTCCCTTTTAGAGGAAGTAGCAACTAAAAACAGGGACAGAGATTGAATGCAATGCAAATTAAATAATGAGGGCATAGAACATATTTATAGAATATACAGTAATCCCTCCTCGATCGTGGGGGTTGCGTTCCAGAACCCCCCACGATAGATGAAAATCCACGATGTAGAAACCATATGTTTGTATGGTTATTTGTATATATTTTAAGCCCTTATAAACTCTCCCACACTGTTAACATTATTAGAGCCCTCTAGACATGAAATAACACCCTTTAGTCAAAAGTTTAAACTGTGCTCCATGACAAGACAGAGATGACAGTTCTTTCTCACAATTAAAATAATGCAAATATATCTTTTCTTCAAAGGAGCGCCGTCATAAAGAAGCGCCGTCAGGAGCAGAGAATTTAAGAGAGAGAGCGAGCGCTCGCAAAGATAAGCAAACAATCAAAAAATCAATATGTGTGCTTTTAAGTTTGCCGAAACAAAATAAAGCGGCATTTTTCAGTGGAGCGTCATTATTGTCTATGCAAATAGCCTCTGTGCAAACAACCCCTCTGCTCAGATCTCCTCTGTCAGAGAACGTCACAGAGAGAGAGCGAGATTAAAGCAAACAATCAAAAAATCAATACGTGTGCTTTTGTGCTTTTAAATATGCCGAGCACCGCAATAAAGCAGCATTTTTAGAGGAGCATCAGTATCTTTTAAGCAAACAGCCTCTGTGCAAACAGCACCTCTGCTCACACCCCCTCCGTCAGGCGCAGAGAATGTCAGAGAGGGTGAGAGAGAGGCAGAGACAAGCAAACAATCAAGCACCGCGCGGGAAGCATATCTTATAGCATTGAGGAGTTTCAGTTAATATGTAATACATGCTCTGATTGGATAGCTTCTAAGCCATCCGCCAATAGCGTCCATTGTATGAAATCAACTGGGCAAACAAACTGAGGAAGCATGTACCATAAATTAAAAGACGCATTGTCCGCAGAAATCCGCGAACCAGTGAAAAATCCGTGATATATATTTAGATATGCTTACATTTAAAATCCGCGATAGAGTGAAGCCGTGAAAGTCGAAGCGCGATATAGCGAGGGATTACTGTATTGGAATAAATGAAGTTGATTATATAAATATATCTAATGTAAATGAAGTATGCTTGAAATGTGTAAGAAAATTAAACCCCAATCACTAGTCTTAAGTCTGAAGAGTATCAAAAAAAAAATAAAAATAATACATTACAATGATTAAATTGTTGACACTTTGCAAGACTTTGTTACAAGACTATAAATTAATTCCTGTATGGAAGAAAGGAGATGTGGCAAATGCAGCTGTGCTGTTCTGTCCTAGAGATTACCTCACTAATATGTGGCAAGGTATTGAAGCGATGGCAAAGAGGCATTGGAGTGGGTCTAGACATAGACCAGGAAATGCCTAAGGCTGGTGCTTGCAAATGCTTTACTTACTTGGAATACGGCATAAATAAATAAATAAACAAATAAATAAATAAATAATGGGTGGATGGAAGGGCACATTGTTCCAATGGTGCCACACATTTTTTTACTGAGCAGAATGGGTATCAACCTCAAAGCCCACAGTCCAGATTGTTTTAAAGCGACCCTCTTCATTATTATTCAAAACATGTACCGTTAGTTTCCACAAAGACCATTTCACAACTGTATCATAAAAACATTATATTTGTATATAATTTAACAGGATTACATTTACACCTGACATTAAAATGCGTCTTCAATGTCCGCTCATGTTGATTTGTGCAGCACTGCACATCTCATTACAGCAAATCGAAACTGTCTGCTTGTAACGACTAAAAATAAAAGAGTGAGAAGAAGGTGATATGTCACACTGTCATAAAGAAATTCAGTGTTTTCTCATGATGCCAAGGAGGTAAGTCTCTTCATTCGCTGCCCTCACTTTTCAAGTGTGCACAGATGTCAGGGTTGACCACACTTTGCGCTTACAAGCACCACACGTGATTCTTTTGCTTTCTACAGAGTTGAGGATAAATAAGCCTTTGAATTTCCACTCGTGTTAAATTTGATCGCTGTGTGACACTGTGGTCTGTGTGATCCACCACCAGCGTGTTTACACTCATTTTATAATGTGGTCAGGTGTTATCTGATCGTGACATTTTAATGCAGGTGTAAACACATGTACTGTAATAACTAAATGTGTCAAACAGGAGCAGATGCCTGCTGTCTCACAGTAGTATTAGCTGCCACCACCATTTTTTATTACTTATAGTGTCCCCCAGGGACCCGCCAGACTTACTTAAAGCTCCACCATTTAATCAACACCCCCCCCCAAAATAAAAGAAACACACAACACTCTTTCATAAACACACACTTCCCAATTAAAACCAAACTTTCCTTTTTTGATGAAAGCAGGAGCAACCTGCCATGAACCCCCCCAACAACCTCCAACAGTGTCCTACGGTGTTTTATCTGTGACCAATTTAGTTCAAAATAATTTAGAAAGATCAGCACCACAAAAAAATCCCTCAGTCCCAAAGTTTTCAACCATCTCGAGCCTTACCTTAGCCAGATCACTTCCATCATCTTCCTCGGCTTCAGATTCACACAATGTGTCCTGCTCTCTGCGTTTGCTGCTCAAACTGACTACCACCAACATTAAATTTTCACCTTTGCCAAGAGGTGTCATCTGCAATATGAATTCTCCACTCATTCAATCAGTCAACAAGTTCATTAGCTGCACATCCTCACCTGCGTCCGGACTGCTGCTCTCATGTGACTTTATGCACAATGACATTTATTCTCTCGATGCTGCTATACTGGTGTAAGAAGCAGGATGAGAATAAGACCCACCAATGATTTAGTGAAATGTGTAATCCTGCAGTAGACCTCCTTGGCTTTTCTGAGGAGTTGCTGGTGAGTCTTGAGTCTGAGATCCAGAATCTGGAGTTCCGTTGCAGCATCAGCACAGGGAGGAAGACATCTGAATGACTGCTACCTCTGCAGCTCCACCAATGCTTCTCCAATTGCTAAAGGTGTGCAGACACCAGTGGACCTTCAGGCTTGTGGAACTGAGCTGCTAACATACCCCGTTTCAGACATGTGAAGTAGTGCTGGTGGTAAAGATGTGCAGGCATAGGACAAGGAAGACCACAGAAGTGTTACAGAGCAGCAATGGAAGGAGAATCTCAAATCCAAGAGACCAGTACATCTGTAGCTCCAGACAAGGAGGTTCACCTGCTCACTTGTAAGCATCAGGGGCCTCGTGTATAAATGGTGCATTAGCACAAAACCTTGCATACACTTGCTCATGGCGAGACGTAAAAAAATAAACTTGGTGTACCACTATGTACATTTTCACTGTGACCCGACATTTGCGCGATAGACATATGCGTGCCGACAAAATAGTGCAGATTAAAACACGCCGCCAAAATCGCGCCAACAAAATCGCGAAAGTTTCATTAAATATGAATTACTAGTTTAAAGCATATATAATAATGTTTATTTTAGAAGTCAATATTATGAGACGCGGCATGCCATCAGCATGGCACGCAGATAATCCTTAAGATCACGCCCTGATCTTAGGAAGAATTGCAGCAAGGGCGTCCAACTCTCTTGGCCCCTCTCGCAATTTTGTCGTGGCGATTTTGTCGGCGCGCATTTGTAGAAAACCAGTTAGCGGGTTTGTCGGCGCTCATTTGTCCGTCGCGGTTTTGTCGGGGCACACATGTCTATTGTGCTTTTGTCCGTGAATCCATTTTCATGGCAGCCTGAGACCATGCTCAATTGTAATATATGGATCACCACACAGAAGTGCAGCATTTTACTCCTCTGCCTCGCTGCATGACAGTGACAGCACAGCACTTGACATCCCTGCTGCGGCATCTAACAACTAAGCCCTCACAACATCTGCTGATGTGCTTTTGTCACCAGCTGCATGGCCACAATAGAAAAAAAGACCACCCTGCCAATTGAAACTGTTTAAGGAGTTGAAAGTGTTTGCTTGGAACAGTGACTTCAATGGTAGGGCTATTCAATGGCACTGACAAGTTGCAGCAACGTGGGCATGATCACCGTCAGTACAAACTGCAGTTCCATCATGCAAATGGGCAGCTTCAGTGTCATTGGGAGGGGAGCCTATAAAAACAACAAGCCTACAAAATTTCAAACAGAATTCCATTGTAGTGCAGCAATGGTGAGCAGTACTGTTAAAGAATTTGAGTGACCTTAAACAGCCAAGTGACAAGTGGAGAATATTGTGTGTGCGTCTCTCAACAAGTAGAGACAAAGAGATTGAGGGTGCCCACTGTGTTGCAAATGCCACACGTCATGAAGGTTACCTGGTTCTGCCAGACACCAACTGCTTCTGTCAACCCGTAATGTGAAGGTCATGGTGAATAGCAAAGGGTATTCTTATCTGCAAAGTTTTGAGGCTCATCAATGAGGGCTTATTTATACGTAATGTATGTGCTGTCAGTACCGCCAATCATATTAGAAAACATGTGAACACACATACATACAAACAGATACCTTTCACATCTATCTATCTATCTATCTATCTATCTATCTATCTATCTATCTATCTATCTATCTATCTATCTATCTATCTATCTATCTATCTATCTATCTATCTATCTATCTATCTATCTATCTAAATAATACAGGGAGACTTAGTCGAAAGAGGCCCCAAATATTCTGTTGTAACTCCTGAAGCAATCTGAAAAAAAAAAAAAATACGCTATATACCTTGATGTATGTGTAATCGGTTGCATTACATGTGATGCTGGAAGTGGTTTCCGTTTTCTCCCAGACACATTTTGACACAGCACTCCATGTTCCTGAATGTATTGGAAAGCGTCTCACGGTGAATAGCATCAATTTCATGTTTGATGTTTTCCTTCAAATCTTCCAAAGTGCGAGGCTTGTTCCGATAAACTCTTCCTTTGAACATACCCAAAGGAAGAAGTCTGGCGGTGTCAGATCCAGTGACCGTGGTGGCCAAAGCGCCTTTGAAATGACCCTTTTGCCGAAGAAGAACTCCATTTCTGCAATGCTCTTTGCCGATGTGTGACATGTTGCTTCTTGCTGGAAGTAACCTTCTGTTATCTCACGATCATCCAGTTGATTCTGACATCGCTTAAATGAACTGGTGATGCAATAGGTTTGCACCATGAAGACACACTGCTCAAAACTGTACACCACCATCCTGATGAGAAGTCAAGTGACTCAGTGAAGGTACGGACGGTATGCACCCAGAAGGTATAAAGTGCCATATCTATCTATCTATCTATCTATCTATCTATCTATCTATCTATCTATCTATCTATCTATCTATCTATCTATCTATCTATCTATCTATTTAACAAATACTTCTTTGTCTTTGTTCTTTTGGTGTCTTATGAACACGTTGTGAACTAAAGCAACCATTTTCTGTCTGCTAAGAGGATAGGAAATATGTTGACTGAACCACCTGAAAGCTTCCACCAGCTCCTGCAGCAGTGACAAGAAAAACAGATTCTCTCACATTGGTTCCAAACCTTTTACATTAATCAAAAATGAAAATTGCAAAAAAAATAATATATATTATATATATATATATATATATATATATATATATATATATATATATATATATATATATATATATATATATATATATATATATCAAAGTAGATCCAAATAGCAGAGATTTGGAGCTAATGTATCCACTTGCTTTTTTCCTATGTCCTTCCTAACCTTACCTTTGAACTTATATTTACTGAATTCAAACATCAGAGTAATTTTCCATATTAATTTAGTGAATATGCATGAAATTCTATCTACTCTTTACAGAAAAAGAAAATTTGCAATAAATTTAAAAATATGGAAATGGGCAAAGCTTTGGTGGCTTTTATCAAACTGATGAAATTGCACATTTCTCTCCCATGCTCTTCACATTCAGACCCCTTGAAAGTGGGATTAATATTCAATCCTTTGATTGTCTTTGAAAGAAATTCATGGTTTCAAATGCAAATGTATTTTGTGTGATTATAATAGAAATGACAAAGCCAAAGATGGCAGTGGCTGAGCAGCTTGAATAAACAGGCTGAGGTCTTGTGTTGGTTGATTTTCAGAGATGAAAAGTTCCATCTTTCAGCTGCCTAACAAAAACTTGAAAATGTTAAGTGGAAGGCCTGGTGGAGTGATTTGCCAGAGTCATTTTATTTGCCCATGTGAGATGGGCTATTCAAGGTCTGAGAGAGGAACCAAAGCCTTGTTTGAGCCTGCTTGAGCTTGATCCTTCCAATGGAGGTGATGTATGCTAACATTGAGATTCACAATGGAGACATGCACATTCACCACTTGTTTCCTTTTTCTGTATAATCAAATAGGACAGAATGTGATTTGACAGCGGTCAGAGTGGCTCTGAAGGCAGGTTTCCATTTTTAGGGTCAAATGTGTTTTGGTATTCTGCTTTCTATCAAATAGCATAACAGTTTGAGTGAGCCTAATGAATATTCACAATGAGAAGAGCAAACAAGCAAGTTTACTATTCTGCCATTAGTGCCAATATTGTTCTTAATGTATGTTCATTGGTTTTGAGCCTACAGTACACACACACACACACATATATATATACACATATAAACATTATATATAAACTGCTCAAAAAAATTAAAGGAACACTTTGAAAACACATCAGATCTCAATGGGAAAAAGAAATCCTCCTGGATATCTATACTGATATAGACTGGGTAATGTGTTAGGAACGAAAGGATGCCACATCGTTTGATGGAAATGAAAATGATCAACCTACAGAGCCCTGAATTCAAAGACGCCCCAAAAATCAGAGTGAAAAAATTATGTGGCAGGCTAGTCCAATTTGCCAAAATTTAATTGCAGCAACTCAAAATTGTACGCAGCACTTTGTATGGCCCCTGTGTTCTTGTATACATGCCTGACAACATCGGTGCATGCTTCTAATGAGATGACAGATGGTGTTGTGGGGGATCTCCTCCCAGATCTGGACCAGGGCATCACTGAGCTCCTGGACAGTCTGAGGTGCAACCTGGTGGCATTGGATGGACCAAAACATAATGTCCCAGAGGTGTTCTATTGGATTTAGGTCAGGAAAGTGTGGTGGCCAGTCAATGGTATCAATTCCTTCATCCTCCAGGAACTGCCTGCATACTCTCACCACATGAGGCCAGGAATTGTCGTGCACCAGGAGCCACTGTACCAGCATAGGGTCTGACAATGGGTCCAAGGATTTCATCCTGATACCTAATGGCAGCCAAGGTGCCTTTGTCAAGCCTGTAGCGGTCTGTGTGACCCTCCATGGATATGCCTCCCCAGACAATCATTAACCCACCACCAAACTGCTCATGCTGAATGATGTTACAGGCAGCATAATGTTCTCCATGGCTTCTCCAGACCCTTTCACTTCTGTCACGTGCTCAGGTGAACCTGCTCTCATCTGTAAAGCACAGGGCACCAGTGGTGCATCTGCCAATTCTGGTATTCTATGGCGAATGCCAATCGAGCTGCATGCTGCTGGGCAGTGAGCTCAGGGCCCATTAGAGGACATGGGGCCCTTGGGTCACCCTCATGAAGTCTTTCTGGTTGTTTGGTCAGAGACATTCACACCAGTGGCCTGCTGGAGGTCATTTTGTAGGGCTCTGGCAGTGCTCATCCTGTTCCTCTTGCCCAAAGGAGCAGATACTGGTCCTGCTGATGGGTTATGGACCTTCTATGGCCCTCTCCAGCTCTCCTAGAGTAACTGCTTGTCTCCTAGAATCTCCTCCATGCCCTTGAGACTGTGCAGGGAGACACAGCAAACCTTCTGGCAATGATACGTATTGATGTGCCATCCTGGAGAAGTTGGACTACCTGTGCAACCTCTGTAGGGTCCAGGTATCGCCTCATGCTACCAGTAGTGAAACTGACTGTAGCCAAATGCAAAACTAGTGAAGAAACAGTCAGAAAAGATGAGGAGGGAAAATGTCAGTGGCCTCCACCTGTTAAACCATTCCTGTTTTGGGGTCATCTCATTGTTGCCCTCTAGTGCATCTGTTGTTAATTTCATTAACACCACAGCAGCTGAAACTGATTAACAACCCCTCTGCTACTTAACTGACCAGATTAATATCCCATAAGTTTCATTGACTTTATGCTATACTCTCATTAAAAAGTGTTCCTTTAATTCTTTTGAGCAGTATATATATATATATATATATATATATATATATATATATATATATATATATATATATATATATATATATATATATATATATATAGTATATTTAAAAAGTCAATTAAAATGAAGAAAAAAGAAGTTAATTAGCAGAAAAAATGAGTCACTAATTAAGAAAGCATTAGAATGAAAATGTGCAGCCACAGCAGCACTTCGTTACTAGATTTGGGGACCCCTCAATTAAATGCTTCTTTGAGACACTCAACATTGTAGGGCTCAAAAGAAACAAGCAATTATTGCAAAATATACAATGGACTGAAATATAGAATGATAAATAGCTTTGACAAAAGACAATCAAAAGTTAATGGAGCTGTAGACTTTAATTATGCAAAAGGTTTTCTAAGGGGACAACATCAGAAATCCTGGAGTGCTGAAGAATGTTAAGTGATGTGTGATGATTAACTTGTGCTTAAAGTGACAATATGCTGTAATTGTATGAACACATCAGCACCCTGCCCAGGCTGATCTCACTCAGTGTTGTCTACTTGTTGGGCTTATTTATTCAAGAGTTTAATTTCATTTTTGTGATTGCAAAGACCGGTCATCTTGTGAACAATTTCATTCTTGCTGCAGTCAATGTGGGCACACAGAACTTTTGATTAATCTTTTCCTTGATCAATAATTCAAAACAGCCACATCATTTCTTTTTAACTGTAAGAAAGTATAAAATTAAATCCTGTAAGTGTCATTTAATAAGGAGTTATATGCTGAGATTGTTTGTGCTTTATTTTTATTGTGTAATATCTGCTATATTGCCGTTTACTGCTGAAGCATATAACCTATGCATTGTAAATTATACTTTTTATGTTTAAAATGTTTTATTTTACCACTATAAAGCAACCATTTCTTGAAAATTTCTTTCATATTAACGGAGTAAGTTGATTTTATTGCAGTAGAATGTACCTGTATTGCACAGCTCTAAACCAGAATTTAAAGTAATATTTAATGTCAAGCAGCATGCTTTTTTCTTTTTTTAAAATAGTTTCTATATTTTTTATGCACCCGATAGCCTATTCAGAAGTTTTTATTTATTGTTTTTAATTTAAGTAATTTATTTGATTCAATTATTCTGGAGTGGTTTTCTAAAAAGGGTACAGTCACTTCAAAACAAACAGAACACAATCAAAGAGATAACGGCTTATTTTTCTCTCGCGTGTATTGTAGCTCTTTGTACATTTGCTATTTCAAAATCCGTTCTAATCGAATGAATAATTCAATGTACACATGCACCTATCTATCTATCTATCTATCTATCTATCTATCTATCTATCTATCTATCTATCTATCTATCTATCTATCTATCTATCTATAATGACTAAACGGAATACTAGGCTACGAGAAACAACGGTTACATGCATTTTTAGTCAAATATTTCACTAGCTTGAACACGAGGACTTTTGCGTTTCTTTTTCTTGCCGCTGAACTCCTTGCCTGATCTGCGATGTGCGCTAACGTGACTTGGCTGTGGACGCGCTTCAAGTTTATTTATGCTGTACAGATAATTTCTGTTGATATAATTGTATGGAAGTGTATAGAGAAGTTGCACGTTTAACATAATTACACCGCGCAATTACATATTGTTGTGTTTTGTTGCCTGTTAATTGCACGGCTAGGCTTGATTTATGCATTTTTGTCTTACTGATTTGCAATATGTGACCTCGTTCTTCTGGGTTAATTTCCTTAGTGTCTTTAGTGGTTGTTTAGCAGTGATGGGTATGGCAGCATCTCACTGCCTGCTGTGCCACAGCAAGACAGCACCAGAACTCAAGTGAAGCCATTGTATTCTCCTCGTTGAATCAAAAGAGCCAAGCGGGACTCCAGATACTGGTCTTTGACATGAGACCTACGGCCTTGTCATGGAAAAGCTGAAGACGCATATTTTTGCCGATGACAAACAAGTTAAGATAGCCACCGATTCCCTCACGACAAAAACTTACTGCTACCGAAAGATGGAGAGGACTTCTGCTGAGCGCCCGCTGCATAGCTCTGTTAGAACACTAAAGTGACTCACTGAATCGATGCTGCCATTCTGCTGCTCACCTCTCCGTGTTTAACGAAAAACGCGCTCTAACACCGTCTCAGGTTCTTGTATATAGGAAGTATTGCTGTTACCCTATATATACTATAAACAAGGCGGGTCTTATCTTGTGTGTGTGTGTATATATATATATATATATATATATATATATATATATATATATATATATATATATATATATATATATATATATATATATATATATATAAGCTAAAGCCCGCTTTCTGTTCTATCGGCACTATCCTTTTTTGTTGGTTACACGCCATCGATCATACAATACCATAAAGAGCAGCTGTTATCGGTGCGGGCTGTACGAATTTCATCACTGCAATTGTCAAGTGGTGAGAAAAGTGTGCCATTAAGAAGATCGTTATGCGTCTGCTCGCGCTTTTTCACTCTTAATGCCCAAGAATATTCATATCCATCTTTAAAATACTAAACGTCTGAAACCCCCACAACTAGTAGAGTCACTAGTCGCCTTATTAAGACAGGAGAACGGCTGAGGTAAAGACGCGCATTTTATCCTTAATAATGTACAGAATGGTCAGATTTTGGTAGAAAAAAAACCTCCATTTTTATTATTATTATTATTATTATTATTATTATTATTATTAACTGCTGTCATTCATCCATCTATTCGGCCAGCCTGCTTTTATATTACAAGTCTATAGCGCTATAGTGCACACAGTTAAAAAAAAAAAAATAGCAGCATTTTTATATTATTTTTGTTGTTGTTCTTCTTCTTGTTATCAGGACCTTTAGAAGCCCTAAACACTTACATTATTTTGGTACCTCCATATATGTCTAATTCAAAATATAAACAACAGTAAACTGTGAAATAAAAAATATTTTTTTGAAATGAAACAACACTTACGGTAGGATAAACTATACTATTTATTTTTGTATAGTTTTTTTTTTTTATATCAGAAAGGTTTCCTCTTACGTTTTCTAATTGCAAAGTATTAATAAGATCCTCAATGCTAATCTTACTAATACATCTGCTTCTATAAAGCATTCAGTCTGTTACTATTTTATTAATATTTTTATTATTGGGTATACATATGTATTTTTTTTTTTTATTATTTAATGTGGGAGCCCCTTTTTGCAGAACCTGGATCAGCTGCACCATTAGCAGTTTTGCACCATATGGTCCATGGTAAATCTGGCAAATGAACATTTCTGTGATTCCCTCTTCCCTTGATAAGTATGTGCTTATTTTACCTAAAGGTTAATCTGGTCCTGCTTGTTATACTAACTGCTCTTTCTCTGGCGTACTTTCTGGGCCGACTGGAAGTTTTAATGTCCATCTTAAGTTTTTCTTATAGATGTTTGATGTAGAAACAAGTGCGGTCATTTTAATTCAGTACTGGACTGTAAAACATGAGGATTCAGCTCATTGTGTGAGTAAAACACTGAAACTGACAATTCACACGGTGGGAAAATAGGGAAACAAATGTGCAATAATGTGTCATGGGATGATGTTTTCTAAAATTTCTATCCATTGTAAAATTACACAAAATTAAGAGATTACAAAACAATAAAAGTCCCCTGTTGATGGTGTAGAGCATTGAAATATCAAGGGCTATGTGTTGAAAGTTGCTGTATTTGGCTTTTCCTTAATTTATGGTCACCTCGTGAATATAGATAGTGTGTGTGTGTGTGTTTAAAATGCTGCAGAAAAGTCTTTAGCACTTTAGATATTTCACAAAAAGATTTGTCTTAGACAGATAAACTATTTATGTCTCCAGATTATCAACAGAAAAGAGTAAATTATTACAGTTCCAGACTTTTCATTTTTTTTTCAAAAACCGAAGCAATACAATTTAATAATTGAATGTCCTTAAAAGAAACTAACATAGCAATTGGGTACTTTCCAGTTAAAATCAGAGGATAATTATAAGGCCCAGTGCTTGACTAAGCAAATACAGCGATCAGTGACATCATGTGTAGGATGAAACAAAGTGATGAACTGAAACAGACACAGCCATTCAGAGGGTATAAAACTGAGCAAGAAGGTACAGCCTAGCTAAATAGGTGACGTTTTGGCAGATTTGATGGTTTAACTGCAAATCTTACACCGGGCAAAAATGAGCATAGCAATAGGACATAAGGAGCATCTTCAGGGTCACTCTGAAGCAGGCAGGTGTTTCCAGATGTGCTTTCCAAAACTCTAATGAAGAAGCACAAACAAGTAGGCAAGGCTAAAGACCGGAAACTGAGTGCTGCAAATGAGAAATACATTAAGCTTAATTCTATTCCAAACTGCAAGATGTCCAGTATCCCTATATACACTCTTAAAAAAGAAGATGCCAGCATATCGCTTCAGAAGGATGCCATAGGGAAACCAGTTTTGGTTCCCAAACGACCCATCTACATGGAGGTTCCAGAAAGAGCCTTTATTTATTTAGATCTATAACAGGCTCCATACACTAAATAACCACTAAATAACTAAAACAGATGGTGTCAGTTTTGTGAAATAGCAATAGCTTGTGATTTTAAGTGGACTCTCAGTGTATACATTTAGTAAACACAGCTAAGTCCAGGTTTTCTTAATCTGTTAGTGTCCTGCTAGGTAACCTGCCATACATTAAAGATTTCTGTTTTTTGCTTTGCGCCCTTCACTACCATACCCTATTGTCTATGTCGGAGGAATGAAAGCTTTAGTTTTGTCAAAAAATTAAATCTCCAGTTTTCGAGGGATCTCGGCATTATAGGGTCTCTTGATACCGAAAACATCGATATCTCGATGATGGGTCTATGTCTGTGTGTCATAGTTTATTCAGGACAGTGTAGAGCTAACATGGCTGGATGGAAAAATACAAAACTCGAAAATTAAGTATGTTATGAGATGATGATGTGCTGATTCGTTTTTGAGCCAAATTGTGCAAAAGAAAGAGGCACTCTAGAGGAACCCTCAAAGGAATTTTTGATAATACTGTAATTCTGCAATTAATTATGAAATCTTCTTAAGATTTGCTATCATAATGATCTATTTTATGATCAGAAAGATCAGCATCAGAGTGGCAAATAATTACTGAAATGTTATAGAAAAGTTTGGGTAACTTGGTTCCTAGTGTGCAGAGCCTGCTAACGTTAAGTTCCAAAATTTTTTTTCTTCCCCATATTAGGAAATATTTCCAAGCAGAAAGAACCAACTTTATGTGCAAAGAATCCTTCCCAGAATGACATGGTGCTTTCTCAAGCAATAGCTCTGTAAAGAAACCACACTGCCCAGAAAAGAACCATAAAATGCCATTAAAGGACCATTATCTGTAGAGTGTACTCAGAAATGTCAGAAACCACTGATATCCTGTTATGCTCATCCACAGTCCAGAGAAGCTTTATCAGAAGTGGTCTTCATAGAAAATGTGAGACTTAAAAAGTCATTCCTTTGAGGTGGAAGCAAAAAGAAAAACACATGGACTGGATCACAGAAAGATGACAGCAGCTGTGTATCTGCAGATGGTGTTGGTGATCTGATCAAAACTGATGGCCTCTTCACTGCTGAGAATACAGGCAGCATTATGCAATACTATGTGACAGACGGGCATCATTTGGGTCCCAGCTTCATGCTGCATCATGACAATGATCTCAAACACATGGTTAAAACAACAACAATAATAATAAATAACTATTTGCAGTTAAAAGAGGAACAGGGAATCCTGAAGCAGAAGGTATGAACCCCACAAAGCCCTGATCTCAACATTATTGGTCCACTATGGGGCTACTTGAGAGACTAAAGCAAGTAAGACAGCTAAAGTCTGCAGTGGATTTGAGGTTTGGAACAACTGACTATGTGAGGACCTTCAAAAAATTCATTACAGTAGACCAAAGAAAACTGGAAAAGGGTGGTCACACCAAATGTTGATTTATTTATGTTTTACTTTCATTTTATTGCATGTTCTAGGAAGTTTAATGATTAGTTACAACTTTTCAAAGCATTAGTTTTGAAAACTTCTTTACAAGTGTCTGATGCTTTTACACACACACACACACACACACACAATACAGGTATTTATATATAAGGACAGTACAGGGTTCACATCCTGCATATTCTCCATATGCCTTTGTGGGTTTCCTCCAGGTGCTCCGATTTCCATCCATTGTCCAACGATATGCATGCTAGGTGAAATGGTGATGCTGAATTGGCCCTAGTGTGTGTTTAGTGTGTGTGGTCACCCTATAATAAACTGGTACCCTCTCCAGAGTTTGTTCCTGCCTTTTGTTCCTGGGAGAAGCTCCAGCACACCTTCAGCCCTGTTCTGGATTAAGCAGTGTGACACACGTGCACATGGGGGACAGTTTACAAGCTCAGATAGTGTTATTCATCAGTCACACCAGGGGGTTGGCGCTCTTACCTGATCCTCTCTCCTCTTGTTCCTCTGCAGTTTATCCAAAGGCCCTGCCTCTCAATGACATCACCACTGGCCCACCCGCTAATGACGTCACCTCCAGCAACCCCTGGTGACATCATTTCTGGTACCCAGAATCCACCTTCTTGTTCCAGCCACCTTGACTACACCTCTTCCTCCTATTCAGCATATTTATAGAGCCTACACAACCTGTTAGTCAGTTCAGTTGTGAACTCCACTCATGTAAAAATGTGTTTCCTCTCCTTTGCTGATTTTTCAGTATATATGGGGTAGCCATCCCCAAACCCTCTTCTGTCTGCTGCTTAATTTTTTACCAAAGCAGGTTAGAAAATGATATACAAAGATATAGGCAGAGATATAGATATATATATAGAGAGAGAGGTTAGGATTGATATCCAATTATAAGATATAATGTAAATATGTGTTGGTTATATAGTAAAGACTAATGCAATCCCTGCTCTTATATTGAAATAATAAAGTGTTTGCATTTCATCTGTTATAAGTATATGGCCTTTGCCTTGGACTGTTTGTTCATGTTATACAGGTGGTGAACTCAGGAACAACCTACTGCTTAGCTTCCCACTCAAGTTAATAAACTCAGTGATCCAGGGTTCTTCGAGTCACAGCATTTTTTCTTGCCCTATTGAAATGTTTACTTCTTCCCACCTCCACAGTTTCCTATTTTTGTGATATTTAGTTATTCTTCCTATTGCTATCTTAGGATTCCAGACTAACGTTTCTAATTGTTTAACATATTCGTTTTTATTTCACAGTTCTACTGTGGTCATTTCACAGACTATATGCTGACAATCTGATTTGAGTCAAACTTGGTGTTATTTTAGGCGATGGTAAAAAGAATAGGAGTGCTGGACTTCATCATCCATTAGTGGCAAACTGCACACCAGATTATCCCTTACCTTATTAAGAGTTGCATTGCTTGAACTGTATTGTTCCTCCTTTACCAGCTCTCCATCTTACTAAGATAAAGAACATTTGTTGCAAGTTACCAGATTTGCTAATATGTCAGGTCAGGTCAAGTCAGATTGGGGAACATGCACTGGTACAGTGTGTTGCCACACCCACCACACGGCGAAAAAGCTTGGGATCCTGGTTGGCAACCCCCCCAGCCAGCCACGCAGTCTAGTCCCACCCTCTGTAAATGACTATCTATCTGCCGCTGCCAGGTGTTACATGGGCATCCCATTGGCCTGGTCCAGCCACTTGGGTCCTCAACAATGAAGAAACTACAAGCTGGATCACCCTCAGGGAATCATGCCACATGGCCATAGTGCTGTAACTGACGCTGACAGGTAATGTGCTTCATTTAGGACTCCACAAGTAACCTCTCATTCGACACAAAGTCAAACCAGTGGTACCCAAGGATTCTCCGAAGAGACACAGTACCGAAGGAGTCCAGTCTTCATCACAGGTCACTGGATAGCGTCTATATTTTGTAAACATATAGCAAAACAGGAAGCACCAGGATAATAAAGACTTGGACTTCCATCCTTTTGCATAGATATCGGGAGCACCACACACCCTTTTCCAACAACCTCCTGACCCACCATGCTCTCCCAATCCACCTACTGACTTCATAGGAAGAGTCACCAGAGACAAGAACGTCACTGCCAATGTAAGTAAACCTCTCAACAAGGTGGTGGAGTGATATGTGATGGAATGATATTTGTAACCTAGACAAAACGTAATATTACTATTTCAGGAGGATTGTTTTACTTCACTGATGAGAACAGCAGTAATTTGATGTTTATCTAACCATCCACAACCTGAGTCTTTAGGATTGACTCAGGACAAGGAATTTATGGTGTGAGGATGGAACATCAGACCAGCTTGGCAAAGGTGGCTGTGTTTGGACTTACATGAGCCAATAAGCCATCCACTGCAGAAAGGCCATAAACTGACTAACCAAAGGGTCGAGTTGTACGTGAGTGCTTTCATTGGCAACTGGTCAGGAAGGTACTGGAAAATGAATTCTATTGGTTTAAAGTATGACTGTTAATGACTGGTTTTGAATCACAGGGCATTCTGTACTATGACGCAACATTGGTTTGTTATTTTATGGTGAGAATGGTATAAAGGTGGTCACCTTGACTTTACACCTCTCTCACCATCTGGCCATGAAGAGGAGACCTTGATGAAGTCAACTCTATCTTGGCAGCCATATTGAGACAGACATGTGGCTTATTTCAATACTCCATTCAAAGGCCATGTGGTAGCAAAGCAAGCTGGACTGAAGATAAGCTTCTTATGAATGCAAGATTCACATAGTATTCTGTTTCCTTCATATTTTGGGTATTTTTATCAATAATGCATAATTACATGTGTAACTCAATTCCTGACTGTTTCTTTACTTTGTCTAAATGCCCGATGTTACAGATGTAGAAGAGAAGAGGGATGGAAGTGCTAAAGTACCTGATCACAGAGTGGTAAGTGTATGGGTTTTAGACATTTTATTAAGGTCTCCACAATCAAGAGAAACTAGGGTCACCATAAGAACCAACAAAATAAAACAGCTTACTTTGCTGAATATTCAGAGAAAGCTACACAACATACCAGACATTCAAATTTTGAGTTATTTATGCCCACTTAGACTCAGACAGAGCTGAGACCACAGACAGTGTGATGCCCAAGTATGACTTATCATAATATACTTAAAATGTACTGTATATTCAGCACACCCATAATCAAGCATTAGTTCAACTTTGGGAAACTGAGTGGGTACAAAAACATATATTGTCATGTTTACAAAATGTGAGATAATCTGGAGTAGTTGTAATTTATCTTAAAACCAAAGGCCTGGAATTTAGATAATTAGTGAACAGTTTTGAAAAAGGCAGAAGTAAATTAATAAATAGCTATACAGCAAGCAACCAGACATGCAAAATTAAGAGTGAAAAGAAGCTCAAAGCACAACACTAACATATAAAATATTAGAGAAGAACTCACATGATGAATGCTGGGGCATGTTACCTTGAAGTGAAAACCACACAGTAAGACCATAAGAGCTCTTGAGTTTGGGACAAGGACATAATTAAGCAATGGTTTATGTCTTCCATTTCCTAGGAGAAAGTCATCTGGGCTTCTGAGGAGTGGAGGCTGGTTGCTTGCAAAGGGAGTGCCTTCCCCAGTCTTCTGTCATGTTATATTTTCAGAAAACTCAACCTTGGCCCCACGAACTGCACCTAATTTGTCTTGGGATACGCCTGTCACATGCACTTGATCTCTGGCTGTGCTTTCCACGTTCAGGTGCAATTTTCTAGTATTCTCACCTTTATGGATTTATTCAGGTGTATTGAAGAAGGCCCATGACTTTCAGTCTTAGTGCAATCATTATGCCTTTAATGCCTTTAGCTGTAGTAACTTTTCTTCTTTCTGTAATTCTGACAATTATCAGCCTACAGGGCTGAATTCAAAAACAACCCGAAAATCAAAGTGAAATAACGATGCGTCAGGCTACTCCATTTTGCAGAAATTTCATTGCAGCAACTCCAAATCATACACAGTAGTTTGTATGGCCCCCATGTGCTAGTATGCATGCCTTACAACATCGGGGCATGCTCCTAATGAGACGGCAGATGGTGTCGTGAAGATCTCCTCCCAGATCTGAACCAGGCCATCACTGAGCTCCTGGACAGTCTGAGGTGCAACCTGGCGGCATCAGATGGACCGAAACATAATATACCAGAGGTGTTCTATTGGATTTAGGTCAGGCAAGCGTGGGGGCCTGTCACTGGTATCAATTCTTTCATCCTCCAAGAACTGCCTGCATACTCTTGCCTCATGAGGCCGGGCATTGTCGTGCACCTGGAGGAACCCAGGACCCACTGCACCAGCATAAGGTCTGACAATTGGTCCAAGGATTTCATCCCAATACCTAATGGCAGTCAAAGTGCCATTATCTAAACTGTAGAGGGGTCAGTGCGTCCCTCCATGGATATGCCTCCCCAGACCATAATGTCATGCTGAACGATGTTACAGGCAGCATAACGTTCTCTATGGCTTCTCCAGACCCTTTCATGTCTGTCACATGTGCTCATGGTGAAACTGCTCTAATCTGTGAATAACAAAGGGCCCCAGTGGTGGACCGGCCAATTCTGGAATTCTATGGCAAACACCAATCGAGCTCCATAGTGCCGGGCAGTGAGCACAGGGCCCACTAGAGGACATCGGGTCCTAAGGCCACCCTCATGAAGTCTGTTTCTGATTGTTTGGTCAGAGACATTCACACCAGTGGCCTGGAGTAGGTAATTTTGTAGGGCTCTGGCAGTGCTCATCTTGTTCCTCCTTGTCCAAAGGAGCAGATACCGGTCCTGCTTATGGGTTAAGGACCTTCTATGCCCCTGTCCAGCTCTCCTAGAATAACTGCCTGTCTCCTGGAATCTCCTCCTTGCCCTTGAGACTGTACTGGGAGACACAGCAAACCTCCTGGCAATGGCATATATTGATGTGCCATCCTGGAGAAGTTGGGACTACCTGTGCGACCTCTGTGGGGTCCAGGTATCGCCTCATGCTACCAGTAGTGACACTGACTGTAGCCAAATGCAAAACTAGTGAAAAACAGTCAGAAAAGATGAGGAGGGAAAAATGTCAGTGGCCTCCACCTGTTAAACCATTTCTGTTTTGGGGGTCGTCTCATTGTTGCCCCTCTAGTGCACATGTTGTTAATTTCATTAACACCAAAGCAGCTGAAACTGATTAACAACCCCCTTTGCTACTTAACTGACCAGATTAATAGTCCAGAAGTTTCATTGTCTTGATGCCATTACTCTGATTATAAAGTGTTCCTTTAATTTTTTTGAGCTGTATATTTATTTTTGACACTTTTTAATGTTCTTGACTATGCTTTTCCTAATGATGGCATTAATTTTAAGTTTATTTAGATTTTATTCCTGGGCTTTTGTATTTTTGACTCTTCCTTCATGTTCTCCATGATCTTCTATACTGAACTATTCTGCTCTAATCCTTAAATTGTCTTTCTCATGAATATGGGTTTGTCTATTAAGAATGTTAATTAATGACATCACCCTTTTCAGCATGACCAAGTCCTCAACATTCATTAACTGCCTAAATCTGAAGAGAGTGCTGAAGTGGAGGCTAACATGTTTTGTGTTAAGTGTGAAGCAAAGTGCTCATCCTGTTGATTTATATCCATCATCATGGAAACATACTCAGAAACCATGTGAATGTTGAGGAAACCGGTATTTCAATTTGTTTTATGGTTTATTTGAAATGGTCTCCTTCTAAGCACTCCCTAATACCTGCTTTATCTTCATTTTTCCCGTTCTCTATCTCCACAAGGGCTTATGTCTTTCAGGTTTAATTCTGTTGTAAGTCAGGGCTTGGATATTTTCTAGAATTTACTTTTTACACAGGAAAAAAACACAGCTAGTCACTTGAAAACAATTGAATCTTATAGTATTTTGAGTGCTTAATCCACATATGTATTTAGAATATCTACAACGTTGTATATCAGGTAAGGTTTAATTTGAAAATATTGAATACTGTATTTACATGCTTAATAAAACAGAAAGCATATAATCTAATATTGAGCAATTTTCTATTTTCTGCTGTATTTCAGATCAGGAGCGTCGCTTGTAAGAATCCAGCAGTAGTCAGCCAGCCAAATGGGGCCACAATTGCCCTGGTAATGTTTTTCCTTGTTGGAAATGTTGTAATGAAACTGCTCACCATGATCATCACTGTACCAAGGGTTTCCATGAAAAAGTTCAAATGAGAGTCCAAGAAATCAATCCTTTTGATAAATTACACCCGATGGTTTGGTATGACTTGAGAAGGTCACACACTTTTTCAGGATAGTTTCAGACTTATGATTTCCCAAAAAAGTTTCTGCAGACACATTTGAATCTCTGCTAAGCAGATTTCTCAACTTCATTCAGTTCTTCTGAAATCTTTCATCTTTTAAGTGTCTTTGATCTGAAAACCACCAGAAATATCTTCCTTAATTTTGGCATCAGTTGATTTGTTTCTTAAGTGCATGAATCCTGCTTGTATTTTATTCATTGCTTTAAGAATGTTTTTTGTAAATCCAATTGTTTTCTTACTCCTACTCTGTTTAATGTTTGTGTGGACTGGGTGTTGGACAAGGTCATGGGATCCAGTAGTTGTGGGGCATCTGTTGGCGAAGAAAGATTCACTGATCTTGACTTTGCCAACAATGCTGTAATCTTCATAGAGTCAATGGAGGCTCTGATTGGGACTCTCAAGAGACTGAGTAGTTTGAGTATCAGGGCTTTTGAGTGTCCTGGATATAAACCAAGGTCCAGGCCTTTAATGACTTCTTAGGCACAGCCATCAGCAGTGTGTCTGTCCGCGGAGAGAGTGTTGACCTTGTCGAGGGGTTTACTTACCTCGGCAGTAACATTCATGTCTCTGGTGACTCTTCCTATGAAGACAGTAAATGGATTGGGGGAGAATGGGGGGTCATGAGGTCACTGGAAAGGGGTATGTGGTGCTCCCAATATCTATGCAATAGGACAAAGGTCCAAGTCTTTAGAGTCCTGGTGCTTCCTGTCTTGCTGGTTGGGAGACATGGACGCTATCCAGTGACCTGAGACAAAGACTGAACTTTGGTAATATGACTCTTTGGACAATCCTTGAGTACCGCTGGTTTGACTTTGTGTCGAATGAGCGGTTGCTCACAGAATCCCGAATTGCTATATGGTGGCGAGGCATGGACGCTATCCAGTGGCCTGAGATGAAGACTGGACTGGCTTTTTGTTGAATGAGCTGTTGCTCTTGCAGTTCCGAATGAGGCACATTACCTGTATTGTGAGGGAGCGTCAGTTACGGCACTACGGCCATGTGGCGTGATTTCCCGAAGATGATCCAGCTCACAGGATCTTTGTTGTTGAGGACTCGAGTGGCTGGATCAGGCCAAGGGGACACCCACATAACACCTGGCTGCGGCAGATAAAGGGTCATTTCCGGAGTGTAGGACTGGACCGCATGTCTGCCTGGCGGGCTGCCAACAAGGATCCCGAGCTGTTTCGTCATGTAGTGGGTGCTGCAACACAATGGACCCCAACCTGACCTGACCAAGTCTGATATACTGATGAGGAAGGTAAATGTTCTCAGAGTCAACAATTTGATTGTATACCACATTTATCTTTCCTGGAACAAGTGAGACATATAAACATGACATCTCTTTTTGTCCCTACTGGTCTAGTCATGCAAAAACTACAGTATTTGGCGTAACCAAGCAAAAGCACAGGCCACTTTAGATCCTCACAGACATTTAAGTTCTATTTTTGATACTGAATGTTTTCTAAAAATAACCTCAAATTCTTGTTAAACTGTTTAATATTAGTAATATAAGCTAAATAATAAATAAGGTTTATTTCTGTTATGGAGAAGGACAGCTTTCAAGCTTACTTTTGAGGACTCAGCGAATAAGTGCCAGTCATCCACCATGGCAAAAAGTCGCCATAATTGAATTAGACAAAAAAATTAGTGATTGATATTTTAAAAATATAAATTTATTTATTAATACTTTAAACCCATAATGACAATAAAAGATGAAAAGTCAAAGATAGCATCACAAGAAATCTAAGCATGATAGAAAAAAATCTGACTTCATATTTGAATTCAGCATTAATTAAATATGCTTAGAACACTAGTTGTAATATTTGGATCAAAATTGTTGTTGACAAGTGTGATTAGGCTCTGATCAACATCCATGGAGCATTTTTACTACAGAAGAAACTGAATGTGTGGAGTTACAAAGAAGGGCAGAATAAAAAATTAGATAATCTGAGGTATGATAAAAGTGGAGGAAATATCTAAGGAAGTACAGTACAGTAGGTTGAGACAATGAACATGTGGGCAAAGGAGTGATGTAAATGGAAAGACAGTGTAACAAAGGCGCTATATAGGCGCCTGACCCGACACAGAAAGACACGGAGGCATGTATACACACACAAAGACTTTTATTTTTCTTCACCCGTGGGCGCACGTCTTCCCCGTGACCCACAGGCAATACACAGTCCCAAAGCACAAACAACACACTTTTCTTCCACTACCACCACTCCTCCACAAGCGTAGTCCTCCTCCTCCCGACCCTGGCTCCTCGAGTGGTGGTGGCTGGGCCCTTTTATAGCCCATCCGGAAGCGTTCCAGGTGATCAACCTGGAACCTGTTACATATCTAGATGTAACAGGAAATGATTTAGTATGGTGATATTTCTAGAGATCTTAATTTAAATATTAAGTGACAGGTAGATGAATGTTAAAGGAATTTGTGAAGCACTTCCAGACAAGTAATAAACGCATTTTGTGTTGTGTTAATAGTATAAACTTAATCTGCATAATCAGTTTTGTGATTTTTTTCAGGAGCAAAACAGAGTTTCATTTTGAATTCAGTTTCATGAAAATTATTTACTTTATTACTAGTAAATGGCTTACACGATTATGGATACCTAAAATATAACTCTCTAACACTTCTGTCTTAAACTTTAATTTTTTCTGTTGTTTTTGTTGTTCTGAAGGCTTTTTAAACACACCACTTTTTTCTCACCATATTTGTTTCTCCCTCCTACTGATTTTCATTTTATTTTTTACATATTGCCACATGCTTACGCTTAGGAGACAGCTGAAGGGCTCTCGTGACTGGCACTGTGTCTTAATGCCTTTCTCTCTTCCTCCCTCTGCAGACCAGATGATTGATGGCTGTTACACCGCTGACTTCACTTCTGGTATCTGTCCACTTGGACCCGCCTCTTCCTGCCAGGAAGACTGAAAACTAGAAGCTCCACCGTCTTTTCCAGTTCAATCTTAAACTCTCATCTGGAAAGGCGTTTCCGCAATTATTGCATGTTTTGCAATCCATTTATATGGGGTTGCCAGGCTGGTACCCCAACTGTGTCCTTTGTTTCTCTTAAAATATCTGATTGCTTTTATTATATAAAAGGAACTTGAACTAATGGAACCTGAGGAAGTGATGTTAACAACAGTAGGCCTTTGGTAGACAAAGGTTGTATTATTGAAAAAATTTTGATATCACCATTGACATTGCCAAGTTGAGATGTGAAACTTTCTCAGACTCTTTGTTCCCCTATTCACAATTAGTGTAATGTGAATAAAGCCAGAATTGTTAAAATCTCAGTAAAACTCTTCATTGTTCCTCAAGGAATTTTAAAAAAT
The DNA here is from genome assembly GCF_016835505.1 of Polypterus senegalus. Taxonomy (NCBI): domain Eukaryota; kingdom Metazoa; phylum Chordata; class Cladistia; order Polypteriformes; family Polypteridae; genus Polypterus; species Polypterus senegalus. The sequence goes on from NC_053159.1 coordinate 33,140,345, forward strand.
TGAATGGTCAGAGATCTTCAGTCAAGTGGGACCACAACCATTTTAAGGATGCTAGTGTGCATACACTCCTCCATTGCCTCAGGCTGCCCCTTTTCCCAAGTCAATATTCAGCATCTGGCATCCGTGACTCTTTGTGGAGCCTAACAGACCTCCTGACCCGCTGAATGTGTGGCATCCATTTCTATGCATCTGCTCATAGTGGCGTATTTACTACCATATTAATTGTTAAAGGAATATATTTTTAAATAATTTAGTTTATCCTGTAAAAATGAATTGAACTCCAAATGTGCTTTATCTAGAAGAACCACATACACATTTCCAAAATGATTTAGTTCAAGGCATACTTTGCAATCGCTGTATATCTAAAAATATTGAATATGGCACAAGAAAGGGGTGCTGGCAAGGTGTCATATGAAAGGCTGGTCTCATTTACCAGTTCTTTGGGTTCTTATCTGTTGGGTTGAGGGAAAGGGTGTGTGATTTTAGAATCGTGGAAACTATTCACTTCCTCCACCCATTTTTGTATGCCAAAATTGACAGTGTTTTCTTATTTGAATTGAATACGCTAATTAGGCAATACATTTCTAATGAGAAACAAGAAAATGCACGTAGAGAATGGCGAATTGTTAATAGAATATTTATTAACCCTGTAGATGCTTAATTATGTTTGAGAATATCCACACATCTGTTTTTGTAGCTCTCCACATGGATTGGGGATGGTGTTGAAACTATAGAATTTTACTCAGTATTATTAATTAACTAGCAAAATACCTGCGCTTCACAGCGGCGAAATACTGCCTTAAAATTTTTATTAAGAAGAAAATTAAACCTTTTTAAACTATATAAATACCAATTATTATTTGTATTTCTTTGTATACCACATTGTGAGTTCGGCCCTCCGGTTGTAATATGACCAAGCTGTGCGCTGAGCTTACTCTTGAGCATGCAACGTACAGTTGGCCATGTGAACAGTAATCTTGTTTCAAATCTCACAGCTTGGATTGCTGCTGTCATAATCGGTTTGAGTTTCATGGTTTGTTTCAATTACGACAGTATTTGTAGGACTTGATGTGTTGAAGTGACATTCAGCATCTGTCAAGCGTTGTAAGTATACAACCGGTTTCATTGATAACTTCACATCCAGCTTTTGAGAGTTTAAACATTCATAAACATCAAAGTGTCCACTACTGAAATCGTCACCTGTGAATCTTAGATGTTTAAGAGGCATTGGCGGTTGTCGAAAGGTGTAAAATATTTGGCCATTTCAGTACACTTGAAAGCAACAACCGAACAATTCAGAGGCAACCATCAACTCACATGCAGAACCATAGGTGAAGGGCTTAAGCATTTCACTCTTCTAGTGCTCCTGTGTAGAATAATTATCTGCTGTACCGTCATCAGTCCACATCTTGAACCTGTCCCAGTCACGCAATACATAAGACACAATGTTCCTCCGGATATCAAGAGTGAGCCTGATATGGCAGTGCAATATGTAACAAAGAGAATGGAAAAGGCAGGCAGCGTCACCGAGCATGGAAACCACTCGGTAAGTGACAGTTCTTTGATCAATGAGGATCACCTTGATAGACATGTTAATGGGGGTACGGTTGGAATGATAAAGGAAATGGGTACCTGAACAATGTAAAGTAAGTCTAAAATACCTACACAATAACTATAATCATAATAAATGAACAATAAAACAGCGGAGAAGCTGTGGATTAAATAAAAAGGCTGTAGTTATCAGCAGGGAGACGTGAATCCCGTGGCGAAGCAAGGAAGGGAATGTAGAGACCGGATCGATGGACAGCCTTATATAGGCAGGCAGCCAACAATGTGGGAGACATTGGGATGGGGGACCCAACGCCGCTTCACACGGTGACCGAGCTGCAGGCTATGGACGTATATATGTATGTAAGTAGGATTCAGTTAGCGTTGGGAACCTGCGTACCAAATTTCTTGAAGATGGGCCCAAAGTAACAAAGACCATTGAAAAGTTCAATATGGCGGCCAACAGCGGCATCATACCACCGAAATAAGTATCAAATTTCAGCCTTCTACCTACACGGGAATTTGGAGAATTAGTGATGGTGGAAAGTTCAATATGGCGGCTGACGGTGGCATCATACCACCGAAATAAGTACATACATTGGTTTTGGTTAGCTCAGGGAAGCCGCCTACCAAATTTCGTGAAGATGGGGCCTTGAATAAGAAAGTTCAACATGTCGGACGTTGTTGACCATTATGACCATTACGTGTAGAATTTCGAAATGAAACCTGCTTAACTTTTGTAAGTAAGCTGTAAGGAATGAGCCTGCCAAATTTCAGCCTTCTACCTACATGGGAAGTTGGGGAATTAGTGACGTTGGAAAGTTCAATATGGCGGCCGACAGTAGCGTCATACCACCAAAATAAGTACGTACATCGGTTCTGGTTAGTGCAGGACATCCACCTACCAAATTTCGTGAAGATGGGGTCAGCCTTCTACCTACATGGGAAGTTGGAAAATTATTGACATTGGAAAGTTCAATATGGTGGCCGGCAGTGGCGTCATACCATTGAAATAAGTACGTACATCTGTTTCGGTTAGCGCAGGGAAGCCGCCTACCAAATTTCGTGAAGATGGGGCCATAAATAAGAAAGTTCAACATGGCGGATGTTGTCGACCGTAATCGACCGTTATGACTGTTACTGTAGAATTTCGAAATGAAACCTGTTTAACTTTTGTAAGTAAGCTGTAAGGAATAAGCCTGCCAAATTTCAGCCTTCTACCTACAGGAAGGGGAAGTTGGAGAATTAGTGATGAGTGATAATATAACATAATATAATTTTACAATTTAATACAAGTATAAACGTATATGAAGTTTTAACAATGAATTATTAAACACAAAGATAAGAATTGAATGTAACTAAAGGGTTAACTACATGTTGTTTTAAGCCTAGGCACATGAGGCTTTCGCCTCATGTTAGAGGAGCCACCAAGATAGTTGCTAAGGTTAAAATGAAGTAGGCAAGTAACAAACAACCCTCTAGAAAGTGGGAATAATCTAATGAGAAAGTCCAGACATCCCTCCTATGAAGCAGCGCTAAAATCAATAGAAGAGTCCACACATCACCCCTATTTCAAGGCAATATTCAGATTAATGGGAAAGTCAAAAGGAACCAGAAAATACTGGAGGCACTCATTGATTGGATGAAGCTCTTTATATTATGCATATTAAGCGTCAGATGATGTGAAGTATTAGATGAGGTAATGTAACAGAAAAGGGTAAAGGCAGATAATTGTTCTATTGATTACTCGCTCCATGGACTGAGCCGTTTGTGCATATCTGTGTGCAAATAAAAAATCGTTCTGCATTTTCATCTGGTCTCTGAGAATGACCTCTTTGAAAACAGAGGAAAGATTTTTCCACTACAAAGCTAAATTTGAATTTGAAATATTCACTACTTGAAAGCTTTCACAATTTATTTTTTTATACAACATCAAATCACAGTGGATTTAATTTGTCTTTTTTGACACTGATCAACAGAAAAGAACTCAAAGTAAAAACAGATCTCTCTGCAAGGTGCTCTGATTTAATTACAAATACAAATCATATTCATGTTACGCTAAGCACAATCTCATGGCCTCATTATCTGCAGATTATAATGATTTAATTTTTATTGGACACAATAATTTACCAGCAAAGTGCCACCTAGATGTGCTATCCTTCATGGTGCATTGCATGAAGAATGTTGGCTTTAAATGTCAAGATTTTAGATTTGAACTGTCCAGTGGGTACTTATCAAAAGATTATGTTGAACAAATGCAAAGTAAAATTAGCCAAAAACCATCCAACAGCCAATCATATAAAAATGCAATTTTGACAAACTTTAACATTTTTCTATGAAAGCTAACTCTACTCCCACAAAGCTATTTAGGCTCTGTTTTTAACTACATGATAGTGTAAAATGCAATTAGAAAATAAGTATTGTATATACTCTACTAATACATGTAATGAAATTCTATTATCATTGTTATTTATGAATATGATTCACTGCTGCCAAAATAGTTAATAGACAAAGCTGTGATATTTCTGTCTTTGATGAAGCAAATTAAGAAAAATGAAAAATGCTTCAACATTCAAAACAGTTAAGTAAGTCCCTGAATGCTCCTAACTTTACATTATGCACACATTTTCTAATATCACGCATGTGTCTGGGGTTCCCCAGATAAGCCTGACTGAGGTAAGAAATAGTGAGGTAAGCAGTACCTTACCAGCAGGGCCGTCTTAACAGCATCATAGGCCCCCAGGCAAAGTACTGCACTGGGGCCCATGTTTTGATAGCAAAGCATCAACATACACAGGCATCAGAAACATTGTGGGCCTCTATGCTTCTGGGGCCCCCGGCCAGTGGTCATTGTGCCCCTACATTAAGAAATGTCATCTTGTCCTTTCTTCACACCCCAGAGAAGATGCTCATTGAACCTTTATCTTTCTTTTTTGGTTTAACTAAATGTGGTTACCAGGGTGGTACCCCAGCACTTCTCCCTGCTTCTGACTGCTTTCATGACACCAGCCTCACCAACTTGTTTAAAAATTGTGTCCGCTATTCCAGCCTTGTCCAACTTCTGGTAGTTTCCATCTTATTGTACATTATTCATTAGGCCTGTATGTTGATACACACTGAACATTTTAATCATCTTCATCATTTTCAGTCATTAGTGATGACATTGTGGGGCTTCTTAACACAGAAGAGCAGAAATAGACCCGAGTACCAGCAGTTTCAACCTACCTATCCTCTCTTTAGAGGATCTAACCATCAAATCAGGAATTCCTCAAAGTGCACCATCTTCCTGTTAACAGCACCTTTAGTTAAAACCATTCTTGCTGTGAAAAATTATTCTGGACTCAATTCTTGCTGTGAATTCTTTTACCAGAACCTGTCTGATCCTCACCAAATTCTTTCCACAAAACGGTCTTCATTAATGTCTTTGTAGCAGGTGCCATTTTATATGGTCTGCTGCATCCTTTCTGTCAAATCCAGGGACTTGTCAAAACATTGTATGAATGGACTCCTTCTTTCACTTGATGGTGTTCCTCACTGTTGTTCTCCCCCAATGGTTCTTGGGATTGCTCCATAACACACACTGACTACCTTATAAACACATCTTCTAACAGCTCCCTCCATTACAATGACATCATTTCTCTCTACGTATATAAAAACCAACGTCTGCCTGTCTGACTGTCTGTCTTTTCACGAGAGAACTACTTAACAGATTTAGATCTGTTTTTTTTCTATAATTTGCTTGAACATTCCGGTTGATTTTACAACTTCTCTCATTGCGTTAAGTATCATAGTTTGCTTTCAAGAGTGATTTGTTCGTGATAATCCGAGACGGAGGCTGCAGGCCTAGGGAAAGGGGAAACGTGATGTCAGGAATAGGGAGCGGTTTGAGTCAGTCTACCTCTGCATTTTGGAGTGTACCTTGCTTCCGCTTAGCTAGTGATTCCTGTTTGTTTATTGATTTTTAAAGTTTGTCCTGTTTTATTACTACGTCAGCAGAGCCACGGTGACGGCTAGTTAGTGATAAATGAAAAAGGAAGGTTTTGATTTGCATACAGTTTTTTGAAACGGTTGCTAAAGCTTTGTAGGTGATTTAGAAATTGTGAAATGTGACATTGACTAAAACAAGTTTTCTGGAGTAGGTTCACTTGGGTTCTTTTCTGCTGCTTCAGAGATGGGAGTAGATCCATACCTTGTGGCATGGATCATGGACTATCTTACAGAAAGACCTCAGTATGTGTGTCTCGAGAACTGCAGGTCTGACATTGTGGTCAGCAACACAGGAGCGCCACAGGGGACTGTACTTTCTCCTGTCCTGTTCAGCCTATATTCATCGGAGTTCCAATACAACTCAGAGTCCTGCCACATGCAAAAGTTCGCTGACGACACTGCTATTGTGGGCTGCATCAGGAGTGGGCAGGAGGAGGATAGTATAGGAACCTAATCAAGGACTTTGTTAAATGGTGCGACTCAAAGCACCTTCAACTGAACACCAGCAAAACCAAGAAACTGGTGGTGGATTTTAGGAAGCCCAGGCCCCTCATGGACCCCTTGACCATCAGAGGTGACTGTGTGCAGACCCATAAATACCTGGGAGTGCAGCTGGATAATAAATTGGACTGGACTGCCAATACTGATGCTCTGTGCAAGAGAGGACAGAGCCGACTATACTTCCTTAGAAGGCTGGCATCATTCAATATCTGCAATTAGATGCTGCAGATGTTCTATCAGACGGTTGTGGCGAGTGCCCTCTTCTACGTGGTGGTGTGCTGGGGAGGCAGCATAAAGAAGAAGAACGCCTCACCCCTTGACAAACTGGTGAGGAAGGCAGGCTCTATTGTAGGCATGGAGCTGGACAGTTTGACATCCGTGGCAGAGCAACGGTCGCTGAGCAGGCTCCCGTCAATCATGGAGAATCCACTACATCCACTGAACAGGGTCATCTCCAGACAGAGGAGCAGCTTCAGCGACAGACTGCTGTCACCGTCCTGTTCCACTGACAGACTGAGGTGATTATTCCTCCCCCACAGTATGCGACTCTTCAATTCCACCTGGGGGGTAAACGTTAACATTATACAAAGTTATTGTCTGTTATACCTGCATTTTTATCACTCTTTAATTTAATCTTTTTTTTATCAGTATGCTGCTGCTGGAGTATGTGAATTTCCCCTTGAGATTAACAAAGTATCTATCTATCTATCTATCTATCTATCTATCTATCTATCTATCTATCTATCTATCTATCTATCTATCTATCTATCTATCTATCTATTATATAGTGCCTTTCATATCTATCTATCTATCTATCTATCTATCTATCTATCTATCTATCTATCTATCTATCTATCTATCTATCTATCTATTATATAGTGCCTTTCATCTATCTATCTATCTATCTATCTATCTATCTATCTATCTATCTATCTATCTATCTATTATATAGTGCCTTCATATCTCTATCTATCTATCTATCTATCTATCTATCTATCTATCTATCTATCTATCTATCTATCTATTATATAGTGCCTTTCATATCTATCTATCTATCTATCTATCTATCTATCTATCTATCTATCTATCTATCTATCTATTATATAGTGCCTTTCATATCTATCTATCTATCTATCTATCTATCTATCTATCTATCTATCTATCTATTATATAGTGCCTTTCATATCTATCTATCTATCTATCTATCTATCTATCTATCTATCTATCTATCTATCTATCTATCTATCTATCTATCTATCTATCTATCTATCTATCTAATACAGATCATACCAGTAAAACCAGTTCTACTTATGCACTTACACTCTACTCTTGTTCCCTTCACCACAGAGGAGAACCATGCATTTTTTTAAAAATGTGATATGTGGCATACTTTCCACACACATCAAAACACTCCATGCTTATCCTCATTGCAAGCTTCTCATGATTTCTTTCTAAATGATTGAAATTATAGCATTAAAATGTTTTCACACCGTAACTAGAAGCGTTTCTTCTTTGAATGGCACAAAGTTTGTTGGAAGAAAAACATCATTTATCTTGTGATTTTTTTTTGTAAAGTGAAACATTGAGTTTTGCTGCAAATTAAATTCTGCATGAGATGGTTTGCTCACCACTTGTGCTCATCAGTGTCCATTCATACTCCATGAATCAGACCTCCTCTTAAGATGCAGGACTATCACGTCTAGAGATTGAATTTGAAAAAGTCCTAAACAGAAGTGTCCATTAAGCCCAGAATATCCTCATTCCCAGTTCTAACTAGCAGACACTCCAAAAGGTAATCAATGAATGATAGATAGAAAGGAGCACTAAATGTCTAGATCAGATGACATTAGTACAAGCTAATCACTGACCTGTAGCCCAAGGTTCTCAAGTACCAGGGACATTTTATGTGGGGACCTTCTGCTCAGAAATGGTGTTTCTTTTGGACAGCCCATTAATTGTACTGAAATTCCTTGTAATATGTTTGGGGCTCGTAAATTGGTCTCCCTGATCACTCCCCTCCAGCTCACAGAGTCTCAGTTGGACTACAGAGCTCAGTAGGTAGTACCAATTTGAGGTCGGAGAAGGTTGGATATACAGCAGGCACCCAATCAACAAAGATTTCTTCTCTACAACTTGAAGTGACATTAGAATGACTCTCTGGTTAACTGCTGTGAACTCTGCTGGTACAAACCCAACAGGAGGCTTTTATTGTATCACTTCTATTAACGAGGATTTTCTACATTTTATATAGTGTAAAAGGAACAGACTCGACACACGTAGAAAAAGGTTTGGGGCAGCCACCCGTATAATATTCCTAGCTGCAAAGGATTCTTTAAGTTTCAACAGAGTTGCTGATAGTACGCAGTCCAAAACAGAACTGATGAATGATGGTAAAGATGGCGGTTTTAAGTGGTCAGACAGGAAGTGATGTAGGGTCACCGGAAGTGATGTAGGGTGACCGGAAGTGATGTTTTCCTGGCATCAGCCTGGGCACCGGAAGTGACATTCTTCTGGGCACCGGAACAGGAAGTGATGTTCTTCTGGGTGCTGGAACCGGAAGTGACATTCTTGGTTCAGATAGGTTTTCCCGCGGCTGGTCTGAAGAGATAACAGGAGAAGGTTTAGTGCACCCTGCCCTCCCGTGGTCTGGTGTGGAATTACCTTTACTTGGTTCACACAACGTCCCCCTACTCACAAGTGTGTGACAATAGCTTCTTTTATTTTTGTCCTGAACTGTGCAACACCTTCATGTACAACCTCTACAAAAGTTCAGCTATTACAGCGTCCTTTTGCTTTCCAGTGATGGTCCGGTGTGAGTCTATGTTTCTTCTTTTCTAAGATTCTGTGGATGGACATTGAGGAGTTGGTTCAGAATCATGCACAGAACTTACTTCTTGTCTGGTCCATGTCATTAGCAATTTAGTGAGGATAGAGAGATAAAGTACAGTCATGGCCGAAATTATCAGCACCCCTGGAATTTTCCCAGAAAATGCACCATTTCTCCCAGAAAATTGTTGCAATTACAAATGTTTTGGTATACATGTTTATTTCCTTTATGTGCACTGGAAAAACACAAAAAATAGAGAAAAAAAGCCAAATCTGACATAATTTCACACAAAACTCAAAAACTGGGCTGGACAAAATTATCGGCACCCTCAATTTAATATTTGGTTGCATGCTATTTGGAAAAAATAACTGAAATCAAGTGCTTCCTATAACCATCAACAAGCTTGTTACACCTCTCAACTGGAATTTCCGACCACTCTTCTTTTGCAAACTGCTGAAGGTCGCCTTCTCCCAACAGTAATTTTGAGATATCTCCGTAAGTGTTCATTCGGATTTAGATCCGGACTCATTGCTGGTCACTTCAGAACTCTCCAGCGCTTTGTCTTCAACCATTTCTGGGTGCTTTTAGAGGTATGTTTGGGGTCATTGTCCTGCTGGAATACCCATGACCTTTGGTAGTCTTCAGATTTCATGATGCCTTGCACACAGTCAAGGCATCCGGTGCCAGAGGCAGCAAAACATCCCCAAAACATCTTAAAACCTCCATCATGTTTGACTGTAGGTACTGTGTTCTTTTCTTCGTAGGCCTCATTCCGTTTTCTGTAAACAGTACAATGTTTAGCTTTACCAAAAAGCTCTACCTTGGTCTCATCTGTCTGCAAGACGTTTACCCAGAAGGATTTTGGCTTCCTCAAGTACATTTTGGAAAACTCCAGTCTGGCTTTTTTATGTTTCTGTGTCAGCAGTGGGGTCCTCCTGGTTCTCCTGCCACAGCGTTTCATTTCGTTTAGATGTCGACGGATAGTTTGAGCTGACACCGTTGCACCCTGAGTCTGCAGAACAGCTTGAATATGTTTTGAAGTTGATTGGGCTGTTTGTCCAACATTTGGACTATCCTTCGTTGCAGTCTTTTATCAATTTCTCTCTTCTGTCCACGTCCAGGGAGATTAGCTACAGTGCCATGGTTTGCAAACTTCTTGATTATGTTGTGCACAGTGGACAAAGGAAGATGAAGGTCTCTGGAGATGGACTTGTAGCCTTGAGATTGTTGATATTTTTTCCACAATTTTTGTTCTCAAGTCCTCAGACAATTCTCTGCTCTTCTTTCTGTTCTCCACGCTTAGTGTGGCACACTCGGACACACAATAGAAAGGTTGAGTCAACTTTTTTCCATTATAACTGGCTTCAGGTGTGATTTCTATATTGCCAGCACCTGTTTCTTGCCACAGGTGAGTTCAAATGAGCATCATATGCTTGAAATAAAATGATTTACCCACAATTTTGAAAAGGTGCCAATAATTTTGTCCGGCCCATTTTGGAGTTCTGTGTGACATGATGTCAGATTTGAATTTTTTTTCTCTGTTCTTTGTGTTGTTCCAATGCACATAAAGGAAATAAACATGTGTATACCAAAACAGTTGTAATTACAACAATTTTCTGGGAGAAATACTGCATTTTCTGGGTAAATTCCAGGGGTGCTGATAATTTCGGCCATGACTATACCTGCAACTTTAACAGTCATTTTGATGATGAAATGTTAAGAGTGGGACTCCCATCCCTGATGGAGATGTGAAAACATCAGTCATGCAAGGACCATTGACAGGGTAGCCTAAAAGACTAGCTGGTGTGCTGTGTTCTTTTATGAACGTGCAAGAGCAGAACAGCTGAGTCCAGCATATTAAATAAGATGTAAAATATGTTCACTAGCCACATTTATCTCCTTACATATTTAATAGAGGCCTACCTACTGCCTGCCTCTGAATTACACAAGCAAGTTTGAGGATCACTTGGAATACATTGGAGACACATGGAGACACCACCACACACAGGAAGTCATCAGTGTTAAATGTCTGCTAAATAAAAGAGTATCTGGAGCCATCATCGTAAATCCTATGCGATCACACCAGAGTTACAGTCCGATACGGTCTGCTGAACTATAAAAGCATATTCTTCTTAGTGAAAGCAGTCAGGCAGCCAGTGCTGGTCTCTTCATACAACACATTTAATTTATTTGTTTGTTATTGGAATATCCCGCAGTGTCAGCATGAAAGTGATTTTCCACATGAGAAATACTGGAAAGCAGCTCGAAGAACTTTTGATAAAATTGCTGTTGTCCTTTAAAGGTAACTTTGTTCCAAAAATGATAAGGGTAAGTAATGGTGTCATATCTGCCTTTCCTCCAAACTGCTTTGCTTCTTTATAGTTCAAACAACACTGTTTCAGTCAGAAACCAGCGGTACATTATGTAACCTGGCCAATGGCTGTCACTCACTCACTCAGGCACGCTGCTTCCTTCGTAAAGATCTCCAGTGGTTGGAAGGATCTGATTGGTGTATCTGTGAACAGAGAGAAGGAGATGCTATTTCGGCTGAAATTATGAGTCAGTCATTGTCCAAGTAGTGGAAATCAAACTAAAATCTTTCCCTTGTGCTTCTTCAACGACTCTTTGATTATTAGACTTTCTGGCTTAGTACGTTAGACATCTCATTGGGTCTATCTACTGCATCTATGTTACATAGTGACTAATATCTATCTATCTATCTATCTATCTATCTATCTATCTATCTATCTATCTATCTATCTATCTATCTATCTATCTATCTATCTATCTATCTATCTATCTGTCTGTCTGTGCATAATATCTATTGTAATGATAAAGCACAAACCAGAATTAAGAATTGAGGCACCCGGAGGCAAACCCTAAGGGTGAAGCCATCTTTGCAGACACAAGTCTCATCTATCTATCTATCTATCTATCTATCTATCTATCTATCTATCTATCTATCTATCTATCTATCTATCTATCTATCTATCTATCTATCTATCTGTCTGTGCATAATATTAATCGATTACAGTATGTGGGTATCTTTAGCTTTCTGATAAAATTTGTGTTATTTATTATTCTTTTTATTTTTATCTTTTAATAGCTGGATTATTACCTGACACATTCAGAAGTGTTAATAAATTTCTTTTTCCAGTTTATACAATAGTTTAGTGTGTTTCTCATACATTGATTCTCCATTGCCTCTAGGAACCTATAATAATATTACAGGGAAGTGGCTACACAGTATGATGAATATTAACATATGATGAGGCTTTAAACATCACTGGGGTATGGTCAGCTTGTGTAACCTTTCTGGTGAAGGCAAATTGTATCGTTCAGACAGCTAATGACATAAAGACTGTGAAGCACTTTTTCCATTTGTTGCTGTACTGTATGCATTTTCTTGACTTTTCAGCATTTGTTCAGCAGTTTTCTATAAAGTTTCCCTTGAATAGATTTGAGTTAGAAAGTGACAGAGATCATACTATCTTATAAAGCTGATATCACATTCCATAGGTGGAGGGGATGCCAAACTTGGCAAGTGAAGTTACTGATGTCACTGCCCGAGTATGTCAATTAAATTGCTAGAACTTGCAGATAGATTAAAAATTATGTGAATCTGTGATGAGTTTCCAGTACAGTCTCACATTTCCAAAGTTTTGCATGCTTAACCCTTTTCTGACAGCAAACGTGCTGCCTGACAGAGCTGGTGGCCTTGTGAGCTGGTGGCCTGATTTACGACATGGTATGTAAAAAATGAAGCATCAGACAGATGAGCTTCTCTTCTTTTTGCGAGGTCCAAACCAGAGGAGCTCCTAATTCTTCATTGCTACACTGTTTTCATTGTAATTGGAGATGAGCTCTCTTTAGTTGTCAGCTGTCATGCACACAGAGTCTGTCCTTGGGACTTAAGACCAACTTTGATTTTGTTTAGGAGAGACTGTTCGAAAAACGTTGCCTTTTTTGTCACACTATATGGCAGGTGGTGAGAAGAACACACTGTGACTGCCTTCAAGTCTTTAAGATTATATAAATGAAGTCCACAACTGGAAATCACTGGAAATGTTGTATAATGTCACATGATCTTTAGCGGCTTATCAAAAGAATAGTCAGGATGATGGAGGAGTTGGCAAAAAAAACCCATTAGGATGGATTATTAGAGTTCATGGGGGTATACCAAACTAGTATATGTATGACAAGTAAACCAAACCAGAATCTGAACCTACATTTTCAGTAGATGAGCACAACTCACTTGCAAGTCTAACCCCTTATTTTTAAATCTTTATCAAAGATTATTAAATTATGACCTGCTACAATTATACATAAATCATCTCTGACTCTAATAAAGGGGTGGTAGTTTCCAAACACATTGTCAAGAGAAACGTGGGGAAAGAGAAAATATGAATACCTCTTTAACAGAATGCCATTGACATCTTGCCTTTACAGCTGGTTGAAACCAGGAGATGAAATATTTTTAGAATATGAACAAGTACAAGAGCCACCTAGTGGTTAAAAAGTGAAATCAGTGTATAAAATGGAGGCCTATGTGCTCATTCAATAATTGGAAGCCTGTGTGTGTTTGATTTAACATTTATAGTATGAGGCTGGGTAGTTGCTCTTTTTCAATATACGGTGCTTGTGGGGCAAGTAATGAAGCAGGGCAAGTTCAGAAATTTTAGGGGGGCCAAACGGGGAAACCCCTCTTAATTTAAACAAAACAAGATTAAAAACTAAAACACATGTGTGATGGTGATATGACAGTTGTTGGCTTGATGCCTTCTAAACTGTTCTGGTGTCGTTCTTAAAGATTTTCCAACATTGTCAGGACCAAATGAGATGTCACATTCCAGTAATGTCTTCCTTTTAAACCGGATGGGGTGGGGCTTCTTTGGCTCCGTTGCCCTCAAGGGGCAGTTTCTCAAGGCTGTGAGGGACAAATGGAGACAAGTCTGTTCACGACATCACCCCTCTCATCCTGGGGTGGTACTATATATCTTAGGTGACCCCAGAAGGCGATCCTCTGGCGGGCATGCATGACATCAGCTATTTCCATTTTATAAAACAATGACGTTGATGTTCTCTTTAATTTAAAATGTAATCAACTAAACTCTTTGTTCAGTCTTTAGGGAAAGGATCATTAGATACTCAAGATTTTGCTTTATTTAGTCAACCATATTCTGTAAATTGGCAGTCCTTAGTTACTTTCCAGTTTGATCCTTAGAGCTCTCTTTCACAATTTTTCTTCTTTACCCAACAAAATATTGCATGTTCTTTTCCTGATCCATTTACATTCTGTCTTCAATGTAATTTTGAGGCTCCAACCACTTGAAACAGTTAAAGGCGGATTCCCAAAACATGAGAGCGGGTGTGAGATAAACTAAAGAAAAGAAATAAAAATCTATACCATAAATAAACTATGAATGGTTAAAGACACCATCATTGACTTCTTTTAAATTAATGTTCGGTAGTTACTCTATAATAGGTTTGTTTATTTTAAGTCAAAGGGTCTTTTGGAGAGTGGCAAACGAACTCTTATTCTACTTGAGCCACTTTGAATATACACAGGTGTTCGTCTTTTAGTTGAGGCTGAAAGAAAGTAAGTCTTTGTTCAATAATAGCAGTATATGGGTACACACACGTGCATAGGAGGCAGTCTAAGGGCTTAATCGGGGGAAAATTGCAGAGACAAGGGCTGTTGAATGGTACTAATGCCTTTTTCCTTCCCCCACAGACCACCAGAAGGAAAGCCCAGCTAAAGCTCCACCCACTTCTGTTGCTACATCATGCCCTTCTACAGACCTCATTTCCTCCTGAGAGCCTACCCTTTCCAGTCCTATACCTATAAAGCCCGAACTCACCACTCCCCTGATTAGTCAATGTTGTGACTCAGTCTGTTATGACTACTCATTTCTCTGAACCTTTGAGTAGTGCAGAGATTATACAGGGTGGATCCCCTCCAAACCTTCATCGTTCTGTCTCTGTTTTTTCCACAATATGTATAAAACTGGAGCCCCAAACCCCAGACACAACTGTTCGGTCCCAGGTTCAGTTGCAAATGTTCTGTTTATTTTTTGGGAAAATACCTTACACAGGCTTCTCTTCCCAGAATCAGCAAACTCCCAACTCACAATTCCAATTCCTCCTCCATTTCTCCCAAGCAATCTTTGTCCACCACCCCTGACTTCAACTCCACTAGTGAATCACAGGTCTCTTACTGGAGCATAAGCACTGTGGTGAGGAAGCACTTCTGATTCAGGTGGAACTTCCATCCAATAGGGGAGTCTTCTCCAAACAGCGCCTCTAGTGGTTCCCAAGAACCCCAGCAGTGTTGCCATCCAGAACTCTAACTCCCATTCAGCCCTGCATGTGTCCAAATGGAAACTACATCAGGAAGTGCTGCCATTGGGTGTACTGGAAGAACAGACAGCTCTGGGAGGCAATCACACCCTGTCCTTTTGTAATATCGTCCCAACTGCAGAACATCAGGAACACCAATTATCCTGGATAGGATACCCAACCAACAAAGTTCTCTGTCCATTATGAGGGTTTTTTGGCTGTGTAACCTATTCTTCATCCCACACGGGACACCTGTCCAACTGTTATTTCCTTCACAAAATATATAAAATTATTGAAAAATATATATATAAAAAAAATTTCTTTCACAAATGCCCACACGCATAATACAGCCATTTGGGAGTAACTGAGGTTCAGGTGTCGAATAACTAGTATACGAACAGGATCCATCTGTATTGTGATAAGGGGTCTTAAACATGCCAAAACAGTGTGTGAGACCTCCTGAATTAACCACAAAACAGGCTAGGATCTTCAATGGCATGTTTTAATGAAGTCTCACCCCAGGCAGCCAGTCCCTAATTACTATCCCCAGGCTTCGAAATTCCAAATCATGCCAAAATAGACAGGTGAGGTCAGGTCAAGTTAGAGAGCATGCACTGCTACAGCATGTTGCTACACCCACCACATAACAAAACAGCTGGGGATCCTGGTTGGCAACCTCCCAGGCAGACACGCAGTCCAGTCCCACCCTCCGGAAATGACCTTCTATCTGCCACGGCCGGTTGTTACATGGGCATCTCCTTAGCCTGGTTCAGCCACTTGGATCTTCAATAATGAGGATCTTGCAAGTAGGACCACCCTCGTAGGAATCGCTTCACATTGCCGTAGTACCGTAACTGATGCTCCCTCACAATGCAGATAGTGTGCCTCATTTGGGACAAAGTCAAACCAGCGTTACTAAAATAGACGGCAGACTTAAAAGGTTCAGATTACGATTATAGTCCAAAAACATATCAAAATGTCTTACAGGAGAAAGAAAAAAACATAAAACTCTGGCTTGTAAATTCAATATAAAAAGGAATCTTTAAAAAGCAAATCTTTATTATCAAAAATAGAAAAATAAGAGAAAAGGAACAAAAAAGCCAAAAGGATGTGTCTAATAACTTTTTTTTCATCTTGTAAAGCACTTTGGGTTACATTGCTATATGAAATTGTGCTATAAAATCCAAAAGGAAACCCCAAAGACTGAAGCAAATAAAGAAACAGACAATCCAAAGTAAAAACAATGCTCACAAAAGAACTTCTTACAAACTCAATGACCTACTGCTGGATCTCTCTCAAACTCCTGAATATAAAGGAAAAAGGAGGACCCAGCAGCATCGATGTCTCCTTGGACTGCATTCACAAAATGCAGGGAATGGGAGAACACTTAAAAAGATGGTACATTAATATTAAATAATAACAACAGACATTACATGAAGATCTGAAAAAATAACAATTCAAAAAGAAAAACATCAAGTAAACAGAAAATAAACACAAGGCAGTGAAATAAAACCCTGGCTGTAGCACAATATTATGCAGCACATGTAACAAAGCAGAGTGTTCTTGGAGCTAAAGAGTTGACCGACTGCTGTGTGAAGGCATGAGAGGTAGTGCTGCTTATATTCTGTGGAGCCATTGTTCAACTATGTCTTAAAAAAGCTGGCACTCCTCCATCTGAATGCACTTTTGAACAGGTCCTGCTACTCAGCAGTGTGTTTATATTCCACTGCCAGCTTGTGGTAAAGTGTTGAGTTTATAACTCTTTGAAGTGCTTTGCTAGGTAATGGGAAAAGCTCAGCATGTCTTTGTTGGCACTAAAAGACAGATCACCTTCGACCTGCCTGCTATGATCTATCAGCTGGTGTTGGCTGAGTGAGTAATTGAATTGGTGTTCAGCTGTAAAGTCCGCTGTCAGAAAGTCATTTCCAGAGAAAGTTTCCAGAAAACTGCAGGCATGTGTCGTAATCTGCTTAGAAGACAAAATGCTGTGTTTGCCAGATCTTCTCGACCAGATTTAGATGGAACTCGTCAATAGCTGAGGATTTCCTTTAGCCCCATGTGTCTCACAGGCTTGGAACAACACAAGTGAGAGTCTGCGGAAATATGATAACCTGCTTTTTCTGCTTTGAAAATATTTTTACAGGCAAGCTCTCCGTATCAGGGCCTTGGAAGTTCATCTCGATATGTGGTTGCAATAGAAATGTGGGCTCATTACGTATCAACACTAAACAAATGGATCACTATTGCTAAGATTATGTGTGTTTATTTCATTACTACAGGCACTTTTTGGCCTTCCTGATGCACCTGCTTAATTTCAGAAAAAAACATTAAAAACTGAGCCTAGCGGCTTTGGTAATCTGTTTGTTCACTCTGCAGTACTGACTCTGTATTTGACACTTAACAAGTTGCTTGGAGCAACCCGCCTGTGTTCAAATTATAGAAACAGTTCAAATTATACAAACAACTGCACAATAAGGGGTTGCTCAGAGCTTTAAGAATTTCATATCCTGGGTCTAGTAACTACTCATATCATCTTTGCCTCTCCTCCCTGTGTTTGTGTGGAGTTTCCACCTGAATCATCAAAGGTATGCAGGTTAGGTTAGGTGTCTCTGAGGCTAAGGCTCTGCATTGGTATCTGGAAGGCTGCTAGTTCAAATCCCATTATTGCAAGAAGGGATCGTACTCTGTCGGACCCTTGAGCAAGGCACTTAACCTGAAAATTACTTCAGGGCTGCTGTAAAATGGCTGACCCTGTGCTCTGACTTCCAAAGGTCATGCAAAAAGACAATTTCCCCTTGTAGAATAATGCAGCGTACCATATATCAAAAAAATCTCTCTATTATAATAAAAAAATTCCTGGGATGAGACGTGACTTTTTCAGGGAGATACTTTCATGTCTCGCAAGATGACACTTTGTGTCAAGAGATTTAACCACACCTGGGGCTGGAAATAAAAGACAGAGTAGATGACAAAGTAGAATGTCTTAAAGAATTCAAAAGCGTTGGTGTGATACACATGCAGAGCAGGTTAGAGAAAATGAAATAACTAAAATTTGAAAGGCTCAAAAAAATAATAGTAAAGATCGCATTAGCGCAAACAAAAGGAAATGGTTACTCGGTGAAATAACGGAACAGCGAAAAGAGATCGACTATATTGTTCAGATTGAAACTTTAAGTCGGAGACTTGTAGATCGTCTGATTCGTGTTGCCATCAAGGAAAAGTAATGTTTCTTCCTAATGAAGAGGCATATCTGCTAGAATAAAAAGATTTGTTGTTTGGTGAAAGTGAAATCCATATACACAAGTGGTACAGACGTGAAGTGGTTGGCGTGTAGCGCAGGTCATGGGGGTTGGTGAGCAAAGTGAGCAGGGGGCAAAGCCCCATAGTAATAATAATAATTATAAGTCAACACTGGACCTATGTGACCTGGCCCAATGCTGAACTGGCACTTTGTCCAAAACTAATTCCTGCCTCACTTCTCATGCTACTGGGATAGCATTCCATCCATCCATCCATCCATCATCCAACCCGCTATATCCTAACTACAGGGTCACGGGGGTCTGCTGGAGCCAATCCCAGCCAACACAGGGCACAAGGTAGGAAACAAACCCTGGGCAGGGCGCCAGCCCACCACAGGGGATAGTCTTTGGACTCCTAATACAATAAATTGGATTAAATGTGCTTCATTGTTTCATGTTGTTTTGCCACAGATGGGAAAGAGCTGAGAACGAAAGAAAGCATGGATGGATGGTCCAAAAAAGTCCTAGTGGGAGGTTGATAGTCAAACCTACTAAGAGAACTAAGCCCAAAGATCTTAGGCTATTTAAGCAAAAACACTAATAGCACTGGGAAAGTTTTTGATATCTATTCATAACTTTGGAAGAATGAAATGATGGCCTTTATTCCTTCCCAGTGATGTCACAAATTGTGACTTCTAGTTGTACACAAATGCCAACAAAATGGTGCTACCCAAGAGAAACCAAGATGACATCTTGTCAAGTCATGAAATAATTACAATACTAAAAGAAAGAAAGAAAGAAAGAAAGATGCAAATGGATTCCTCCTAACCAGTGCTGGTGCTAGGTTATTTTGTGCCCTAGGTCAAAGTTATAAATGCACCAACCAACTATTCAGCAGCTAAACTGTATACCTATAGGTTTAAGACTTATGATCTGCACCCTAGGCAAATGTCTAATTCATGTTAATGGTGGCACCGGCCCTGCTCATATCTCAAAACCCACAATCCAAAGAAAAATCTAATAAAATGTGAAAAGCAGAACCAGAAAAAATGAAAAGGTGAGTAAAATAACAACTAGTAATAAATGAAATAGACACATGGAAGAGTTTTTCTGAGGTTTTAAAGGTTTTTAAGATGGAATACAAAGAATTTTGTTCCTTATAATCCCATGCACACTTTTGTGCTCTTTTTATTAGATTCATAACGCATGTAATTTGTATCACACATATTAAACCAATTCTATTTCTCGTTCAATTCTATTTCTTATATGAATGTAAGAACATAAGAAATGTTAAAAACTAGAGGAGACCATTCAGTCCGTTGGACTCGTTTGCTTAGCTAATAGCTAACCTGTCCCAGTATCATCTCCAGATTCTTCTTAAATGTTGTCAAGGTTTCTGGTTCAACTCCGTGTCTTGATGGTTTATTCCAGATTCTCACAACTCTGAGTTATGAAGTGTTTTCTAACTCCAGTTCTAAATGCACTTCCCCTTTATTTCCACTGGTGTCCTTGAGAATATGATTCACCATTAAATTGAAAGAATTCTGCTGGATCTGCTTTATCGATACCTTTGAGACCATGCAGACTCCTTGGCTCAAAACTTAACAAGTTTAATTCTCTGAGCCTGTCAAAGTACAGGGAGAGTCAAAAAACAGTACCGCATTTCAAGCATTTATTATACAAAAACACTGCAAGGTAAAATAAATTTGATTACGACGCAAGAAACGGTATACAAAATTGATTTTTTTTTACTGTGTTCTAAAAATGATGTCTTCAAGGTGGTGGCTATCATTAACAATAAACTCTTTGAGATGATTTCTGAACGCTCACATGACTCGTTTGGCCATTTCAAGGGAAATATTGGGGATTTTGTGAAGACAAGGTCGGTGTGTGTATACCTTTGACTTGAGAAGAAATTGCACGGAATGAAATCAGGCGAATGTGAAGGCCACCCGACATTGCCACTCAGGGAGATCAGCTTCTTTGGAAACATCTCCCGCAAAACGTGCATGGATCTCTGCTGCATATGAGCTGTTGCTCCATCCTGTTGAAAGCATGTATCCCCTACGTCTATTTCTTCCATTTGGGGCCACAATAAAGTTTCCTAGCATTTCAATATAATGTTCTGAAGTGACGGTGACCATTCCTCCCCCCTTCTCAAAAACGTTAGTACCTACAATGCCAAATTCTGCAACGGCGCACCAAACTGTAACACTCTCACTGTTCAGACGTCTCTGATGAAGTTCACGAGGGTTGGTTTTAGCCCAATTGCAAAAGTTTTGCTTATTTATGCAACTATTCAAATAGAAATGTGCCTCACCACTGCATATGACAATGAAATCTCGATGAATGGCTTGAGAAGTATTGCCGCACAACTCTCTACAGCTCTCCCAGTATCTCTCAATGAATTCATGCACTACCAACATGTTGTATGAATGGAAATTAAGGTCCTCATGCAAAATCCTCCTCAAAGACGTGTTGGAAATGCTTAAGGCAGAAGCAGGATTCTGCGCTGAACGTCTAGGAGACTGCAAAATTGACACCCTTACAGCTTGGATGTTTTCAGGCGTTCATACAGTCCAAAGACAGACTGGTGATTTTCTCTTCCATGTTGTACCCGTCTGTCTAAATTTAGCCACCCACTGAAAAATTGTTTTCCAATTTGGGACATCAACATTAGGGGGAATGCTGCAGTGCGTTTGGAAGGTGCGTTGCGTGATGATGATGGATTTGTTGTTTTTGAAGAACACTTTGACAGCGAAAGCACAATGCACACCGAACCAAGGCATGTTGCCGACTGATAACGTCAAGTAATCGCTTATCAAAGGACCCCCTCTCCAACCCACTCGGCTGTCTCTACCTCGTGCAATGACCGTCAGAAATGTGGTACTTCATTTCAGCTCATGTCCTGAAATGCACTTGGTTGCTCTTCTCTGCACAGCTTTCAGCGCTTCTATGTCTTTCTTGTAGCAGTGTGACATTACCATAGAGAACGGCAGTTCATTTTTTAAAAATATAACATGCAAAATGCCCATGAAAATCTCACTGCATGGAGAGCCGTTCCCTTCAGCCCCGGGCCCTGCTGTGACATTAGCCAACACCCATCCTTTCCTGATTCTTCATTCCTGCAGGGGAATACGCCATGGATTTTCAAGTTTCTTTTCTTTCTCTGATGCATCTTTAGGATTATGATTAACATGATTTTCCTCATAATTGTGAAACTGGGTATCAAATTACCAGAAAATGCTTGGTGGCACAACAAAATGTCTGTAGGAAATGAGTCAGGTGATTTTCTTTTTTTAGTCTTTTTATTTAAATACTTCATGCCAGGCAGATGCATACAGAATTAATGCATGTAAACGCTTCCAGACAGGAAATAAACAACTTTCTTTTTCTGTGTCAATGGCACAAATTTTGCTGGAGGCAAAACATAATTTCCTTTTTGGAGGGAAACATTGAGTTTTATTGCAATTTCAATTTCATGCAAATTGTTTAACTCATCACTTGTAATACGCATCCATGAATGTGGATACCTGAAACATAACTCCCTAGCGCTGCCAATTCAATTTCATACAAATCTTTTTGCTCATCACTAATCATGACACTTGTGGGTATTGAAGGGCCAGCTAAATTAATTTGTACATTTTAAATTTTTATTTTCAAGAAACAAAACATTACAATGGCATACTACTCAAACAAATAGATAATGATAAATGCATTTTTGAATGTAAATTTCCTTTATCCAGTACAAGTACAATTGTTATTTATAAGCTTCTTAAATTGTATTGCTTTTCCTCCTAATATAGTTTCTCCTTTCAGTAAGGCTTCTAGTTCATATGGGCTTAGTGAACAAGCATTTCAAAATAATAAAGACTGTAAGTTCCAGAGAGGATGGACAGGCATCCCAACCAGGGAGGCCATATTGGAATGACGGCATGGAGTTGAGACTTGACCCAGGACGCCTTACATTCTGCATCCCTGCACAGAGGGAAGGATAATGAATGGACTGGGTGAACATGAGTGCCAGTAGCAGTTCATTACCCGACACAGAAGGTGTCAGTGTTCCTCCAGGGTGAAGCCAGTTGAGACAGGGTGGCATGGGACTTGGAGTCCAGAAGTACTACCCTGTCTGGGTTTTTGGGTGCCACCAGATGGAGCTGCCTGGGGAGGTTTTCCCCCATTTTCTGCCTGAGATGGAAGTTCTCTGGATGTCACACATAAAGAATCCCACTTCCTCACCTCGAGGAGTCAGAGTTGGGAGTCAGTAGGTGACACTCATTACGAGGACAGAAGGAAGAAGAGAATCTGTTTATACTTGAGCATTTTGTCTGGTATTTAATTACAAAAGTGTTGGTGGCAAATAAAATGATTGTTTTGGGTAACATTGTGTCTTTGGTTGGGGCTCGGTGGCACTCCCTTGTGGTTACAAGACATAAAGACAACCAGAGTGATGCTTGCTCTTCATTTTAATTTGTTAAATGTTAGAAATTTGCCTGTGGAATGTTTTTTTTTATGTTTATCAAAACCCTTCACTTATTATGTAGTTAATTGTGTCAAGCTAGAAACTGCTTAATTGAGGGATGTGGGTTAAAATTTGTGTTTGTTTTATAAGGCAATGATTGTTGATTTTGTAAAAACATGGAATGGCAATAGCTTCTCAAAAATAATTTATACACAGTTGTAAATGTGCCCCCTATGACTCTTTAAGAGGATAATAAGTATGTTGCCAATTATGGGTTTATCAAAAGACAATTATACAATTGTTCAGCCAAATAAATATAACACATTCTCATTATGAGTTTGGCATTGCCTTTTAATTAAGCTATTTTATGAAATTCAAAAAATTGTTTAATTTTTGTTCAGCTGGAGTAATGATTTGGATCACAAAAGGCTCATAGCTGGCTTCCAAAGAATTTGTTGCAAGGTTCACTGAAATGATGGCCTGTAATTATAGATTAAACCAGTTTGTTATTCCGAGTAAGGTGCTTGCCTCCCATTATTTTAATTATGATTATTAATGACATTTATATAGTGCTTTTTTTTGCTATGCAAACAGCTTTACATAGACAGAGGGAAACCTCTTTAACCACCACTAACGTGTACCATCCACCTGGATGATGCAGTGGCAGCCATTATTGCACCAGTATACTCACCACACATTAGCTATTAGGTGGTGAAGTGGTGAGAAAGATAACCAATTAGAGAAAGGGGACCAGAATGGGCAAAGCTGTGATGGGCAATTTAGCCAGGACATCAAGATAAACCCTACTCTTTTTGAAAGATGCCCAGGGACCTTCAATGACGACAGAGAATGGTGCCATAATTACAGCAGGGTGTCTCCATCACTACACTGAAGCATTGGGATCCATGTTCAGACCACAGGGTAAGCGCCCACTGCCAGCCTCACCATTACCTCTTCCAGCAGCAACTCAAGCTTTTTGTAGCTGGTCTCCCATCCAAGTACTGGCTGGGCCTGAAAACGCATAGCTTTAGGTGGATGACCTCTTCTGAAGCACAGGTGGTACGGCTGCTGTCACCCTTGTCATCTCCTAAAGTAAGGGTGCACACAATTATTTGCAGTCAAAAACGTATTTGTTTACACTTTATAATGATTTCAAAATGAACACCTGGCTATGTCTCTCTCTTGATATATTACAAAATAAAAATCTGATTTGGGTGAAATTTGAAATTTATATTTCTATAATTTACTGTTCTCTTGTAATAAATGTTTTTGCTCCTTCCAGTTACTCTTTGTGCAATTCATGCACTTTACTATGCTAGTCCTATAAACGTGTTATCTCCTTGTTGTCCCTCATTGTCCCATTCCTTTAAATTGCTATCCTGTTCCTATTAAGTTATTATCTTTTTGCAGTCACTTGTTGTCCCACTAATGTAGTTTACCATCCTACTCCCTTAAATATTATTATCTCCTTCCTATTGCTCACTGTCCTATTCCTGTTATTTACTATACTCTTCCTATAAATTCATTACCTCTCTATGTCATTCCTATTATTTTGTCCTCTTTCCCATAAAGGTATTATTATTTGTTGTACCATTCTGGTAATGAACTATCCATCCATCCGTTATCCAACGCGCTATATCCCAACTACAGGGTCACGGGGGTCTGCCGGAGCCAATCCCAGCCAACACAGGGCGCAAGGCAGGAAACAAACCCTGGGCAGGGTGCCAGCCCACCGCAGGTAATGAGCTAATCTACTTAAATATTCTATATCCTTCCTATTACTCTCTATCAGATGCTTGTAGCTTACTAACCCATTCACATAAATATAATATGCCTTTCCAATTATTCACTACCCAGATTTCTTAAAGTAAGCTAAATGATCGTAAATACAATTTTTTTATTAGTCAATAATTCGTACATTAAGAAGTCAAGATTTATTGTCATGATGTAAATACTTTTCACTTGCTTAGATTTCATTGTTTGCAGTGTGGCTGTTCAAATCGTGCATTCGGTTAATTCAAATTCTGCTGCAAGAAACATTACAAGAACTAGAAAGTATAACTCCAATTCTTGAGTCCTTACACTGGCTTCCAGTTAAACTTAGAGCTGATTTCAAAATTTTAACATATAAAGCCTTAAATGGCTGAAGTTCTGCTTACTCATTGCTTGCAAACGGGAGTGTGTGTTAAGATCTCAGGATTCTGGTCTACTTAAGATTCCAGAGATTAATGAAATAACAGTGTAAGTTGGAGCTTTTACTTACACGGCTCCAAAGCTATGGAAACAACAACCCGCTTGTATTAGAGATGACACTCAAATTTTAAATCCCGGTTGAAGATTCACTATTTTAGTTTAGTATACCTGATGAGAGCTATTTGTGAGGTCCAAAATGTTCATTTTCTATATTCCTTTTCTGCATTCTATGCCATGTACTTTCAGATGCCCATTCCTTGGTTCTCAGCACTCATGAACCTGTTGGGTTTTGTCAGAGTGAGTCAATGGGTATGCCAGACTACGCAACTGGGCTTCATGAGAACATGCTGCAATCCCTGGAAATGCTGTCATTTGTGACATGGCCTTAAAGACATGATGTTCATGCTTGAAACAGCAAAAAATAAAAACAACTTACCTTCTGTTGCAATGTATGAAAGATGGCTTAGTGACATGTTACACGGCTAAACATCAACTCAGCATTACACTGAAAACAAACTCATAACTGCATAGTCTAAAGATTAAAAAGATTCAACATTTTAATGACTGATTTACTCATACTTCATGTTTACCCGCACACCAAACTCCCCTGCTTCTTATTTCTGTCTCATCTTTGTTCATTTCCAGGCTGAAATATGCTGGCTAACAGGTAATACAAATTAATACATTTTATGCAAGAGATTATAATAGAAAACAAATGTATTAAATAATGTAAATAATTAAACATTACAGAATATATAGAGCAAATTTATAAAAAAAGAAGTTAAGAAATTGAGAGGCTTGGTAGCAGAGTAGGAGTTCTACACCTGGTTTTAATCCCATGCCCTGTTGGTGCCCACATATTAATTGCCCATTGTTCTTGTGCTGGTGTTGTTGGTTTTTTTCTGGTTGATCTCATATTTCTGCCACATCCTTAAAGATGATCATGTTAGGTTAGTTGGTGACTCTAAACCGATCCCATGGCAGTGAGCCCTGTGTCTTTGCTACAATTTAGTTCCCACTATTGATGAGGGAAGTGAGTCATGTGAAAGTGGATTTGCAGCTAGACGTGTTGGTTCACGTCACAAAAACATGTGCAAAGCAAATTGTGCTTCCCATCCAGTAAAATTCATGGCATTGATGGAGGAATATAGGAATTTAGCTTCTGTCAGAAAGTGTTTTCATGCATTAAATCTGTATCAGAACATTTCTTTGTCTGGATAAACTTAAAATGGATGTCTGCTCCATTCTGTTTGCCCAAATGGTAAAAAGCAGCAGTCAAAAGCTGCAGTTATTTTTTAAGCACCTGCTTGGAAGATGCAGTCTTTAACTGCATTATGAGGTGAAAAAGCATTAAACATTCCACCAAAGAGAGCTCTTAGAATTTAGACAAAAGTCTTTTGCTATGACAAGCCTCTCCACAAGTGTGGCACAGAGGAACAAGAGTGTTCCTGGAAGCACATTTTGGGTTCTGGCTCCAAATGACTTCTCATCCTGCTTCTGGAGTTTGGAGTTGTATATTGCAAGTGTCAGACTGGAAAAGTGGCATCCCAACTGGAGTCGGGGATGATTTCCAATCTGGCTAGGAGCTGTAATGGATGAAGTACAGGAATAAAGGTGCAACCCAGGCAGGATGGATGCCAGCTTAAAACCAAATCAAGCAATGAATTAAGACTTCATCATCCAGCATGCAACAGTGTACCCCTGGCCTAAGCACAGTTTGGACACCATCAAGGTTGCCTGGAATTACCTAGGGTCCTTGGGTGCCATAGGGGGGCACTATGAAGGTAAGACCTGATAGTACACAGGACAGGCAATGCAGAGGCACTGGAAGAACTCCAGAGTCCAAGACAAAAGCTGAAAAATTAGATCATCGTTGCCTTGATGTTCAATATGATTTGATCAAATCTCAAAATCTCCCACACGATTGTCGAAAAAATGTCAGAAATAAGCATCTCGTTCAATTCAGCACAAGGGCAGCCTGGTTAATAAGACTTTAGGCATACAATACCTGAAGGTATCAATGATAACTTCACTCTACTCCTGTGCTGTTCACAGATTCCAGGAATTTCTGTGTCTCCTCTCATACATACTATAAATATCATCGAATTACCTCACTTCCATTATTATCTCTGTAGTCCCTGCCCTGCTATATAAACTGCTGTTTTTCTGAAAGTCGTTATTGTTTTTAGGACATCTTTTAGAAGAGGACAGAGCTGCAACTTTGAAGCATTGTTTTCGCAGCCATCCACTTACTTGGAGCAGCAACAATGATGACAGTCGTCATATTTCATTTCTTTACCATGATTTTCAGTTCAAGACATTGAAGAGAGTGTCCTGATTGAGTCTCAACTATTTTCCTTTTGTCCTTTGTCTTTTTACTATATATATATATATATATATATATATATATATATATATATATATATATATATATAAGAAAGGCGCTATATTGCGCCCGATCCGGCACAGACTTGACATAGGAGGCACGTATAAAACAAAAAGACTTATATTTCTTCAGCTGGAGGGCACGTCTTCACTGTAATCCCTCCAGCCACAACACAGTCCCAAGCACTTATCACTGAGTCACCACACTCTTCTCTTTCACCACCACTCCTCCACAGCTTTGACCTCCTTCCAACCGACTCTGGCCACTGAGTGGTGGTTTTTGGCTCCCTTTAATCAGGCACCCGGAAGTGCTCCAGGTGGTTGATTGCTGGCCTCCAGCTGCACTTCCAGGTACGGCGAAACCAGTGCCCAAAAGGGGCCAGTCGTTCCTGGTGCAGCAACCCCTGGCGGCGCCTGCAGAACCCCACAAAGCTGCACAGAACTCCAATCCCCATGAAGCTCTGGGGGAGTCCGAAGCACTGCTGCAACCCAGGGATGCGGCCATCTAGCGTCTAGGGGGAGATACCGGGCTTCTCACCCTTGTCTGCCTAGCAGATGTGGTGAAGGGGCGTTCCAGCCAGGCATGAGCCCCGGCCATCTGCCACTATATATATATATATATATATATATATATATATATATATATATATATATATATATATATATATATATATATATAAAATACCACTTAGCGGAGAAGTAGTGTGTTAAAGAAGCAATGAAAAGAAAAGGAAACATTTTGAAAATAACGTAACATGATTGTCAATGTAATTGTTTTGTCACTGTTGTGAGTGATGAGTGTTGTTGTCATATATATATATATATATATATATATATATATATATTTACACACACACACATAAACATATATATATACATATCTATACATATACACATATATATACACACACACACATATATAAACATATATATACATATACATACATATCTACATATATACACACACAGCTATTTCAGATCAGTGCAATACGCTGCTTGTTAAAACGGATAACTCCGCTCTTACGTGCAAGTCTGCGTGGATATTATGAACTATCGTATTTGTTCAAGTTCTATTTAAATTTTAAATAGAAGGAATTTTTATTTAGTCGACAGAAATATCTTTGGTAGGAATTGTAAAACAGACAGGAATATTATTCCTGAATAAATCAACTCAAACCTTAAACAACTTATAATATTTTGCTCTCCATAAAATATATCCTGTCTAAATTATACAAGTTAGAAATAAAGTAAACGTTAAAAGAACAAACATTCAAATTTCTTTACTCTTATGTAATTTTATATAAAAATAAACTTAGATTTTAAATATCCCAAAAGATTTTGCTCTCCATAAAAATATATCCTGTCAAAATTATACAAATTCAAATATGAACATGCTGCATAACAAAACCTGGAAATATAAATAAAATGTGTTCCTTTCAGCAATAACAAATCAAATCATTCAGTTGTCTTTGCTCATATGTCATTTTAGAGCTGGACGCCTGGCATCTTTTTGGCCACAAGTTCGTTTCTGTTTGGTGTGAGGTTCTGTGTTGTGGAGATTCTCAGGATGGATTGCAGGTGCTCATCAGTGAGGCGACTCCTGTGTGCTGTTTTGTTAGTCTTTATCACTGAGAAGAGCTTCTCACACAGATATGTGCTACCAAACATGCACAAGGTTCGAGCCGCATGTAGACGGACTTTTTTTGTTCTTCAAAGTCACCAAAGCGCCGTGCAAACTCAGTGCGCTCAGTTTATCAGCAAAGTGCGTATTTGGGAACACCGTAGTGACGACTTGGTTTAACATTACTTGGCAACAGGAAAAGTGGGGCAAATTGCACTGGTGCATTTGTGTCTCCCATAAAAGCAGCTTCACTTGAAATCACTTTGTGATTGTGCACGGTAAAACGTCCGCTGAAGTGTCAGATTCTTATTTAATTCTTCTGCTTTCTGTATCTTCTGCATTGCATTCAGGTTACCCTGATGTTTTGTCTCATAGTGCCGTCTTAGATTAAATTCTGTAATTACAGCCACATTAGCTCCACAAATGAGACACACGGGTTCAGTAAACATATACTCAGCCTCCCATCGGCTTTTAAAGGCTCTATTTTCAGAATCAACTTTTCTCTTCAGCATCGTGTGAGCTAGCTTCGCAATAACTTGCAGCATCATAAGCTAGACTTGATTAACGCGGTAAGTGTTGGCAAGGCAGCTGAAGCGCTGCATTATGGGATCTGTAGTTTATTGTGTTACCAGCGCTTCATATACCGGGCCATTAATAACAATAATACAGTATATAAAATGATCTCGGGCGGATATAATTACACGCCGGGCGGATGTGGCCCGCGCCCTTGAGTTTGACACATATGGACTAAATAGAACTTGAAAAGATATATTTTTTCAAATGTGATCACGCAATTCAGATAGAGTTGACGCGGACTACAGCCTGCATGCCTCAATAAGTCATCCTCCCCTCGCTCTTACTTTTTACCGTTCATCTAATGAATACACTGAGTATGGCTTTACCAAAACAATCATTGATGGCGAATAAAGTATCCATTATTCGAGTATGTAGATCGGGATATATATATACCCGCGTATATATATATATACCGAGAGAAGTAGTGTGTTAAAAAGCTAGAAAAGAAAAGGGAACATTTTAAAAATAACGTAACATGACTGTCAATATACAGTATTTGTTTTGTGAGTGTTACTGAGTGTTGCTGTCATCAAGGATTTGATTATCATTATTTCTTTCAATCAGGTTCGTATTTGTAGGATGTGTTGTGTTCAAGTTACATTCCGTGTTTGTCAATCGTTGTAAAGATGACAGGTTTCATTCATCGATTCGTTTCTTACTGCATCAATAAACAGCTCGTCTTCTTCTTTATCTGAGACCTGACACACTGCATGCACGGGTTTTTTACACTGTCTTCCTTTAGCGGGACATTGACTTTTTCCACGTGTGCTTTGTTTCCGCAGTAGCTGGATTTATGAATATGCTTGTATGTATCAGGCGCTTCATATTTTTGCTGCCTTTTCAATTGTGTAATTCGGTTTTTGTTCAGCACTCTTTGGAACTGTTGCTTTTATCTGTGCACTGCGTCAGTTCACGTGAGCCGCTCGGTGTACATGCATCGAAGTTTCCCAGCTGTGCTGGTGCCATCTCGTGCTATGTCCATGGCTGTATTTAATGTTACCTTAGTCCTGGCACTTAAAACTTTCTCTCGCAGTTTCGCTGAGTTTGTGTCAAACACCACCCTGACCATCTCATCTTCCTCTGCATAAGCACAGTCCTTCACCCGTGAATATTTAGTGGAGTTTGCTATTGGATTGCCGCTGACGGACGGCCTTATATGGGCAGGCACTAAATTACAAACGCCAGCGGCAACCTGTCTATGAACTTAATTTAAAGTGTAGATTTACATCGTGCTTTGTTTCCGAAGTAGCAGAACTCATGAATATGGTTGTATATGTCACTCGCTCGCTTCTTATTGTTTCGCTGCCTTCTCAATTATATAATGCATGTTTTCTTCAGCGCTTTTTGGAGGTCTTCCTGGTTTTCTATGTACTGCGTGATTACGTGAAGGCGTGATGATGTCACACGAAACTCCGCCCCCACGGCGTTCAAGCTCATCTCCATTACAGTAAATGGAGAAAAACAGCTTCCAGTATCTCGCGAATAAAGTATTCTTCAGGGCTCTTCCTTCTTTTCTAGGTACTGCGGTCACAGTCAGTTCACGTGATTACGTGGGAGGCGTGATGATGTCACACGCAGCTCCGCCCCCAACGGCCATCGGGCTAACGTCCATTACAGTATATGGAGAAAAATAGGTTCCAGTTATGACCATTACGCGTAGAATTTCGATATAAAACCTGCCCAACTTTAGTAAGGAAGCTGTAAGGAATGAACCTGCCAAATTTCAGCCTTCCACCCACACGGGAAGTTAGAGAATTAGTGATGAGTCAGTGAGTGAGTGAGTGAGTGAGTGAGTGAGTGAGTGAGTGAGTGAGGGCTTTGCCTTTTATTAGTATATATATATATATATATATATATATATATATATATATATATATATATATATATATATATATGTATGTTGTGAATCCGGCCCCGACATAGACAGGTGGACATGTTGTTAAAACACCACCACACGTTTATTTACACTATATACAATAATTGGTCACAAAGACCCCAGTCCATTGGTCACTCAGACCCCAGTCACGTGCACAATTACCCCAATCACAGTCCTGGCCACAATGCCTTTCTCTTCGGGCCACCTCCACAGCTCTCCTGAGCTTTGTTCTTCTGCCTCCCGACTCCAGTCTTGAATGAATGGAGACAGCCCCTTTTAAACAGTCCCCAGATGAGCTCCAGGTGTTCCCAGCATGCCTCCTCTGGCCACGCCCCAGCGTGGCGGAAGTGCCGGCTGTCCTCCTGGCAGCTCTTCGGGCGCCGTCCTAACTCTTCCCCCCAGCACTTCCTGGTGTGGCGGAAGTGCTGAGGTAACAGGTCCCCAAGGCGTTGGGGCGCCTCCTGGCGGTGACCACGGGCCCCTACAGGGTAGGGCTTCCATGCCCTGTACCCGTAGCCCCCAGAGCAACCAGGAAGGTGACCCCCACGTGATCCAGGGTGGATGCAGACCCACATCCGGTCCTTCATGTCGTCCCGGCCGGGTCATGGCCCCTGGCATCCCTGACAATGTATACATTTATAGTGTGGAGGATGGCCAGGATGCCCCTGTGATGGAAGCTTTTCCAGGTCACTGCCTCCCCCAAAACATTAGATGGTAGTGACCTTGATTCCCACAGGGCATCCTGGAGCTTGGAGTTAGGTTGCACAGCCCTGTTGGGTGCTGTGGGTGCCGCCAGGTGGAGCTGAAAAGGAACAGAAGGACTCGTGCCATATTTATCGATCAATCAATCAATCAACATTTATTTATATAGCACATATTCATACAAAAAAATGTAGCTCAAAGTGGTTCATGTTTATAGCCCAGAAGTACTACCAGGTCATGAGGATGGAGTCCCAAAGTACTTCCAGGCTGAAGAAAAATCAAATCCTCCAATTAAAGGACCGGTGGAGACCCAGCAAGCGAGCCAGAGTCGGGAGGCAGAGAACAGAACTTGTAAGAGAGGAGTGGAGGCGGCAAAACAGAAGGGAGAATAAAAGCAAAAAGAAGAAAAGGACTGTGTATGGTGGTGATTGGTACACTGTGTGTGCTGTAAAAAGGAAAAGAAAATAAATGTGTCTTCTTTTGTACAATTCGCATCCATGTCTGTCTGCGTACGGGGTTCAAGTTCACAGTCCTTTTCTTCTTTTTTCTTTTCTTCTCCCTTCTGTTCTGCCGCCTCCACTCCTCTCTTGCAAACTTTGTCTTACTCCTCCCGACTCTGGCTCGACTAATGGAGTGAGGCGGCCCCTTTTATAGTTCACCTGGAAGTGCTTCAGATGCTTCCCAATTAACCTCCAACAGCACTTCCGTGTGTGGCAGAAGTGCTACCCATGAATCCAGCTCCTCTTCAGGCAGCACTTCCACGTGTAGTGAAATGCTGCAGATCTTGCTTCCAGAGCTGTCCAGGCATCCACTGGCGGAGGCCATGGACCTCAACAGGTTTGAGCTTCAGAGCTGTTCTCTCATGTCTCGGGGTATAAATTTCCCTCCTCTGGTTCTCTGCCCCTCCAGGTCTCCCGGTAGGGCACAATCCCTGGCCATCCATCGCAATAGTCACACATGCATGTCAAAGGATCACCTTCCACGTTTAGCAGAAGTAAGCAATATAACCTTGTGACAAGATGTAGCACTGTCACTAACATTGCTGTGTCTTTTTTCACCCACAGTGACAAGAAGAGCAACAGTGAGACCAAATGACTCTGCCCTCTCTGGCCAGAGTCATATAAAAGAGCGGACGCCCCAGGAAATGACGTCTCATTTTGGACACAAACTGCCCCTGATGAAGATCCTGTTTTCTTGAGCTGCTTACCTTTAAAAAAAAGTTACAAAGACTGCTTTTTCTTTATGTTTAACTACTATTAGCATTAAGAAGTGTTCTTTTTGTTTAATGTTATTTGTCTTAGTATTAAAAGGGGTGACCCTGTTGGCATCTCAACACTTCCTTGACATCCACAAGTGTCCTTCCACCCAACTATGAGTGATATAGTGCCTATAACCTATCTATCTATCTATCTATCTATCTATCTATCTATCTATCTATCTATCTATCTATCTATCTATCTATCTATCTATCTATCTATCTATCTATCTATCTATCATGAAATAAACATATTCATGAGAATTTCACTTTCACGGTTGGGTTAATAAATAAGAACCGCTTTCTGGAATAAAGTGTTTTTTGTGCTGTATTTGTAACCTTCCATTAAACCGTGTCTGCTTTCAGTGACTACACTGAGTGTTACCCAGATGAGATGCTAATTTTTATACTTGCATGAAATAATCACTAACCTGCTAATAAAATAATCCACCCATCTATCCATTTTCCATCCCGCTTCTCCATTTGAGGGTCACAGGGAGCCAATGTCTATTCTGGCGATTAGCAGTAATAAATTAATAACAAAATGAATTTACTTCACGTAGCTTGCCTTCCAACTTGGCTCTATTTAGAAATCTTCTCAACGACAAGAACAACAAAGACCGCTTGTTTGCTAAGGAAAGGTACACTGCAGCTTAACATTCTGAAGCATTTTAATTTCAAGCTGTAATGTCATGTTGATTCAGTAATTAAACAAGAACATGCTGATGATAGCATAATGTCTATATGACCTTAGATTCTTGCTACATAACATTAATTAGCAGCCTCTGCCGCATTGCTTACAGGAGCAGGAGAGAATTCTTTCAATTAAGCCATGTGCTTGTTTTATTAATTTATTTTTTAGAATTTTTTTTTGTAGACTTGTATACTACCTACACAAAAACCCACTGGTGCTGAACAGATCTGTTGTGCTCAATTATTGCCTTTTGTTCCCAAAGAGCTGTTTCCTTCATTAGTCTTATCCCATTTCAACCTCTGGGCCACTTTGTCCTGATGAGGGTTGCAGTGGGAACATGCTGAGCGGGGCAGATTGCTCTTCTCTATCCCCTCCAACAGCCTCCCGCTAATACAGGGAAATTCCCAAGTGTGCCCAGGTTGGCATAAAATGTAATCTGGCATTTATTGGGACTCGCGAGATGTCCCCAGATAGCCTCACTACATTCCTCTAAACCCAGGACATCCATACTACTAGTGTATAGTCCTCAATCATGGGAATCAATCAGTGCAACTCAGTGAAGAACAGTTTTGTACCTTGTGTATGATCTCAGCTTTTTCTTTGCATTGTAATGCAAGTGACTGATAGATCAAGTCCTTTTATGGAAGACTTCACCTGCCTCATCACCGCTGTTCACTACACAGAGACATTTTGTGTCAAACACCCAATCCTCTCTAATTCTCATTAGTGATGAGCAAACCCTGCAGACTTCACTTCACCGTGAGTTTGGTAGCTTCACCGAACTCCGCAAAATGCTTTGAATTCAATGGGGAAAGAGGAACTGAAATAGTTGACAACTGTGAGTGAAATATAATGGTGCAATGGTGTTTTAATGGTCCCTGGGAGCTGGGAAAGTGTCTGTCAACATTGCTGGACTGACGCTTGTGGGCAAAAATGTAATCTGAATGAGCTATTAGCTGTGCTACCCAGTTTGCCACTGCACTCCAAACAACAAGATATGCAGAGGGAACTATAAGCAACAAACAAAATACAACAAACGGCCACAAACTATCAACAAATTATATATATATAATAATTATATATATATATATATATATATATATATTGTGGCGGACAGCTGGGTCCCATGCCCAGCAGGTACACCCTGCTGCATGTGTTCTGGGGGAGCAACCGTGGGCAGCTCAATACCTCCCCCGGGAAGCTTGGTGGCAACCCCCCTGGCAGACGGTGATCCCTCAACCTGTCGCATGGTTCCACAGCCTGGCTGGTGGTTTGGATGGCCACTAGGGGGAGCTGCATGGAGTCAGCAGCTCGGCTGAACGAATCTTCAGCCCCACCGTGGAAGTGCAATTAGGACCAGGTGGTCAAGCTCCTGGAATTCTTCCGGGTGGGCTATAAAAAGGGCCAGCCACCACCACTCGGGGGCCAGAGTCGGGAGGAGGAGGACTACGCTTGAGGGGGAGTAGTGGTAAAAGGAGAAAACTGTTGGTGTGTTGGAATAGTGCTTTTTTGCCTGTGGGTCACGGGGGAGACGTGTGCTCACGGGTGAAGAGAATAAAAGACTTGTGTTGTTTCATATGGCCTAGGTGCCTATATAGCGCCTTTGTTACTATATATATATATATATATATATATATATATATATATATATAGTGACAGATAGGGGCATTGTCGTCCCCTTGAACCCTCGACCAGACGCCGGACACCAGATAAAAGTCCAAATTGATAATTTATTAATACAATAATGTACACAAAGCACCTCCACCTCCACTATTCTCAACAATACAATAATAATAATCCAATAAACACAATAATTAATCCTCCACACCTCCCAGCAGCTCAGTCACCCTTCCTCCCAACTCAGCCCACTGCTGGGATCTCCCACAGTCCTTTTAAAGTCTTTGACCCAGAAGTATTTCTGTTCCTTAGTCCATGTGACTTTATAACACTTCCAGGTCGGGTGAAAAGTCCTTTTCCTCAGCCCGGAAATACGTCATTCTTTCCATTCCCTCGACTTGGAAGTCCCTGGTCCTCCCTGCAGCTTCTCCTGGCAGTCCCCACGTTATCCAGCAGGGCTGTGAAGAAAGACTCCAATGTCCATGATGCCCTGCTGGAATTCGGGCCCCTCCATGTTGCAGGGATGGCTCCATCTGGCGGCTTGGTGGTATTGGCCGCGACAAGCTGCCAGCCATATTCCACTATATATATGTATATATATATATATATATATATATACAATGGAACCTTGGTTTGCGAGTAACTTGGTTTGCAAGTGTTTTGCAAGATGAGCTAAAATTTTTAATAAATATATTTATTAACGAGTGACATCTTGCAATACGAGTAGTATGTATACGCTTTGTCTGCTGAGCATCATGTGATCACAACTGAGTTGATGGTTCTCTCTCTCTCTCTCTCTCTCTCTTCGGGATTGTGGGCAATCGTCTCCTATTCTCTGTCTGAGTCAGCATGCCTCACTCATATAGTCAACATCCGTACGAGTGTATACTATTTACTACTGCATTGTGACTGTGCATGTGTGTGTGTGCTGTGACGTGCAAGTCTCCGTCTTGCACCACCAGCTTTATTCAGCTTGAAACAGCAACAGCGCAGTTATTTATTGTAGTGGGATCTGCTACTCTCCTATATACAGACACAGCAGTCGGGCAGGGTCATGGCCAAGCAGTACTGTGCCCTGTGCATTTAAAATGTTCCTTGTTCCTTGTATCACCCATCGATGGCAGGTGCTTATAGCATGTCCGCTGTCTTTTTGGATTCGCTTTTACAGTGAACTGCTACAGCGCTGGGAGACTGTGATTGCTTTGGGATGCTCTTCCGCATGTCGTCCCATTGGGTGGAATCCCACAAGATTTTAGAAACTCACTCACACCTGTCATAATTCTTTTCAAAGGTAAAGTGCAGGTTAATTTGTTTTACGTACTTTTATTTTATATTTTGTATTAATCATTTTTATATGAATACAGTCATGTGAAAACATTAGGACACCCTTTGAAAGCATGTGGTTTTTTGTAACATTTTTAATAAATGGTTATTTCATCTCCGTTTCAACAATACAGAGAGATTAAAGTAATCCAACTAAACAAAGAAAACTGAAGAAAAGTCTTTTCAAGATCTTCTGTAAATGTCATTCTACAAAAATGCCTATTCTAACTGAGGAAAAAGATAGGACACCCTCACATGTATTCCCTCTTAAATTGGCTCAGATCTCACACAGGTATATCACACCAGGTGCACATAATTAGTAGATCGTTACTCTGCATGTTGAATGAGGCTTGCCCTATTTAAACCTCAGACATTTAGTTTGGTGTGCTCCTGACTGTTGAAGTGAGAGTGAGCACCATGGTGAGAACAAAAGAGCTGTCAGAGGACTTCAGAAAAAAGATTGTAGCAGCCTATGAGTCTGGGAAGGGATTTAAAAAGATCTCAAAGATTTTGAAATCAGCCATTCCACTGTCCGGAAGATAGTCTACAAGTGGAGGGCTTTCAAAACAACTGCCAACATGCCCAGGACTGGTCGCCCCAGCAAGTTCACCCCAAGAGCAGACCGCAAGATGCTAAAAGAGGTCTCCAAAAACCCTAAAGTGTCATCTCGAGAACTACAGCAGGCTCTGGCTACTGTTGATGTAGAAGTACATGCCTCTACAATCAGAAAGAGACTGTACAAGTTTAACTTGCATGGGAGGTGTGCAAGGAGGAAACCTTTGCTTTCCAAGAGAAACATCGAGGCCAGACTGACATTTGCCAGAGATAAAGTTGACAAAGACCAGGACTTCTGGAATAATGTTCTTTGGACAGATGAGTCCAAAATTGAATTATTTGGACACAACAGCAGAGGACATGTTTGGTGTAAACCAAACACAGCATTCAAGAAAAGAACCTCATACCAACTGTGAAGCATGGAGGTGGAAGTGTCATGGTTTGGGGCTGCTTTGCTGCAGCAGGACCTGGTCAGCTCACCATCATAGAATCCACGATGAATTCTACTGTGTATCAGAAGGTGCTTGAAGAACATGTGAGACCATCAGTTAGAAAATTAAAGCTGAAGCGGAACTGGACCATGCAACATGACAATGACCCAAAACATACTAGTAAATCAACCAAAGATTGGCTGAAAAGAAGAAATGGAGAGTCCTGGAATGGCCAAGTCAAAGTCCAGATTTGAATCCCATTGAGATGCTGTGGGGTGACTTGAAAAGGGCTGTACGTGCAAGAAACCCCTCAAACATCTCACAGCTGAAAAAGTTCTGCATTGAGGAGTGGGGTAAAATTTCCTCAGACCGATGTCGAAGACTGGTAGATGGCTACAAGAACCGTCTCACTGCAGTTATTTCAGCCAAAGGAGGTAACACTCGCTATTAGGGGCAAGGGTGTCCTATCTTTTTCCTCAGTTAGAATAGGCATTTTTGTAGAATGACATTTACAGAAGATCTTGAAAAGACTTTTCCTCAGTTTTCTTTGTTTAGTTGGATTACTTTAATCTCTGTATTGTTGAAACGGAGATGAAATAACCATTTATTAAAAATGTTACAAAAAACCACATGCTTTCAAAGGGTGTCCTAATGTTTTCACATGACTGTAGTTTTGGGTTGTGGAACGAATCATCTGAGTTTCTATTATTTCTTAAGGGGAAATTCACTTTGATATTCCGGAACGGATTATGCTTGCAAACCGAGGTTCCACTTTGTATATGCCGGAGAGGACCAGAGGAGGGCTTGTGCCTCCTCCAGACCATGAGGGGGCAACCTCCCTGGTTGCGTTGGGGATCACGGGTGCAGAGCTCTAAAGTTCAACACTGTAGGGGCCTTTGGTCACCGCCAGGGGGCGTCCCGGGGCCTGGAGAGCCCTGGACCTCAGCACTTCCGCCACACCCGGAAGTGCTGGGGGGAAGAAGACCAGGGACACCCAAAGTGCTTCCGGGTACGGAGCCAGCTGTTCCGCTACACAGGGGAGTTTCGGCGGAGGAGTGTCGGGAAGCACCTGGAGCCCATCCGGGCATGTATAAAAGGGGCCACCTAACTTAATTCGGGGGCTGGAGTTGGGTGAGGAGTGGACAAAGTCTTGCTTGGAGAGGAATGGAGGAGGCCTGAAGAAGACAGGTACCAAAGGAAGAGGCCTTCACTTTGGGGGATTGGTGCTGAGGCACTGGGTTGTGCACTGAACTGTAAATATTAGTGGTAAAATAAATGTGTGTGTTGGGTGACAAACAATGTTCATCTGTCTGTGTCCGGGGCTCATTCCATAATACATATATATATATTAATAAAAGGCAAAGCCCTCACTCACTCACTCACTCACTCACTCACTCACTCACTCACTCACTCACTCATCACTAATTCTCCAACTTCCCGTGTAGGTAGAAGGCTGAAATTTGGCAGGCTCATTCCTTACAGCTTACTTACAAAAGTTAGGCAATTTTCATTTCGAAATTCTACGCGTAATGGTCATAACTGGAACCTATTTTTTCGTCCATATACTATAATAGACTTCTGCTCGAGTTACGTCTCCCACGTAATTTACTGCCTGCCCATATAAGGCCGTCCGTCAGCGGCAATCCAATAGAAACACTGCCGCTAAATGTTCACGGGTGAAGGACTGTGCTTATGCAGAGGAAGATGAGATGGTCAGGGTGGTGCTTGGCACAAACTCAGCGAAACTGCGAGAGAAACTTTTAAGTGCCGGGTCTTAGCTAACATTAAATACAGCCGTGGACATCACACGAGATGGCACCTGCACAGCTGGAAACCTTCGATGCATGTACAACGAGCGGCTCACGTGAAATGACGCAGTGCAGACAAAAAGCAACAGTTCCAAAGAGTGCTGAACTAAAACCGAATTACACAATTGAGAAGGCAGCAAAAAAATATGAAGCATCTGATACATACAAGCATATTCATAAGTGCAGCTACTGCGGAAACAAAGCACACGTCCCACTAAAGGAAGACAGTGTAAAAAAAAAAAATGTGCATGCAGTGTGTCACATCTCAGATAAAGAGGAAGACGAGCTGTTTATTGATGCAGTAAGAAATGAATCCATGAATTAAACCTGTCATCTTTACAACGATTGACAAACACGGAATGTAACTTGAACACAACACATCCTACAAATACGACCCTGATTGAAAGAAATAATGATAATCAAATCCTTGATGACAGCAACACTCATAACACAAAACAATTACTGTATATTAACAATCATGTTACGCTAT
The DNA here is from genome assembly GCF_016835505.1 of Polypterus senegalus. Lineage (NCBI taxonomy): Eukaryota > Metazoa > Chordata > Cladistia > Polypteriformes > Polypteridae > Polypterus > Polypterus senegalus. Next base: position 33,180,774 of record NC_053159.1, read on the forward strand.
TTTTAAAATGTTCCCTTTTCTTTTTCATAACTTCTTTAACACACTACTTCTCCACTGCAAAGCTCGGGTATATATATATATGTATGTATGTATGTACATACTCTCAAATAGACAAACCACACGTCGTGGCGCAATGGTAGAGGCTGAGAGGGGGTGCCCTGAGTATGTACACGCGCTTCCTGATTCATTTTACTCTCGCATCCCCTTGGTTTGAGACGTATGAAAAAATATGCGGTTAATGCAGAAAGACAGATCACCAATTGAAGCTTTATGAATAATGGATACAAAGCGCGTTCCTAAGACTGATCAGAGGCAAATTTCATTTCAAAAGACTACCCGACAGAAGCCTTGATAAAAGCGTGGTTTTGTGCAAACTGTCTAAATACGAACCTAATTGAAAGAAATTATAATCAAATCCTTGATGACAGCAACACTCATAACGGTCACAAAACTATTACATTCACAATCATGTTACGTTATTTTTAAAATGTTTCCTTTTCTTAGCACAAGCACAGCTGAGAAGCTTCGATGCATGTACTCCATAACGCGTTAAAAAATAACACATTTAATCACACTTTCAATTCCAAGCAAAGGGGAACTTTTGTCAATGCATGATTTTCTGGTACATCGATTACACTGATGCACACATCAGAGCTACAAAAATGTTAGAGTCGGAATAAAGCGCGTTCCTACGACTGATCGGAGGAAAATTTAATTTCAAAAGACTACCCGACGGAAGCCTTGATAAAAGCATGGTTTTGTGCACACTGAAAAGCAAGCAAAATTAGATGCATTACATAAAGCAGACTTTATGGCTCTTACTGGGGATCATTGGACTTCCGTGACCGTTAGTAATTCTAATTACAGTAATTACAAAAGGTTCAATGATCACACTGTTTTAGCCTAATGTACAAAATAATTTTGGCTAAGGTTACTCAGAGTTTAAAGGTGACGCTGGTCAAATTACCTTTTATGTTTCTAACTTATTTTTTTAAGAAGAAAAACTGCACCTTATGTTGATATTTTGGTTATTATTATTTAAAGACAATACCATTCTGAATATGTACTTAAAGTACTTAAAATACCACTTTATTTTTAAGTCTGCCCAATTTTAGCCAGGGATGATATTTTTGTTTCTGTTTTGAATTGAAATGCAGTTTAAAAGCTTTTTTTTTTTCAGAAATTAAGAGCTTTAGTTTACAATATTCATGTCCATGTCTATTATTTGATTCTGTCGCCTATTAAAACCCTTTTAAATTAAAAAAAAAAAAACATTTGCGATTTGGGGCAAATTTTCATGTGTGATTACATACGATTAATCAAGATTAATTCTTACACAGCCTCTAATTAATTAGATTAATTTTTTTAATCGAGTCCCACCCCTAATATATATATGTAGATTTGTATATATATATGTGTATATACAGTATATATGTAGATATGTATGTATGTATATGTATATATGTGTGTGTGTATATATATATATATATATATATATATATATATATATATATATATATATATATATATATTTATATATGCCAGAAATACTCATGAGAATGATAACACTATTAAATTGACAATCATGTTACGTTATTATTAAAATGTTTCCTTTTCTTTTCAGAACTTCTTTAACACACTATTTCTCTGCTGTGAAGCACGGGTATTTTGCTAGTATATATATATGTATATATATATATATATATATATATATATATATATATATATATATATATATATATATATATATATATACAAACTGCATATATAGTGGAAAGATCAGCTTTGACACAGACAGACACGCAGACCAATAATGTCCCAAAACACACACTGTGTATTTTCTTTGTTGCCTTTTCCAGCACACAATGCACAAACCCACAATGTAGCTCAGTCCTTTTTTTTCCTTCTCTCTTACTTCACTGCCATCTCCACTCCTCTCTCACAAGCTCTGTCCTCTACCCCCCGACTCCGGCTCCCCGAATGGAGTGAGGCGGCTGTGCTCCAGGTGCACCATGTTGATTTTCTTGCAGCACTTCCTGGTGTATGTGGCAGAAGTGCTGCAGTCCAGTGCTCCGGGATCGTCCAGGTGCCCCCTGGCGGTAGCAACGGTCCCCAACAGGGTTGAGCTTCCAAGCTCCAAGAGGATCTACGCATTTCTTTAATTGTCCATCCCTTTTCTGATAAAAATTCTAACTCCATTATAGGATCATGAAAAGCTTAAAACTGCCCAGCATCACTGAGACGAAGTCAGAAACCAACTTGAATGGACGGCAGGATGTCAGTCTTTCGGAAGGCACACTCACCAACACTCACTCATACAAGGCAATCTTACAAGTACACAAAATTAGAATTGCATGATGAGAATATGCCAGCTCCAGAAGGATAGCCCAAACCAACTTAACATTTGATATTTCTGATATCTTAAAATGCAGTTCACCTTTTCAGATATCTAAGATTCATTTTGAGATATCTCAAAATAAGTTTTCCCTATATTTTATGATATCACAAACTGATTTCAACATCTCAAAATCAAGTCCTGTCTAATTTTCGGATGCATATTTCAAAATTCATTTGAGACATCTTGAAATAATGAGACAGAGATTTTAAGATATATTGGAATATGTCAGAAAGAACAGGAGGCTATTTTGAGATACTCTATGTGGAAATACACTTGAGATACCTATTGTATTTTGGATATATCAAGCTAATACTAAGATATCTTAAAATAACCTCCTGCCTTTTTTTTTACATATTTAAAAGTATTAAGATATACCATCCATCCTTCCATCCATTATCCAACCCGCTATATACTAACTACAGGGTCACGGGGGTCTGCTGGAGCCAATCCCAGCCAACACAGGGCGCAAGGCAGGAAACAAACCCCGGGCAGGGTGCCAGCCCACCGCAGTTAAGATATACCTTCAAATCAATTTGGGAATAAATTAAAATAGCTAAGATATCTAAAAATAGAGAGAGAGAAGTTAGGAGCATGCAAAACAGATGAGAAATTTATTTTTAAGTTATTGAAACACTTGTCAATTTGAATCTGCATTTTAGAATATGTACAGTAGATTACAGGCCATTTAGAGATTTCTGCAAATACTGCATTTCCACATACCCTAAAATAACTTGTCCTGAATATCAAGAAATACATTAAAAGTTGCTTCATGAACCAATCAAATGGTCTCAGGTGCATTTCAGGTTACCCTAAAATGACAGAAAGCTTATAAGAAGTCATTTTCAGATGTTTAAAAATGCCTACAAACCTATTTTCAGGTATCTAAAAATACATGCGAAATCTTTCGAAGATACCTCAAAATTCATTTGGAATATCTTAAAATATTTTACACAAGCTGTATCTGAAAGTGATTAGGATTTCATTTTACGATATCTGGAAATGTACAGTATTTCAGATGTCTAAAAATGCATTTAACATTTTGTGAAACAGTCATGTGGTTGATCTCTATTTCATTTTAGGATATCTCAAAAATACATCCGGAGATCTCTGGAAATGTTAGTTCTGCTTGCCATATGATACTTTTAAATGTATTTAAGAAACGTGAATTTAAGATACCTTGAAATCAATGTGTTATCATGTAACTATGATGCATTCTTAGCATGCAATGAGCCGTCTCTAAAGTTTAATTCAATTTTACATGTACAAGTGGTAAATCTCAAAAACTGGATGGGCACAACGTTCACCACTGCTGCACTTTGACATTATTCAGTTATCCAAGATCCTTGAATAGAATCACATATGTTGTCCACATTCTTTCCTGCTGATGCATTGGACAAGAGTATTTTTCTTTCATTTTTTTTTTTTAATAGTATTATTTCACTTTGTAGCCTGACTCTGTGAATGCCGTATGGCAAGTAAAGGGTCCTTGGTAGGTTAGAGCAAGTGCAGGGTTTTGTTTTAAAATTGTGCATCTCAAACCTGCAAGTGAAGGTGTATGCAAAAAAGATATATGGCCACTGAGTCCAATTAGGGTGTGGATTAATTTGTTATGCACATTCAAGCGAGTGATTTGCACAACCATCCCTCATTACCAGTTCCGTAGCTCAATGAGTGCAAGACCTATACTGCAGGGATATAAAGAGAAAAGAAAGAGAAACTGAAAATAAAACTGGGGAATGAGAGAGCAAGATCAGATGGTTGAGCCAGTGTTGAGGAGAGGAGAGGAGGTAATGTGGTCTGAATCCCCTGTGAGATAGCGAAAGGAATGGCACTCCAGAAGTGGATCACCTCTGCCAATCTGATGTGCAGGAACGATAGGGGGCTTGAGACATCAGATTAGCTGGCCCAGCACTGACTAACCTGTGGAATGACCTGAAGTGCGGAGGCAGCTTGTTGGCCAAGGTCTCCAGGACTCTATTATGACTCAAATCAGAATTCTATTATGTGATATTATCGACTCTTGCATTTTGTTCTGTACTTGTACCATTTCTATTGAACTATTGTATTGTATTCCTGAGGTGGCAATGATAGTTTGACCATCTAGATCTGTGAAGAGGATTACTTGTGTCCTATTCTCAGTATTGAATTGTAGTTACCCCATTATGTGAAAGCCATTGCACACCCCATCCTACCTGGAGAGGTGTCTATTTCTGAATTGCCTTTCCCAAGATATCTTCCATTTTTCACTACAAGGTTTTTTTGAGGAAGTTTTTCTTGTCTTCTTAGGGAGTCAAGGCTGGGAGGCTGTCAAAAAACAGGGCCTGTTAAAGCCCATTGTGGCACTCCTTGTGTGATTTTTGGGCTATACCAAAAATAAATTGTTGTTGTTGAGAGACCGGCCAAAAGAGGCAGCAGGAAGATTCCATTTGGTACAGACTGAGGTGGCTAGGATGGGAGTCAGGAGGATGACCGCATTTACCAGTGTCTCAGTCCTGCTATAAGGCCCAGACAGTGAGCATGGAAGATGACAGAGTGACAACTGAGGAACGAAAGAGAGGGACAACCATGTCTGCTTTTAACTATGCAATGGATTTATTTATTTATTTATTGTCTTTTATCTTCAAGACACTACTTTATGGATTGCTAGCTGTCCCCCATGGCTCTGCCCGCATAGTAATGATACAGGACAAACTTTAATATCAATAAACAACAGGTATCGCTAGCTAAGCAGAGGCAAGGTAAATATTGGAACGTAACCAGAGGTAGACCGATTCGAACGGAGAGTGGCGCCTGAGTGAGGAGGGCCCTGCCCGGCTCCCCACTCTTGACGTCTCGCTTCCCCCTCTCATCGGCCCGCAGCCTCTGTCTCCAATTAGTGTGAATATATCACTCCTGCAAGCGAACTATAATTCTTAGTACGATGAGAGAAGTTGCAAAATTAACTGGAATGTTCAAGCAAATTATAGAAAAAAAACCCAATCTAAATATGTGAAGTAGTTCTCTCATGAAAAGAGGATAGACATTGTAGACTATGGCCGGCCATTCATCCCGGCCAATACCCCCAGGCCACCAGAGGGTGCCCTCCCTGCGACATGGAGATGCCCCGAATTCCAGCAGGGCATCATGGACTATGGAGTTTTCCTGTACACTCCTACTGGATAACATTGGAGCCACCAGGGATCGCTGCAGGGAGGCCCAGGGACTGTTATTTGCCCTATAACCCGGAAGTGTGTCTTAGTCACAGTGACAGGGAAATGATGTACTTCTGGGATAAAGAAGAAGAGTTTTTACCTGACCCGGAAGTGCTGGATAATCACATAGACAGAGGGCTCAAAAGCACTTCCGGGTCATGGACTATAAAGGACTCTGAGAAATCCCAGACGGACGAGCTGAGTCGGGTGACAGGGTGACAATGCGTCTGGGAGAGTAGAGGATTTGTTTTGTAGTAATTATTGTAATTCTTTATGAGTATTGTGGAGTGTAGGGTGCTTTGTGCACAGTACTGTCAGAATAAAACAAACAATTGGACTTTTATCTGGCGTCTGGTCTGAGAGTTCAAGGGGACGACAGCACCCCTATCTGTCACAACATACAGACAGACAGACAGACAGATGTTGGATTTTATATACAGAATGAGTCAAAATTATATTAACACTAATGGTACTGCTATGTATATACTTTATACAATTTTTGTGGACAATTTATGTGACACATATGGTGCATGTGTTGAATGTGATGGTGAACAGGTTCAGACATTCCTGTAAATCATCGTGCACATATGAAGTATGTTTTGTGAATAAATTGTTTCCACCATTCAAATGTTAACATAATTTAGACTCACCCTGTATATAGAGATTTATTTGAGGTTTGAACCGTACTGCACTTTGGACACTGTTGATATTAATAAATAAACTTTGCACCGTACGTGTTGTTTGCGTCCTCATTTTCTCTAATCCATCTGAGTCATGACTATTGATGCTCCAGATACAGGAATGCACATTTCATTCTGGAAAGAGTCCTTCATACAGTAGGATCAGAAAATGCTCAGACCCCTTCCCTTTCTGCACACTTTATTGTGTTGTAATTTCATTTCAAATGGATAAACTTGACATTTTGCCCATCAGTCTACACTTAACAGCCCATAATGACAAAATAAAGGTTGGCAAATTTATTAACGATCAGATACTTAAATGTGTCATTTATCTAAGGATTCAGACCCTTTGCTGTGTTACTCCAGATTGTGCTCACGTTTGTCCTTGTTCTGTTGTATTTGTACCCTTTGTGAAAGTGTTTCTTTGATATTTGGACTTCAGGCTTCACACATTATAAACTTCATGTCTACATTTTGTCAATTATTACTAAAACATGAAAAACAATTCTTTTTTAATGATGTGTTTACTGTACATAGATTGTTGTAGACACGGAACACACATAAAATGCATGTGTTCCAAATAACGATACAGTATTTATAAAAGGTGTGATTTTGCTGATTTCTCACTCTATATACAACTCCAAGCAACTGACACGCAGTCAGTGCGCCGGTGGAGGATGTGATAGCGGACTGCTTGCTGCTTACTGCTTATCAACACATTTAAAGGACAAAAGACGCTGACGGAGAGGTGAGAAGCGATTTATGGTGGGACAGATCTACAAGTTTTTTCGTAGGTTCTGGTAATTCTAGTGTTAATTACCCTTGGGATGTGTCTAGAACTGGACTGGGACCTAGCTGTGGTAGACTGAATCATTTGGATTCACACAAGGCACACACCTGTGTATATAAGACCCCAATTCACACTGCATGTCCGCCAAGGGACACTCTGTAGATCTCCGTGCTCCAATTGTGGTACGGCAAAGATTTGGGTAAGAGCATAAAACCATTTCTAAAGTTTGGAGTGTTTCTAGGAGCACAATGACCTCAATAATTTTGAAACAAAGAAGTATGAAAGCACCAGGACTCTTCCTAGAGTTGGACATATGGTCAAACTGAGTAACCGGGCAAGAAGTGCCTTGGTCAGGAAGATGACAAAGAACCCAATGGTCACTCTAACAGAGCTTCAGTAGTCCTCTGTTGAGATGGAAAAGCCTGTAAACAGGATGACCAGTACTCAGCAGCACTCCATCAATCAGTCATTTACAGCAGAGTAGCTAAGGCCCACTTGAAGTTTGACAAACAGCATTTAAAGGATTGTAAGAGTGTGTGGAAAAAAAATTACTTTGGTCTGATGAGACAGATGATGAACTCTTTGGGCAGAACTCCAACCACAATGTCTGGCAAAGACCAAAAAACTCATGACCTGCCTAATAAAATATCTATGGTAAAGCATGGTAGTGGTAGCATTATGCTATGGGAGTGCTTCTCAGCAGCAGGAACAGGGAGACTGGTCAGTACTAAGAGTAGAATGATTGAAACTAAATACAGAGAGATCTTTGAGGAAACCTGCTCCAGAGTGCATGCAACCTCAGATTTGTTGGCGGTTATGTTTTAGCCAAGACAACGCTGCATTGGCTTTAGGACAAGACTTTTAATATAACTGAGTGACCCAGCCAAAGCCCAGACTTAAACCACATAGATCATCTGTGGAGAGACCTGAGGTTGGCAGTTTACAGATGCTTCTCATCCAATCTATAGGAGTTTGAGAGGACCTGCCAGGAAGAAAGGGCAAAACTGCCCAAGTCCAGGTCTGCAAAACTGGTAGAGACTAAACCAAGAAGTCTTGAAGTATTAATTCTTGACAAAGGAGTTTCTAAAAAGTACTGAATTAAGGTTCTGAATATTTATATGAATGAGAGATCTTGTTTTTTTATAGTTTTAATACATTTTCAAACCTTTCTTAAAATGTGTTTTCACTTTGTGATTATGGGTTTGGTATCGAAGAAGGGAAAAATGTCAGACAAGTAAAGATTCAGCATTGCAGGAAAGTATTAAGACTATCTCAGAGAAGCCAGTCAGGAATTTAGGAAAGGTTTTGGACAGCTCGGTGAAGGATACCTCATCTGTGCAACCAACCAGCACAGAGCTGGACAGCTGGCAGAAAGCCATCAGCTGGTCTAGATTACTAGGAAAGCTTAAGGCTTGGCTGTATCAGCATAGCATTTTCCCCATGATCCTCTAGATACTTCTTGTCTACAGAGTACCGATCTCCACAGTTGAAATCCAGGAAAGGAAAGTGAGATGTTACCTTAGGAAATGGCTGGGGCTACCAGTCTAAGAGCATCACACTCTGCATCTACATCTGCTTCTGAAGTCCTTGGAGAAAGAGTACAAGACCATGAGTGCCAGGGAAGTGTTGCAGTGCAGGAACTCAAATGATCCTAAGGTAGCTGGAATTAAAGTAAAAACAGGAAGACAATGGAGGGAAGAGGAGATGGTTCAACAGACTGAGTCAAGGCTGAGCCACAAGAGGCTGGTGGGGGTAATGACACGAGGAAATGTTGGACTAGGTTCCTTTGAGACTCCCCACATTAGAATCATCAAGGGGATTGAGGAGCAGAGGCTATTACATCAGGAGAAGACAGCAGCATTTGAAGAGGAAAGGTCATTCAGGGCAGTCACAATAAGACAACAAGGAGTGTGGAGCATATGGGAGAATGCAGTCAAGAGAGAGGTGATCAGGATTAAGATATGGAAATCAGATCCACAAGTAATATAATTCCTCATCCAGGCAGTGTATGATGTATTGCCTACCCCATCAAAACTGCACATACGGGGCAAAGCAGACTCTTCAATCTGCTCACTGTAATCCATATGAGGGACATTAGAATGCATTCTCAGCAGCTGCTCCAAAGCGCTTGGTGAGGAACTTTATAGATGGCTGTATGACAGTGGTTCTTAACCTGTGGGGTGGGCCCCCTAGGGGGGGCGCGATGTAACAAAAAAGGGGGAGCGAAGATGTGAAAAAAACATCTTTTGAAACCAAAACAAATTAACTTAAACTACATTCTGATACTAGAACAATAAATAAAGAGTTAGATAAATGTTGATAAAAGTTAAGTAGGTATAATAAAATATGCATCTACATTTCAAAAAAATGTTGGGGGTGCGATTAAAGCTGTTATGAAAACTTGAGTTGCAAATACTTAAAGGTTGAGAAACGCAGACCAAGTCCTGAAGGCTACTGACAAAAGTATTAGCACAGCTAAGCATCCCTGCTTCTCCATCAGACAATCACTTTGTGAGAGCAGGTTAGCAGTCAGAACCACAGAGGAACATCAGCAGGCAAATTGGGCTCAGCTCATAATTGACATTTTCTGGTCGACCTCAAAGAACAGTTCACCACTAACTTGCAAACAGACCTTGTCTGAAATCACAAAGCAAGTTGTGATGGTGGCGCTGACAGTCCCATGGTAAGAACATCTGGAAAAGAGCCTCTGAGGGGAAGCTCACCAAATATACAGGACTGGTGAGCTAATGCCAGCAAGGGGGGTGGAAAGCCAAGTGGTTCCTTGTGGAGGCTGGCTGCAAGGGCTTTGTAGCCCACTCTCTGATTAAGGCCTTCAGTCATTAAGTGGGTAAGGAAAGGAGAGCCATTCACAAGACCACCGAAGCAGAGGAGAGAGCCTTTCTATGGCTAAGGCTCAAGGATGGAGAGAGGGGTGATTCCAAAGTAGCTACAGTGCCAAATGGACACAAGCTGTGATCTAATCAGCCCCATCTATGTCACCTGGATGAGGGTATATGATGTTGAAAGAACTAAAACATCCAATAACTCCAGAAACATCACTGATGAGGTGTCCATTAGCATCAGCAGATGTCCTCACACACTGAGTGTAGAGTCTGCAACAAAATAAGACATGCAGAAAGTTAAGGGGTTCTTAATATTTTTTGAATCCACTGTATATGAAATTGCTTCAGTGGGCTCTGTAAGGGTTCCTAATATGTGGACAAAACAGGAATATTTAATATGCAGAAAGCTTCCTTACTGAATACTCCCAGATGACCATTAATCTGTGTTACTGAATGTAGCCTTTTGCAATCATTACAGCATTGTTTTCTTACAAATCTGTTATCTATACTTTTTTTGGAGTCTGTTATGGATATAGACAGAGTTGGGGGCAGCAGAGTTAAAGATGTTAAGATTTACATTGGGCATGACGAGGATAGAAATGAGTACATTAGAGGGTCAGCTCAGGTTGGACGGTCGGGAGACAAAATCAGAGAGGTGAGATTGCGTTGGTTTGGACATGTGCAGAGGAGAGATGATGAGCATATTGGGGAAAGGATGCTAAGAAAAGACCTGCCAGGGAAGAGGAAAAGAGTAAGGCCTAAGAGAAGGTTTATGGATGTAGTGAGAGAGGACATGCAGCTGATGGGTGTAACAGAACAAGATTCAGAATATAGAAAGATGTGGAAAAAGATGATCCGCTGTGGCAACCCCTAATGGGAGCAGCCGGAAGAAGAAGAAGAAGTTACAGATATATACAAAATGTTCTTTCTGGAACATTCATATGGATGGTTCCTTTAGTAACCAAAAACGGCTCCACTATGGCACAGTTGTCGAACTCAGGTCCTGGAGGGTCACAGTGGCTGCAGGTTTTCATTCTAATTATATTTTTCATTAGTGCCCAGTTTTTGCTGCTAATTAACTTATTTTGATTTAGTTTTAATTAACTTGACTCCAACCCCCTTTTTTCTTAATTAGCAGACAAACAATAATGAGACATGAAAAAAGCAGCCACACGACCAGCTTACCTGTGCCCATCACACAATATCTGAAAATAAAGAAAGGTGATGGTCTCGGTAAGGTTGATCTCTCAGGTCACTAACACATTTTGATGGTGTTCTTAGAAAAAACAGAAAAATCAACAGTTTTTGAAAAGTCTGCTGTGGCAGAATGAGAGCAGCAACAAGACATGAAATTAAATAAAGGGTTTAATTAAAAGCAATAATTAGCTTCTCATTAAGAGATTGGTTGGTGTGAGACTGGTTGGAGTCTGAAACCCCAGTTTATCTGGTCATCTGTTTACTTGTCATTTAATGAAGAAAAGGAATACATACGGAGGACTGCATCTTTAAAAAGAGCGCTATTAAAATGAAGGGAAAAGAAATGAATTAGTAATGAAAACTGGACAACGATTAGGAAAAGGGTTAGGTTGAAAACCTGCAGCCACTGCGGCCCTCCAGACCCGGAGTTCGACACCCCTGCGCTATGGCGTCGCTTTGTTTCAAGAGTATACCGACCAAAGAGAACATGCGCTTGCATCTTTATGCTATGCACTGCCCTTTTGTTTTGCTTCCGCGCTAATTTTCCACAGACCACTAACTGTAAAATCCAGTCGGAGCTGATCTGGTTGAAGACTTCTTGAAGACGTCCATTTCAAATGAAGCATCTATACGTGTTCTTAATCTGCCGACACGGTGAGCGTACTGACTTTTTCGTCGCCAAGTCTGGTTCATAGGTCGTTTTCTGTCGTCCTTGTAAAGATGAAGTTTCTATAAACTTCCTGGAGACCAGGTTTTGACTTTGCCGGAATTTGAATTCCAGGCTCTAATTGATCACATCAGGCAGGCGGCCTGACATGAAGGCCCTCCAATTACAGATTGCACACTGCCGTGCTCTGCGTATGCTGCTTAACTATTAAACTGAACGCAGGGAGTGATCTGATCTAGTTACTCTTATTTAAAACTTTGATTGTTTCAGACCCAGCAGTGGGTTAGTTTCTGGAGACTGACAAAATAATGTTTAAAATAAATGCTGCATATACTGGAGCTTATTACGCCACCATCGGGCGCAAGGCTGAAATTAACCTTGGACAGTGTGCCGGTCCTTCGCCAATGATTGGCCGCATGCCGGCTTTAAGTCAGCTAACCTGATGTGGGGGCCTTGGAACACCATGGGATCCAAACATAAACTCATGGACCCAGAGTTGGAATTTGGCAAGTGGTGGCTGATTGGATTGTGGATATTCGTGTGTGACTGCCTCATAGTCTCCTCGTAAAACACAGACACGTAGCCTAGATTTCAAGACAGTGTTATCCAAAAGTCAAAACGCCTTGGAGATAAGTCAAAATAAAAATAAATTGGATGGCTAGGTTACGTTAATAGGACACAAGGCAGAGACGGCAGGAACACTTCGTTCTACAACTTCAACAATTTACCCACACCGAACAGTCCGCTGGCCTCTCCCGCAGCAATATTTTTGACCCCCACAGTCCTTGGCAGCTTCTCATTTGCATGACCAATTTGCATATATTAAACATGCACAGAATCTGAATGTCCTTATTACAAAGTTGTCGAAAGAATCTCCTTCGAGAAAAGACACGCTAAAAATGTCTCTTTATTTAAAAGTGGCGCTATAAATGAGACATGAGTTAACTGGAAACGTTTGTACAACCTTCCAATGTTATTTAAAATATTTTTTTAAAGAGGGGGCAGATAACCCGTACTAAAAGTTAAAGCATTCGCGTGCATTCGCTCGAGATGCTCACTAGAAAGGTTAAGAAATTTACAACGATCTGGGCACAGAGGGCGCTAGGGCATCAAAAATGGCAGGTCACGTGACGCCACAGCGCCGTAAATAAGGGGCTCGCAAGTTGGACTACCAATAAGCAGGCAAACACGAAACCTAATAAAACGAATCAGTAAAGCGCCGACTGTCCGGGCAGAGCGGCACGACACGTCTGCTGAACGATCCCACGGTTTATTTTTTTAGGTCCTTTAAATGGACACCTTTTGATGCTGCGTTTTATTCGATTATTTATTCATTTGGATGTAGCAGTACTGAAGTAAATCAGTTTTAAGGTTTTCTCGCACGTTCTTGCCTTGTGTTTGAAGGCGACTGCGATGAAACAGTCGATCTCTCCTTTTTGGAGATTAAATAGCACGAAAATCTGTCTCGCTTGTCCCTGCACTCGTGTGCTCTACATCTGCATTTGAAAGAATCATCCCGCAGGGATATTTTCCCTCTTCTTCTTGATCAACAAAATATTATTTCCGCGCAACTTTTTTCTCCCTTTTTAATCAGGTTGAAAACTTTTTAAAAATCACATTTAAGTAACCTTTGTAGGCTATTTAGATATGATCAAAGAGAAATAAATGAGCGCCAAGGCATTACATTCTGCAGCCCTAATTCTGTTTCAGTCTCAATGGCGTATAAGTTATCCTCGTGTGCTTTCTCTGGGCACCCCGGTGTCTAAAAAACACCCCACCAATCCTGTCACACTGATTAGTAACTCTGACGTGCCAAGCGTGCCAGATAACGGTACCGCCATCCCGTCCAGGGCCAGTGGGTGCTTTACACTCATTGCTGGCGTCCCGCAGTCAGTAGCAGCGCAGTGCACACCCAGGGTTCGCGTCACGGCTCCTCTCTGCGTCGAGTTTGTATGTTCTCCTCATGTTTGGGTAGATTTTCTCCAGGTGCTCCGGTTTCCACCCACTGTCCAAAGACGTGCATGTTTGATGAATTGGTCACGCTAAAGTGCCCCTAGTATGTAGATGTGTGTGTTTGTGTGTGTGTGTGTTCGCCCTGAAATGGGCAGGCGTCCTGACTAGGGATTGTTCCTGCCTTGCGGCCCATGTTAACTTGGACTGCCTCCAGCAACCCCACTCTTAAAAATAAAGGTGTCAGAGTAGTTCTTCAGTGCAATGCCATAAGGGAGCCATTTTTGGTTCCTAAAAGACCCATTCACTTGAAGGTTCCAAAAAGAACCTTTATTTAGATCTGTAACAGGCTACATACAATAAAAAAACACCAATAGACGGCAACAGATCTGTGAAATACAAATAGGTTTTCAATTAACTTTTGCTGTATACAATAACACGGGCTATGTTCTTAATCTGTCAGCACCCTACTATACGCAACATATCAAACATTAAATATTTCAGTTTTTTCTACATATTAGGACTCTTTTCAAAGAACAAAAAAAGCAACTTCATTTGGAAATAATTATTCCAAGAGTGAATTTTTACGAGGAATCACACAACCAGCTAAAGAACCACTCAAAATTAGTCAAACAATCAGAGTAGCCGAAATTTGAAAACAGACGTGTATGACCATGTAACTCAACTTCCGTGAAGTGGATGGCACTAAGAATGCGTAAACCGCATTCGTGCGCCTCATACTCTTAAAAATAAAGGTAACCAAAGCGGTTCTTCGGAGCGATATCATTGGGGAACGAACCGGCTTGGATTTCCAAAAGAACCATCCTTTTGAAGAATCCGGAAAGAATCTTTTATTTATATAGATCTATAACAGATTACATATAGCCATGAACAGATCGTAACAGAATAGGGTTCCAAATTATTAAATGCTCTTGCAGTTTAATTTAATACACCAGTTTCCTCTGTATTAGGGACCTTTTTCGAAGCCCGAATAAAACCCCACACATTTCAAAGCAAGGAACTGTTCAGAGCATGAATGTCTCTTTTTTTTCAGGCAAACTCAAACAACAAGTCACATAAGTGTCATTTTGAACCATTATTTTTAGATTGGCAAAGTGGGACTCCATATAGTTCCCATAAATCGTCTAACTAGGGCAGGTCTTGCCCCTCGTATAGTTTTCTGCTTCTCTTCAGCTGTGATGTGCGAGAGCGGACAGACACGGTAGCTCTAGCAATTTTACGCATATATTAGATGTTCACACTTAAGGGGTTATGCTTCCAGAATTTAAATAAAAAAGAAACACAATTTAAAACACACAAACACATACATACATACATAGCTGCACAGAATGGCGTCCCGTCAGGATAGTTCCGGCTTTGGAGACCTGCACCGCCACTATAGCAGGAAAAGAAAGAACTGACAGACGGACGAACAGACAGACAGACAGACATATAGATGGATAGATAGATAGATAGAGATTTGTCGAGTAATATATTAAAAGTATTGTGGTGGTAAGCTTTATAATAGTTTTATAGTTCGCCTTATCCTCTACAACAGACCTTTTGAACACATCCTAAAACAGCTGCCTGCATGTTTGAAAGCCGTCAGAAGATAGAAATTGTCATTACAGGAGGACTCCATACGCACATTTCACCGTATTTCTTCATTTTAAACGTGGAAACAATTGGTGAGTCATCAGTCTCATTATCAGCGTAATTCTTGTCTTTATTCTGTCAAAGTAAATATATAATAGGTTATATTTCACGACACTTTCAATGTATTGATAAGCTTTGGATATAATGCTGCATTGTACTTTTCTGAATAAGTTTACATTCTCGTATCCACGAAATGCAATTCACACTCTTAAAAAAAGGCACTGATTGTGTGGCTCCTCGTTGACACCACTGTTCGACTGAGAGTCGGTTCATTTTGTGAAGGGTTCTTTGCATATGAAGTTTGTTCTTTTGGGCTTTGAAAAACTTCCTAATATGTGGACAAAACAGAAATTTGCAGTAGACTAACATGTGGAATATTGGTAGATGACAAAAACCTGAACTTATAGCCTGCCTTGCCTACAGTGTGTGGCAAGAGTTATTTTAATAGTGTTATTTCACAAGTCTGTTATCATCTGTTGATGGTTATAAATGGAGCTTGATACGGATTTAAGTAATTATTGGTTCTTTCTGAAACCTTTATGTGGATTGTTCTTCTGGGAACCAAACTTTGTTCCCTTATGGCATCCACGTCTGAAGAATCATTCTGACACACCTTTATTTTTAAGAGTGCGGGACCATTCCTGGCAGGACTGGGCGCAAGGCTGGAAACATCCTGAACTCACACGGAAATAATTCGGAAACTCAAATGATCCTCTGGAATGTGAACAAAGAGAGATGAGCCTCTTCTCGGAATCGTGACTGGAGAAGATCTTTTTACGTGTTGTAGATGGGGAATAGCAAGAAAGGGTGGTGCTGGTGGTAGTGGTGGGGTGGTTGGGAGTTAGTGTCTTTGATTTCGAAATAGCCGATGTTTTGGGTAGCGTGTCCACCCATCCGTTACATTTAAAGTCAAAACATAGGACTGCTGGAGCCTACATTTTTCATTTACTGAGCCAGCATAGACTAATTTCAGTGCACCCGGGAGCCGGTAATAGTAGCAACAGGCTCATGGCAGGAAAAACGAACCTTGAACGGTGCGCTTCAATGCAGAACAGACAGACGGACGCAAGGCGCAAGTGTGCGCACAGTGCAAAACATCTGGCTATTTTACAGCTGCCAAAATCTTACATGAGTGGTATTTTGTGATGATGGAGGAAACCCGAAGAATCTGGAGAAAAATCCACTCAAATATTGAGCCAACCTTAAGCTATCACAAAGAGCGCAATCTTACAGGCATCCGCATGCATTTTCCTGGGCCACACTAAAGCGGAGGTCCCAACTCTATTATGAAGTACACGGGGCAGCCCGATGGCGGAGTGTTCGGTGCTGCTTTGTAATCGCCCCCTAAGACAGTGGGCAATTTAATTCCAGACTATATGCATTTTTACAGATCAGCGTTGTTTGGTCAGCATTCCTTCTAAAATGCAAAAACCTGAAGCAGGTTTATTTAAAAGCCGTTATTAAATGACCGAAGGAGAATGCTTATGTGAACGTGTTTTTTGTTGCACCCGAGAAAGATCTCTTATTCCCAGGAACAAAATATGGACGGATGAAATCTAAAGTAGACCGTTTCTGAAATTAATTTAAAAGCCATTCAGACTAAGGGAGTAATTAAATGATTAAAGCAAAAAGGAAGCGACATGGCGCAAAATCAAAGCGGTAATGTGGATCAAATGTTCAAAAAACTGATAAAATAATAAGAATTAACGTACAATAACCGTGACTTACAGAACTGGTCTGAGACATTAGTGACTGAGGGAGGCATGTCTACTTGACAGGGGCCACGAATACAGAGCACAGAGAACAACGTCTGTTATGACGATGAGACGTCCAGAAAGGTTTATCTTTGAAGGAAGCGCTGCAATGGGGCGTCCTCTGGGGAGACAGCGGTATTGGAGCTGGAGAATTGTGTATACTTATAAATATTACTTATACATCAATCCTGCTGCTAAAATGCAAATCTATTGTGCAATTACTGCTTCGAGATTCGGTATAAAATTGAATGTGTCCGCAATTTATTAATGATTCATGCTACCACTACAACCATACTACTAATAATAATATTAATAATCCATCCATCCATTTCCCACTTAAACCTCAGCAGAGTCGCAGGAAAGCTGGCGCCTTACAGGCATATGGTGCAAGGTATAGGAAAATAATAATGATAATGATGAGGAGGAGGAGAATAATGATGATGATGATGATGATAAATGATAATGAGGGTGAAGCAAAATTAGCAACATTACAGAGTACTGTATATCATTTTATTGTTGGAAAGTAAAGTGTAATGAGCAGCATCCTTTGCGATAGACGCGCGCTGAGTTAAGCTTACAAAACACGTCCTTCTAACACATAGAAGACACTGAGCGCTGTTACTGATCATGTGATAAAAAACGTAAATTATAACCAAAATGAATATTTCCAAAGTGCCAGAATGTTCACAGATTTCCCAAAATCTATCTATCTATCTATCTATCTATCTATCTATCTATCTATCTATCTATCTATCGTTTATAAAGATTTTTTGCAAGGCAATATGTGAAGTGTTTATCAAAAGACATTATGAGTCTAAAATTGTTACTCTGTTTATGACATCGAAAGCGGGACTGTTTTTTATCATATCTCTGTGGGAGACAAAGAATTTCCCCGAAGTGAACATGACATTGCTGTCACTAGGGCAGAGGTGCTCCAGGAAACCTGCAGTGTCTTGTTTCTTCTCGGATGTTCAATTAGCTTAATGAGCCTGTCCAAAATGTCAACTGTTAACATTCTGACAGATTTAAAAATATACATTTTGAGAAACAGTGGCTCATCCTTCTCAAAAGATGCTACAGACAGAGTAAAATCAGCGAACTTTAATTAAGAGTTTCTGTTGAAATGAAAAGCAAAAGCAGAAAACCTTACAAAGTATGGCATGAGCGCGTACTGTTTTGTGAACCCTTACGGCCTCCACATTTATCAAGTCTTTTTTATAAGTATTTTCTATGAAAGTGCAGAACTGAGTAACATAATTCGATTATGCTGCCTTCTTGTGTCAAGTCTGCACTTGTGATATGACAGTTTGATTTTTTTTTCTATCCTGAGGTCTTTTGGGAAAGGACAGTGTACAGAAGCCTTGAGCACGGATGGACGTCGGTGTCTTTCTTTTGAATGTAATAAAGCAATGCCTGCTCTTTATCTTTACAGACGCGGTCATTGTTGTTGAGTGCAAGCAGGGGATGCAGGATCAGTTACACGTGTAATGGAGTGTGCTGTGTCTGTGCGGCAGTGAGAGTTGGTCCTTCCTCTCATAAATACACCAATGCTGAACACGACCCATTACTTTTTTTTAAAATAATGTTTGCAAAATGTAATGCCAGAAGCTGTATAACATAAAAGTTGCTTGAAACATATACGTTTACCCGGTTTACACTTGTTAGGCTTGATTTGTTGTTGCGCGGGATTCTGATGCGATATGTTTCCGTTCGACCCTCAGTTGGATAAGCGGGTACTAGAAACTGACAGGGAGCTGGTTGGTTGAAAGAATGGAGGAGGAATTGATGGATTAATTAACAAAAGAAGTTCTCATTTTCCTTCTTGTAAAGTTTAAATGAATATTTTAATGAACTAAATTGTGTTATTTTCCTCAGAATGCAATGCCAATGGCTTTACTTCATTCTTTAAAATTACCTAACTATATAAAAGAAATAATAGACAACGTGAACCATTTGTAAATCTTTTATTCATAGGATGGCATACCCCTCTTCCAGCCTGTTGTTCTTTCACCTTTCTGATGCAATCAGGCTTCATCAATACATCCACTGAGTGAGTGTGGGCTTTTGAGCGGTTGTGCCCTGTGGTGGGCTGCAATGCAGAATAAGTTTCTGTCTTAAGAGGATAAGAAATGTATGGAACACCACTGTTAGCAGCCTGCCTTTCCAAAAGTTAAGGGTGTTTTACTTAAATGGTTCACACGTGGCAATCAAATAGTCCAAATTGGAGTGGATGATGATTTTCTTTCATATAGCTGCCTTTCCCATGCTTGATGTCTATATACTAAACTCTACCACACACACGTTTATTATACATTTTGTAAAGTATCAAAACAGTACTTTTTTAACGTCCAAGGCTTGTGGTCAGTGGTCAGCACAATCACAACCTTAAAGATCCAGAGCCTTGAGTTCATTCTGTACCGAGTTTGCACTTCAACCCAACCTCCACGAGTTTGCATGGGGTTTATCGGGGTATTCCGATATTATCCCAAAGACATGGGGATTGATTGACAGCTGTAAAGTGGACAAATTTTTGATCCTGCTTGTATTCCATGCTGTCAGGATATTAGTTACGCACATTGGGGTGCTTTAGTCAAACTTGATAGTGTAAGCTAACGTCATAAGTCACACAGATGCCCCACAAAGTCGGCATGCAGGGTTCAAATCCTGCTACAAGAGGTTGCTCGCGTGCGGGTTTTGCACATCCTGCCCGTGTATGAGCGGGTTTTTCTTCCACATTCCCAAAAACGTTCAGGTTAGGCTGATCGTCCCCATTGGGTGTCTAAGTGAGTGGGTCCTGCAATTGAGCTGTTTCCTGCATTGAGCATATATATGGCGAGATAAACTTAATCCCGTTGCGCCTCGACACTGGGTTAAACAGGTTTGAGAATGTTACATACGTTAGATTATATTCTGGTATAGGCCAGTTAAATGAGAAGTTACGCATCCTTTAGGGTTATAGCAGCCAGGTCTGAACAACCGCGATCGTTTGATCTCCGAGTCCCACCATTGCGTTATTAGGCTTATTGACTTTGCTGAAAGGGCGATCCTTCCTGCATTTACGTGTCAAAACGCATTTTTGCTTTTGCGTTTTTTTTTTTTTACTGACCTTTAAATTCCCTTTCATTACAATTCTCTAGTTTTGCGAGTAAACAATCTTCTTTCCACACGGCATTTCCTTTTTGCTCTTTTGTTCCGTTGTTCTTCTGTACTGTTGTAATTTTCACTTGCATCCATAAATCGATTGTTTAATCTATCTATCTATCTATCTATCTATCTATCTATCTATCTATCTATCTATCTATCTATCTATCTATCTATCTATCTATCTATCTATTTGAAGTTATGCATGTAAAATCAAAACGAGCAGGTATTGCCTTCTGCCGGCGAGGCTAGCTTTCCTAAATTACACTAATCACAGTTTGTTTGCTTTGTCCATCCATTCAGTTCTGGACCTAAAAAATCACCAGTGTATCAGTTTATATTTTTTTTCTGTAACCTTCTCTCGTGTCCGCTCCCCTAATGATGCTTGCCCCATTGATCCTAGACTTATCCTGAATGTTCACAAGTGTTCACACCGGGGAACTTGACTGGCAAATTCTATTGCTGATGTTTGTAAAACTATGTAGAAAGTATGTCCAATCTCAAAAGTTTCATGTTGTGCCTGTTAATAAAGCACGCTTAACTGCTTATTTATTTTGTTGGAGTGAAATGAGGTATGCAGTTTAGTAGCGCTCATAAAAACATTTATAAATAAATAAACGAGAAAAGGAACTTCAACACTATAAAGAAGAATGGCTCTGTTTTGGCATTTTACTGGGTTGGACGTTCCACTTGAGCCAGTTTTCCACAAATAACCACTTAATTCTGACAGGGGTTCTTTGCATATGAAAATGTATTTGTTCTGCTTTAATAAGGTCCCAAACATGTGGATAAACCAGAGTTCTTTAATGCATTGCAGGTCACCTAGCAGGGCTCTGACAGATCAAGAAATCCTGAGCCTGTTTTATTGTGCAGCAAGCGTCCTTTTAAAATCATGAGTCCGTTGGAATTTCACGAATCTGTTATCACCCATTCATAGACATTTTCATAGATATTTACATATATAAATAAATGTTTCTCTCTGGAACCTTTATGTAGGTTTTTTTTTTTTTTGAGAGAATCTAAAGCGATTCCCCAATGGCACGCTGAAGAACCACACTTGCGCCTTTATTTTTAAGAGTGATAGGTTCATTATTAAGGTTATACTTTTTTCTGTGTATTCACCCATCCACCCATTTTTGTTTTATGTGTCCATTCCAGAGTCACGGAGCGCCAGCGCCTTGTCAGAGGTCAACTGACATGAAGACCCTTAACAGGTACGCCGTTTATTGCAGATCCACCCACCCGAGCAACGCAAAACGAGCTGATTTGCCTTTCTGATCTCTTCAAATAGTAATTCCTGCATTTATCCGAACCTTTACATTTGCTTCAGGCAGGCACGATGGCCTAAGGGTCACAACTGTCACCTACAGCTCTGGTGTCTTGTGTGCCGTTCATATTGCATTGAACTTGTCAATGGAGTTTTCACGTTCTCTTCTTTTGCGCGTGAGGTTTCTTTGCACTGTTTTTGTTTCTTTCCCTCAAACTTAAGGAGGCGCGCTTTGGGTTAATTAGTGGCTCTACATTGGGCTGGTTTGAGTGCCTACAACTGAGTCCTGAGATAGGCCACTGTCCAGTCCAGAATTAAGAACCATCCACTTTTTCTCAAACCCAAATCCACGCACCCCTGATTTGGGGTCGAAAATGGATGGATAAATCGATCGGATTGATGACTTTTTATTTTGGATCTCAGGTCAGAGATTCTGCATTTTGCCTCACTTTACTAAGCAACTGTGAAGACGTTCTAATTTGAGATTTGCTCTTTCACTTATTTATTTATTTATTTGTTTATTTATTTATATAATGCGTATTAATATGTCAGAACATAGCTAATATAAACAATTATGCGCTTGAACAGATTCAAAGGTAATAACTTTAAACAGAGCAAAGTATCATGCAAATCTGTTGAATCTTCAAGATTAAAACAACCCCACACACAGTGCGCTATATTCCTCAATGAACTCACTGCAAACGCAAATACTGGCTCTAATCAGACAAGAACTGACCTCTGAAGAAAAATCGGTTGAATCTGGAATCAGTGCAGCCACGATGCCTCCCCCGGGTCAGAGTTGATAAAATAAACAGGTTTTCAGCAGTGTAAACTATGGACAGCTTTCGGCTCAAATCTTTCAGCCGTGTCTTCAGAAAACTTGCTACATCACACCATTGCATCCAGCACAGTATCTAAAGGCAAAAAGAATAATAAATAAATACATAATTAAAAAAAAAACTATTTTGTAGTGTCTTTGAAATGGGGAGCAAGGAACTTACATGCAAATTCCGTTTTTAAACTTCGTCTCTTACTCAAAATACTACTTGGTTAATAAAGTGAAGGGATTATGGTTTAATTTGCATGTCGCAGTTCTAACATTCTTGTTCAATTTAAGTTATATTCGACATGCTGTATGTGATTTTTCAAAAGTATGCGGCAGCGACAACCTTGCTAGTGAAGATAAGGACTCGGAGCACAAACAACGTCGAGGTTTGACTTGTTTTCAATAATGTGTGTATCCTCGTATTTCCTTTATCCTGATTATTTTTCACTTGTATATGTTTGACGTCACTGTACATTCAAACTGATAATAACTCAGCCTTTTTATAAAGTAACAGCGTTCAGCCTTTAGCAAAGTAATAGCGTAGAAAGACTTAACTTCTATTATACCTGTAGGCTGCGGTACTAAAACACAGCGGCAAAGCTCATTTCTTATCAATACACTCTTTAGTTTGTATTATTCAAAATGCTGTGTAAAAGGCGCCTTGCACGTTGGAGCTGCGCTGTCTCATTAATTCCCCCACCGCCCGGAGTCTTATAATAGCTCCAGCTGCGCTCCCAGTAGGTTAATAATGCACTCGCCAGCGCAGCCTATCCCAGCCGGAGGAGAGCTGCTCCACCAGAGGACAGGACACCGTCGCGGTTCCGGGAGAGTCAGAGTGGCACAAGGCCAAACGCGCATTTCTATGTTTCTATAAGGCAGTAGCGGTTAAGCTGTCTCCTTACAGCTTGCAGAAGCAGACCACCTCGTATATATTATTTCCATCTCCATCATTCTTGCCATCATCATCATCGTCTTGCCTGCTCTCCAACTCAAGTCAAACACATTAATTGAAAATACAAAAAGTTGACATGTTGTGCTTATTCTAAACCCCAATCTCTGTTCACACTGTCTGGTTTTGTTTCTTTTAATGATCACTTTTCGAAGAGCTATTCCTGTATTTTTCTGAACCCATCACTCTGACAGTGTGTAGCTCATTTTCCTGCACTACCTTTGCTGAACATAAACTATAATTGACATTGTGGTGCGAACGTTGTTTCCAGAGCCTCGCGAACGTCGAGCCGCGTAAGATAATCGATATACAAGAGTGATTCTCATTACTATCTCTGTCAATTTCCTTCGCTCGTTTCATTCGCTTGCCAAACTTGGCGACACACACTCTCTTTCACACTCTGTTTCTCAACGCTTTCGGCTTCCTGCTGAACACGTAAACGTGATATCTAAATTAGCTCTCGACTTCCACCTCGAATCTTCAGAACTGTCTGATTTGCGTTTCTCCAGTGGCTCAGCGAGCAAAGCCTCATCCTTGCCGTGTACACAATTGTTTAAAGCACAGCCGATAGGGGCAGGAAGGGGTGAAAAAGGGAGAAATACGCTATGCAGTACAGTGTTTGGCTTGAGGAAGCATTAAATGCCTTCTTGTAATTGGTTGTTAAAATGTGACAAGCGGCTGCCCACTCCCTTGTGCTGTGTGTTTGTGTGTGCTTGCGTGCTTGGATGCGCGTGTGCGTGGAGCGCGCGTGTGTGTGTGCGCGGGTGAGAGCGCGCGCGTGAGTACGAGAGTGTGTGTGTGTCCGCGTGTGTGTGTGCGTGCGTGTGCGTGTGGCGAAGTGAAGCCAGTCCAAAGTCTGTTCAATGTGCCTGGAGTTCCTCTTTGAGCTGCCTGTTTGTACACAGACAGATAAGCTGATGTACAGGGTGTACATGGCAATGATGGCTCCAAGATCGGGACTACTCGTATTTCTCCTGTGGAATATCACCTTTAAAGCTGTCTGCACTGCAGCGAGCAGCAATGAAGGTAAGTGAAGAGATGGGCAGATGGGAAATTGGTGACTTTCTTTTCGTGCATTCTCCTCTAACCGAGAGTAACTGCCATTAACAGAGAATTATTGCTTGGAATTAAAGTTATTGCTCGTCATGGTTCATCCTTCAAAGTGGTGAAAATGGGTAGAAATCTTATCAGCGACAGTGTAATTTCAGCCGCGATGGATCGAATTTGGTCAGAACAGACTGGTGAAGTTCTTACAACATTTTAATAGTGTTGCATGGACACTGTGAGTAAGGCACTCGCGGAGGAATAGTCAAGGAAAAGAAAGAATTGCATGCGACTAACCATCTGTAGATCGGTACCGCGGGAGCGAGCTCTTAGAGTGGAAAGAAGCAGAAAAGTCTCAGAGATTCGTTCTGTCCGAGGAGATTGAGTGCAAGGGGCTATATTGGCTTCGGCAAGAACATATATGCAACACTATCTATCTATCTATCTATCTATCTATCTATCTATCTATCTATCTATCTATCTATCTATCTATCTATCTATCTATCTATCTATCTATCTATCTATCTAAAGTTGAAGATGTTTCAAATATAAAAACGAAAAGCAATTCATGCATTATTCAAAAATTATTAGGTTGAATCAACTTGCTGAATTTTTATATTCACGTTGAATTTCCTACTTATTTTTTAATATCAGTTAAGATCGTGAGCAATCACACATGAAAGTATTATAGGCTATATTATAATTGATCTACTTTGTTATTCTCAAAAATGTTTAGTGACTATCATGACTATATATAATTATATAAATCTGCATTAAAGAAAATACATGAATCGATGCTGTACTTTATATATATATAGGAAGTGTAAACTTAAGTTACTTATGTAATTAAGTAAAACATTGGAGTCATATAACTTTACATGGTAACTTTTTTGCACATAATAAACGCTATATATATATATATATATATATATATATATATATATAGGGAGTCACATGAAGGGAGAGAGCAATTATTTCGTAAGTCATTTAAAATAAATAAGTTCTTAATTTATCTTCAATACATATCTCAAATAAAGAATTATTTCTAAATTAATCTGACAATGATTATTGACCAATATATTTTAAAAAATCAGACAAATAATAATAATAATAATACAGTTTATTCATATTTCACCTTTCCCTTGATCATAGCGCTTTACATACATTCAAAATGAACAACAAGGAAAACACAGAAAACTGAACAAATACACAACACTGGGTAGATAATAATATTTGCATAAAACATCAAGTGAAGAAAAATACACAAAGCAAAAAGTTTAGAATTAGAATAAGAGACAATGTAGTTTTATAAGCAACTTTACTTAACTGTTAACAAGAAATAAAGAATGACCTTTATTTTAAACTGCATATTCAAAATCATGATAGTCATTAACTGCATTTCATTCATTTTTTTGCAATCGACTCTTTCAAAAGGTGCTTCAGTATTCCAGTTTATACTTCTAAGCTTGGAAAATACCCTTTTTGAAAATAATTTTTCACTGGGGCCCGATTATAAAACAGATTTTGTTTAACTTTAATTGAAATGAGGTTACTATAGCAACATAAGCAACTCAACCTCTCTTTCAACTCAGTACATTTCAGTTAATACACAAGCTTCCATTTTCTGTTTAATTCTAGTAATAACATAACATAACATAACATAACATAACAATTAAAAGCTAAACTCATCAATATGTAGCCCACTCACATTTAACAATGCACAAAATTTTACCTAATATTAAATTTTAAGAGATTTTCTACTCCTTCTTAATTGTAAAGATACGTATGCAAAAGTTCTAAAAAATATGTTTATATGTTATGTGTGTCCATTTACTGATGAATAAAGTTCATAGTCTCGAAAATGACATTAATTCAATTTTCTTGTTGTTTTTCTTTTCTTTCTTTTTGTACTGATTTAGGCCCATAGGAAATAAATCTGAATATGCTGATGCACATTTTTAAATTAGCTGCCACTTTGCATGGTCGATCAACACATTGCATAGCCATTGTGCACTTGCTGTTCAGCACTGGACAGCTCCAGATACAGAACTTGCCTGCACTATGTGTCCTGCACTCAAGCCGAGTTTGGTTTGTTGCAAACAGAGACAGAGCTTGACAGGAAAATTATGAAGGTGCCCCTTTGATATCTTAAAAACCTATCAAACCAAAACTTTCTGGTTTTAATATTATGGATTTTCTGGTATCGCATACAAATAGAAAAGTTTCATTGTACTGACAGCTAATCACCTCTAAAATGTGTGCAGTAGCCTTTAACAGAATATATTTTGTCTTTATTGGAATAATAATTGATTTTTTTAAAAGTTAGGGTGTTATTGGCTAAGGTTTTTTTAAGAATTATTTGTCGGGATAATGACCCGGTAATTAGAAGTTCCCTTTTCCAGACCCGAGACTTGAGTTCAATTGCGTGCTTGAGCCCTTTTTGTGTAGAGTTTGCACATATTCTCTACATGAGTGCAGGTAATTGCTGCATGGGTTGGTTTCCTTCTTTGTCTCATAGACACAAAGGTTAGGGTTAATTGCTGACTACAAATTGGCCTGACATTACTGATGCAAGCATTAGAATATACAATGCATTCTTGGAATTACACCTTGCGTCAAGTGTTACTATGATATGCCATGGCCTCCCATAACCACTATATTAGAATAAACAGGATTAGAAAATACATTTTTGAATGACTGAGTGTGTTTTGTGATGGAGCAGCTTCCTATCTATGATTGTATCTAATCTTATGAATGAAGCTGCCAGAACAGAGAGTTGTACCTGCATGACACTGTGATGGGTAAAACAATACCAGAGAAATTGGGCTTTCTTCATAAAGTTTTTGTGGCACCTGTTTATGTGCTTCATGTGTTTGGAGATGGGATTTGCACATTTGTTATTTCAATATTACATCACCATCTTACTCTATTCTAGGCATTTGTAATATTCATAACATTTTCTTTAAATTGGGATGATGCAATGGTGGTGCTCAGTAATTTTTTATTCATGAAAGCCCCAAATCCTCCTTCATAGCATCCAAGCCACAGTTTGAACAGAGTTCTCTAGTTTAAAACTTTGCTGTATTTTAACAGCAAATCAGATCTGCAGTATTTCGTTCTGTGGACTAGATCTTCTCAAATTTCCTTCTTTTGCCTGCTAATGAACAGGGATATTCTAAGTGTGTCATCAAGACCCCATTTTTATTGGAGCATTTACATACTTGTCCAATCATCAATTCTTTTGTTGTCTTCCCATTTAAAGTTGCCTCTTACAATTTCACAAAAGTCATACACAATAAAAATATGGACATTTCACATTTGTAAAAACAGAAATTATATAGGTGAGTTAACTTCACCAAAACTCTAAAACTGACAAATTATTGGTATATCAAATTTTCTTATAAAGAAAAGTTTGGATCCATAAATGTTTTGTTATTATTAGGTAGCCCTTTTCTTATTGTCAGTGATGTAGAATTCCTAACAGATTAAAACATAACAACTCTGACCTGATATGTATCAGAAATGTTTTAAAAATGGTTCTGTCAATGCATCCGTTCATCTGCTTTTTCATTTTACATTTTTTTCTTTCCCCAATTCTTTCATCCATTAATTCATGTTTGCCTCCATTCTTTCATTGGTCCACCCGTTCATTTTTGGGATCTGCTTTTTCTCTACAGGATAACGTGGTTTGATTTAATTACTATGCAGAAGCCATCATTGTCATTTTTGATGCAGTCACCAATATAATAATAATAATAATAATAATAATAATAATAATAATAATAATAATAATATGCCCTGATATGGTGGTCATTCACAAAAATGAGAAGCAATGCCTGATGATCAATGTAGCAGTCCCAGATGAAAACATATTACTTAAAGAAGCTGACAAGCAGAGATAATATAAATATCTGTAGATCAAGATCAGTAGACTTGTGGTTCACCAAGACTAGAGTTATGCTTGTGGTGGTTGAGGCTCTTGGTGCCATCAAGAAAGGATTTGACAAGAATCTGTAGAAGCTGCCATGACACCACACAGCCCAAGAAATGCAAAAGATCTCACTGATGGGAACTGCTGACATTCTTTATAAAGGTGTGTTAGGTACCTGGCTGGGACACAGACACCTCAGCAGCCAACAGCAAATTACCATAATAAATACATTTAATAATAATAATAATCATAATAATAATAATCATCCTTTTTCCAAAGTATATTTCAATAGCATTGGAAGGTTGCGAAACTAAATCTCTTAGGTATTCTATTTAATTTCCTAAATATTAGGGAGCATGCTCTGATAGCGCATTGCCGCACCCAGCCCACGACGGAACACCTGGATTGGGATGGGAGTACAGTGAGCGACACCCCAGCAACACACTGGAACTCTGTGAGGTTTTATTACAGTGGCTGGAGGGAGAGGTCAATGTAAAAATATTAGTTAGAGGGTGTTATGATTTGATATTGTATTACATATATAAAACAACATTTATTGCTCAGATATGAGTCAGACTTAATTTGAAATAACTCTATTTTAATTGTCTATTAAATAAATGTTGTTATTTTTTAAGTAATAGTAATAATGATAATTATCAAACCATCCATCTATCCATCTATCTATAATGTATTCAAACTTATTTTAATTTAAATCACAGCCACTGACAGTTGAATGTAATCTAATACTCTCATAAGTCTAATATTAACAAAGCAGAGCCATAGTATATCTAAAATATCTCTTGCAATTAAAAGTACACTTACTGCTTTTCAAAAATACTTAATGGTTAAAATAATCAAGGAATATGTTTTTTAGTGTTTTTAAATAGATGGAATCGAATATGACCAAGAAATTAAAATAAATACATTAAATTAAACAAATCATCCATTTAGTTACGAAACCTGCTTAATCCAATTAAACAAAGTCCTTGACCTCCGTTATGTCCAACAAAAAATGATATAGTGATATACGCGAACCACAGTTTACTTTTGTGTTATTTATTTATTAATTATTGTATTATGTATTTGTATTATTTGTCTTCTTCATATTATTAAAGTTTGCTTAAGTGTAGTAATCATTAGCTGTATGTCGTTTTCATATGAGTGACTGTGAACCTACTTTTGCCCACCCTTGTATATATATATATATATATATATATACACATACAGTATTTCTTTTTAAAGAATGTAAAAAAGTAAGAAAATAATTTAATCCAAATGCAGTATTTATAATAATTTGCCCACTATCATATGATTTGTGAGAAGGATGCTACTTCCCGAATGTCCAACCTGCAGTAATTCTTGATAACTGTTAATGCCTGGCAGACCTCTGATATTTTTGCACTTCTATAAAATCATTTATTTTCTTCTCAGTTGCGAACCAGGCTGTCATTTAAAGACCAAACTCCAAATATTCCACTGGCTAGTTTTCAGCTGAGCTTATATGGATTAAATGAATAAGGAGACAATTGGCTGCCCACGGGGACAGACTTCTGCCTTGTGCCCATTGCTGCCAGGTTATGAAAGCATGAGAAGGATTACCGTGTCTTGAAAATGAATGTATAGATCAATACACTTTACCTTTTTTCTAAGTTTATTCTGATTGTTTTTCAATGTTTGAGTGAAACTCTAGTCTGCACACTCACAATGCAACTACTGTATATGTACTCAGGGTGACTGCTGCTTTTGCATTCCTGGTTACGGCAAATATCTAGACATGAATTTGGCTTAATGTTGATGGATTCCTGTCAGGAGGCATTGTATGAACACCAGCAAAAACTAAGTCATATTCACCTAGACTGTGAACCTTTCAATTTTGTTAAGGTCCCTCTGGGTGTTTCTCTGCAAAGACCTTGTATTCTTTATTGCTTGTACTATAATGACACTATGCACAATGGCACAACAAAGCAGCATTGAACCAACAGCAAATGCTCAAAAAAAAATTATCCAGTGTAAAAAGGATTGAAAAGTCTGCAAATATCTGTTTGCCATCATGCATTTAAAATCACTGGCAAGTGCAGTGCAGTTACATTTATCTGCTTAGCCCGCAGTTTCATCCAAAGCGACTTACAGAAGAGGTCAACAAAATCAAGTAAACGTCAGTCTGGAGGACTGTTTGGAAGCGAGTGTTACAGGACAAGGTTACAAAGTTAACCATTACAAGTGAAAATCTTGGAACAAAATACAAGCGAGTTAACAATTCCTGGGTTACAAAAGCCTAATAACTATTATCAGTTAGACAGAAATTCACCAAACAAAAGAGGTCTCAAATACTTCTTAAAAACACTGAGTGAGTGAGAAGTTTGAATAAGGATAGGCAACTCGATCCCCCAGGCCATGGAAGTGTCAGGATTGAGATTTGAGGATATCATCTACTGTTAAATTCTGCTCCGTACTTCTAAAATTTTTATTATTATGCTGTATTAAGGATTTGTTCTGTTCTGTGTATTGTGTTGTATTGACCCCCTTCTTTTGACACCCACTGCACGCCCAACCTACCTGGAAAGGGGTCTGTCTTTGAACTGCCTTTCCCGAGGTTTCTCCCATTTTTCCCTACAAGGTTTTTTTTGGGAGTTTTTCCTTGTCTTCTCAGAGAGTCAAGGCTGGGGGGCTGTCAAGAGGCAGGGTCTGTTAAAGCCCATTGCGGCACTTCCTGTGTGATTTTGGGCTATACAAAAATAAACTGTATTGTATTGTATTGTTTCCCAAATGTCTCCATATATCTACTCTCTATATATAAAATCCTAAGCCTAAAAGGGCAACGGTTTTGTGCAACAATTTTATGTGACGTTTTTTGTCACGCTTTAAATCGGCTTATTTTAAAACCTACATATTTATAAGTTTGGTATCATTCTTGTTAGAATTTATCGAACTTTAATGTGATGTTGTTAGATTTTCAGATTCTTATTCCGTTTTTAAAATATAAACTAAAATATTAAGAAAGCTGTGGTTTTTAATACCAAGAAAGTCGTGATTTTTATTTTTGATCGAGTAAACTTTCTTTCACAGGAACAAACTATTAAAAAAAATTATCTATTCATAACACCAATTTTTGTATTTAGGTGATTTAGTGAGCTGCAGGTCGAGTTACGATGACCCATTGCATACCAGTTTAGTTTTCACGTGATTTTTCTTGTTATTTAAATGAGTCATTTTTTTAAAAAAGTTTTTTTTGTCTGTTAGAATGTCAGCTAAAATGAATGGATCATTTATTTAGTCTCTTATAAATACTCATCGAGCATAGTGGACATCAGTTTAATGGGAATACTCCGATCAGTAAGAGAGTAAATATTTTATTCTCGTTTCATGATTTTTACTCCATTAAATAATAATTATTTTTTCTTTTACATATTTATAGAATTTTGTGATTTTGATTCCAATAAATAATCATTTTTCTTTTGCACATTTGTAAATTTTACTAATATTCTGGACCCAACTCGGGATTGGGTTGGGCTTGGCCCCCCGTAGTATATACAGTATATACAAAGGACATTCAAAAAGTTTCAGTACTCTTTTAAAATTCCATCAATCATCCATTCTGCAGAGGGAGGAAGAGAAAAGGTATTAAGTGACAGTGCCACCCCCTGGCTTGGAGTGGATTTACCTGTAAATGAGCCCTAAAGTTGTCATCCACACGCATGTGTGCGACATGGGGAATATTCCCCTCCAGTCTTCAATTGGACATTATTGTATCTTTAGAACATTAGAACATTAGAACAATCTAGACGAGAACAGGCCATTCAGCCCAACAAAGCTCGCCAGTCCTATCCACTTGTTTCCTCCAAGAAAACATCAAGTCGAGTTTTGAAAGTCCCTAACGTCTCACTGTCTACCACACTACTTGGTAGCTTATTCCAAGTGTCTATCGTTCTTTGTGTAAAGAAAAACTTCCTAATGTTTGTGCGAAATTTACCCTTAACAAGTTTCCAACTGTGTCCCCGTGTTCTTGATTAACTCATTTTAAAACACAAGTCTCAATGCACTGTACTAATTCCCTTCATAATTTTAAACACTTCAATTATGTCTCCTCTTAATCTTCTTTTGTTTAAACTGTAAAGGCTCAGCTCTTTTAATCTTTCCTCATAATTCATCCCCTGTAGCCCTGGAATCAGCCTAGTCGCTCTTCTCTGGACCTTTTCTAGTGCTGCTATGTCCTTTTTGTAGCATGGAGACCAAAACTGCACACAGTACTCAAGATGAGGCCTCACCAGTGCATTATAAAGGTTGAGCAGAACCTCCTTGGACTTGTACTCCACGGATCGTGCTATATAACCTAACATTCTGTTAGCCTTTTTAATGGCTTCTGAACACTGTTGGAATCTTGCAGCGCTTGAAGTTCACGTAGGAGGAAATACAGTTTGATCAATGTAATGGTATCATCATGGTGCTCTAAGTAGTTCAGCCCATAGCCTCAACCACACACATGCAGCTCTTCAATCAAATAGACATAAACAGAGTACGGCCTGTAATTTGGGTCAACTTCAAGCACAGGGTATATGGGAGCGAAATGTGGGCACAAGAAGAATGTGTAAAATCCGTACAGGCAATTACTAGGCACATGATTTAAATCCAAGATGCTAACCACAACACCACCATGCATCTTAAAAAATAATATATATACAGTATTATAATATACAGCGTACATAATACGTATGATTTTTTTATTTTTGTGCACACACTATTGAGGTTTACATTCTCTGCTATTTTGTCTATGTGATGTTTGCTATTTTCCCATTCTCCATGTGAGTTTTTCTATTTCTACTCCAGGACTTTCAAAAGACTCACACGTCAAGTGAATTGTGTGCTGAGTGAGCCTATTCATTTGCGATGCAATTTTCCCAGCATCGTAACAATTTTTAATGCCCAATTACTACTCCTCCTACCTTCACCGTTTCCAATGAAAATATAAAAGTGCGGAAACCTTTTGAATGTCCCTCGTATATATAGGTGCTGACCTGTTGACTACTCTGTAGGCAGGCATTTGAAATTAATACGTAATGCTAAAGGGAACCAATATAGTAATCTGAAAAGGAGAGTGGCATGAGCCCACCTGGACCAGTAGTTGTGTGGCATACTGTGCCAGGTACAGTCTGATCTTGCAGATGTTGTACAGAGTGAATCTACAGGACTGAGATCATTGCAACATTCTGCGACAGTAACTACCAGCTTTAGAAATCCTGTTTATTTTGTGGATGCTTTTAACCAAAGGCTCTTAAACTCCTTCCTTGTCTTCTCCAAACCAGGAGAATGAGCAGGTCTGAAGTGTACTATAAAACAGCTCACTTCGTTTTGGAGTCCACACTCACACAGTGACTTACTAGTGGTTACCTGGTGCTTTAAAGTGCAGCATTGTAGCTGGGAGGCCACACTACCTGGAAACTGAATCATTTGCAGTGTACTTCACATATGAAGAAGCGACAGTTTGAGCTCTTTGCCAAATCCAAGCTAGACGTGATCAAGCCTTATTGTGAATGGTAATTTTGGACAAAAAATATTATTTCAAAAATTGCAAGTATTACAATCTGTTTGTCTTTAGGATATGGGAATAAAGCTGCAGTACCTGAAGAATCATCTAGTGATCAGGCCATCCAGAACCTGAAGAGACAGTAAAGTTAGTGGAGGGGGGAATGTTAGAAATGTATACTGAAGTTGAAGATGTTGTGGACACAATAAATAGCCAAATCAGTTCATGTATTTAGTAGATTATGATTGATTAAACTTAAGAATATGAGAAGTCAAATAAATACTTCAACACTTGTGCCACTATGGCACAAATATGCCAGTCTGAAAAGAGAAATGCTAATGATAACAATACAACTGTTATTCTTGAAGCTTTATTTGCCGTTGAAGACATCGGACACAATGACTCTACATGTGATCAATTTGAAAGGAAGCTGCTATTAAGGAACCTTTAAAAGCAGACTTGCTGCTTTACAGAAATTTAATTTCCACTTATTAAGAACAAATCATTACTCAGGCTGAAAGACAGGATTCAAACTCTGGGAACTGCACATGTTGCCCATTATTATAAAGTCCATTTTAATGCATTTGTAAAGTATTCAATCTGATAAAAAACCAAACCAACAGGGGGCTGGAATCGACCCGTCAGCAATGGAATAAGGACAGGAGCCAACCCTGCCAATGATGCTGTTCATCACAGGCTACTCTTATAGAGACAGGGCCAACTTACAATCATCAAGTTAAAAACAAAAATCAACCAAAGTGTTTAAGATGTGGAAGAAACATTGAGTGCCTTGAGGAAACCCACACAAGCACAGGGAGAACATGCAGCCACATAGAGGCTGGTATTTGAATTTAGGAATTGGCAGCTGTGAGGCACGTAATCTGTGCCCATCACACTAGAGTGCAAGTTTAAGAAAAGGTAAAACCATCCTGCACTTTCAGAACATTTTAAAAAGTCGACATAATGACACAGTTCTGTCAATATCTTTCTAAAGTATTTACGATGCCTAGAAAAAAGTGCCCACCACTTTGGAAATGTTCACATTTTTTTGTTACACAACACTGAATAACGGTGGATTTTTTTGATACTGACCAATAGTAAAAGACTCTTTAATGTCAAAGTGAAATCGAGTCTCTGTGAAGTGAACTAAATTAATTTGAAACACAAAACACAACATATTCACCTTCTTCAAGGCAGTATTTAGGACCTGCACCTTTGACAGCCACGATAGCCTTGAGTCTGTGTACTTAGGTCTCCTTCAACTTTACACATTTGGACTCTGATGTTTTCCCCCCATTCTTCTTTGCAAAACTGCTCCAGCTCTTTTAGTCTGGGGATCATGAGTGAACAGCCATTTTTAAGTCCAGGTACAAATTCTCAGTTGAATTGAGATCCAGACTCTAACTTTGTCACTCCACAACATTAACATTGTTGTTTTTAAGCTATTCCAGTGTAGCTTTGGCTTTATGCTGGGGGTGGAGGTCTTTATCTTCCTAGAAAACAAATCTTCTCCAAAAGTGCAGGTTTCTTTCAGGGTGCTTCAGAATTTCCACATATTTTACACTCTACCCTTCATATCTTACACTCGGCCTACTACAGTAAGGCATCCCCACACGGCCTGATGCTGCCACCCCCATGCTTTACAGGGTGAATGGGGTGTTCTGATAATGTGCAGTGTTCAAATATAAAGTTTAATGTGATGGCCAAAAAGGCTGAATGGTGTTCTCACAAGACCATATAACCTTCTTCCAGCTGAGTTCAAAGTTTAAAACGTGTCTTCTGGCAAATGCTTGAGATTTCATGTGTATGTATGGCTTATACCTTTGCTACTCTCCTATAAAGCTGTTGTCTTTATAATTCTCATTGGCCACTTGGGGGCTTCCATCAACAGTGTTCTTGCACGATTGCTCAGCTGTGCCATATTCCTTCCATTTCATAATGATTGATCTTACTGGACACCAAATAATATACGGCAACTTGCATACTTTTTGTCTCCACTCCTTGACTTGGGCTTTGAAATCCCCTTTTCATGAAGTTGATTGGAGTGTTCCTGTTGACTTTATTGTGTAGTTTAGGATGCCATACTGACATACAAGTTGGACTTTCCACAAACAGGGACATTTATACTACAATCAATTGAAAGCCCAGACAGCTGACCTCTATTGAACTAATTCTGTGATTTCTAAATGATGATTTAGGTGTGTCATATTAAAGGGGTGAGATCAGTTATTTTGTGTTTTATATTTGTAGGTAACTTAGACCTCTTTGCACATGGGTGGGATGGTGGCACCGACAATCAGAAAGCTGCCCGTTCGAATCTCATAAAAACCAGAAGTGACTCCACTCCATTGTGCCCTTGAGCGAAGTCCCTTATCCTGCAATTGCTCTGTCCTGGGTATGACTTTAATCTGCATTCAGCCCCGCAAGCAGGTCCTCCAACTTACAGGGAAAACTTTAGGGCTGCTGGCAAGTTTGGCGCTCCAGCCACCATAAAAAAACCTCACACTGTTCCAGTGTGGTACTGAGGTGCCACCCGCTGCACTCGGGTCCCAGTCCAGGTGGTTTGTTGTGTGGTGGGTACGGCAAAATGCTATCAGCACATGCACCCAACCTCTCTCTCTTTGCAAAGATCTGTTTTCTCTTTAATATTAAAGAGTCTTTTGCTTGATGAGTGTCAAATATGCCAATATTAATATCCTCTGATTCAATGTTACACAGCAATAAAATGTAAAAACATGCATGGGAGGTGAATTCTTTTTATAGGCAGTGCAAAAAGAGTTTTATTTTGCTTTTAAAAGCAGAAGTGGTCCATGATTTAGGAATTTGCTGCAGGTCTATGGTTAATGTATTAACTTCTAATCGACTTGTTCTGAGTGAATATAAAGGTCAAAACATGCCGAGTGCAGTTAATTTTCTTCACCCTGCTAAACAGCCTTTAATGCCCCCAATTTGATGAAATTGTAATTAGTGAAACATGAAAGTAAATTCTGATTTTTGTTTTTTTTTTCTATGATAATTTTTTGGTGTCTGCATCTGAACTAATATTTTTTTTTATTTTACTGGTCACAGTACCTGTCGAAAACAGATAATAGAATAATTAACAAATATTTGCTATCTCTTGCCATACGTGTACCTTCAGCATCTTTCCTCTGTATTTGTGTGTGTGAACGTGTCTTAACCAGCGCTCCCTCTCTCGAGTCTGTTCCCATAAAGCCTTCTTCTCAGACTCAGTCATTATTTCCAAGTCACCTTTCTTACCTCCTGTCCAGTTTTATGTTTATCCTCTTTGAAGGCGACTCCCTCAAAATGCCTCGTGCACCTTTACTGCTCCTCACACTCACTCTTTCGCTTTTTATTGCCAAACCGACCAATCATCCATTCATCCGTTTTCCAACCCGTTGAATCCAAACATAGGGTCACGGTGGTCTGCTGGAGCCAATCCCAGCCAACACAGGGCACAAGGCAGGAACCAATCCCAGGCAGGGTGCCCGACCAATCACACCAAAGCTAAACTGACCAATCAGATTTCTCAGAACAACTGGACCTCAGTGTTATGTTATATAGTAGATTTTTTATTGCTTGGGTTAATTTTCTGTTTGCATGTCTTTTCTAATTTCCCTCAGCAGACTGATCAATGCTCCTGGTGAATTTTGTGAAATACTGTGAGCAGCATAAAGTAGGGGGGCTTTTTCATGCTATTATAGCAGACATTATGATAGTGGGACAAAGGAGTTGCATTGCAGTCTGCACACTGCAACTTCTGATCTCACCTCTGCTTAGTCTGTGTGACTCTCAGAGAGATGTCTGATCTGTTGATACTTAACATTGGTTAAAGAATATCATTATCGTCTACTGAAGGGTATTGAGGTCATGTGCTTAAAGGTGCTACATAAAAGAAAAAAAAATGAAGATTTAGTCATTCATTTACTGAGTCCATCTTATCCAGTTCAGGGTTTCTGCAACCAAGTGAGCATCAGGTAGGATTTAACCCCCTCCAGGGTGCCAGTCCATCACAGGGTATGCTCATACACTCTAACAGGACCACATTAGAGGTGATAGACTACCAAACCTGTTTGTCTTTGGAATATACAAAAATCACAATGTCCAAACTCCACACAGGCACAGGCCGGGCCAGGATTTAAATAAGGGGTTCTGGAGTAGTGACACAAAAGTACTGATTGCTGCACCAATGCCAAAGATGAAGATTATTATTGCTGCATGTGTCCTTGTAAAAGAAAAGTTTACCCATTTCTCAGCTCCTGTGCACACGGATTCTCTGTGTCCTGACACCTCAGGACTTGAACAGATGAGACGTGACGAAAATCATCCTGAGTCTCAATGACAGGCTGGTTTGAAATTTCACACAACTCAGGCCCTTGTCTCCACATTCCAAAAAAAAAGGTGCTGTCATGGAAAATCTAGAGCTGAAGATGACATTATGGCCTGGGGGTCCTTAACAAGTTGCAAAATACAGGGAGTCCTGAGTGGTTGGGGAACTCCTAATTAGTCCTTTGGACAATCTGAAAGTCTCAAAATCAAAACTGTGGAAGGAGGTTCTTGAAAATAAAATTTAAAAAATATGATACAGTGTTATGTGCCATTACAGGGTTTGTGAGAAGATAAGCTCCTACATAAAATTAGAAAAAAAGTGCAGTAAATGATTAAGGTAGGATGGCACTTGGAAATTGGAAATTTTACTTGGCTGTGAACCCTAATAGAGCATATACAAAGAAAAAGGCTGCCGCCGGGGACTACTGTGTACATGTGCTGATGTGCGGGTGTTACAGTATCTATTTATATGAGTACTTGTGTGAAGGTCTGGTCCATATGGAGAATCAGTGCGTTCAGCATTGAGCAGAAGCAGTCAAATGTGAGAGAATTACTGTAAGCATAATGCCAAGTGTTGCACACACGTTGTTGGTCAATGTGCGTATGTGTCATTTTGATGGCGGGTCAGAAGTATAAGGTGGCATGGTTTTCTTTGCTGATTGCATATCCATGTGTGATGCAGTTCCTCTGCTTCATATATGCATATGTAGCTGGTCCTTCAGTATGTGGAAACACTGTCCTGTGTTGAGAAAAGACCGATTTGGATTCACTCTACTTGTTCGACAGCATTTACTCCTCTAACGCTCCTCAGAATAAGAAGACAAAATTTATTAAAGCAGATGGTCAGCTTCTAGCATACCTGCACACACTGCACATGTCAAACATAAAAAAGAAAGGATGGGTGATAAATATTAGCAGTTACAAAGGACATTATAACAAAGAGGTCATGGGGTGCCATTTGGAACATAAGTGTGCATATACTCCATATTGAAATGCTGCCAATATATAATGAAATGCTTACACTGTGTAATGAAACATTTACACAGCATACAGAAACACATAATCCTGCATGCTGGAACTCTTACAGCATATAATGAAATGCATACCCCATATACTGAAATGCACACAGTGTATATTGAGATGCAAACACCCTGCAGTGACACACATACATTATATACTGAAAAGCATACTCTAGATAGTGAAATGTTTGCATTGTACGCTAAAATGCTTATACTATATGGTGAAATGTGATCACTCTATAGTGAGATGAATACGCTTTATCCTGAAACTCAGACTATATGGTAAAGTGCATACAGTCAAAACTGAAAAGTATCAAATCCACAATAAAATGCAGCGGTTTTGTATTGGGCTCTATATTATTCATGCTGAATGCAGGCACAGTGTAATAAAAATTAAACACATTTTTTTTAAAGGAATTTTTAAGTTGGTTCTTGCCTTGCAACTTTATCTTGCTCTGCTGGGTCAGGCTCTGCCCCATCCTAGTCTACACAAAGCTCCCTTGAGCGAGAAGGAATAAATTAGGCGGCTTTAAGAATGTAATTGAATAAAATAAATAGCATTAAAAATAATAATGAACAGATTCTCCTGTGTTATGAGGTGAGACATTACGTGCGAGTTTTCCTATATGAAACTGCAACATAGTGGCAGTAGGAGTAACGTAACGGACCTGTGCCCGCCTAGATGTCACCCTGAAGAAAGCTCACAGGACAAATCACACAATTTCACAACTGCCTTGATTTTTCCCAGCTGTTACTTAATTTCCAATAACTGGCAAATTAAAAAAATGTAAGGACATGATTAGTCAGTTACAGTGAAGTCAATGCATGTTCAACATTAAAAATAATTGCCAATAGTTTATGAGACAAAATCTCAGCCTACATTTATGCATTCCAACATATAATGCACAGTATGAGACAGAATCTCAAGACGCATTTCACTAGAGACTGTATGCATTTCAGCATATTGGGAATGAGCCCTAAACTCAGCATATACGCTTTACTATATTCCCTATGACCAGTAGGGGGCATTGCAGCACCCCAGACACCAGTCCCAGGTGGAAATACACATTTTATTATACAAAATACCTTACAAAATCCTTCAACAGTGGCACAGCACAATACAATTCTTTCTCTCTCTTTCTTTCTTGCTTGTTTCTCCTCCACTCCTCCTAGGCGAGCTCTGTCTGTCCTCCACAGCCGACTCCAACTTTCCTCAACGAGATCAAGTGGCTTCTATTATCTTTGATCCAGACAGTACCTAGCCTGTTGCATGTACTGCTGAGTTAAATGGAATCCCCACAAACTAGGGATCATTAATCCCGGTATTTACTATACCTCTGGTGGCCCAAATGGAACCTGACGGGGCTGCCCCATGGGACTACAGGTCCCAGCATGCCCTGCAGGTGTCCGTGTGGGAATTCTGACCCAGGGATGCTGCCCTCTAGTGTACTGAGGAAGCATGTAGGCCTGAAAGGTTATCTCCCCCTGTCTTTCCATCACACTGGCCTCCCTGCCAGGTATTGTTCTTCAGTTCAGTCCTGCCCACTTCTGCTCTGGCATCTATTACGCCACCTTAATAAAAAGATGTATCTGTGCGTCTGCCTATGTGTCCTTACATTTGCTATGCTCATGTCATTCCGAAAGATGGAGCATCACATTCAGTTTTAGCAGTAAAATGCACTGCATTTGTCATTCCAATAGATGGCGCATCACAAACATTAACACTGCTTTTATAAATCCCATACTAAATGCCGTAAAACATTAATACAAAAGGTCTATATTGATTACTTAGATTTCAAGCTAGTGTTTTAATACGTCATTCAAGTCAGTCATCATCCAACCTGCTATATCCTAACACAAAGTCACAGGGGTCTGCTGGAGCCAATCCCAGCCAGCACAAGGCGCAATGCAGGAATAAAACCCCGGGCAGGGCAATAGCCCACTGCATGACACACACACCCACACACCAAACACACACTAGGGACAATTTAGGATCGCCAATGCACCTAACCTGCATATCTTTGGACTCCATGCAGGGAGGACCCGGGAAGCGAACTCAGGTCTCCTTACTGCGAGGCAGCAGCGCTACCTGTGCCGTTTATCATTCAAGTGTTTCAGTATTCAATTTGTGTGATTCAGGATATACCGTATGTACTGTTAATAATGTATCAATTTTTAGACGTACCTCTCCTCTACTGAACTTGGCATGCACTAAGGAGAAAACACATGGACATCACATCTGCGACAAGTTTAGCAAACATAAATACTGAACAAAAATCATTTCAACTAATTCTACCAGAACTTAGTAAAAATAGCAGTAGACTGCGTAGGATTTTCAGTGAAATTAAAAAGGCTAAGGAACAAACCCAGTGGATCATTGGCACTCACGCTAGCAGATTCAGGAACAGTTGCTAGCCACAAGTTGTGAGTTACTGAGCAGTCAGTCATAGGAACAAATACTGCAACATAACAAAAAAGTGAAAAAAAAACTTTTTTTCTGGAAGTTCTCCTTGACATTTCAGTCTTTGATTTTTGTTGTACATTCTTGGCTTGGCGATGGATTGGTTTGATTTTTTGGTAACAACTCCTGCTTGTATTTCTGACCACATTTCATCTCTTAATCCTTTAAACAAAAATTTTAACTGTATCTAGTCACCAGAAGCATGGGAGAGGGCCACTGGGCATGCTGCAGGCAGACATGTTACATTGCAGTGATGCCAGACACTTTGGGTTTTAAGCCACCACATTGTGTTCCAGCTGCAAGCGAACATTTGGCAGATAGGCAGAACAGATGAACATCCAAGATCAGATTACCTTTGAATGACTACACCAGAGCAGTACCGACACATCAGACTAGTCCTTCTGAGACATCATTTCACGTCTGACACTCATACTGCTCAAGACACAATGCCCACATCGGTGACATCACAGGGAGGGGCAGAAGAAGGTGATCTGTCAGAGAGACCCTTCTGCTTACTCCTCATAGATACATGAGCCTACAAAAGGGCAAAACCAGGCT
This sequence comes from Polypterus senegalus, assembly GCF_016835505.1. Taxonomy (NCBI): domain Eukaryota; kingdom Metazoa; phylum Chordata; class Cladistia; order Polypteriformes; family Polypteridae; genus Polypterus; species Polypterus senegalus. The sequence goes on from NC_053159.1 coordinate 33,222,946, forward strand.
GCACACAGTTACAGTGGTCCTACTACTCTCATGAAGAATACTGGTCGGCTGGTGCTGCCTTGGTCTACCTTCTTCCCTCACCTTAACCCCACAGAGTACCATTAGGATGCCCTGAACCTCAACATCTGGAGGTATGACCCTCTGCCTATTAGTGGCCAGCAGCCTTGTGAAGCTCTTCCGCAGGAGCAGGATAACAGCTTACAAATTACATGTTCAAAGGCTCATCTGTGTGCCAGAAGTGTTAAGAACAGGTGGCCTTAAGAGGTGGAAATACCACAAAATGACAGTTTCTGATGTTTTAACGTGAATTTTGCTGTTGTGCTATTTTCTTTTTATATTGTTTCACCTGTTTATCATTATTTCAGTAATGGTGGTTGAATTATCAGTGAAGAAACTGGCAGTGCGTGTCTTTTATCTATCAGGAAAAAAACGAATAAAAAAATAATATGATTACTCAAATGCAGTCTCAAATTCAAATAAACATTTTTATTTAATACAACACATTTAAACAGGCTTCTTGATCAAATAACAAGTATAGTCTTGCATTGTCTCCTCTCCTATCTTCTGGTGAGTTTTGTCCTTTCCTCAACACCTGACTTGACTCATCGTCGATGGTGGAGCAGCCTGTCTTATCCTGGTCTGGGGAGGACATTCAGTGCCACATCCACACTCAGGAAACATTTCCAAGTCAGGTGAAACCTACCTAAAGTACGGGATCGTCCTCCCTGCAACTCTCCCTGGTGGCTCCCATGTAATCCAGCAGGACTACAATGCTGCCAGGCAGATGTGTACATGGAAGAGCAGCCAGAGGAATAGTGTACCACCCATCATGTAATGGGTGTACGTGACCAAAGGAAGCAGTCCCCTTTTATCCATCCTCCGGGCCAGGTAAGGAATTACCCAACCTGTGCTGGATGCCCATCCTTCCATTATAAAGGCTGGGAACCTTTATAATTTAGCCCTAACCCTAACCCTAAACCTAATTTAATTTGTCTGTTAGGACCATCCATTATCAAGGCCTCCCTGCCAGGTAAAATTCCATATATGCTACCCAGGACACAATCCAGTCCATCTCCTTTCTTTCAATGAGTACACTCGTATGTGTGTGTAACTTTGTTCACAATAAAGTAGCAATGCTAAAATGTGGAAACAATTACATAACATACAGTACTTTTCCATTTTCAAACCTTCTTAAATCAATTCATAATGCTACAATGTTAAGTTATTGTTAATTTACTACCTTAAAAAAGTGATTTTAAAACAGGACAGAGGGAATAACAAGCAAATTTGAGATATTTAAAACAAAATAAACTACCTATACTTTTAAAACTGCCATTGGCAAGTAGCAGATGTGAGTGTTCACATATTGAGAGTGTGTCGATCCTTCTGCATAAAGCCTTCGGGCTTTTCCCACATTTGACTGCGGCCCAATTACCAGAAGATGTGGCTGAAGAAATCCCATTGCATCTTATTGTTTTCTACAAATGTTTGACTAAAACAAACTCAGGTGGTTTATTTGAAAGTCTCTGCTGGTTGCTATGACAATATGCTTTATGTTTGCCTTCTCAGAAGCATCCTGGTCCTGGCCTGCTGACTTGTGTGTTAGGGATAGAAAAGAGGATGATAACATGTAGTGATGTGAATCAATCAATCCATCAGTGGTGGGGTCTGAATTCTGTTTTGTTAAACTTTGTCTCGTTCTGATCCTGCTTTCTTTTTTTTAACTTTCTGACAAGTTTTTTTTCTTTTCAACTTTTTTTTATAGTTTGAGTATGAAATAATTTGTTGTATAAGTTTGTTTGGATTGTATGGAATGTTATTTTCTTCATTGTATAAGTTCAACTTGATTGCATGTAAAGTTATTTTCTTAAAAATAAAATAATTTTTAAAATCAATCAAACTTACGTACTTAGATTTAGTTCCTATGGCGCCAGGTAGCACATTGGGCACCAAGCGATTGCCATCAAGATTGTTCAGCAGCAGTTTATTCCCATACCAAGTTGACTGCATGAAGGTCTTTGAGAAATGTGTGCCACCAGGTTTGCCTCGGTTATCCCTTGCTTCCATTTCCCATGCACTGGCATCCACAACATGGTCACTTGGTAGGTGTTCTGAGGGCATTTGGAGAATGTGGCCTGTGTGCCAAAACCAGTGTTTATTGACAGTATAAGCTAGAGGGTGTGTGGCAGTTCAACAATATACTTCTTCATTTCTGGCGTGGTCACGGTATGAAGTTATGAAGGATCCATTGGAGGCCCAATTCCTGCAACACGTTCAGGCATTTCACAATAGTTTCAGTTGCCTTCCATGTTTAGTGGTAGGAATAACAATTGAATTCAGAAGGTGAATTTTAGTTGGTAGAGCAATGCTGTTGGATTTCTAGGCAGGCCGCAAGTGGCGCATAACAGTCATCACCTTCCAAATCCAACGGTTGGACCCACTGTCTGTAGGTACAATGTTATCGAGGTAGGTGAAGTGGTCCACTTCCTCGAGGCGCTGTTGACTGATGTAGATGGTGGTGCCAATGCTGGGATACCCTACATGTAAAATCTTGCTTTTCAAAACACTGATTTGTAACCCAACTTTTGCCTGCAACAATGCTATATAACTACTAAGTGCATGCTGAGTGGCTCCGAGCAAGGTGATATCGTCAACAAAATACAAGTCTGCAAACCTCGGCCCATCTCGTCATGGCAGGCCAAAGTCATCATGAGCAAGAGAGCATCATTCATAGCCAGCATTATTATAAAGTGCATCAGAAAACAAAGAGCATTGAATTAGATATCCAATAGTGAACTTCATGAGCTAATTTGAACGATTTGAACTGACTTCAGGTTTTTTTTGTCAGACATCTCCTGAGACACATCACACATATCATATACTGTTCGACTCACCTTGATGTCTAGTTATGCAAGATGTCAGGCTTTTTAGGGATCCCCTTTATTTATGGCACTCTAGACCTGAAACCCCCTCATTTTTAGGTCATTTGTGGACCATATTTTGTACAGGATAGTACACCCTAATGATAAAAAGTAAACCAATAGGTGTCTTCAGCAAAAATGATTAGACATCAACCGACCACAGAGGTTCATCCCCTAATAAGAAACAAGTGGTCCTTTTTACCAAACTTTAAAAATAGTGGGGAATAGTAATATAGCCATGTGGGGTGTTGTGTTATGCTTTTTTGTATATAAATAAATAAATATAATCATACTAGCGACTGGGAGCCCGATCGAATCAGGCTACAAATTCAACATTTGTGAAATCCATACTTTTTCTGCAAAGAATTATTTGTTTTGTTAAGTCCTTGAAATGATTTTGTTATCGTGGCACTGATTTGTGGTTAAAAGAGACCTTTTCGGCCGCCGGAAGACACAGGCTGCTCGATTTCTTTCCACCCGTGCTGCATTTGCGGCTGCTCGAGCTTCTTCAGTCACTTGTGCACAGCTGGCACAATGTCTGACAGAGTTAGTAGCATTCTGTAGTGCTTGTTCTTCATCTGTCCTTTATGTCCGATTTGCACGATTTCTTTCAGCTTTAGTAGCATTTGTAGCCGTACGCTGCTCATCCGTTTGTTGTGCTTGTTGTGTAATTGTGGTCGCATTAGCAAGTCTACGTTCCGCGTCAGTCATGTGACTTCGTTTCCTACGCATCCTTCCCGCGGCCGCTGCTCTTGTGGCTGCTCGAGGTATTGCTGCGAACACCATACATATGGATAGTATCAAATTATATAAACTGCTCAAAAAAATTAAAGGAACACTTTGAAAACACATCAGATCTCAATGGGAAAAAGAATCCTCCTGGATATCTATACTGATATAGACTGGGTAATGTGTTAGGAACGAAAGGATGCCACATCGTTTGATGGAAATGAAAATGATCAACCTACAGAGCCCTGAATTCAAAGACGCCCCAAAAATCAGAGTGAAAAAATTATGTGGCAGGCTAGTCCATTTTGCCAAAATTTAATTGCAGCAACTCAAAATTGTACGCAGCACTTTGTATGTCCCCTGTGTTCTTGTATACATATCTGACAACATTGGTGCATGCTTCTAATGAGGTGACAGATGGTGTTGTGGGGGATCTCCTCCCAGATCTGGACCAGGGCATCACTGAGCTCCTGGACAGTCTGAGGTGCAACCTGGTGGCATTGGATGGACCAAAACATAATGTCCCAGAGGTGTTCTATTAGATTTAGGTCAGGAAAGTGTGGTGGCCAGTCCATGGTATCAATTCCTTCATCCTCCAGGAACTGACTGCATACTCTCACCACATGAGGCCAGGAATTGTCGTGCACCAGGAACCACTGTACCAGCATAGGGTCTGACAATGGGTCCAAGGATTTCATCCTGATACCTAATGGCAGCCAAGGTGCCTTTGTCAAGCCTGTAGCAGTCTGTGTGACCCTCCATGGATATGCCTCCCCAGACAATCATTAACCCACCACCAAACTGCTCATGCTGAATGATGTTACAGGCAGCATAATGTTCTCCATGGCTTCTCCAGACCCTTTCACTTCTGTCACGTGCTCAGTGTGAACCTGCTCTCATCTGTAAAAAGCACAGGGCACCAGTGGTGCATCTGCCAATTCTGGTATTCTATGGCGAATGCCAATCGAGCTGCATGCTGCTGGGCAGTGAACTCAGGGCCCATTAGAGGACATGGGGCCCTTGGGTCACCCTCATGAAGTCTTTCTGGTTGTTTGGTCAGAGACATTCACACCAGTGGCCTGCTGGAGGTTATTTTGTAGGGCTCTGGCAGTACTCATCCTGTTCCTCCTTGCCCAAAGGAGCAGATACTGGTCCTGCTGATGGTTTTATGGACCTTCTATGGCCCTCTCCAGCTCTCCTAGAGTAACTGCTTGTCTCCTAGAATCTCCTCCATGCCCTTGAGACTGTGCAGGGAGACACAGCAAACCTTCTGGCAATGACACGTATTGATGTGCCATCCTGGAGAAGTTGGACTACCTGTGCAACCTCTGTAGGGTCCAGGTATCGCCTCATGCTACCAGTAGTGACACTGACTGTAGCCAAATGCAAAACTAGTGAAGAAACAGTCAGAAAAGACGAGGAGGGAAAAATGTCAGTGGCCTCCACCTGTTAAACCATTCCTGTTTTGGGGGTCATCTCATTGTTGCCCCTCTAGTGTGTCTGTTGTTAATTTCATTATCACCACAGCAGCTGAAACTGATTAACAACCCCCTCTGCTACTTAACTGACCAGATTAATATCCCATAAGTTTCATTGACTTTATGCTATACTCTGATTAAAAAGTGTTCCTTTAATTCTTTTGAGCAGTATATAAGGATTATGATCTTTTGTGGTCCTAGCCTCTTAAAGCCACTCTCAAATTTTAAACTTAAGCAAGTGGGGTATAATTTTAGTCTACGTCAAGGTCAGTGATTATGAATATGATGTTAAGTTTTGACTTTTGATCCTTTGCTAGCGATCTAGCCCTCTATGGACCTCTATCAGAGGGTGAAAAATGACAAATTTCTATTACAATGGAGAATATTCAGACTTTAAACATTTCAAATGAACAACACATGTTATTATTTCAAATATACTGATGCAACCATTCTTGTTTATTATATATTTCAACCTCATTAAGTAAATCATTACATTTATTATGAACACACTAAATTAGGGCAGTTTACGCTAATTCAGACTTTTATTATAGTAGGACAGGACAAGTATAAAAAGAGTAATGACATTTTTTTAAATTTCCCCTTTACTGCCAGGCTCTAATGAGATCTAAACAACAGAAATGTGAGTGAAAAGAGCCAATGCTGTAGCCTGCATTTGAACTCACGGAGACACACTGTGAGGGCACAATTTTCTCCATCCACTCTCCGACTCCACGGCTCACACTTACGCTGTGGAGCTCACCGTCAATATTTGCAGCCCAGCAAGGTCACTTGCACATTTCTAGTGTGCCACATGGACCCATTTGTGATATAATTACTGACAGGCCTACAGGGGAGATATTGTCTTTCCAGGGCAGAGGTATGAATATATTTTTTTAGTGTCTTTAGATTTTTGACGCAGCCTACCAGTTATATTTGAACACGCTTGACAGCAACTGCCAGACCAGCATTCTGCTGTTGAAGCTAAGGAGATGCAAACCTAAAACAAATAAAAAAAAAAAAAAAGAGCTATCCCTCTATTTTGCCTGCAGGTAGGAACAGAATTTAAGTCCACAATTGCATAATATTCTTTTGAGTTTAGACAGGAGAAGTCTCAGCAGTGGCGGACAACAGCTGGGTTCACTTTGTAATTGGGTTTGGCCAAGCAGAGTTCAACAAAGGTTGTGAGCAATTTCCTTTGCACGCTTGTTCAGTGTAAAGCCATCGATTGCTGGCATTTTAATAGAATTTCAGCCTAAAGGGCATTTTTGTACTGGTGCGTGTGGGTCTTTAACGTGTCATGGAGTGGAGCTGCAGTTTAGTTCCCTCCTTAAACCATGAGAAGGTCTGGCAAGTTTAAGTCACTTTCAATTTCAGGAAACCTTAGCTTTAAAGAGAGTAAAACCGTACGCTGAATATTGATTATTTGAGTGTTTATTAGACAGCAGGAAAGTGAAATGAAATCTTCCCAGATTGAATTCTAGTTGTGGGCCCAAACTCCTAAAATCCAATTGCATCTGCAGATGTCAGATACCAGTTGCAATGAAAATAAATCAAAGCCAGCCTTGGCAGTTGGATTCAAATGGAGCACATGAATATGAAACTCAGGAGGAAAACAAAGGAATGCAAGAATCCCTTCATCATTTCTGACCAGTGACATGCCTGGAGTGCAATGTTTTTATCATCTTCAGATTGCATCTCTAAATAAAATGGTGCCCTCTGATTGCTTACTGTGTTGCTTTAGGTCGATGGCACTTTGGCATGTTTTCTCCATCATTGACTTGAAAAGCCCACTTCCTTCCTCGTTTTTTTTTTTTTTTTTTTTTTTGATAAGGGCCACTTAGAATGTGCCTTTTCACATGTAGATGAAGATTCTTATCTCTTTACACCTCAGTACACTCCTCTTGCTTAGTACCGTTTGTGTGCCCTCTTAAATGCAGATTAAAAAGGCTTATCCCCTCACCTCACCACACTTCTCTTGTTTACTAGCATTAGCTGGATGTCACTCGAGTTTCTCTTTTCTGTGATTTTTCGTTAGATAACGTGTGCATGTGCCCTTTTGCTAGTGGATAAAGATTCTTATCCTCTTTCTCCTTACTACACTACTCTTAAAGGTCAATTTCCCTTTTCACCTCACTACAGCCCTCCTGTTTAGCACCATTTGTGTGTGCTTCCTCAAATACAGATCAAAAAAAGGTTATCTCCAATTACCTCACTATGCTCCTCTTGTTTAATGCCATTAACTACACTTGAAGCCCCCTGAATGTGATTTCTCTGTCAGTGACTTATGTCCTACAGTGCTATTTTTAATTTGCACCCCTTCCCTTGAATGTGGATGAATACAATTCTTTCATTCTTTCCTCTTGTTCAGTACCACTCCTATGGGCCTGCTTACTTACCCATTGTTATGTTTCAGCCAGGGTTCCTCCTCTGGCAGTGGTTCTAATTCTTGTCTTGTGTCTTTTTTATTCATGATTGATTCTTTTGTCTATGTTAATATTGCAACTGTATATACTCACATATAAGTCGGGTCTTGAAACCCGAAAAAATCGATCATAAAATCAGACCCCGACTTATACGGCCGTTCAAAAATGCACCACCTAATTTTTTTTTTTTTACATCCTCCAATCTCGCATTCAGTTTCTCAGACAGTGTCGGCTGAGCAGTTACCAATTTCTTTTGGTACTTCAACGACGTTTAATTTTAAACCAGCTTCATATTTTCTTCTGATCGAATGCTCCATCGTAGATAAGGTGTATGAGAGTATGAGATACATAAAACACAAATCAGTGCAAACATTCCTTTGGAATAGTTCGGGTATTACTCTGTGGTCACGTAGGCACAATACATAGAAAAATAGGCAGTGTGCTCCGTGGTTACTCTCTCAGGTGGGCATTAGCATATCATAATCTCTTGGACCAATAGAGCAAATTTTCTGCATTTGACTTATACGATCAACATTATAAAGTACCAAAAATTGTACGGTAAAATCAAGTCCTGACTCATCCGCGGGAGAACATATCCGCTAGTATATATGGTAATTTCATTATTTATTTACATTATTCATGGTTTGTAATTATTTTTGTGTATAATGCTATTGCTCCATGTTACCATGTTCCATGTATTTTGCTGGTGGTTCCTCAAGAGGCGGGGCCACCTGTCCATTTCCATTAAGGGGCTGCCCTCAACCCTACAAAGGCTGAGGAAACAAGCAGTCCCTTGTGGTTCATTGAATGCACTTAGTGATGTTGGTGAGTTCTTGGATTTATTTTTGTACTTTTATGGATTTTGAGACCATTTTGCTCTGCTTTTGACAGTTCTTTTGGATTTTGTTTTGGGACTTGTTTGCTACAGGATTGCCTCTTTCATGCAAATACTGCTGTGCCTTTTGGACTCAGCTGAGCATACTTTAGAGCTTAGAGTATTTTTGTGAAATAAATGTTTCCATTTATAAAGATTCTTTGATTCCCCTCTGTTATGCAAGCCTGAGGTTGACTCACTTTTAATTTTTGTGGGGGTTTTGCTACAGTTTGTGGGACTTTATGCTAAGCTACTGCTAAGTGTATGACACTTGCAACACTTGTCTTGAAGATGCAAATCTCCTTTGTAACAAAAAGATACCAAAGAGCTGGGGCACCAGATGGCAAACAGCATGTAATTGTTGGCAAAATAACAAACATAAATTAACAGCAATCATAATAACAATCTTTCCAAACGCGAGTCCAAAGCTGAACTGAAGCGTGATGGAGGTGGAGATGGTTATTAAAGCTGGGAGGCAGGAAGATGTGGGATCAGGTGATTGGAAGCATCAGAGGTTTTTGGCCTATCAGTCTTCTGGCCTGTAGATGGAGAAAGAGGAGTGGCATTAAAAGATAGTGCCAACTCTTGACCAATGGTTAAATCGGCTGTTCTCAACCTGTGGGGCACTCACCCCTAGTAACAAAAAAGGGGGCGCGTAGATGTGAAAAAAAGAAAACAAGAATCGAAAATATGAAAAATACATCTATTGAATCCAAAACAAATTAACTTAAACTACATTCTGATACTAGAAAAATAAATACAGAGTTAGATAAATGTCGATAAAAGTTAAGTAGGTATAATAAAATTTGTAGTGGTGTAATGGCAGCTAAAAATAAAGGAATCCATTTTATTAGGGTTTCAAATAAATGTTAGGGGTGCGTGATTAAAACTGTTATGAAAACTCGGGTCGCAAATACTTAAAGGTTAATAAAACGCTGGGTTAAATTAACCTTTCATGAGCCTTGAAGTTGTCTCCCATGTACATGTCTGTGATGCCTATCATCTCATTATGTGTTACTTGCTCAGCACAATGACTTAGTGTCACTAGGATGTGTGATCTGTGCTGGTGACTTAAGGAGCCCTCTAACCCTACTCTTATTTTTGATAGAGATGTGTGCACTCTTGCATGAGGATGAAGAGACAAATCCAGCATCACCTCACCACATTCCTCCTATTCAGACTCACTATTATATGCCCCATTATAAGCAGATTTCTTTGTCACTTGGCTTTTTCCACTCTCTGGTGTGTTACTACTCGTATTTGCATGTGCCTGCTTACATGTAGCAAAAAATCCATAATCCCCCAAATCCACATTCCTCTTGTTTACCACTACTTGCATGCACTGTTTTAAATGTAGATACACAATTTAATTCCATTTCACTTCACTTGACTACTTATATTTAGGAGTGCTTGCCTATGCCTTCCTTTTCACATTGACCTCTGGCTGTATTTTTGGCACCACTTATATGCCCCCTCTCACATGTCTTTGTATTTGTACTCTAATTGCTAAACTCCACTCACCTCAGAACATTCCACTTGCTTCATGGGCATCAGGATCTCTTTTCAGTGCCTACCCCCAGTGTAGTTCTTTTGTCTAATAAGTTTTTCTATCTGCTTGATAAATGCCACTTCCATTCACTGTCTTAGAGCAGGAGAGGGTCCTCTCTTTCTCTGTCTTTCTCTAGTTTGGTATTGTTTGTTCTTCCATTTTCTTAATGATCACTCACACCGCTTAGACTCTCTTACCCAACTATATCTTGTGAGGCTTGTGTGCCTGCTTTTACATGTGCATGAATGACTCCTTTGTTCCTTTAATTAGTTAGCATTCAGATTTACCATATACGTAAATGGTGTATATATTAAGGTGTCCTCTAGTTATTTATATCAGTGCTCTGTGCTGCTTTCGTTTGGTACCAAAAACATGTCTTCATTTATTTGTGCGTGAAGGTGTCATCTAATTACTTCCATTTTCTGGGTATGCCCTTAAGTTTCCTCCATGCCAATACTGTCATTAAAGTGTACACTGACTGCTTACACATTCTCCCTCCATTTCCCTCTTCTTACTTGATTCCATCTTCATACCATATACTGTCTGAATGAAAATATCCCCAATTGGTTACATCCTTTTTGTCTTGTTCTTCTATACCTTGCAATTACCTTAATTTGCCTATGAATGACCCTTGTTTTTCTTACCCTCTCTCACTTCACTTTGCTTCTTTTGTATAATACCACTTGCACATTACCTCATTTATATGAAGATGGAAGTACTATGTGCTTGCTTGCTTGTTGTTTATTATGCTTTAGTTTTCCCAAGTTACTGTTGTGGGCACTAGAGGGTATCATAGTCCCCAAACTCAAGACCACAAATACACTGGCATAGGTCCTAGGATGAAATAGACTTTTATTTTACCACAAATATCTTTTCACAGGCTTCTTCACAAAATACTACAATCTTCATTTTTCCTTTTTTCCTTTCCTTCCTCCTTCATTCCTTCCTACGTCTGTTTTGCAGTCCTCTTCTCCTGACTCCATCTCCCTTAGGTGAGGCAGAAGGTTTGTTTTTAAACCGAACCCAATAACATTTCTGGCCAGAGAATACTTTTGGGTCAGGCAAAACCTCCACTTGACACCTCCCTTCAGCAGCAAATATGGATTCCAAGAGCGCAGAACTACAACTGAAAAACAGCCCTGCGGGTATCCAAATGGAACCCATGCAAGAAAGACACTGCAATCCAGTGCACTGGGGAACTCAGGAAATCTCTGTTGTGTCCATGCAGTGTGGCACAGTGGTTATGTCTTTGAGTCTCACACCCTGAGATTATGGATTCAAATCCTGCTACTGATACAGTGTGTTCATAAGCAAGGTCACTTCACTTTGTAGAAACAAAAAAAGAGAAATGTAACCAATTGCATCTTAAAAATGTGTTATTTGCCTTGGATAAGGGTGTTAGCCAAATCAGCAAATTTAATGTCTTCCTGTTATACCTGCCTTCTGATTGGTAAAGGGAACAGAAACCATCCTGGCTGGGATGCCCATCTATCTACATTGTCCAACATTGTAATGGCCTCCCAACCAGGTAAGGAAATACCACCCATACCTTCCATTACAAAGTATATATATATATATATACAGTATATATATACACTGTACATATGAATATTATGATGTGTTATGATTGCTTGCACACACATGCTTCATTACCCCTACTTCTTAGCATAATTTGCAAATGTTGACTTTGGCTGTAGATCAAAGTGTTGTTTTGTTACTTATCTATCAGTCTGTGTTACACTCTTCTTGTCTTGATTCCCTGTATATGTGCACCCCTTTAAAAACTGATGTAGATATGTTAGGGATTCTCATGTCTTTTGTTTTGCATTGCCTTCAGGTTACTTCCATCTGGGTTCCTATAACTACTGCTGTTGTGCCACACCATTTATTTATGGTACCCTTTACATGTGTCTTCATTAGCATGAGGAGGAACCTGTTTAATGTCTCTATTCTTCTTTGGTTGCTCCTGTTAGGGGTTGCAACAGCAGATCATCTTGTTCCATATCTTTCTGTCTTCTGCATCTTGTTCTTTAACACTCATCACCTGCATGTCCCCTCTCACCACATCCACAAACCTTCTCTTAGACCTTCCTCTTTTTTTCTTGCCTGGCAGCTCTATCCTTAGCATCTTTCTCCCAATACACTCAGCATCCCTCCTCTGCACATGTCCAAACCAATGCAAGCTCGCCTCTCTGACTTTGTTTCCCAACCGTCCAACTGAGCTGACCCTCTAATGTACTTGTTTCTAATCCTATCCATCCTCGTCACACCCAATGCAAATCTTAGCATCTTTAACTCTGCCACCTCCAGCTCTGTCTCCTGCTTTCTGGTCAGTGCCAACATCTACAACCCATATAACATAGCTGGTCTCTCTACCGTCCTGCAGATCTTCCCTTTCACTCTTGCTGATATCTGTCTGTCACAAATCACTCCTGACACTCTTCTCCACCTATTCCACCCTGCCTGCACTCTCTTCTTCACTTCTCTTCCACACTCCCCATTACTCTGTACTGTTGATCCCAAGTATTTAAACTCATCCACCTTCGCCAGCTCTACTCATTGCATCCTCACCATTCCACTGACCTTCCTCTCATTCACACACATGTGTTCTGTCTTGATCCTACTGACCTTCATTCCTCTCCTCTCTAGACCATATCTCCACCTCTATAGGGTCTCCTCAACCTGCTCCCTAATATTGCTACAGATCACAATATCATCAGCAAACATCATAGTCCACAGGGACTTCTGTCTAATCTCGTCTGTTAACCTGTCCATCACCATTGCAAATAAGAAAGGGCTCAGAGTTGATCCCTGATGTAATCCCACCTCTGTCACTCCTACCACAGACTTCACCACTGTCAAACTTCCCTCGTACATATCCTGTACAACTCTTACGTACTTCTCTGCTACTCCCGACATCCTCATACAGTACCACAGCTCCTCGCAAAGCCCCTTGTCATATGCTTTCTCCAGGTCCACAAAGACACAATGCAACTCCTTCTGGCCTTCTCTATGCTTCTTCATCAACAACCTCAGAGCAAACATCACATCTGTCTTGCTCATTCTTGGCATGAAACCATACTGTTATTCACTAATCATCACCTCACTTCTTAACTGAGTTTCCACTACTCCTTCCCATAACTTCATTCTGTGGCTCATCAATTTTATCCCCCTGTAGTTACTACAGTCCTGTACATCCCCCTTATTCTTAAATATCGGTACCAGTACACTTCTTCTCCACTCCTCAGGCATCCTCTCACTTTCCAAGATTCCATTAAACACTCTTATTAAAAACTCCACTGCCATCTTTCCTAAACACCTCCATGCTTCCACAGGTATGTCATCTGAACCAACGGCTTTTCCATTCTCCATCCTCTTCATAGCTGTCCTTACTTCCTCCTTGCTAATCCGTTGCACTTCCTGATTCAGTATCTCCACATCATCCAACCTTTTCTCTCTCTCGTTCTCTTCATTCATAAGCCTCTCAAAGTATTCTTTCCATCTGCTCAGCACACTCTCCTCGCTTGTGAGTATGTTTCCATCTTTATCATTTATTACCCTAACCTACTTCACATTTTTCCCAGCGTGGTCCCTCTATCTAGCCAATCGGTACAGGTCCTTTTCTCCCTCCTTAGTGTCCAACCTCTCAAACACCTCATCATATACCTTTTCTTTAGCCTTCGCCACCTCTCTATTCACCTTGTGCCTTAATCTCCTTGTACTCCTGTCTACTTTCTGCATCTCTCTGACTTATCACACTTCTTCTTTGCCATCCTCTTCCTCTGTATATGCTCCTGTACTTCCTCATTCCACCACCAGGTTTCCTTTTCCTCCTTCCTCTGCCCAAATTTCATGCCAAGCACCCTTCTTACTGTCACCATTACTACATCTGCAGTAGTTGCCCAGCTGTCTGGTAACTTTTCACTGCCACCCAGTGCCTGTCTCACCTTCTCCCTAAACTCAACCTTGCAGTCTTCCTTTTTCAACTTCCACCTTTTGATCCTTGGCTCTGCCCTCACTGTGTTCTTCTTCTTGATCTCCAATGTCATCCTACAGACCACCATCCTATGCTGCTTAACTACACTTTCCCCTGCCACCACTTTGCAGTCTTCAATCTCCTTCAGACTGACTCTTCTGCATAGGATGCAATCTACCTGTGCATCTTCCTCCACTCTTGTACGTAACCCTATGTTTCTCCCTCTTCTTAAAATATGTATTCACCACAGCCATGTTCATCCTTTTGGCAAAATCCACTATCCTCTGACCTTCTTCATTCCTCTCCTTGACACCATACCTACCCATCACCTCCTCGTCTCCTCTGTTCTGTTCATCAACATGACCATTGAAATCTGCTACAATCACCACTTTCTGTCTCTTGGGTACACTGTTCATCACTTCATCCAACTCACTCCAAAAATCTTAATGTCTCTACTCCTGCTAAATGAACTGCTGAGTTTTCAAATTTCTTTATTTTTAAATAGGTGCCCTATTTCATATGCCCAGAAACTCCATATAATTTACTTTAGTCTTGGATACCCTTCTTCCTTGGCCCACCATGATTATAGCTGTAGCCCCTCGTTTTAACTTGTTGTCATTTCTCACTCTGTTTATGCAGGTTCCCTTTGAATCACCCATCTTTCCGCGTTAATTTTCCCTTTAACCATTTACAACATGGTGCCTCACTTCAACTTACAAATACTATAAAGGGTGCTGAATTCAACACTTACTGGTAACTGCCATTAATATGCTATCCTGGGATCTCTCTTTCTGTTCTTCACTCACTGGGCTCCAGATGCTTCACTTCTCACTCCTAAGTAGATGAAGAAATGTTCACTGTCATGACTTCAAATATCTGTGCAGCATTTTCATGTTCTTTTTCACCTTAAGCAAATGGTTGGCCTTGGTGGAAGCTGGGAACATGGTTCTGTGCAGCTGATTTTCAGACACATGTCATATGTTAATTAGCTCATTTAAAGCAAAAAATAGCCGAAGCTGATTTTCTGATTATCTGCAATGATTTGGAATTTCTCCAGTTCATTCTGCTTATAATCCTTGATTGCTTATCTGGGCACTTGGGTTAATTCCAAAAAAAAAAAAAAATCACAAATGGGCAGTTTTTTTTTATTTTAGTGCTGAATGTCTTTACCAGTGTGATTAAAGGGCAGAGGAAAAACTTGGCAGGTGCAAAAAAAATCTGATTGTATTTAACTATACTTTTGTTTTCAAATTATTGTGTATATTAGAACTGCCCTGGTATGTCGCATAGAAATTTGATCATTGTGTATACCTCCTTAACTGTGTTACATGGACCCTCAAACAAGTGGATGATTTTGTCTTTAGACTGCTTACTCCCTCTACTCACCTTGTTGTATTTCCCTTGCCTTAGTACCACTTGCAGGTGCTCTCATATGTACTTGTCCATGGCAGTAGTTGTGAGATGTGTTCATCAGGATCTCATTTCAAAGCAGTTTTATTGATCTGAACTGTTATTTCCTGTTGTAAATATCTTTATTGTTATGATGGTTACACCATTGACATTATTTTGGATTTTTCATTTTTGAAAAAACTGTCATGTTATTGGTGAAAAATATATTCCATTACCTGTGCAGTGGTCATCAGTGTAACAATATGAAATGCCATAATACAAACAATTTAAAATGCTGGCAGCTCATTTAACTAATCATCTGTGTGCTGGACCTTTTTCTGTATCTCTCAACGTCTTTTATGATTTTAGTATAAAACGCACTTCTGTGTTAAGGCTATTTTGTTTATTCCTTTTAGACTCTGAATTTGGATTGTTGTTTTTGGTTTTGACTGTCGTGATTCTGTCCTTATTTTACATTTGCATATGTATGTTATTTATTTTGAAAGAGGTCATCATTTTTGTTTGCTTCCAGTTGTCTCCTTTTTGTGTTGCGGTAACTAATTTGTATCAATGGTGGTGATGAAATCATAATTATCCACATTTGATGGATTTCAATGAAAACCTTTGAACATTATCTTTTATTAATCTATTCTAAAGACTTTACAGTTGTTGAATCTTGCCTTACCTTTCTCAATTATGGTTTTTCAGTTATATTTTGGGGTTGACAATCTCTGTATTAGTCTCCGGTTACAATCACTTGCTTGGTAAGTGACTCTTCTCCAGGACATCTCTTAATTTTGGTTCCATTTTGGTATCAGCCTTAACATTGACAAAATGTTCTCTTTCTGTTTAGGGTATTCTGACCTTTGTTTCTTCTAACTACATCACTGCCTGAATTTCTATTTCCTGGTTGTTTGTTTCTGTTCCTGCCTTTTGGCAACCCATATCATCATGACATTCATATTTCCTCTGTTTTATGATTATGGGTTTTAAGCCAGACAGAATCTATGTTTTTTGTTTTGGGTCTTGATTTAGGCTTGTTAGTATTTTTTATTGTTACATTTGTGATGTTTCTGAGACACCACTGTCACAGCCATTTTGCACATTTCCAAATTGTACCAGCCATGTTGCTTATAGCAATGGTAAACTATTTCCAACATGTGATGACCAAAAGTTTCAGTGCGTGACGTCACTAACCAATTACTCTATGAAATGCTGCTGCATTCATTGTGTTCTTCAAATTAATGAATCCTGTAAAAAAAAATTAATTTAGCTATGTTAGGTAGTCAGGAAATTAGTGTGTTTGTCTCAAACTATCCATCCATCCATTATCCAACCCGCTATATCCTAACTACAGGGTCATATTTGTTTTTATGTATTTGGCTTTGTTGGCATGGCTTAATGATCTTTTTCACTTCTAGCCTTTGCCTACTATTGACCATGATTGTTTATCTCATATTCAGGCTTAAATACAGTTTGTTTTTCAAATTTTAGAAACACACTGATTTTTTTTACCAACACTCTTCTGTGCTTGCTGTACTCTACATTTTCCTCCCACCTACTCAATATATAATGGGGCCGTTTCATTTGCTTTCTCTATGTTTGAAGTTACCCAGTGATTGCCTACCCCCTCTCTCCTCTCAATGTTACCCTTGTCTTAGTACCACTTTCATTTTCAATTTTTAGGCTTTCCATGGCCCTGCTCTGGTTAAGCAAGTTTGGAAAATAGATGGGTTGATGGATTATTAAATAATGGTCTGCGATTACAATATCTTTTGTATAACAAGGTGTATTCTGTTTGTCTTCAGTACAAACACATTTGTGAGATGGTAAATGTACTAGCCTGTGAGATAATTCAATAAAGAAGAAGGGCCCCATTTGCATTTCATTCTTGTGCCCCCTGATATTACACTTTAATACACAAATATTTCCTCTAATCACTAACCGGGATGTGTTTATTTGTTGCAAGCTTTAGGTTTCCGCCTACGATACAGGTGACTGATAACATTGATTTGCACTTGGCCTTTCATCTCACTCCTGTTCTCTAGTGTGGTGTCATTTGTAGGAGTTCCCAGACAAGTTATTTCCTTTTACTTAGTCGTGTCTTTTATGCTGCACAACTGCTCCATCTTAAGGGTCTTTTTTGCACATTTCTTGTCCGAATCCTTAAATGTGGTGGATGGCTGGGGCCTTTGCCCGGCCAGGATGCCTCCATGCTGGAAGGACCAGGGGCGGAAGTGTGAGTTGGATACATCCCTGTACATCCATAGGTGCCGCCAGGGGGTGCTGCAGCTGCTGTTAAGCCCTGGAGAGCAGCTCATCCACCACATCTGGAAGTGCTGCCGGAAGTACGTCAACAAGCACCTGGAGCACTTCCAGGTGCCTTGTAAAAGTGGCCAGCAGACACTACTTGGTGAGCCAGAGTCGGGAAGAGGGAGACTAACCTTGCCTGTAGGAGTGAAGGAGATAAAAGAGAGAAAAGGAAAAGAATTGTGTATTGTGTTGTGCTTTGAACTGCTTTATACTTGTGGGGAATGGGGAAGGAGTTTCCCACAAGGGAAAAGAAAAATAATAAGCCCTGTGTGCTTTGAAGTTGAGCCTTTGCGTCTGTCTGTGCCGGGTCAGGGTGACGGTGCCCACCTTGGAGGTCCACAATGTATTTATACTCATAAATAACTTTAGTTTATCCAAGCCATGCATACTAATACATACCCACCTGGGTCTTTGTACAGTGAGAGGATTAACCTCACTGGGGAAAACTCACATGAGTAAAGAGCATTAGGATAAAACTTTAGAACAAGTTTCATCGGAAATCAGTGTTACCCACTGCACCAGCATGTTGCACTTTAGCAAATTCCTTGTGTGTGTAATTATTCATTCAGCCTTAAGTAAAGTTCACTCCTTTAAAATCACTGTTTTAGAAGCACAATGGGCCTCTTTTGGAAACATTTGTGATATTTGGGCAGGGATTATACATCTTGCTTTTTCAGAACATTTATTAGAAGATAAGCTGAAATTGATTTGGTATTTTAGGGAGATGAGAGGGTGTGGAGCCTGCATTTTTTGTGAGGTAGTTGGCAAGAATTTTCTTTAGGAACCTCCGTTTCTCTTGGAGCACAAAGGCATGTTTCTATACGTTTGCCATGGACTGGCATCTATTCACGTTTAGCTTCTGTCCTACCTCCCTTGCACTTGCTTATTTTGACTGCATATATGCTTGGGCTGGGTATATGAAGGAGACGTCGTCACGTTTATCACCATGCTCCAGTTTTCCTGGTTAGGTTACTCTTTCAGAAATTATTTCATGATCAATACTCTGTAATTACTGAAGATGACAGTTACGCTTTATACTGCCTAAAGAACAATGCTTTATTGCACTATTGCACACAGCACTGAAAAAGTATTTGTATGCTCATTGAATGACACACACATGCCCATCACAATCCTTTCTGTTTATTCCAAATAAATACTGTCTCTTGACTTGGCTTGAGACAAAGGCCGGAACCATCAAGTATGGACGTAGACACATTCATGTAGGTGCCTCCTGCTAACATGAAATGAACAAATAATTGGAAATTTATTATAGCTTAGTGGAGTGAGCATCTAAATTAACAGATTGATTCATATAACTGTAACTTTATTTATTTCGTGATAATTAAACAAAATAAATATAAACAATTTAAAATTACAGCTAAAATGACTCAAATAGTTAAAGAACACCTTGCCTGCACCTCTCCCAAACCTTTGAGAAGATGTAATTAAACAAAAAAAAAAATCAAAGGAATTATAAGAAACGATGCCAATCACAAGAGATGGTGCAGCTCAAAGGGCATGCCAGAAATACTAAAGAGAAATACAAGAAAGAAGATGTAGGAGGTTTACAATGTTCTAAATCTCTTCTGAAAACTTGCATGTTAAATTTTCATGATTATCCTGTTTCCAGAATCACCTCTGGGAAAGTTTAATTAACATTATTTATTCATATTAATACTATTTTTTTTTCTTTTTACTTTTTGTGTTGACTTTTTTGATTTGTGTTGATATTCATGGAGGTGTCCATATCGTTTATTGTAACAGCTGCCAGCCACATGAAATGGTACTCCCATATAAGAGAGTGACATGCTGTAATTTTAAACCAAGGTTTTGGACAAATTTAATAGACTTTTAATATCCAAAGTATTACCAACAGGTTTAATAGAGAGTGTGATTTTGATTTTTTACTTCAGTTTTTGATTAGTGTTTTGAACTTTGATGATCAATGTATATGTATATTTAGATTTCTGACTACTGCATGTTACTTCTGTCTTTGATTTTTTCTAAAAGAAGCATCTTTTTATTTCCCGTTTAAGTCTTTATTTTGCAATTTTCTTCCTGGCTTTAAATACTGGCAACCAGGCAATCCAGCTCCTAAGCAAACACACAGCAGAGAGCCACTTCAAAACATTTGTCATGACCAGAAAACAAAAAACGTATAAGTTAACATATTTGTTTTTTAATTGTTTGGAATTAAGCAGTGATAGAGAAATTGGAAAATTAAGGATCAGCACACAAGGAAAACCGTAACAGGATTTAGCACTAGTGTGAAGCTATCAGCAGTACTTCAGAGTTTACTGCAAACTCGACTCTAATGCAGCCATTGAGGGCATCTGCCTTAGCTAGCTCCTAAAGAGTATTCAAGAATTGAAAAAATAAAAAATGAAAAGCTAATTGCCTTTAAAGAGAACAGGAGCACTAAAGAACAAATGTTCTGAATGAGAATGAAGATTAAAGTACAAAAGTAGAAGCATTATTGTAAAAGTGGCTCACAAATATTTAAGAAATAAATGGTTAGCTTTTACAAAAAAAAAAACGAACTTACAATCTGGATGTGCTTCAAGGCCATAGTGTCTCCAAATGGCAGCCAAGACCACATGATCACCCCACAGCTAATTAGACACACCCACCACATGTTCACATCAAGTGGCATTGGGAGAGAGAGAGAGAGAGAGAGAGAGAGAGGTTAGGGGCACACGCTGATACAGTGCATTGCCGCACCCACCACACGACAAACCAACTCAGGATCCAGATTAGGACCCGAGTGCAGCCATGCAACGGGTGACACCTCAGCACCACACTAGTTCAAATGGAATGGGACAGTGTGAGATTTTTTATGGTGGCTGGCATTGGAATTAACCAAAAATCATAATCAAACGCCACAAACATTAGAGATTGTGATTCCTTTTAAATTTTCTCCTCTAACATCTTTTTCTCTTTGTTAATGTGGGAAATCTAATTCTTTAATAAATTTTGACTTTTGGAATTGTTCTTAGGCACTTCAATATCTTTCATGTCTTGGCATACTGCAGTTTTGTTCTTCTTATTGGCCACTATGTAAGTATTATTTGTTTATTGGTTGGTAGTGTGGTTGCTAGCCAGTGGACAAGTAGCCGTCATGATGCATAGCTTCACCATTGCAGTGGTTTAAAGGTCACAAACATCCTGGTTGTCTACCAATTCTGAATACATTGGTTTTTTTTTTTTTTTGTTTTTTAAATACTTATGACTTGGGACCAAGTTTTTCTGATAAAGATTTTTGCTTTACCTTCTGGTTCTGGTTAGGTTAATGATGTGAAAACTTTATTGATTTCTGTTGAGTTCCTAGAACATTTTGGAAATGCATGTAAGACGTATTAAATTTTTACAATGTTAAATCTGTATCTATCATTTTAAGTTTCATTTTATTGATGTTAAATTATTTTACAGTTTTTGTGTTATGGAGTTTTGTTTTTCACATTCTCCTATACTTTGTGGGTGACTATTTACTGTTGACAAGATGTGCATGGGATGTAACGTTATTGTCACAATGGGTTTCAGGTCAACTCGATGCACATTGTTGTCCAAGATTGTGGATAAAGCAAACCTCTTGTTCAACTTTCTTTTGTGTTGTGTCCTTGGGTTTGATTTTTGATTTTGTGATGAAAATTAGTTTAGAATTTTGGCAAATGACCGGTATCAAATTGTGGCTTGGTTTTTCTGACATTTCATCTGTTGATTCCTTTTCTCCATCAGTCTGCTTCAATTTCTGTTTAGACAGAACAATTATTTTTTGATTCTTGTCTTTCTACCTCTGCTTTTGCTTCTGTGCCATATTCCTTGTGCCATTCTAAAATTTTGGGGTGTTGTTCACATCAGAACACAGTCTTTATACCTAGGGAAACAATATGAGATAACTGACAAATAAAACAAAAGAAAAATAAATGATGAAAACAGTGTAAAACACTCCATCAAATGGCTGACGAAACTAACATTCCTGGGGGCCAGATGACACATTAATTAGTGACACAGAGAGTTTAAGCATCTCTAAGTTGTAAAAAGAGAATTTCCCAGAAATTGGCAGGGTGAGAATCAGAAGATTTTCTTTAGAAGATAAAGCAACGCTTAAAGAATATAGGAAGGCTTCCACTTTATAGAAGTTCAGAAATCTGGAAGGAGAAGGCCATGAAAAGTAAAACATGAACAATTTGTTAGTTATTAAAAGTACAATGAGTAGCCTGCCCAGTAAGTAACGATCACCGCCTCTTATTACAAATGCGACTACTTGTGAGTGTTGAGACCTTAGAGGAGCATGGGAGAACTCAAGCAGCTTTTCTCAGTTTCAAAGGATGGGCTTATGTTAATGAAATTGACAGTTCAAGGATAAGTAGACACAGTTAAAGCAGAGTGAGACGGAAACAATAATAACGAGTAGCAGGCAATTTTATATTGTAAAATAAGAGCAAGCATTTAAAAAACAAAGGAGAACTTTTTTAAAAGTTAAATACATTTTAAAAGAGATTGACAATACAGTAACACTTTGAAAAGAAATGATACTGAGAATCAAGCTATGGAAACTCAATAACTAAACAATAATCAAAAGTCGTGAATCTGTTGAATTCTACCAGCAGGAAGTGCAGTTAATTGCAGTTTCCCGGCAACTACTAATGGGAGGCTTGAGTAGAGTTTCATAACTGAGGAGGGTGATGGCCAAAGCTCTGGTGATGGATGGATGGTGATCTTAAAGCAACTGCATCACTAGTCACATACTAGGAGGGGTAGTTTCCTCACAAAAGGCGTCTCCTCCGTCTTGTTTGCTGCGCTTTTTATCTCTCCTGGATGCTGCGCTCCCACACCACTCAGCCGTGCCTGCATCCCCAAAGGGGTGCAGCAAAAGCCAAAGGAAATCAGATTTACTGCAATGTGAGCTAGCTGACAGCGCCATAGCGGACACCTTTGCTGGTTCATACTGCCAGCTGGGAGCTGCTTATTACTACATTATTACTTTGTTTTGCCTGCAGGTAGACACGGCTTTGAAAGTGAACCTTAAAATAGGAAGGTGAGTCATATTGTTTGACGTTTGATTTTCTTTTTTTTTTTTTTACAGTTTGGCAGGCAGAGGCAATGGCATGCAGCCAAACATCTGAGGAATCCTTCAGTCTTTTCGTGTGGTTTTCTAATTGACATCTAAAGAAATAATCAATTACAGTATGGTACAAATACCAGGAAATGTCTTTTTTTTTTAATTCTGCTCTTAAAAGCTTCAAGGTAGTTACTTGTAGGCAGAGCAACAGAATAAACTGATATCCCATCAGTTTTTTTCAAGAGGAGCTAATCCTAACAACATCAGGCACAGGAATGGAAAAGCTTTGGATGAGAAGTCAGTTCGTGGCAGCCACATTCATGTCCGTCTATGCTCAAAATAGGCCAGCCCCAAATCTACATGTCTGAAAGAGAAAAGTACCTGGAGAAAATCGATATGCAAGTGGGGAGAAGGGGTAAACACCACACAGACAGTGCATGGACCCAGAACTGAACCCAGGATTATGGAGCTCGAAAGTAGTAATGCTAATTACTGACTTCATTTTGCCAATTAAGTACTTAAATCAAGCATGGGAAATTAAAATGGTGATAAGCTGAGAGCACTCTGGGTTCCATGCTACCCTCATCAGTTCCTTCTACTTGTTCCGATTTTGAACATCGGAACTCAGATTAAATTTTTAGATCCAGTGATTCTGTCTTTTATCCCATTTGTGGTGCCCTCCTGCGGCTGTGTAATGGGAAGAAAAAGAGCAGGAAACGTCTTTATTTTCACCCATCCGTTGTATGTTGGTTGTCCAGTTCATTTTACATTTACATTTATTTATTTGGCAGACACATTTACCCAAAACAACTTACAGAATAGGTCAGCATAATCGAGTAGACATCAGTCTGGGGGACTGCTTGGGAACAAGTGTAATGGACAAGGTTATGAAATTGACTATCATAAGCGAAGAGCTCAGAACAAAAAAACAAGTGAGTTACAATTTCCAGGTTACAAAACATAATAGCTAATGTCAGGGGGACAGAAATTTACCTAACGAGACAGGCTTCTTAAACACATTGAGGGTGTCAGCATTTTGAAAAGTGGGCAGCTTCTTCCACCAGCCAGGAACTACACATGAAAAGAAGTCTGGACTGAGATTTAATACCATGCAGAAGTGGCATCACTAGATGCCAATCATCAGCAGACCTGAGTGGTCTAGAAGGACCACAGGTCCTCAAACGTTTCTCCATATATATAGGCAAACATCAAGAGTGTGAACTTAAAACATGCTGCTACAGAGTGCCAATGCAGTCATCTGCAAAGAGGAGTGACATTTGCCCGCCTCGGCTGGTTGAACACCAGATGTGTTGCTGCATTTTAAATAATCTGCAGTGGTTTGTTGACACAACTCCTGATAGCAAAGAGTTGCAGTAGTCCAGAAAAGATAAGACGAAAATCTGGACCAGGAGTTGTGCTGAATACTCTGTCAGATACTGTCTGATTTTGAGGATATTGTATAGGGTGAATCTGCAGGACTGAGAGACTGTAGCAACATGGCCACTATAGGATAGCTGATCATTGATTACCCCGGAAGGTTACAAACTGATTTGGTATGTATTAGTGATAATGAGCCAAGCTGAACAGGGGTGGGGTGCTGAATAGATGGATGAGCTAGGAAAGCAAGAAGGCCAGTCTTGCTTAGATTGAGAGACCAACTCACTATAGAGCACCTGAGTCTATGGCTTGCCATAGATCAATTATTTAAATACATATTTTAAAGATTTTATTTTAACTTTGAAATAATAATAATAATAATAATAATAATAATAATAATAATAATAATAATAATAATAATATTGTGAATGACATCAGAGACTGTGTCATCATGTTGGACAGAAAGCTTCCAACAGACTGTACTATCACTGTCACAACAGGCCGTATATCGTGATCCATGACAAGAAAAGCAAGTTGTGTGTCTTCATCGATGCAATGATTCTGGATGATAAGTACATCCTGAGAAGGAGGCTGAAAAGATCATCAAGTATAAAGACCTTGAGATCGAGTTCAGATGCATGTGGAGCACAAGGACAAGAGTGGCTCCAGTAGTAGTAGTAGTAGTAGGTGCACTGGGAACAATCAAGTCCAGGTTCCAGGAGCAGCTGGACAAACTCTCATGTAGAGTCAGTGCAAAAGAGATCAAGAAGATTGCACTCCTGAGCACGACCTGCATTCTTAGATGAGTCCTTAGCTGAACCATGGGCTAGGTTCAAAGCAAGAGAGGTCTGGATGACTTCTGGTGAACGCACCAGCATGTCTCAGTGCACTGAGAGGAAAGTGGTAATGCTATTACTACTACTACTACTACTACTACTACTACTATTACAACTAATAATAATACTAACTTTTAAATAAGTAACAATGGAACATCACTGCACTCAGGTACAATGCCTCCTGAAGTCAAAGGTCACACAGAAATACAGAAGTAAATAAATAACAGAACTGAAAGATGGTAGTCCGTGAACACGGGAATTATTAAGTGTCTGAGGTAAACAAAGTATTGGAAGAGCACCACCTACAGGGCAAATAAGTAGAGCCAACCATTTCTTATGTCCTCTTAGGAAGGGAAGGGATGGCAGTTGATCAGAGGCTATTTATATTTATCATAACAATGCAGCTGAATATTACATGACTCAATAATTTAATTTTTTTTTTAATACATTTAGAGAGGTTTTCCACTCATGAACAGCGTGATATCATATTCAAGATGAGACCCAAATTCCATTAGCAAATGTGTAGGAGAACTACTGTAGTAGTCCATAAAAAATTCTCCTATGTTTTTAAAGAGCTTTAGGAAAAAAGAACAACACCACCTGCAGGAAAAATCTGGTTCATCCATTAATCCGTCCTTTCTCATGGGCTGCTCTTCCACTTTAGGGTAAGGAGGTATTAAACTATTTTGCCAGCAGGGCTGAGTACCTGAACCTATGTTTTTATAGAAAGTGAGTTAATGCTTAAAATCTCCATAATTTTCTATTTCTACTGTATTTCACTTTTAAACAAGAAACAAGGGGCTATCATAGCATACATACAGTGAATGGCATTAGGTCAAAGCCCAACCTGATCTTGGTAGTAAATCTGTATCAGAACTGAAAGCCTACACTTTAAAGACTCTGTCTTCCAAGTAGATGCTGTCCAACTAGAAGGAACATGAGGTAAGTGTAGTCGTATGGAGACACATCACTCGGCAATGAGGCTAAAGGCAAATAAGATGGTCCTTGTGTCTTATAGGCAAAAGGCATACTGTACTTATCAGTACTTGTGTCAGATAGGAAATTTATCAAGGACAAAATGTGTACTTATGAAGTCCTTACTTCTTCAAATTTTTAATTATTGAAAATGTAGTTGAATGAAACAACCTCCTACTTTGCCACATTTTGAAAGTAGGCACTAGAATGTGTGAAATGAATACAGGTGTGAAGATTTTCTTTACATCTTAGGCCTGCTTCCCACTGTGCAGACTCCCTGAGGGGTTTCAGTTTCTATTCCACCAGCATTTGTTGCTTTTGAAGATCATGTTTATCTCTGATGGTGGCAGATTGTTTAGCACTGCTGCCTTGTGAATCCAGTATCCTGGGTTTGGTTGCTGCACCAGGTCATTCCAAGTGGAGTTTGTACATTTTCTCATCATCTGTTCAGATTTTCCTTCCATTTTCCCTAAATATGTGCAGGTTAGGTACAGTAAATATTTCACATTGGCCCCAGGTGGCCATGCACTTGAATGGGATCATTGATGCTCTGGTGCCTCTTCAGCAGGTCTGAGAAGGTTATGCTGAGTTATTTACCTCACAGGAAGCTTGGTTTGTGTTTGGGAAAGGATGCCTTGAAGCTGATGAACAGTGACTTAGGAGTAAAAAAAAAGGTGTGCAGGCTTTTGTGGTTTATCTCCAGCATGTCAACCTCTGGGGGTGACTTCCACAGATTTTACATTAAAACTTTCTTTCAACTTTCTGTTTGCTGGTAAACAAACATTGGGTTGGTAACACAGATGCTGGGGCCTAGATGACCTGCTCTTACCACTGTGATCTCAGATACAAATTGGAACATGAAGTGAAGTTGTGACATGTGCAGAAGGTAGAGTTACTATCATTGAAATATTAGAAGGCCGGGATCTGAGTAGTGGTTAAGGACTGATCCCCTAAAAGGACCACAGGCAGACACCCAGGGTTATACTGGAGTGAGAGGATCTTGATGAGAAAATTTTAATTGTATTTCATGTCTTGAGAACAAAGCAGCTGTCTGACAGCTGTGGAGCTCTAATGAGCCGTGGGCACTCACTTTGGTTTTATACAGATCGACACTCATTAAGGTCTACGGCTGGCCAAATCTGGCAGCAGCCCACACATGTGGGTTTTCTGTGTTGGCCAGCACACCTGCTACAAGCCAAAAGTTCTCAGTAATTACAATTAGGAGTGCATGTCACACAAGTGCCTTCCATGTAAATGTGTCATGCCTTTGAATCCATGTTTTCTTATCATTTGTGGTTTTCTGCTTCTGTCCACTCTAATATAAGCTTGTCATAGCCTAGTAACTTCACTCATTATAGAATCCTCACAAATACATGAAGAGGCTATCATAATGGCAGAAGTAATAAAAAAAGTCATTGAAAAAGGCTTCTGGCCACCTTGTAGGCATAGTAACATCAGTGACGTCTGGCACTGTGCATGCAAAATTAATCTTCCACCAGAAAGGTAATCTATTCAGGTTTCATTGTGGAGGGCAATCAGACACTTTGAGTGAACTCCAGTGAGATACACGACTGGGTTCTGAGGTGATACAGCAGATAGACAACATCATTTCTATGTCCATCACGTCACTGAGTTTGTAGATTCAAGCACTCATATCCCTCTGACACAGGTTCAGGAAAGAGATTTCACATCCTGTGATTATGATGATCCCATGAATTAGTGGCAGGTATTGACTTTAGCTGGCACCAAACTAGACCAGATAAACACAATCAACCCATTGTGTCCATTTCCGACAATGTGTATGTGATGTTTTGTGCTTGTTTATAATTTGGAATGATTAATTTTAAAGTATGCATTGTCTTTATTTCAGTTTAAACTGGCAGCAATGAGGGGCATAGTATTTGGTAGGCAGGTATGTGAGTAACGTTACAGACGCCATTTTGAATTTAAGGTCAGACTTCCTTGTCTGATCTTTGTTTTTGATGAAGGAATGTTTTTTATCATGAAAGGTACTTTAACCTCTAAGGGTCTTGCTTATTGACAGACAAGTTAATTCTGGAAATGCATAAATCATTAGACTTGTTTAATGAATATACCCTTCAAGGTAATGCTCAAAATTTATTTCAACCACTACTTAGGTTCAGGCATGAATAGATACACACAAATCAGGGTCACACAGAAAGCTTTATATAAAGGTAGCTACAACTATATTTACTGCAGTCTTTGTCTTGTGTGATGCTTGTAGGTGGGGAAATGGAAGATGGTAAATTGAGTTGTTTTCTCTCTCAGGCTGTGGTGTAGCAAGTCCACAGCTCACAACAAAAGGTCCATTTTTAAATAAATAATCACAGCTTAGCGAGGGGGCATGGTAGTGTGGCTGAAGCAGTTCTCAGGGCGATTCGCGGTGTGGGCGTTTCACACCTAAGTGCACAGGTGAGAAACTGTCCACATCCGTGATTGTTCCTGGGGCTGCTGATTTGCCACAGCTGCCATGCCCTCTTGATATATAGAAGCGTGAGTCCGCTAAGGAGAAAAAAGAAAGGAGAAACGAACGGAGGTTGCAGGAGAAAGTAGGAAGCAGTGGTGAGAGAGAAAACCGGTGCGAGTGAGCGAGCGAGTGCATGTTCGAATGCAGCTAATCAGTGAGCCTGGGTGTTGGGCCGACACCCGGATAGAAGTAGTAGTGGTCGCTCCCACTGAGTGATCATAGAGCGGGAGTGACCAGTGATGAAGGGCAGAAGACTCTCTGCGTAAGGCAGCGAGAGTTGCAACTTGGGACGTGTTGTCCCCAGCGTGAGAGCCTTGGTCATTGGGGTATCCCAAGTCACTGTTCGGAGGAACCTACTGGAGCCAGGGATCGGTGAGGCAATCCAAACAGATGAAGCAGGCACAGAGAAGGTCAGCTGCATGAAGGGCGACTCCCCTATTAAGAAGTCCAGACAGGAGAAGTAGGGGAGCCGCAGGTAGAAGACACTGGGCTTTGAATTGTATATTAAAGGATTGCTTCCCGCATTGTGTTTTAACCTTGTTGTTTTAACAAGGCCATTCAGCTCAACAAAGCTCTTCGTTCCTATCTACTTAATTCTTCTAAAATAACATTAAGTCTAGTTAATATGTTAATATGTATAATATATAATGTTTAAGTGAACATGAATAAAAAGATCAGCCAGTCGTCAATGCAGAAGAGAGACAACTGTGCACTGCCAGCTACAAGATGAATTTATGTCACCCTTAGCTGGGAGATATAGCGCCTTTCAGGAGAGCCCCATGTTAAAGAAGTTCCATAGCTGTAAACCAAGAAATATTTTCTTGCTTGTTTGTTTTCTTTAACCACACAGAGAGCTTTGTTCAATGCATGAGGGATTTTGTAAGCGCTTGCCTTTATAATGGAGGTCACATATATTTCTTTTTCTTTGTCACAATAAAGCGTGTTTAATAAAAACTGCAGGTAGCTTCAGTCCCGCGTTATGAGGTGAGGTAACAATGATTGGATTCTTGCATGTTGCTTTATGAAAAGCGCATGAAACGGGGCCGGAGAGTTTTGAAATAATGTCTGCCCTTAAATAGCATTTCTCACACTACAATTATTCTTTAGGAATGTTTCAGTCCCACGCATCGAGGCTCTTGCATCACTTTAATATTTTCTCTTCAGAATGAAATCAAGCGCTCCTAATGTGGATTTTAGTGCCAATAAATGCATTGAGATTCAAACTATTGTTCTGCACAAAGTTATATAATTCAGGCCATCATCCCCACTACATTTTAACTCATTTCTTTATTCCGAAGGTTTCTTCTACTCTTCACCCCACAAGCATTTGCTATCCTATGCTTACCTTAACAAAGAACGTCTCCTTAAAAAAAAAACAGCTCCACAACTCTAATGCAACTAATCACACCAAGAAGTTACTTGAGAGCCTCTTCAGCTTATCATCTTGCACCATCTTCAGATTATCTCAGCAGAATTTGCTTTCAGAATGCTGTCCCACTTCTGCGTTGAGTATGCTGTAAAAATACCAGACGTCCTGTCAGCCAACTTTTGAAGGCTAAGTAACTGAGCGCAAGGAGGCCCGCAAGAGCTCCCCCTGATGGCGCTGCTGTGTATGCTTAGTTAAACACTGCTGGACTGCACAGAGCAGGGGGTTTTACTCCATAAGTCATGCAAAAACGAATTATAAAAGAACACACAAAAGAAAATGATAAGATCTGCCTGCCCTTAAATTTATTATAGATATATTTCACAAACACTAGAGCAGGGTCTCCACGTAGCTCGCAGGCTACCGGTAGCTCGCAACCCCTTTCCAAGTAGTTCGATAAAAGGGTTAATGAATCCTACATAAATTTGAAAACTTGATTAGTCAAATTAGAGGTGGGATATCTTTCCAAAAAAGTCATATCACGATCCTTTTAACACAAAATCACAATCCACAATCTGAATTGCAATCTATCTTTTCAATGTGACATACATTTAAGAGAATATCGGACTCAAACTCATCAAGACCTAAGTAATACTTTATTTTAAATATCAAACAAAGTTGAATTCAATTGTTCTCTCATTCGCTAGCTAAGTGGAGTTAAGGAACAAACCCAGAAGCTGGCGAGTGATTGAGGAAGACCCACGGCCTGCTGCGTGTTTCTCGGATTTGTGCAAATAAATCGGAACCACAAACAAACTATGATACATAGCGAAATGAGAAAAGTCGCAAAATCAACAGGAATGTTTATTTATAAAGCACTTTAAAACATTCAAATCGCGATGTATAAAACCTTCACTTGCCGTAAAGCCACGCACTTTTCCACGGTACCTCATGCCTTATCGTACGCAAGTTCTCCGCTCGGTTTTGCAGACTGGCGGCACCCAGCGTCAAAGCTGTGCTACTGTTCCTGTGTGGTTACTCTTAATTTTCCTGACGTGGTTTTATAAATACACTGAAACTAACCGCATATTGTTTATTAGTGTAACGCATCTGATTGTAATTAACTCGTAACAATATAATGGTCCAGGGAACAGCCATAGTATTCCAAATACCATAACTGCTTTAGCGTTGTTACTCTCACTTCTCCTTCTTCTTCTTCTTCTTTCAGCTGCTCCCATTAAGGGTTGCCACAGTGGATCATCTTTTTCCATATTACTCTCACTGCAACACTCAGAGTATTTATACCACTGTATCTGAGTGTGAATCACAGCAGCAGCTGATCGGAAAGAGAATTATCGGTATACAGTATCAAGCACATGCTGTCTCAGCCATGGCAAAACGTTTCAAAGCCTTTCCTGTACGGATCTCGTGGTTCAGAAACAGTTTCATCCTAAGAACTATAAACGCACTCAATCATTGCTCCTTGTAGAACTGTTTGTACTTATAAGTACAATCACCCCATTGTAAACTTGCACTGCAGTTATAATATCGCACAACCTGAGCCACTTTATAAACTTTATCAAATTTACATATGATGACGATATCATTTTTAAGCTGAAATGCAGCAAAATATGTTTATTATATTATACAGATAAAACTTTAACTTCATTTAAATAATCTATATTCTTCACTGGGAGTGTCATGAAGGATAGAATAATTAAACATGTACTACGAAGATATTTCACGTTTGAAGAATCGGCGCTCTAAGCTTACAGATGACTTAACTTCTATTACAGAGCTGATTGTGTGGTGATTGGGTATTTGGGGAAAGAAAAGCAAGGACTGCAGTGGCGGCTACGCCAATATATATTGAATATAAAACAGAAAGAGAAAATAACAACACAGCTAAAAATGCAACGACAAATTTCGGCCAAAGTTAAATGCTTGTGTCATGAGCACGAGGCGGAAATGCAGTGTCTGCAACGGACGTGGCCATCCACCGTGCATAAGCTACCTTACTGACATTGACGGATGAAGGAGCCACCGATTCTTCCTCTGCCCAGGGCCACCACAAGCCTAGAACCGCCAATGAGTACTGCTGCAATAAATTATTTCATCGAAGGTCGTACACAATCACTGCGCCGTGAAACTCATGTTTAATAATGTGCTTTAACTCCTATCATCATAAAAATAATATCACGTATACATCTCAGTATTTTAGTTATTCAGAGATGTAATAGATAGATAGATAGATACTTTCACGAATGTAATGGACTCTGTGTCCAGTTGGAGGAAGAGAGCCGGTTTAAGAAGCAAGTAGTGATTCACACACACAGAGCACATAGAAGATCAAATACAAAACAAAGCATTTCACGTGCTACTTTAATTACGATGTGATTTGAGAAACTGGTTAATTAAACGATTTTAAGATGAAGTTTATGATGTTCTACTTTAATAACAAAATAAACTACGTGATTAAAGTGGAAATTTCGAGATTGAAGTTGACATTTCGTGCTTTTTCCCCACTATGTGCCTTTTTTTCTCTGTACCCTAATAAGCTTTCATATGACACTCAGACAGTGGGCTTACAACTCTTCTTTTCACTGCATCTTTGATATGTGACTTCTTTTTTATTTCCGGCACTGTGCGATTTTGTGAACGTGAGCTTTCAAGTTTCTCCAACACGCTATGTCACTCGATCAACTTCCTTTTGTTGATTATACCACGGTTTATTTGAACAAATAGTATGTTTTTCCTTTGCCTCCACTTGGTATTTGCTGAAATTCTTATATTTTCCCCGAGCTTTTCCCATTGTCTTTTCACAGAAGGCTGAGCTTAAGGGCGATTTATATTGATTTGCGTATTCAAAGAGGTGTAATTCTAGGAGGAGTTGGGGCGTTACATAATGCACGTGCAAGAGCATTTCTTTTCACGCTGACCGGGATTTATGTAGCGGAAGAACGTGGAAGTTGGAGTACGCACAGATTCCTGCATCTGGATTTTTCTGTGCGTAAGCACATTTCGGCTTTTGTGCTTACGCCATGTTATAGTGCGAGTTCTATGCACAGCGTTATACATGAGGCCCCCGGTCTGCTGACCTGAGAGAGCGAGACGGTACGTAAAGGTGCAGCAGTTCCGACAAATAAAGTGGGGCACAACCATCAAAAGATTTAAAAACAAATACAAGGATCTTAAAATGGATTCGAAAACGAATTGGAAGCCAGTGAAGGGAAGCCAAAATCGGGGTAACATGCACATGCTTTCTTGTGCCAGTTAAAAATTGAGGGGCAGCATTTTGCACCAGCTGTAGGCGAGCAATAGAGGCCTAGCTAATTCCAAAAAGAAGCGCATTGCAGTAATCTAGATGAGATGTTATAAAAGCATGTATCACTGTTTCAAGGTTGTGCTTAGACAAAACAGGCTTGATTTTTGACAGCCACCTGAACTGGGAAAAGCAAGATTTTACCACTGCGTTCGCATGGCTATCAAGTTTTAAAGTGGAATCCATTTTCACACCTAAATTTGTGATCATGTATTCCTCAAATTGAGCCACAGTGTAAAGGTCGATGCAGGGTTCCCACTGGTGCTATTGGGTCTAAATACAGTAGCATGACTTCTGTCTTGTTCTCATTAAAATTTAGAAAATTTAATGCCATGCAACTCCTTATGTCAATAAGGCAATCAAGCAGGGGCTGGACAGAACATGGACCTTGGCGCTTCAGAGGGAAATAAACCTAACAGTCATCTGCACAAAGATATATATATATATATATATAATATATATATATATATATATATATATATATATATATATATATATATATATATATATATATATATATATATATATATATATATATATATATATAAAGAAAAATAGAGCAGAGTGGCAGCAGATACAAGGAGAACAGGTGTTCAAGCAAATTATAGAAAAAAAAACGGATCTAGTAGTTCTCTTGTGAAAAGCGGACAGACAGACAGACAGAGAGAGAGACATTGGATTTTATATATTATATATTAGTAAACCTTCAAAATAATGTGCAGTTAAAGTCTCAGCAACATTCTTAGCATTTCTGGAGCTTAGTAGAGCCAGATAACTATAAGAATCTTCACCAAGCAGCTCTGAAAATGTCTGCTTTGTTTGGGTCTCCATACCTCTGAGTCTGACATGAATGTCATGAAATCAAAGTTCAGAACAAGACTGACAGACGAACATGTAAATGACTCCATAAGAGTGAACCTCAGTGGCTCCACTCCACCATACACCTGCCTCTCTTGTTGAGTCATCTGACCAACTGATAAACACGTCACACATGCAACTAGACATGTGAATAAAGTGACAAAATGACAAATGAATAAGGAATTTCTGTGTATTTGGAATTGCATTGTTTTGTTTTGACAGCATTCATCTTTTAATTCCATAGTATGAGATACACTAGAAAATGCATACAGCCATACAAAATGCTCTTGCAGGTGAACTCAATATTTTTTTGTGATGTTTTAATGCAAAATGTGAATTATGGACACCAACATTTTGTAAATGTCCAGGCCAAACAAGCTTATTCAGTTTGCTTGGGTTGAAATAAACTATGAGAATAAACATTAGAAAACACGAGTACCTCGCTGCCATTTTCATTTTGTAAAAGTAGCTCTCAGGGGAAAAAACGTTGAAGACCCCTGAGTTAGAGGTTCTCTGCACTCACTATGCTGTTTAATCTCCCCTCCATGATTGTCCACTAATCTGCTAGCATTAAGGCAAATGTTTTTTTTTTACTTTGATTGAAGTCACTTCCCAGATTATAGTTATTCTCATACCCTAAGAGCTAATAGTAAAAAGGTGGCTACTGGGGGACATTCCACTTCTACTTCCCTGTTGAACCTAAATGTGCACAGATGTGATGTGGCTAGTGACTTCTAGAGGACAGCTGATTAGCCAAGATATTTGGAGGCCTAAATCTTTCTCTGAGCAGACACACATATCATCTCATGTGAACATTTCTAGTGCCCTAGCGGAAAACAAACTAGATGGCAAAATGTGATAAATGTTGTGCATCTTTTCAGCTTCTCTTGTGTAGACCCCAACCTCATTGCTGAGGAATTCTTCAGCTAAAGCATCCCACCATCCACATACTAATTTTGGGTCAATGATGCAGAGAGCGGGGTAACACTTTCACATTTTACCCAAATACCTTGCATTTTACCTTCCTAAACTCTAGAAGCCAAGGAATTTCAATGTCGGCTAGTAACTAAGCTGTTGATTTTAAAAAGCAGCACCATGGCCAGTTCAATCCATACCACTTAGGTCGGATTTATACTTAATACGATGCAACGAGTTGGCCTTTGGATGCTACTGCTACACAAGCGTTGTGCTGTTTATACCTGCGCGTGTACTTTACGTAAATCTTGAAGATTCCACCAGGTGGCTGGGTGAGATATCATCACGGTGAGAACAGGTTCGGCTTTGCTGTGTTGTGAGTTGCCTGAAACACCCATTATGTTTTGAGGACACCTTTCCACAATATCTCTGAAAAGGATGGATTTTTAATGATTAAATCCATCAATCCAGGAATACGCCCATTCCAGCTAGCATTGGGTGAGCAAGAAACAATCCCTGGACGGGCATCAGATCATCGTAAGGTGAATACAAGCACACACACACATACATTAGCATCATTTCAACCTGAAGCACAGTGTGGAAACCCACCAGAAAAACATGCAAGCTCCAGGCAGGGAACGCCAGGGACGTGACTCCCTACTGCGAGGCAGCAGCGCTACTGCTCCGCCACTGTGTTGCCCCCGCATGTGTGATTATTAACAGTATTCATTATTTAAATGAAGTTAATGATTTATCTGTAAAATGTAATATACATACTTTAATGCTTTTCATCATGAAAATTATATCAAGTGCAAATCTAAGGAAATAAAAGTGTAGAGAGCTGGAATATCATAAATTTAATGTGTTTTGTGTGGCGATTGCTGTTTGCTGCTGCTGTAAATTGCAGGAGGAAGCCCCAACAATGCATAGCAATTAACAACTGGGTTGGTTTTAAGATGACATTTATGACGGTCTACTTCAATGATAAAATAAACTACGAGATTAAAGTGGACATTTCGAGATTTAAGCCGAAATTTCCACTTTAATCGCAAAATACACCTTCTCACTCTGTCCCTAGCTTTTTTTTGTCTGTTGCTCAAATACGCCGCCGTACATTCTGATGATGTTGTGAAGGTGCAAAAAAAGAAAAAGACAGCACAGAAGATGTTATATGAGAACTTTTAACGTATCATGTCATTATGATGGGGAATATGCAACCACAAATGCATTTGTATGTCGACATTTTACTTCACCACATCGAAGCATTCATCAAACATCGAAGCATGCACATCGATCTTTCAGGATCTGCAAAGCAGCTTTCTGTCACATGTAGGTGTTAACCACAGACTCTAATGTCACTTTCCATCTTGATCACACTGCGTCCCCCAACTTTTTGCTGGTACTGCAACTCGTGCATGTGTCATGTTAATTTCTGAGGACCTCCTCAGAGGATGCATTAAATGAATGCTGGGAACACATGGCAGCCGTGATGTGTGTGCGTACTTGTTCTGAGCGTGAAGTATAAACCAGCCCTTATTCTGTGGGAGTTTTATTATTTGCCACAGTCATGTAAAGATTTTATACAGTATATTGTCATGCCTGTGTGTTTGTGGACCACTCTCCATGCTCATCTGAGGTGTGTACTACCACCCCGGGTTGCAAGGGTGCTATTATTCTCAAAAATAACGCCCAGTGAGCAAAACTGACTCCACCTATAAATCCTGCAGCCACCAGAAGAAGGCAGTCACTTTTGAACTGAATGCATTGCAGGACAGAGGACCCTTCCAACCTTAATCTTGAAGTGGCACACATAGCGGCCCATTTTTATTATTTTTTGCTTTTGTTGCGCACTGGAATTAAACAGAGATGAACAGGTTGGAGCCCCAACATTTTTCTATGGTGCCTTGCATTTCCTTACTTGACCACAATATGCACTCATTGTTATTTGTGACTTTAACATTACAGACATTGCTTCTGTTATGTATTGACATTCCCACAATTCCTCTTTAGTTGTTCTTTAAGGCATCACTATACTGAGCACCTGTGGTTTAGCAGGCACTCTCGGTTTGCTAGGTGTCAGCGGACAGCAAGGAGTTCTCATTGTGTGAAATCGTGGATACATTCTATAAAAGGTCTCATGCATTTCTAATTTTCAAATTTTTATGTAGAACAATCGCATGATTGTGTTTTCAGCTTCAAATTCTGGGTTACGTTTTGGGATACAGGAATGATAGGGTTGATGTTCTGGTTTTGACTTTGATACGCTTACTTGTTTAGGCTTTATCCTCTGACCCGTCTTTCTCTGCTTTTGTGGTCTGCCACTTTCTGCATCTTGGCAGTACAGTGACATCCTGAGCAAGCCACCTGGGAAATGTATTGATTCTGTCCCACCTTTCTTCTGCCCCTGGTGTTATATGGCATTTTCTCATCTCTGCCTTTCCTTCTTGCCATTGCCAGGCAACAGTAATTACTCGGCTGTGAACAGAGGTCTTTTGGCAAGTTTCATTCTGCTTCTGCCATTCAGTCTATACCGCTTTTAAGTCTTTTCAGCTGTGCCGAGTTTTCCTCACTGTTTTAACTATAACTAGTCAACCCGCGGTGTAGCATACGCCACATAATTATTTATTGATGTGTGAGCACTTCCTGAAAGACACAGTTGTTCAGTGGAGTGTGATTTTAAATGTGCGTTGAGATATCTCTGCAGTCAGAGCGTTCTCGAACAAATAGTGCATTGAAAGACCTCTGTGGAATGCGTTTGTTCAGTGGAATGTGTGTTTAAATGTGCTTTTAGATATTTCTGGAGCGAGAAGGTTTTTGAGCAAATGTTGCATTGAAATTCGGGTGTGAAATGCGTTTGTAAATGTTTTTCAGTAAGAGGATAGTGGGAAGGTGACGTCACATCAGCGTTGCTGCAGACAAATGTTTGTGTTGAATGGATTTGCACATGGTTGAGGAGATCCATCTCAGCCGTGAAGTCCTCGTTACAAAATGTGCAACTGAAGGTGTGAATGGAATGAGTTTGTAAGTGCTTCTTGAGAGCGAGAGTTGTTTTGAAGCACTGCTGGCAATGTTCACATTGCATCATTCGTTCAGTGGAGTGTGTTTTTAAATGTGCGTTGAGATATCTCTGCAGTCGGAAGGTTTTGGAACAAATGGTGCATTGAAAGACCTGTGTGGAATGCGTTTGTTCAGTGGAGTGTGCGTTTAAATGTGCTTTGAGATATTTCTGGAGCGTGAAGGTTTTTGAGCAAATGTTGCATTGAAATTCCGGTATGAAATGCGTTTGTAAATGACGCGGGAGGAGGGTGAGAGTGGGCGGTCAGGGCTCTGTCGTGCGTACCCCGTGGTCAGTCGACTTTGTTGATTATAAAAATATAAAAGAAGCCGGAACCGAAAAGAACAATGAAAAGTCAACATGGCTCAGAGGTGCATGTGGACTGTAGCACAGACGAAAGCGACTGAAACTGTGTTTGGTGAGTTGTTGCGTGTGGGCACATGAACAGGCAGTGCACATGCCTTGAGAGCAAGTTAGAGTTGGTGGGCGGGGCTCTGTCTAGCGTATCCCAAGACGCGGGAGGAGAGTTAGAGTTGGTGGGCGGGGCTCTGTCTAGCGTATCCCATGGTATCCCATGGTCTTACAGTTGGCGTGCGGGGCTCTGTTAGAGTTAGCGGACATGGCTCTCTGTCTTGCGTGCGTCTTTCGTGCCCATAGTGAATTATATATAGAGATAGCTCTGTATGGTTTTATAGCAATATCCTCAATTCAATATGTCCTCACATGTTTATCTTGAAGTTATTTGCACAAAATTCCATATTTTTGGAACTCTTACATTCACAGGTCTGTGTTTATATCAGGTTCTGTGAATTGTTATCATCCTTTCGGCATTTTTATTTGAATTTTGCCACAATATTACATTTCATCTTTTAATTCTCATTGTGAATTATTTTCTGGGTGGCATTATCAGCTTTCCTCTGTAACAGCCAGTTCAGATTTTGACAGAAGGTAAACACACTACACCTTAGGCCTTTATTGATTAGGAATCTCCAGCATGACAAATGTGTGGTTAAGAACTCAAAAGGAGACACAAACATGGGCCAGGACCTTTATTGAGCAGCCCAGAAGAGGCTCACCTAGTCCTGCTTACTCCAACTACTAAGAGTAGGATTTGGCCTGACCAGGCAATTTAAAGTTCAAACCCTCAACATATGAAATGAAAGAGAGGGAAATGGTGGGAAACTCCAGCTTGCTTTAAAAGAACTCAACAAGAAAAAAAATGAATAATATGCAGTACAGATACTCAAAGAACAAAAATAAGTTGCTCAAAAAGACAAATCCAAAATTAGAATTTTCTGAATCATTATGGCAACTGTAAATTCAATCAAAATATGTTTCCAATTAATAGTATACCCCTCCATTCATGTTTGTATATGTTTGTATATAGTTATGAAAAAATAGCCTGACCCATTTGGATCTGTATGTTAGTACACACAACCCAAGTGAATTGCCAGATGTTGTGATGCGCCTTCAATGTGAAGTCACTTTGTTGTCACCACAGATTTCTTCACAGTGCTGCCACAGTTTAAAAACATGCTGTTAGACTGATTAGCAGCCTGAGACTGCACTGCTCTGGGTGTGAGGCTGTCCTATAAAAGATTACTTCTTGATGTGAAACTAATCTTGTTGTTTCCATGGCAATGGACTGGATAAAGCGGGCTCATAAAATAAATAAATAATATAATATAACATTAGCACTGCAGCCTCCTGCAGAGTCCAGTATTATAATCTCATACCTGTGTGTTGTTGGAATGTTCTCCCAGTATCTGTTGGCCTTTCCTCAGTGCACTCTGGTTTTCCTCCCACATCTTCAAAAAATGAATACACTGGGAAGACTGGCAATACTGGTAAAGTGTGAATAAACTAACATATTTGTGCCCTTAGATAGAGTACGTGTCACCCTGTCCATGGCTGTCACCTTCTTTTTGTCTGATACCGCCAGGGTAAACTTTGGCACCGAGTGACACTGAATTGTGTTAAGTGACTTTTAAGTATTTCATAAAATTATATACAATAATTACATGAATCTCAACCTGCTGGAGGTGGTAGTGAAGGTGACAATGAAGAAAAAAGCTGAGTACTTTTAGCCAATGAATTATCCAGTAAATGTCTCAAGAAACATTCCTCAGACCAGTGGTGGTTTTTGAAATGGGTGACATGGGCCGTTGCCCAAGGCGGCATCTTGGGCATTGGCAAAAATTTTTTTATTTTTTTTAATTTTTGCGTGTGCCCATGCTGCCCCAACATCATGCCAGCGCATTTTTGGGATTGCATGGGCACCGATCGGTTTTCTATTGCCCATTTGCGGGGAGTAAGGGCGCCCTCCATTTGCAAGGTGCGCTTGCTGCTTGCAGAAAAGAGAGTAGAGGGGCAGGGTTGCAGGGGATTCTCTGGCTGGCTGACGCGGCATCTAATAACCAGCTCACAAAATAAAACAAAATAAAAACAAACAAACAAACACAAAAGCACCAGACATTATGATATACACTTATAATTTTCACCGATGTGTTTTCTAAATTCTATCACACCCATATATTGGAAGTGAGCACGAGGGCCCTCGGTGCGCCTGCTTGCTGCTGCTGCTGTGCTGAAGTCTCACACACAACCTGTTGAAAGGGGAGGGGGGGCAGGCTGCTTCCAAATAAAGCACATTTCATTCATAATATTGTCAATCCAAGCCCATTATGTCACAATTAATTTTTCCTGGGTTGTGCGAAATCTATCTATCCAGTAATGGGTTTGATTTGCTACTAAAACAAAAATCATGAAGGAGAGGAAAAACATCACAAATTAAAATGTTAGGTTTAACCACCATGCAGAAAAATGGCTGTAGGTGACCAAAGAAAAACACACAAAAGGTTCAATTTGCCATATTTTCTGGTCGAAGCCCACTGGATTACTTACACCACAGGCAGCCAAGCCTCAACACATTAGGCAGACTGTAGATCTCTAAAAGCACAAACAAAATAGGGCATTGGCTTTAGAAGTTGAAAAATACCTACAAATATTATTAGAAAAGGCAGGAGGATCAGTCAAAACTTGGCTTCACAATAAAGGAACAAGAGTTTTTTTTTCTTTGATTAAAGAATTTATTTTTTAAAAATCCAAACATCAAAACAACAATATATAACTTAAACAAGAAACATATTAAATTGACAAAAATTTACTTGACCCAGGGATGAGACCCTGGCTAAACATAACAGAACAATCCTGACCAAAATACATAGAATTATATTGATTTAATTAAGCAAATTAAGAACAATCAAAAGAAAGTGCAAAAATGTAATTTATTAAATGTAAATATAATTACAAAAATACCAATATGAAAAAAAGGAAAGATACATCCATTCATCCATTATCCAACCCGCTATATCCTAACTACAGGGTCACGGAGGTCTACTGGAGCCAATCCCAGCCAACACAGGGCACAAGGCAGGAAACAAACCACGGGCAGGGCGCCAGCCCACCGCAGGGAAAGATACATTGAAAGGGTAAACTTACACACTGCTACTAAACTCAAAATTCCAAAGAAACAATATTAGAACTAAAAACAAAGAATTTAAAGAGAATTCCAACATCAAATATAACTAAGTATTACCTAACATAAAAATAAAAATTCCAAAATTCAATAAACAAAAGCCAAATCAAAATGCAAGGAAGTAAAATTCAAAATTAATTCTTCATTGGGGAGGGTAAGAACAAAAAATCTGCATTCTGAGATGCCTTTCAGTCCACCATACTTGTTCAGAGTGGTAATCCAAATTACCAAAAACGTTTTGTCAGTTCAAACCAGTCTGGCCATTGTCTTCTGACTTTTTTATTTAACAAGGCAATTCTGTCTGCAGACCTACTGCTCATTTGATGATTTAAATTCACCATTCCGAGCAGACACTAAAGGCTATTGTGTGTTGAAATTCCAGACAAAACACTCAAACCAGCCTGTCAGGCACCAACAACCATGCTTTGGTCGAAGTCACCAAGATCACATTTTTCTCCATTCTGGTATTTGATGTGAACTTTAACTGAAGCTCCTGTATTGTATCTGGATTTTCATTGCACTGCTGTCACTTTATTGCCTGCTTAGGTAATTGCATGGAGAAGCAGGTGTACAGGTGTTCTTAATAATTTTATAATGAGTGTTGTGACCTTCAGCAGGCGCTCAGCTCCCCAAACCCGACACAGACAGACACAGGACACAAGTTCAGCACAGCATGTTTTTTATTTTTCTTGTGGGAAACGCTTCCTTTTTGTTTCCCACTTGCACAGCACAATTACAAACACCAAGCACTTTGTCTTTTCTTCTTTTCTCTCTCTCTCCTTCTTATTCTGCCTCAATATTCCTCCAGCAAGCATTGTCCACCTGGAGCAGGGGCAGTGGGCCCCTTTTATCCTGTACCCGGGAGTTCTTTTGGTGGCCCGTTAGCACAGTCTGGAAGTAGTTCCAAGTGAGACCCTGCAGCATCCCCTGACAGCTCCCATGGAACCCAACAGAGCTGTACCGAACTCCAAATCCCATGGAGCCCTGTGGGAATCCAAGGCACCAATGCAACCCATGGTAACTGCCATCTAGCACTTGGGGGGAGATAATGCCTGTTCTCTCCCCTGGTCTTTCCTTTATGAAGGCGGCCAAATAAGGGTCTTGGCAGTCCAAAACAATGTTTTTTACGTATCAGCATGTCTGTAATATGGAAGGAAACCCAGGTTGCCTGGAAAATCCTTGTATGGATACATATTCGTCTTCAACATGTTTGCAAATGCAGTTTAGCAAAGCAGTCATATTGTCACATGTACTAAGCACAGCGCAATTCTTTCTTGCATGTTCAACCAACATGGAGCATGTAGCCACTTTCCAGCAGCATTAGATAGATAGATAGATAGATAGATAGATAGATAGATAGATAGATAGATAGATAGATAGATAGATAGATAGATAGATAGATCCTTTATTAATCCCAAGGGGAAATTCACATACTTCAGCAGCAGCATACTGATAAAAAACAATATTAAACTAAAGAGTGATAAAAATGCAGGTATAACAGACAATAACTTTGTATAATATTAACGTTTACCCCCCCTGGGGGAATTGAACAGTCGCATAGTGTGGGGGAGGAATGATCTCCTCAGTCTGTCAGTGGAGCAGGACGGTGACAGCAGTCTGAGGCTAAAGCTGCTCCTCTGTCTGGAGATGATCCTGTTCAGTGGATTCAGTGTATTCTCTATGATTTAGTGGAGCCTGCTCAGTGCCTTTCGCTCTGCCACGGATGTCAAACTGTCCAGCTCCATGCCTACAATAGAGTCTGCCTTCCTCACCAGTTTGTCCAGGGGTGAGACATCCTTCTTCTTTATGCTGCCTCCCCAGCACACCATCGCGTAGAAGAGGGCACTTGCCACAACTATCTGATAGAACATCTGCAGCATTTTATTGCAGATGTTGAAGGATGCCAGTCTTCTAAGGAAGTGTAGTCGGCTCTGTCCTCTCTTGCACAGAGCATCAGTATTGGCAGTCCAGTC
The DNA here is from genome assembly GCF_016835505.1 of Polypterus senegalus. NCBI lineage: Eukaryota > Metazoa > Chordata > Cladistia > Polypteriformes > Polypteridae > Polypterus > Polypterus senegalus. The sequence goes on from NC_053159.1 coordinate 33,266,363, forward strand.
CAATTTATCATCCAGCTGCACTCCCAGGTATTTATAGGTCTGTACCCTCTGCACAAAGTCACCTATGATGATCATAGGGTCCAGGAGGGGCCTGGGCCTCTTAAAATCCACCACCAGCTCCTTAGGTTTTCTGGTGCTCAGATGTAAGTGGTTTGAGTCGCACCATTTAACAAAGTCCTTGATTAGGTTCCTATACTCCTCCTCCTGCCCACTCCTGATGCAGCCCACGATAGCAGTGTCGTCAGTGAACTTTTGCATGTGGCAGGACTCCGAGTTGTATTGGAAGTCTGATGTATATCGGCTGAACAGGACTGGAGAAAGTACAGTCCCCTGCGGCGCTCCTGTGTTGCTGACTACAATGTTAGACCAGCTGTTCCCGAGACGCACATACTGAGGTCTGTCTGTAAATTAAACCCATTATAGACAGAATATTTCTTCAAATGTCAAAGAGCTTTCATATAACCCTTTATAATTACCATTTTACCATTTTCTAAGAAACTTTCAGTAGGATCAGCAGGCGTTGCTTTTCATCCTTACTCATGTCCACCGCCTGCTGAGAATCACCAAGCGCTGCTCCTTCCCACGGCTCCTCTGCTTTGTGCGGCTTGCTGGAGAGACTTTAATAGTTTGCTCCACCTAAACCTTGATTTCCTGCTATGTCTGCCGTGGGCAAGCGGTAGCATGTAAGGATTTCTTTTCCAAAATTAAAACTCAGGACAGCAGCGTAGAAAATAAGAAGATTGTGGCCAGACTCAATTATTTTCTTATTTATAGCTCTACCTGCCTCTCAGAGCGCCTACTAATATCCATGCGAGCTTGTGCTCCACACATTACCATTCCCCTAGGAATTCCATCTCCTATTTCAATTATTTTTTATCCTGTGTCTTAATATAGCTTCACCTCCACATACCTATCCCATTTCTTTTTCTTTACTTAACCAGAGTTGCAGCACCTTATGCAGCTAAACATCTGTCATTTAACTGAATAATGAGACTGGTCCTGAGCATGCTAGAGATGGACACCAAGGTCAGTGCCCAATGACCCTTCACGACGGTGTATGCCACACTCTGTATTCATTTTTATATTATAAAGGTGCAGATACCACTAAAACACATCTAATAAAAATTACGATTATCTTTGCTTTCTCATCAAATTTTTGAGAGTCAGAAATCAGATCATTTAAATGCAAATCAATGCAGAAAGGTCAGAAGGGAAACTCAGCTATTTGGTGGTTCATGGTGGGGGTTAAACTGATAGGACACATGACAGAGATTACAATGCTGTGCTTCTTTTAAAATGTTGTTTGTGGATATTATTCCTACAGAAAGGCACTATGGTAAAAAAAATCTGATTCCCATAATGCTTGAGCAGTAGTTCATTTGCATGGGTCATTTGTTTATATAAATAGACATTTAAAATCAATTGTATTTAATTTCCCTCAATGGATATTGCGCACTTTTTTTCAATTTATGCTTTTTGAAGAACCTACAAGATTCTTATCAGACGGCAGCAGGTCTTATATTAACCAAGCTTCTGTGTATTTGGGGGGTTATTTTCTTGAGGTTCTGTAAAGATTTACTTCCTTTTTGGGACAAATAAAGTATTATCTATCTATCTATCTATCTATCTATCTATCTATCTATCTATCTATCTATCTATCTATCTATCTAGCTATCTATCTATTTATTGAACATGATTGTCACCATTTTAATTATTGTTACTATGGCATTACAGTCTCAGACCCACTTAGTCCATTTTGGTGTAGTGGGGTCTATCTCAGCAGCATTGTGCGCAAAGAAGGAATCAAGACTGAATGGGATGCCAGTCTATTACAGGGTCCTCTCATCTCAAATTTTTCAAACTTGCTTATTTCTCTTCAGGGTTATGGAGAGCTCAAGTCCACCCTGGCCACATCTACGGTCAAGCTTAGTAATAGGACAAATGTCTGTGTGTGCCTGTGTACCTAGGTGTCTGTTAAGTTTCTATGACTCTGTTATATGCCATTTGGTACTGGATTCATAAAAGCAGGGCTAACGTGTGTGATGCACCATCTGTTGGAATCAAATACGCAGTGCATTTTATTACTACATGCATTGCAAAATACATTCCAATAGATGGTGTACTGCTGAACGCTGAATAACACTCAGGGCTACACTGATTACTTAGATTTCATTCCATCATAGACGAGTATCATTTCTAGTATATAAATGAAAATCTCAGTACACTCTGTCTGTAGTTTTTCAGCTTTGCTTAATATTATCTATCTTTTTTTACGCTAATTGCTCATTTCAACCCGCAAATGGGATCTTGTCAATTTGTTTATCTGTTTTCTTGCCAGTCATGACATAACAACTAAATTGATTTTCATAATGTTTTGCACGTAGGCAGCCATCAGTCCATTTTAAAGTACAGACTTTATGACATTGAAAAGAATTCAACAGGGAGAAGGGTTGTAATCAGGGGCTAACCCAAAAGCTGAGCATTATTGATCTTAATGAAGTTTTACTTGAATACTAAAGGTGAACCAACTTAAAACGCAAGCTACCCGGCATTTAAAAAGAACGTAATTAGGTAGGAAAATTCAACACTCCAAAATGTCTTGAAATTTCATGAAATTTTGCATGTATATTATAGCTGATAGCACTTTAAATCTAGCCACTTAAATGACCATTGTCACAAGAAAGACAAGCAGACCTCATAAATGTCTTGGCTGCAAAAAGGTAGCTAAGGATTGTAAGTTGTTCACAAGACTGAGTCCAAAAACAGAACTGTCGCATATAGACAAAATGGTGGCTTTAAAGGCCAGTGGAGGAAGTGATGTCATCGGGGCTGAAAGTGGAAAGGGCATCATCAGAGGAGGGGCCGGAAGTGACATCATCAGATGCAGAACTGGAAGTGACGTTGTCAGAGGTGAAACCGGAAAGTGATGTCAATAAAGGCGCCGGAACCCTATGGGATTTCCCAAGAATGGTCTGCAAGAGATCAAAAAAGACAGGTAGTGTACCCTGCCACCCCCTGGTCGGACGTGGAATTGTCCTTATTCCTTTAGTTAACTCCTCCTCGCGACACCATGAAAAGATGATAACAGATTTGTGAAATACTTGTTGCATACAATAGCATGGGTTAAGCTCAGATTCTCTTGATCTGCTCATATCCTGCTGAGTAGCCTGCTATACAGTAAAGATGTTTATTTTTGGATGTAATGGGGGCTATTGAAAGTCTGAAGAACCAGCTTCACATGCTAAGAACCCTTTAATGAAATGATCCTTCATCGAGGAAAAACTATATGAGAATTTAGAGAACCAGGCAATTAAAGAACAATAATTCTTAAGAATGTACACTCTTAAAAATAAAGATGCTAGAGTGGTTCTTCAGAGCGATACCATAGGGGAACCAATTTTGGTTCCCAAAAGACCCATTCACATGAGGTTTCCAGGAAGAACCTTTGTTTATTTTGATTCATAACTGGCTCCATACAGTAAATAACCATGACTAGATGGTGAGGGATTTGACAAACAAATAGGTGATCATTTCTAAAGGACTCTTACTGAATACAATACCACATTTTCTTGAACTGTTAATGCCCTGGGCGGAGTGGTGGATCTGAGGTGAATCAATTGGAAGGTTGCCGGTTCAAATCCCCTAAACGCCAAAAGTGTCTCTACTTCGTTGGGCCCTTGAGCAAGCCACTTAACCCGCAATTGCTTTATCCTGGGTATGATGTTAATCTGTAGCCAGCCCTGCATGTAGGTCCTCCAACCTGCAGTGAAAAACCTGGGGGTTGGTGGTAGAACTGGCACTCCAACCAAAGTAAAAAACTCCCAATGTTCCATTCCATCTGAAGTAATATGGTGCCGAGGCTGGCTGCACTTGGGTCCTAATGTGAGATCCTGAATTGGTTTGTCATGTGGTGGGTACGGCAATTTGTGCAGTATCAGTGTGTGCTCCTAACCTCATTAGTGTCCTGCTAGCACCATAGATTTCAGTTTTTTTCCTATCTATCTATCTATCTATCTATCTATCTATCTATCTATCTATCTATCTATCTATCTATCTATCTATCTATCTATCTATCTATCTATCTATCTATCTATCTATCTATCTATCTCCATATTAGGAAGTTCTTCAAAGCACAACGAGCCAACATGATATGCAAAGAACCCTCCCCAGAATGAAATGGTGGTTGATCAAGCAATGGCTTTATGGGGAACCACACAACCCAGTAAAGAACCATTAAATGCCATTAAAGAACTAGGATTTTTAAGAGTGTAGGACATTTAACAGATTTCCTCACTATACATTTCTACATTATGTTTGTATACAAGCCCAAGCGTCTACTGATATTCGCGCTCTATAACAAACCCAATGGCGTGGTCCAAAGCAATGTTCTTTTAGCCCAGTACAATCTTGACTTATACCTTTTTTTGCTCTTCTTCAAGCTTCGTTCCTCATTTTTCCATTATAGTTACAGTTCCTTAAGATAAACAGCATTGGTCTGATGGGTTTTATTTGTCGATTTATGATTTATGTAGTAAGGAATAAGGCCCTTACTGTAAAAACTGCACACTCTTAAAGTTGTTAGGCACTTTGCTGTTAATCCATTCTTTGTTGACTCATGGTCCTGTTCTTTGTAATTTCACCACACCAGCTGCTCTTCAGTGATTATCACATCAGCACTAATGTTCACCTCTGATTAAACGTTTCTCTTTTTCCTCTGCCATTATCACTCTCAAACGTAAGCCCGTTGAACTGTGATGATGAATTGGCTGAACTCTTGGAGCCTATCTGATGGCTCAGCACTGTGCTGAAATCCCTGCCAGGCAGTAGGCTCTTAATTATGGAGGAATATATCAGACAAAAATAAATGAATTATGAAATCTGACAATAAATAAATACACAATAATATGTTACCTTAAATAATTAAATGTGTCATGTAATGTTGCTTATTCCTGTATGTATTCATTTAATTAGATTTTGTGTATCTATTTCCTTGACACTGCGCTCAACATGAAGCACGCCTTAAAATGTAAATTGTCATTTTCTCCCATCAAAGTTTAGAGCGAGGGCTCCAGCCAGTACTGTTTTTTTTTTCTCATGGGTGTTTGCATGTTAATCTTTGGACTTCAGTTTATAAACACACGCCTCAGATGCAGACTCCCAAGAGGTTGTTGAATTCAGGGCGTGTTGAATTAAAGTCGTTGCTTGGTTCAGTGATTCTTGTATATATGTTTTTGTGCTCTTGTATACACCACGGACGTGCACAGTCACAACTCTGAACCTGCGCTTTCTTGCCCTGTTAAACCTATGGCTCATATTCATGTGCGGAGTTGTAACTGTACATGTCCCCTCTGCCGATGATTATGCCTTTTTGTCAGCAGCCAACACAGCAGTAATTTTTTAATGCCTTTAGTGATGAAAAAGATCAGAGTTCAGCTTTTGCTTACCCATGGATGCTTAACAATTCTGGCATAAAGCAATACTGCAGTTCCTTCAGAAAGTTTTCAGACCCCTTCACTTTTTACACATTTTTATATGCTGCAGCCTTGTGCTAAAATCATTAAAATTCATTTTTATCCTCATCAGGCAGCACTCGGCACACCAGAATGACAAAGCAAAAGCAGGATTTTAGAATTTGTTGTAAATTTATTAAAAATAAAAAAACTAAATGATTGGCACAAATATTCAAGCCTTTTACTCAGTAACTTCAGTGAAGCCCCTTTGGCAAGGATTCCAGTCTGGAGTCTTCTTGGGTCTGACACAACTAGCTTCACACACCTGGATCTGGGGATTTTCTGCTATTCTTCGAGGTGTCACCCTCACATGGCACTTGGATCTCAATCCAGGTGGATTACCGTGTGGTGGGTGCAACAACGTGCTGTAATCAGCGCATAATCCCAACCCTTCTCTATAGGTCCTCGAAAGACCTGTCAGGCTGGATGGAGACCATCGGTGGACAGCGGTTGTGAGGTCTCTTCAGAGATGTTTGATTGGCTGGACCACTCAAGAGCCTTCAGAGAATAACTGCTAAGCCACTGCTGGCTTTGTCCCTAGGGTCATTGTCCTGTTGGAAGGTGAACCTTTGGTTCAGTCTGAGGTCCAGAGGACACAGGAGCAGACTTTCATTATGGATATCTCTGTACTTTGCTCCATTCAGCTTTTCCTTGCCCTTGTCTTGCCTCCCAGTCTCTGCCACTGAAAACCAACCCCACAAAATGATACTGCCACCACCATGCTTCAGTGCTGGAATGGTACTGCACAAGTGTTGAGCAGTGCCCAGTTTCAGCATATCATAAGCCAAACAGCTCAATCTTTGTTATATCAAACCAGAGAATCTTATTTCTTGTACTCATTAAGTCCTTTTGATGCCTATTTGCAAATCTAATTGGCATATAATGTGTCATCTGGCTACTTTGCCATAAAGCCCACCGGTGGTTGTTGTTTTAGTAGTTTCTTCAAGCAGATTCTTTGGGTTTTCGTTTGCCTTTCTCAACATGGCCCTCCTCCACCAATTTTTTTGTTTTCCCAGGTGGCCAGCTGTAGGAAGACTTGTGTTTGTTACAAATGACACATAATGACACCTTTTATTGGCTAACTAGAAAGATTACAATATGCAAGCTTTTGAGGCAACTCTTCAGGCAAAATGTAATCCAGAAACTGGAGTTCCCTGTATTTATATACTTACTAGGACAAGAAACAACATTGGATAACTTTTAGGTGAGACATCTTAAATGTAAAAAAGTAATAGACCTCTTCAGGTTAAAATTAATTTAGCAAGAGAGGAGAACAATGTATGGTCAAGATCTTTGAATAAGATAACTGTCTAACAAAGTCTTTCGAAGTTTCTGATCTGTTTTTCAATACAATGCAGATCTGAAGTCAGGTTGTCTGGGTCAGTCCAAGAGATGCAAACAATCCTCATATCTGGCCATAAAACTCTTGTCTCTATTTGAACCAGTTGACCAGAACTGCACACAGCACTTGAGATGTGGTCTCACTAGTGAATTAGATGACTTCAAATGACAAAAAACAGTAGAGAAATCAATGTCTATTAAATATAGGATTCAAAGAATAGTAGGGAATGAGTGAAATGACTTGCTCAAAATCGAATTTGCAGCAAATCTCAGTATTTTCCTTTACATAAAAAAATCTACAAAGTAAGTTATGTTTCACTTCCAGCAATACTTTGTACCTTTCATCCATCCATCCATTTTCCAACCCGCTGAATCCGAACACATGGTCACAGGGGTCTGCTGGTGTCAATCCCAGCCAACACAGGGCACAAGGCAGGAACCAGTCCCGAGCAGGGTGCCAACCCACCGCAGGACACACACAAACTAGGGTCAATTTAGGATCACCAATGCACCTAACCTGCATATCTTTGGACTGTGGGAGGAAACCGGAGTGAAAGGGGGAACCCACACAGAAATGGGGAGAACATGCAAACTCAGGGCCCAGGAAGCGAATCCAAGTTTCCTAACTGTGAGGCAGCAGTGCTACCACTGTGCCACCGTGCCGCCCATTTGTACCATTCACACAAGAGGAAAGTAGTTTATTTCGTGTCTGGAAGCATGTTCTTTTATAGAAACACTTGAACTGAGCATGTCAATGAGGATCTCTCTTTTTATTACCCTTCACTATCCCATCAGATTAGGAGGCACCGGAGACCACTGATAGGCATAAGGAAGTGGCTCTGGTGGAGCCCTGACCAAACCCTGGCACATTTCAATTTAATGTGTTATGCTGTGCAAATGAGTTTCAGACAAGTTTCAATAGAATAATTTTTGAATAGTACATAAGTATTAGAAATCCTTTTGACAATGCGTGCTTTTAAAATATGATATAATATAAAGACCAACTTAAGTACGCAGAAATGAAGTATTGATTGCTGTAGACTGCTCACCTCTGTGGCGTCCCTTGCTGCAGATCCACGGCTGCAACTCCTCTGCACTTGCGATAAACTTAGTGAGGAAAATGGAAAGTGATTCTCTTGAGTTTTTACAAACATGGTAATAAATACCAATGCTATTCATCAGGCTTTTTTCTGCATCTTTTCTTTTCCAATTCACAGAACCATAGCCTGTTTTAATTAGGTGCAGCATTTAAGTTTCATTAAATAAGTAATTGGATACTGTAGAATGATAAAAAAAGCTCAAACTGACATAGATTTGTAGCTTAAAAAGCAGGAAAAGAAGGCAGTAAAAATAAAAAAGGCCTACCTCTTGACTGTACTTCTATTTAGAAAGGTTTTTAGAGTGGTAACATTAATCGCTTTCACATTTCCACACTAAATGAAAATAATAAAGTGACGCCAGTCTAATTTCGGAACAGCGTGCTCTGACTCGTGGAACACTGCAGCATGGTGTGACCTTTAAAAAAACAAAAAGTCCCTAATTTTAATTGGAGTCATCCTCTCCTTTTAGAAAGTGGAACAACGATAAATGTAAATGTTTATTCCTCAAGTGCAATGTTAAATAGATGCAGACAGCATATGATTTTTTTGCCTTGGCTTGCTATTCCCAGCATGGGAACTTGATGCACTGTCCATGGTGCTAAAGCTGGAGCGGCACACAGTACATTAGTGAGAAAACACGTTGTGATCAGACCGAGGCTCGAGGATGTTGAATTCTGACACCTGAACAGCTGCTGGTCATTTGATCCAGACAGGTGAGTTTAGGATTAAGTACGATCTAATTACAATCAGATGCACTGTTGCAAATGTCTTTTTAATTACAGTAAGTGCATCTGATCGTTTCATGTGTTAAGCACCAACTGCAGTGTGGTCTGACAACAAATTAGCTGGACTTACCACATTGATAATCAAAATAAAACATCCCATGATGTGTTACTGAACACACCAGCTTTGACCATGTAACTCTGTAAGGGACATGTACAGTGTGTCAGGATAGCATCTATTAAAAATAAAATCCAATAGCTTTCTCTATGAAGGAATAGATAGATAGATAGATAGATAGATAGATAGATAGATAGATAGATAGATAGATATGAAAGGTACTATATGATAGATAGATAGATAGATAGGTATAGATAGATAGATATGAAAGGTACTATATAATAAATAGATAGATAGATAGATAGATACTATATGATAGATAGATAGATAGATAGATAGATAGATAGATAGATAGATAGATAGATAGATAGATTAAGCAGTATACATTTTGGTGATAAAACAACTTTTGGTAATTTGCATAGAATTAGTATAAGAACCCTTTGGAAATCAAATTAATGTACAAATTTGTCTTAAAATATGGTCTGATCTTTAACTTTGTTACCTTGAAGAACAACCACTATAATTTAACTAAAAACACACAAATTATTGTATTGTTCTTGTATACGAGGGACATTCAAAAAGTTTCGGCACTCTCATATTTTCGTTGGAAACGGTGAAGGCGGGAGGAGGAGTAACTGGTCATGTCTGAGAGTGTCATGTGACTAGTTCTGTCTGGCAAACCTAATGCTCTTCCAGTTTAGTATAAGAGTTGTCACCCTGTGGTGAAGATGGCTGCAAAACTTATAAACTGCACCAAAGAGGAACAACGTTCTGTCATACTCTTTTTGTGGGTAGGAGGTGTGCCAGGAGCACAAATTCATCTCTGCATGTGTGCTCAGTATGGGGATAAAGATCTCTCTCGTAGAGTCATCTATGAGTAGATTGAAATGTTTGAAAATGGCCTAATTAGTGTGAAGGATGCAGAGTACTCTGGACGTCTAGCTACAGCCACGACCACGAGCAATGAAGAAAGATAATGAAGTAAAAGCAGCGGTGCATCAGTGGCTACGTGATCAACCAAAAATATTTTTTGCTGATGGCATTTAAAAGTTTGCATCGCAAAGGAAGGTGACAATGTAGAAAAACGATGTAATTTTTAGAACAAATAGAGTTAAAAAAAGTGTGGAATCTTTCTGAATGTCCTTCATATAATTAATGCATCATTTAGACATTGAAAGAGTAGGCTGGAAACAATATGTGAACCCCTAGGCTGATGGCTTCTACAAAAGCTAACTGGAGTCAGCACTTAGCAAACCTGGACTCCAATCAATAAGATGAGATGGGAAGTGTGGTTTAGACCTACTTTGACCAGTGAAAAAGTATCAAACATTTTGAGTTTGCTGTTCACAAAAAGCATCTTACTGCTCTGAAACATGCCTCACAAAAAACAGAATTTACAAGATCTACGATCAAGAATTGTTGATTTGCATAAAGCTGGAAAGAGTCACAAAGTAATTTCAAAGAGTTTATATATTCATCAGTCCACATTTAGACAAATTGTGTGTGAATGGAGACAATTTAGTACTGTTGCTGTTCTCACTAGAAGTGGGCGTCTTGCCAAGATGGCATGAAAGGCTCAGTGCAGAATTGCTCAGTGAAGTAAAAAGGATGCAGCCTCAAAAAGGATTTAGAGGTTTATGTTGACACACCATTTTTCTCTTCTAAGCAAAGTGTGGAAGCTATTAAAAAGGCAAATAAAATGTTAAGTTATAAGGTGAGAACTGTTGAATATAAATCATAGGGATATTCTGCTAAGGCTATATGATGCACTTGTAAGACCACATATGGAGTATTGTTTGCAGTTCTGGTCACCACAGTACAAGTAAGACATAGCAGCACTTGAATCTGTGCAGAGGAGAGCAACCATGTACATCCAAGGACTTAAGATCATGTTGTACTCTGACAGAATTAAACTGTTTAGTCTTGAGCAGACTAGACTGCATGGGGAGCTTATAGAGACTTCAAAAAAAGGCATTCATAAAGTAGGTCCAGCAAAATTCTTTCAATTTAATAGTGACTCCTGTACTTAAGGACACCAAAGGAAATTAAAAGTAAGTGCGTTCAGGATTAAAGTGTGAAAATACTTCTTTACTGAAAGGATTGTGGGAATCTGGAGCAAAGTACCATGGCATGTAGTTGAAGCAGAAGCTTTGACAGCCTTTAAGAAGGTTTTGGATGAGATATTGTAATAGCTTAGCTCTTCGCTAAACAAACATGTTTGATGGGCTGAATTATCTCCTGACCTTTGTCAAATGTCTTAAGTTCTTATGTTGTGAAGAGTTTCTTCCTTTAATTATCCTTTGACAATGTGTGCTGGACATGATCCATAGCATACCATCTGAGTTACTATCATACTTTGCATATTTGTACTTTCTAGAAGGTCTCAAATTGAAATATTGCCATATTAGAATCTCTGCCATTTCCCATCCCAATACATTTGTAGACATATCAGTCCACTTCTACGAGAGGAGCATTTATGACTGTGAAGCTCTGTCATAGACATTTGTTCCATGAAAGTTGTGATGAAACTGTATCTGCAAACAGAGCACTGATCCCAGTCTATGGTTGCATAATATTTTTAACACATTGCTGTTTTCAGTCTGTGAATGAAGACCCTGAAGAGTTTTGTGAATCTAAATGAAAACTACATGAAAGGATTTGGATGACCTGCTCACCTAGGTTTTGCTGGTCGTTTATTTTCTAGAACAACAGTACACCTACAAAGTTATTTACAAAGATTGTTTAAATTATTTTTCTCTATGTTCAAATTCAAGTAAATGCAATATTTAACATTTGGAATATGCTGCCTGTTTGTGATTTGCTAGTTTTATGTTTAAATGGCTGTCAGTTAAGGATTGCTGAGACGGAAAGTGCAAAGGTTTGACCCACTTCAAAGGATGACTTCAGCAGGGTCTGCACCCACACATGGGACATTGAGAGTCAAGAAACAATGGGTTGTTATGTACTGGAGTTCTTGGTATTGTGTAGTTTTTGTTAATGTTTTAATGTTTATTCACAACTTAGCATTTATGCATTATTTTTAACTAATCCCTTGTGTTTTGTGGTGAGAACCTCCACAAATTGTGTGTATGCATCATGATGGCTAGCACCCCATCTACTGTTAGCTACTGGCTGATGAAGCTCTGCTTGACAGTTTCTGAAGATTGATGGATGGAGCAGCCTGATAGAACCTGGACCTGTGTCCACGCAGATGGCTAAGTGCTCCTCATGTTGGCTCAGTTTGCAGCATTCAGGCCAAGTCACTAGAGTGAGATTTGGACGCCATTTCTACTGCAGTTCACTTTCCTGTTTTCTGTTCAAACACTTTGCCTTCTGTTAACCCACCATTGACCACTTGCTCTCCTGGGCTCGCTTTCCAAGCGGAACTACTGCAGCAGAAGTAAATTAATTCTTTTTTCAAGTTTGGATATTTGATATGGAAATTAATTTTCACATTAATTTATACTCGTGTATGTAAGTGATGTATGATTTAATTATTTTTGTCATTGCTTTTTAGCCGAGCCTGTACTCATTGAAGTGCGCTATAAAAAATAAATTGAACTGAATTGAGTTCAATTGAATTGAACTTTGACGTAAAATTTACCTTGTGTCTAAAAAAAAAACTAGAAATCCTTGAGTGAATTAATAGAACAAAGTGTTCTGAAAGCAGGGACTAAATTATTTAGGATGCTTGCATCCCAGGATCCTTAGGGTCAAATGTAAAAATAGTCAATAATAGAAGTACACTGCAAAGTCTTCTCTTCCTCTTTGTCCTCTCTCTGCCGACTCTGGCTTCCAGAATGAAGGCAGGCAGCTCCTTTTAAGTGATCCCTGGGGTTTCCAAAGACCTGGCCTGGGAAGACTGTTGGGAAAGGCTGGAGCCCCACTAATTAGGACTCCTCAATTCCCACCGGACCCTAGGACAGCACCCCACAGGGCTGAGTCACAGAACTCCAATTCCCATGAAACCCTGTGAGAAACCCTGGCATTGCTGCAACCCAGGGGGACTGCCATCTATCTAGTGGCCTGAGGGAGGTTCTGTTTTGTATATATTCTATATGCCATGGCCATCTTCCACTATATATATATATATATATATATATATATATATATATATATATATATATATATATATATATATATATATAGTCACAAAGCACACAGTGAGACATATCAAAGTTTGGGGCAGCCACTTGTATAATGTGGTATCCTGGCTGCAAATCGTCTTTTTTAAGTGATAGCTCTGTTGTACTCAAAACCGAGTCCAATACAGAACTGAGGAAAAAGGGCAGGCTTTTAAAGGGGAAGACAGGAAGTGAGGTCATAAGGATCGGGCACGAGTTAATCAATCATTGGATCATGCCCGGACGTGACATCAGAGGGGCCGGAGCTGGTAAGGTCTATTTCCATCGGTTCGGTCCCGGAAGTGACGTCAAGAGAGCCAGGTGGGATCTCCTGTGAATGGTCTACAGGGAAGGGAGAAAAAGAGTCAGTGCACTCTGCCACATCCCGGCATGCCTCAGAACTGCCTTCACTCAAGCCCTTTAGCTGCCTCCCATGCGCACGTGTGTGACAATATATATACTATATATTGTGGTAGATAGGGGGCGCTTTCACTCCCTTGAACCCCTGTCCACGACTCCAGACACCAGGTAAAAGTCCTCAAGTTGACTTTATTTTTATGCCACCGTGCACAAAGCCCACTCTCCACCACTACACTCATATAAATTCACAATAATAAATCACAATAAACAATCCTCCTGCTCCCAGACGCGTTGCCACCCTTCCACCCAGCTCAGCTCGCCGTCTGGGAGCTCCCACAGTCCTTTTATAATCCCTGACCCGGAAGTGTTCTCAATCCCCAGTTCATGTGATCCTCAAGCACTTCCAGGTCAGGTAAAAGTTCTTTTCTTCATCCCGGAAGCCCGTCGCTCTTCCTATGACGAGCTTCCGGGTCATAGGGCACAAATGAGTCCTCGGTCCTCCCTGCAGCACCCTCTTGCGGCCCCTGAGGTATCCAACAGGGCTGAGAATACAAACTACAGCGTCCATGATTCCCTGCTGGTCTTCGGGGCACCTCCATACTGCAGGGAGGGCTCCATCTGGCGGCCTGGGGGTATTGGCTGGGATGATAAGCCAGCCAAATATCACTATATATATATATATATATATATATATATATATATATATATATATATATATATATATATATATATAACACACTTATGTATGTGTGTGTGTGCATGTGTGTTGTGATGGATACCGGGGCGTCAATGACCCGGACCACAACATGAACACACAAGCATAGTCCTGGGTTCAAATAAAAGTTGGTTTACTTTCAGCCAGGAGGTGCATGCTGACACAGCCCTCTACATATTCTAAGGACAAGAAGGCACAATAAGAAGATTTGGGGCACCTGAGGGCAAACCCCATATAATTGATTTCTCAAAATATAAACAAAACATGATTTAAAGCATTGAAGTAACATCCTTTTAGATGGGAGACTGAGACTGAACTGACTCAAAGATGGCAGAGTATCTGGTTATGTTGATTTCCAGCAGAAAGAGGCGGGTCCAGGCAGAAGTGATGTCGGGGTTAGAAAAGCCATCAGTGTGCTCGTCTGTAGAAGAAGAAAAGAGAGTCATCACACAGCATCAACCCCTGGAGTAGTAGAGAAACACCACCATCACCAGAGCCGTTAAACTGTCCCAAGGTGCACGCACATTACTATATATACCTGTATATACATATATATATACACATTGCTTTATATGTGGCTACCTGCTATAAGCAGGTAGGACCCAGGTTCGTTTCCCGGGACCTACCTGCTTGGACTTTGCATGTTCTTCCCGTGTCTGTGTGGGTTTACTCCGGGTACTCTGGTTTCCTCCCACAGTCCAAAGACATGCAGGTTAGGTGTATTGACGAGTCTAAATTGTCCCTAGTGTGTGCTTGGTGTGTGTGTGTGTGTGTGTGTGCCTGCCCAGGGTTTGTTTCCTGCCTTGCACCGTGTGTTGGCTGGGATTAGCTCCAGCAGAACCCCGTGACCCTGTAGTTAAGATATATCCCCCTGCTCGCTTTGCTTGCCAACTCCCCCCCTCCACCACCCCTCGGCCTGTGCTATGTGCCAGCCACCGCTTGCGTTGTGAAGAGGGTGGCTGAACACACCCCAAGGAGGCTCGCTCCTCTGAAATGCCCTCTTAAATGGTGATACAATAGGAAACAAATACAGTTTTTTTATCTCCGTTTTGCTCGATCAGCTGCTGGCTTGCTGCTGCTGCATGCTGCATAATCTGCATTTCGCATGATGCTTCGAACATTTAAAAGCCTGTGCAGCAGCTGTCCTTTTCTCTCACTGCCTTGTCCCTCCGAAGACACACGGAGCTCGATTCACTCCTGAAAGAGACTTGTTTGTCTGAAGTGTCTGAGTAATGTTTCTGTCTCTGAAACCTCCTGTGTATCTGTGCAACCCTGTGACCCAAGCATGACAGTATATGTTGATTTCACTTTCATCCAAACAACATATCGTTTAATTCTCGTGGATACGCCTCTTCATTAGGAAGAAACACTACTTTTTTTTTTTTTGTGATGGAATCAGATGATCTACAAGTCTCCGACTTAAAGTTTAAATCCAAACAATATATTCGATCTCTTTTAGCTGTTCTGTTAGTTCACCGAGCAATAATTTTGGTTTGTTTGTGCTAATGTGATCTTTACTATAATTTTTTTGAAACTTTCAAATTTTTGTACTTCCATTATCTCTAACCTGCTCTGCATGTGTACTGTGCAACATTTTTGAATTCTTTACAACATTCTACTTTGTGATCTACTCTTTGTCTTTTATTTCCAGCCCCGGGTGTGGTTAAATCTTTTGGCACAAAGTCTTGTCTCACGTGACTTGAAAGTGTGTCACTGAGTCATGTCTCGTCTCTGTATGCACTATATACAATAATCAAAGTGAGTTAAGTCCTGGCCTTTCACACTGCCTTTCTCTGTGTCTGGTCCACTTCCACTCCTCTCCTCCGAGCTCTGTCCTCTTCCACTCGACTCCAGCCATCGAATGGAGGGAGGTGGCCCCCTTTATATCCACCTGGATGTGCTCCAGGTGTCCTCCAGTACTCTTCCGCCCAGCACTTCTGGGTGTGGCGGATGTGCCTAGGTCCATGGCTCTCCAGGTATTGGGACGCCCCTTGGTGATGACCACGGGCCCCTACAGGGTTGAGCTTCCAAGCTCTCTACCTGTGGTCCCCAAAGCAACCAGGGTGGTCGCCCCATCGTGGTCTGGAGGAGGCGCAAGCCCTCCTCTGGTCCTCCTAGGCATCCCAACTGGGTCGCCCCCCCCAGCCACTTGCCACAATATATATACAGTATATATATATATATATACAGTATATATATATATAGAGAGAGAGATT
This sequence comes from Polypterus senegalus, assembly GCF_016835505.1. Lineage (NCBI taxonomy): Eukaryota > Metazoa > Chordata > Cladistia > Polypteriformes > Polypteridae > Polypterus > Polypterus senegalus. The sequence continues at coordinate 33,282,569 of NC_053159.1, forward strand.
GATGGACTTAATTGTCTTCTCTCGTTTTACAAATTAATTATGTTAATGATGGTTGATATATATTAAAAACTAGTTTGTCATTTTAAGTAAACAAATTAATAAAAATTCACTTGGATAAAAGAATTAGGATATTTTATTTGCTAACTTCTTTTTTTTCCTTTTATCTGAGGAATTCCCATAACACAAACCCCTATCTACTACATGAATGTATATATTTGGTGACCAAAGAGGGTCTGAAGCAGACCCCAAAGCCAGAAAGACACTATTGAAGTCTAATATAAAAATGGCTACATCTTAATGACAATAATAACAAAACCTTCACTATGCTATTTGTCTTATGAAAAGGTACAAGGAGTTGCAGTGTACTTGACACTATCTACTTCCAGACAGTGTGTTAAGAAGCCATTAAGAAGGCTCAGATGATGTCAGGTTATATAGCATATCATGACGTGTGGAATACAAGTCAAGGGAGGTTATGTTTAAGCTTTATGACACACTGGTGAGGCCTCATCTGGAGTACCGTGTGCAGGTTGGGTCTCCAGGCTACAAAAAAGACATAGCCTTGCTAGAAAAAGTCCAGAGAAGAGCAACTAGGCTGATTCTGGAACTGAGAGGCCTTAGCTATGAGGGGGGTATTAAAATAGTTGAACTTTTCCATTTTAAGTAAATGGAGATTAAGAGGCAACATTACTGAAGTGTTTTATACTATTAAAGGACTTCGTACAGTGGATCGAGACAGTTACTTTAAGTTAAACAAGATCATGGGGAAATAGTGGAAACTTGTTAAAGGTAAATTTCACACATAATTTAGGATGTTTTTGTTCACACTGAGAAACACAGACATATTGGATAAAATTAGCAAGTAGCGTGGTAGACAATAGGACTTTGGGAACCTGCAAAACTCCACATGATGTTGTTTTGGAAGAGTTAACTGGATATGATTAGTGAGCTTTCTGGGACTGAATGGCCTATTCTCCTCGAAATGTTTCTAATGTTATAATGTCTACTCCATCAGCAGTTGTAAACCCAGGGCATTTAAGAAAATTATGACTTCTGAGACAATGTTTTTTGTGGTTCCATTAACCTGGTAGATGTTAATTAACATAAAAATGGTTCCTGCTGCATGTGCACTGTTGTGGTGTCACATGGTGGCCGACCATTTGCTATAGTAACACCATACTGCTTAAGTTAGTATGAAAAGCTTACTTTTACATTATTCCATAGATAGCTTTTAACTCACTGCATGCTTCATGATAAACTTATAAATCAAGTGCTTAGCATTGTGCCACAGAGTCATGGGTTCAAATCCTGGCACTGCCTGTGTGGTGTTTGAACATTTTGTGTGGATTTCTTTCAACATCTCAGAGTCATATGTGTGCAGTTAATTGTAAGTTCAAAGTTGGCTTCATCACAGGAGGGTGAATGGTACCTGTGATAGACTGGCATCTCACCTGGAGTTGGTGTCTGCCTTGTGTTCAGTGATGTTAGGATAGGCATAGGCCACCCGTCATAATAGACCAATACTGGATAAAGGAGTGAGAAAAAAGATGGATGGATTACAAAACAGTTTCTTAAAGTCAAACAAGCAAGCAAGCAATTACTGAATAAAGGCAGTGTATTATTAACTTGATGGGATTCACATTGGGCTGCAGCCTTCTTCAGTCTAATCCTAATACCAGTCACCTCCACCTTAGTGGGTGCCATCAGACTATGAGGGCAACACAGTTCAGTAGCAGAGCTGATGGGGTCAAAGGCCCTAAGGAGTAAGCTGGCCGTCTGCACCGTTGAACAATAATAAAAATAGAATTGTTTATATTTTCAGACTATGAATCCTTATTTCTTAATATCATAAATCTTTTTCCTGTAATGCCTCTGAAAGAAAATCATTTTTTCAAAAGCACAATACGCTATTATGATAACTTGCACATAATAATTCCACACTTTCCCTCTTGGGAAGAGAAGTCATTAAATAATGAACTCTTACGGCTTAAAGATAGAATAGAAAGAGGGGAAGCAAAAACTGCTTTTGAATGCACAAGCCAAACAGGCTGACTTCACGATAGAGTATCAGTTTAGTGAGCAGCATGGAACCTTTCACATGAGCTGCTTGCTGGTGTTTGCTTTGTATTTAATGAGACCTGATGAAAGTTTCATTGCATCTTCTTGGTGCTTTTAAAACAGAGTGAATTACCCCTAATGGAAGTGTACTGTAGGTCTTGGGCCGGCGCTGTCAGCTCTGCAATTTGCTCCGAAAAACACTGAAGATTAAATTTTGTCTCATCAAGAGCGCTCTGGTTTGTCATGGTTAGAGAGACAGGAGATTCTCACAGAAAAAAAAAAAAAACTGTAAACTGAAGTCATTAAAGATGCTTTACACCCGAGTTGCAGTCACTTAGCCAGACAACCTGAGCTGGCTGACATAGATCAAATGAAAATGGGAAGACTTGTCCTTCCTTTTTTAGATAGATAGATAGATAGATAGATAGATAGATAGATAGATAGATAGATAGATAAGTAAATATATAATCAATCGATAGATAGATAGATAGATAGATAGATAGATAGATAGGAAAGGCACTATATAATAGATAGATAGATAGATAGATAGATAGATAGATAGATAGATAGATAGATAGATAGATAGATAGATAGATAGATAGATAAGGAACTATCTAATCAATAGAGAGAGAGCATGGGGGGTCATGAGGTTGCTGGAAATGAGTGTGGATATCTTTGGAAAATGATGAAGGTCCAAGTCTTTAGAGTCCTGGTGCTTCCTGTTTTGATGTATGGTTGCGAGACATGGACGCTATCCAGTGACCTGAGATGAAGACTGGACTCCTTTCGTACTGTGTCTGTTCAGAGAATCCTTGGGTACCGCTGGTTTAACTTTGTGTCGAATGAGCAGTTGCTCATGGAGTCCCGAACGAGGCAAATTACCTGCATTGTGAGGGAGCATCAGTTACGGCATTACAGCCATGTGGCGCAATTCCCCAAGGGTGATCTGACTTGCAGTGTTCTCATTGTTGAGGTCCAGAAAGGCTGGATCAGGCCAAAGGGGCGGGGGTGGGCATGTAACACCTGGTCACAGCAGATGAATTGTCATTTCTGAAGCAGGGGACTGGACCATGTGTCTGCATGGGGGGTTGTCAACCAAGATCCTGCATTGTTTCATCATGCAGTGGGTGTGGCAACGTACTGTACCAGTGCATGCTCCCCAACCTGACGCGACCTGATAGAAAAAGTTCTGACTACAAGTGTGAATAAAATATTTCAGTTTTTCATTTTTGATATCTTGGCAAAAAATCCCAAAATAATTGTTTTTACTTTATCATTCTAGGGTATTATGTGTTGCTGGAAGAAGGAAAAAATTAATTTAAATAATTTTTGAAGAAGTCTGCAACAAAATGAAGGTACTGTAGATAGATAGATAGATAGATAGATATATAGATAGATAGATAGATAGATAGATGTGAAAGGCACTATTTGATAGATAGATAGATAGATAGATAGATAGATAGATAGATAGATGAAAGGCACTATATGATAGATAGATAGATAGATAGATAGATAGATAGATAGATAGATAGATAGATAGATAGATAGATAGAGATTCCTATATTTCATAACCCTGCTCTTTCAATAGGTGGCCACCTCTGTGTATTTCCTCCTTGGCAGCATGCTGGAATTAGTGTGCTGGGAGATCTGTTTAATAGTTCAGGGCTTATGACATTCCCGTCCCGACATTTTAATCTCCCTGGTTCCAGTTTCTTTTTCAACTCCGATCAGTGCTCAGGACATGTGGAACTTACCTGACTAAACCCACCAAATCACTGATTATACTCTTTGTTTTGTTCTTTCTCTCCCAAGAAAACAAACTGCCTCTACCCTCTACTCTTTACTTTGCAAAGCATCCTATAAACCTCTGTCCTTGATTTGTCTCTGGTCCAGCGACCTTTCTCCACTCCCTTCATCCCTTTCACGGGACACTGTTCTCTCCAATGTAAGGCTTTGTTTTAGAAACCCAAACTACACCCAGTTCAGAATTGTACACAGACTCTATCCTACTCCCAGTAAGCGTTTTCTGATGGGCCTCACTGCTGAACCTCTCTGTTATTTATGTTCCCTTGGTCTACCTGGAACTTTTCTCCACATATCTTTTCTTTTTTGGACACATATATGTCACCTACTGTCTTCCTTTCTTTTCTGCAGTATGACTCTGTTACCTCAAATCTTCCTTCTTTTAGACCTTTCTAGACTTCCCTCTCAAATTCTCTGAACTCAAGTTATTCTATCTGGGTACTCTTGCAGCCAAACTAATTATTGCCTCCCTCTGTGGGACACCTCTATGTGTCACTGTTGACAACTGGCAGTCCTCCTTTGACAATTTAATACATTTGGAGTTGGCTGCAGCACGGATTAATGGTGCTTCCACAAATGCAATTAAATCCTGGTCTGCTGCAGCTCAATTGTTTAAATCTCAGCTTGATCTCAGATCTCAGATTTATTTTTTTTTTCAATAATGCCTTGGTCAGTCTATTGTGTTACTTTGTATGTTATGTCCATTTATTCTTGTCAATTTGTTTTTGCTCAATAAAAAGTTAATCACAAAAAAAAATGGAATAATTTGGGACATCAACCAGGTCATCCCGTTTAGTATTTGTTGGTCGAACACAAACAAAGTCTCAGAAATCAAACAAAACAAATTGCCACTTGGGGTTAAGCAACATATAAAGGGTCAGTCACTTGGGAGCTCTGTCTGGCAGATGGCTCTTGGGTAAATGGCAACTCCTTTTGGACAGCTAGGCCTCTTATAATGGTGTGTCCCAGAAGGAGCAGAGCTAAGTGCCCACACTGGGTGGTTTCTCAGGGTTGTGGGGAGAGAAGAAGAAGAGAACATCAGTGACAGTGCCCCCTCTGGCCCCAGAAGGTTAACACATACCCTTTTCAAGCCCGTGAAGGGGGTCCTCCATACCTAGATATTTTCATGTTTTTGATAGAAACTGATACATTTTTTTCAAGATATTATTACTACTTAAAATGACTGATTTTTAAGTTATTATTCACATATGACTGCAAAGCCCTTCTTTTAATGGCCATTCCTTCAATTTCTAATCCTTAAACAGTCATTTTAAATGCAAATTGGTAACTAGAGGAACCTTTGTAATTGCATTTGCACTGCTGAAACCTGTTATTCTGATCACTTGGGTTGTAAGGTCATGTCATTCCTAAAGTTCAGTGACCAAAAATGGCCAAAACGAAAGAACTTTCTCAAGAAACATGTTAGTCTGTTTTTGTTTTTGTTTTTTTTTGCAGAATGAAGGTTATTCCATGAGACACATTAACAAGAAACTAAAATTTTTTTACAAATATATCCAGTACTGTCTTGACAGAAGAGGGTAAAATGGATCTAAGCAGGATAGAAAAAGAAAGGGAAGGCCCAGATGTACATGAGAGGATAGGGACGTCAGAGTCTGTAATGTGAGAAACAAACACCTAAAAGGTCCTTATTGTCATTTTCTTTAAATGCATGCCAAATGTCAGAGTCACCTATAAGACTGAAAAGATGACACTGGGATGCTGGCCTAAGAGGCAGAGTTTCAAAGAAAAAGCCATGTTTGAAACCTCCAAACGAAAAGAAGAGAGAAAAATAAGCAACAAACACAGACCTTGGAGAATGATGACTGAAAAAGCTTATTACAGTCAGCATCCTGAAATTATCATTTCTCTATTTCAGATGGAATTGGTATTTCATAAATAAATAAATAAATCTCTCTAATATAAAAGAAAATCTTGAGACAAGACTAATGCCAAGAGATTTTTTCAAATCACGCTCTCCTCTCAACCATTTTCAACCACACCCACGGTGTTCTCACCTCTCATTCGTGTGACTTAATACTATTTACTAGCTGTTTGTATCTTTTGATTGAAGAAAAAAGCAAAAAAGATGTCCCAGCTGCGCCAGGAGCCTCGACTTTAAACGTTGAAAAGAACCAGTCCAACACTGCCACTTTGTCGCACTGCCAATGTATGCCCCAACTTTGGAACTCAGTGAGCAGAATTAGATATATTTTTATTTACTCATTGTTGGATTGTGGCTATGTATTGTATTTAGTTTGTGGTTACCATTTTTTCTGTCTCTTTTATCGTTTCAGGCACCACACTGCAGTGGTTAGCACGGTCGCCTCACAGCTCAGATCCCATTTTTGGCTCCAATAATCAGTTCTGCATAAGATTTTGTGATTTCAATTAACTTATTGCATGCTCATCATTCTTTGACATCTCGTCCAAAGATGGTTCCTGTTAAAAAAGGCTCCTTCTCCTCACAAACCTCATTTGGATCAAGCAAATTTTGAAATCTCCTTAGCTGGTGTGTACACATACACTGTGGAGGCAGTTCACCTTACTTAAAAAATTGTAACCAGTCTGAGGTTAATCATTATAACAGCCTTATTGCTGCTATGGCAGACTGACAACAATTGCTGATCAGTGCATCAATGACACTTTCTTTTATATATGATGTAACTGTAACAAGAATATAAAACAAACAGCATCTCTAAACTTTCTAGCTCCAGAGACATTACTGCTTTGTATAAAATTTCCAGCGGATTAATTAACGTACCTGTTTACAGCATAACCTTACCCTGACCTAATGTCCTATTCTTTTCTTAGCAGACATCCATGCATGCAATTGTAACAATGAGCAATCCCATGAAGCACTGCATGCCTTTTGTAACTTGTCTTGACATGACTTTAGTCAGTTTTAATCAAAGGCTGTCAGGCTCACAAGCCTCACAATATAGAAGAAACATCTTTTCTTCTACAACACACAGGCGCACGCATTCTATGCCAGGGTACCTGACCACTGGATTTGAAATGCCAGTGTCCTATGATGTTATGCCGCAGGGTGTCTCCAGTCACATTCACTACAAGTAAAATAAACTTCAAATATGTTATGCTACAGGCAGGAGCTACAGATACTTCATAGAATGGTGCTATGAGGTTTGGAAACTCTTCTGCATTTTCAGCAGATATCTCAGCGCCACAAGTGTTTCATCCCTTAATCTGAACCCCTCACCCAAATTGGGTAGTGAAAACTACATTAGCCTTCACCTGCAGAAGGGTTCCAAATATGGGCTCTCATCAGTGCTGTAACCATCTTGAGCTGGCCTCAGCCGCCATGATAATCTTCTGAGTGACTTACTTCAAATATTTGGGCTCCATCCCGAATTTCTTCAAAAAAGAAAAATAGTGCATTGATGTTGCCGGATGTCTTTGGCAACTAACATCAGTAGAGAACAATGTTGTGCACCATCCCTTGACAAAAAACTTCACTGATCTAGTCCTGATACTTCACTCTCTTTGTCTGGTGAGATACAGTAGCCTGTTTTCCAAGGAACATTAAGTTTGGCTACCAGGATGGCTTTTGTGTTCCTTCAAATCTTTCCAGAGTTTCTTTTTCAAATCCACCCGAATCGTTCAATCTGTAGCATGATGTGAAATACAATAGGAGTCCCTGGCAATTGCTCTTGAAACTAGGTACCTTAACTCCTTAAGAATGTGGCAAGTTCAGGTGGTGATTCTAAGCATCTGTTGACTCTGACCCTCTGTTGATCCAACCACTTGACAATTTCTGTATGGATTTTATCATGTGTGTAGCTATAGCAGCCTTCTCAAAGTGCTTGGAGACAATGTGGATTAGGGTTCAGAAGGTTGTGCCGCACTACTTACAAACAATTAAAAATAATGGTTCTTTAATGGGGATATATGGTTCTTTACTGGATTGTGCAGTTCCTCATAGAGCCATTGTTTGACAAAAAAATATTTTATTCTGGGAAGGGACCTTTTGATGTGAAGTTGGTTATTTATGCTTTGAAAAATTTCCTAATATGCAGAAAAAAACTGAAATCTTTAATGCATGGTAGTCTGCAGGACATGTACAGATTAAGAAAACCTGGATATAGCTGCGTGTTACTGGATGTTATGCAGCAAATATCATGACCTATTGGTATTTCATAAAACAGTTACTATCTATTCATGATTACCTGCATTTACTTTATAGAACCTGTTACAGATCTAAATAAATAAATAAAGGTTCTTTCTGGAACTTTTATGTGGATGGGGCTTTTGGAAACCAAAAATAGTTCCCCTATGGCAGTGATGGCGAACCATTTAGAAACCAAGTGCCCAAACTGCAATCCAAAACCCACTTATTTATCGCAAAGTGCCAACATGGCAATTTAACCTAAATACCACCTAAAACTGAACACCACCATAACCAAGGAGCTGGTGGTGGATTTTAGGAGGCCCAGGCCCCTCATGGACCCCATGATCATCAGAGGTGAGTGTGTGCAGAGGGTGCAGACCTATAAATACCTGGGAGTGCAGCTGGATGGTAAATTGGACTGGACTGCCAATACTGATGCTCTGTCTGTCTGTCTACTGAGCTTTTAGTTTAGAACAGCCACTCATACATTAACATATTTTGTCTTAAAAGAAAAACATAATAACAGAGCTTTCAATGATACAAACAACTTTTTGTTGAAAGGTAAAAGTTTGCATTCTGTATGCTTTTGAACAATTAATGTGCTTTTTGCTGTTGTATGCATGCTGATAATTTGTCTAACCCTGGCTCATACTTTGTAAGTTTGAGAGCAACACATGCAGCACTCAGGTCATCTGTTAGTCTGTTTCTGGTGTCAGATTTGATTTAATTCAAAGCTGAAAACAGCTGCGCACAAGCATAAGATGTTCCAAACAAAGTAAGGAAAGCAATCTCAAGTGCCTTCATTGACTTAAGATTATATGGCAGAGAATTCCACACTTTAAGGATGTCATTTTCATAACTAACTGTGCTGTCCTTTGTCATCCCTTCGATCCTCTCAAGTGTTTCACGCAGGTCTTCCCTATTAAGCCCCACCCCCAAAGCTTCCATTATATATTACGGGGTCGTGGATCAGGTGTGGCGATTAGCAACTCCCGGCAATAATTACAGATGCGGACGACTCCTCACCTGTGCGCTTAAGCGAGGACTGCCCACATCACAAAGCTCCCGGAAACCGCTCCGGCCACTCTACCATAACCCCCTTTAAGCCGCGAGTGCGGCAATTATCTGTTAAAACTGGCCTTTTCAATTTTGAGCTGTGGACCTGCTATACCACATCCCCTCCAACCCCACCACGGGAATCACAGACTCAAAAGGCTGCAGTCCGTGCCGCACCCTCAAGCAGCATGTGTGCCGCCTGCCTTACCCCAGACAGGAGAGGGAGGAAGCGCTCCCATTGGGCTGCTGGGCAGAGGGGCGGGTGATGTGAGAAAAGTCCTCCGGGCGCGTGAAGAGGGGGAGCGGTGAGGGGAGCAGCCCGGCCCCGCATTCCTCTGGCTTTATAGTAACGAACTCTGTGCTCGGGCGACAGCGCGCGTGCCCACTGAGAGGGCTCTGAGTGCCCCCTTTGGCACGCGTGCCATAGGTTCACCACCACTACCCTATGGCATAGCTCCGAAGAACCACTCTGGCACCTTTATTTTTGTTGCACAAACTGCCCACTTACTCTTTTATAAATGATATGGGGTCTCAAAGCCATTACTTTGACTCTTTACTCTATGCAGCTTTAAAGTGTACACTTGAATGACCACAGCAGTATTATTATAACATTTTTAATACCTTGACCTCATTACAACCACACTTTCATATCCTTTTTTAAAACTGATTACTTAAATATGATGACCGATAGTAAAAAAAAGTAATGAATTACATTTATTTTTCATTACTGTACTTGAGTAGATTATTTAGCGAATTGTGCTTTTTAACTTTAAGATGCAAATAATTTAACTCTTTAAATAGTATATTTATTTAGGAAAGACTCTACTTATTTTCATTTTCAAAGAGGGTCATTACAAAGTAAGATTAATTGCTTATATTCAAAGTAAGATGTTTTAAATGGACATGTAAGAGCCAATCTTAGAAAATTAATGCAAATGTTAAATTCACTTAAGTGTTCGCTTATTTCCAATAGAATATTGGTTTCTCAGAGTTATTTAGATTATGGTATAGTCTTTGAAGCCCCTGTAAGTTAACACGAAATAGAACTTTCTTTACTATATTTGTAAAACTGAGTATTAATTTTGCCAGTTAGGAAATAGTCACACTGCTGGCATGGACTGTTAGGTAAGTTTGCAGTTTGGCATACGGTTTTCTGTCTGTGCTTAACGTTCTTCATGTAATGCGACTGTATGACTAAACTTAGAGAGAAATGGAGTAAGATAAATAGGTCTTAAACAGAACTTTCTTTAAACAAGAATTTTTCTTTTTTTTAATATGATTTATTTCTCTATTTTTTGTGTGAATTGTTTTGATATGAAATTTTACTAAAATATTTGGTCTACGGAATTATTTGAAAGCGCGTCACATTATTACCAGAACTGTCCTATGCAAACTAAAAGCTGCAGAACTCAGGTAATTTGGGACAAACATAGCTACATGAACAATTAAAATATGACTGAACACAAATATTTTTAGAGTTGTATGTCATGATATTGGAGCGTGAAGTGTTTTAGTAAATGACATAATTGTCGCACAGTACATCTGAGGGTATCGCAGTATAATGGCCCAGTGTATTGGCCAACAACTGAGTGTGCTGTTAAAGACCCAGACTTAAACCTCGTCTACACTGAGTTTATGCTTTTTGGACATCATGATACCTGTGTGAGAGAAAATTGGAGGAAAGCTCTCAGTATAGTGGCAGCACTCTTTATAAAGTAGACACCGAACATCCCTTGCCATATTTAGTAGAGCTGTTCCGTGTTATGGACATAAAACAAAGCAGCTTTATTATGAGATGCTTTCCAATAACTGTGGAATTATATATAAGGTAGCCATACTACCTTTCAGTGACAGGTAATAGAATAATTAAAAAATATTACATGTACCTTCAGTATCTTTCCTCCATATTCGCATGTGCGTGAAAATCTCTTCACTGGTGCTCCGTCTCTCAGTTGCATTCCTGTAAAACTCATGTCTTAGACGCTGTCATTATTTTTTCAGACCTCCTGTCTGATTTAATACTTTTCGTCTTTGAAGTGACGCTCTCACTGTACCTCAAATGGATTTATTCCTCGTTGTGCACCTCACACTCACACTTCTTTTTTTGTCGTGTCACCAAACTCAAACTGACCAATCACACCAAAGCCAAACTGACAAATCAGATTGCTCTGAGGGACTTGACACACAGACCTTAGTGTTTTATTATGTAGTAGATATTAACTCTTCCTCAAACATATGGAAGTAAATTGATTTTGTAAAACTAGCAAGTTGTTTAAAATAATCTTGTATATACAGTAAATGTCTACGCATGGAAGTATGTGTGTCTGTCCAGCACGGAAGTGAGAGGTGGAGTCGGGGTTAGGGCTCCACCTCCGAGGAAACAGAAAACTTGCTTAGCCACTAATAACACAAACGAGGCAAAACAAAACAAAACCTCCAAAGAAAAACAAAGTCACTTAGCCGCTAACATCGGTAAAACGGTATTCCTTTTACTTTTCCTCCCTTAATGCATAAGCAAGGCGAGCACGTTGGCAAAACAAATCCTCCTAAGAGCTAGATGCCCAGAGTAGTTCCTTTCAATTACCTGACAACTCTACATTTTATTTTTTTTCTGACAATTTCAATAGTTTCTAGGACCCCAGGCTTTTTACAGCTGGTATAGAATAAATGATAAAATCACAGTTGTTGGTAAATGTATAGGCACAGAAACAAAATCTGCATTAATAAAAAAAAAACAAAAAACAGGTAGCACTTTCATTTAAGTACTGCAAAATTGCACCTATTACTCATTTACTCTTATGTCACAAGACCTTAACAAAGGCTTATTTTGGTCTCCATAACACTTATAAATCATCAGTAGGTCGGTTAATCTTTCTGTGCAGTGTGGCATATCCACATGATGGTAAACTTTCTTGTTAATACAAAGCATTCTAAGGTCTTATACTAAATATGTAATATTAAAAGAAATATGTCTCAGTTAAGCCTCCTCAGGCCATTTATAAAGGGAAATGTTGTTAGTGGGTCACATTGCAGACATGTAGAGACACTTTACTGATGCTTTGTAAGTGTTATACAGACCCAAAGAAGTATTTGTTATGGTCTTATTACATAATAGTGTTACCATAAGACAAGACTGTCCATTACCATTATTAAAAAGGAAGGTCATTGAGTGCACTTGCAGTTCCTTAGTCATTCACTGTTTTGTCACGATAAGGTGACCGTATTTTCCCCTTTAACACTCTTTATTATATAGACTTTACCAGAATGTCTTAAATCCCATACTCGTACCACACCTTCAAGTACTGTAGTTCAGCACTTTCTCCCCCCAACCTGTATCTATCCATAACATCAGACAATTAGAACAGGCAGAAGTGTAGTTACATTTATTTATGCATTATAGATAATATGCCTAAAAATAATAATAAGCAGTGTTAAAATGAGTGTTGACAAAAATAATAAAAATACGACCTGGATGACATACTACCAGGTGGTGTGTCTTGTCTCATTTTGTCCAGTCTCCACTTAGTGGAGTGGCAGAGAGGCTCTTCTACATTGGGGACACTGATAGGGATGACAGAAGAGAGAAGAGACTGAGGCAGAGGGGGAACCTTTTCTTTTATCGGTGCAATTTGTTCTTTGGTATACATCTGGACTAATGGATGCAGATGATTCCTTTGGTTCATCCAATCCTTTTTCAGTATGACTGAACCAATAGGTGCACAGACCACCTTTTAAAACCTGCCCTCCAGTCTAGGCTTTTCTCCTGGGTGAATGGGCTTGTAAGCTCACACAAACGAAAAGAATGTAAAGTACCCCCCTACATATACCTGGACCCCTTTGGTTAACTCAACTGTCCCCACCCAGAAGGCTCAACAAAAATGTTACCTGTTACACATAAATGTTAAATATTACACATAAATGTGTTAAAGCCACAACTGGTAACACAACTTCCTTCTCTTTAGACATTATACAAGTATAAAGATAGTTTTACAAATAAGGACATACAAAATACTGTATTTATCAATCTATATCCATCCATCCATTATCCAACCCGCTATATCCTAACTACAGGATCACGGGGGTCTGCTGGAGCCAATCTCAGCTAACACAGGACGCAAGGCAGGAAACAAACCCCGGGCAGAGTGCCAGCCCACCACAGTATTAATCTACAGGTATATGTTAGATATTATTTGTTGTTTTTTATGTGTCACCAACATTTATTGAGTGTAGTGATTCTAGCTATCAAGTAATCAGCCTTGTAAAATTAAACATTAGACAAAGTAGTTTAAATATAACAGGTTTGTATGCGTATGACAAAGTTTAAGACTGGTATTAAACAAGCACTACATATTGATAACTTTAATTCATTTTTATAATCACATCACTGTTAAAAACTCCCATGAAAATACATAACATTAAATGCATACTTTAACACCAAAAACTGCTGGACCATTAAGGACGCAAATGTTTTTAGAAAGATAAATGCATGCATATTTAAATTTTAAGCAGTGTTTTATCTGCCAGTATCAATTATTTTAAAGTGCAAAAATATTTAATGGATAGCTTTTTTATTGCCATAGACTCTGTATTAAAACAGTGAATGTAAAAATACATAACATAACTGAGGTACTTAAGCCTTAAACGGAAAAATCATAGACAATAAGTATTTCTTTTATTCTTTTACTTGTGTGTGCATTATCATTTTCTCCTTTCTCTTGTGTCAACTGTTTGCTTTGAACTTCACTAAAACCTTTAAAATGCTGACACTTGGAATGTCAGATTTTTTTTTATATATGTGTCACACTTTATGCTCAAACCTTTCCAGTTGCTGTATTTGGAACTATTTTGAAGAACCCCTGAAAAACAACAGCTACAGTATACTAATGGTAATGATGATAGAATTTGAATTGTTTACTGCATTAATTGTATTGATATACTGATCACGGAGCTGGACAGTTTGATATCTGTGGCAGAGCGACGGGCGCTGAGCAGGCTCCTGTCAATCATGGAGAATCCACGGCATCCACTAAACAGGATCATCTCCAGACAGAGGAGCAGCTTCAGCGACAGACTGCTGTCACCGTCCTGCACCACATCAGACCGAGGAGACCCCACACTATGCAAATCTTCAGTTCCACCCCTGGGGGGTAAATGTTAACATTATACAAAGTTATTGACTGTTTACCTGCAATGGGAGAGAGCAATGATTCGTGCATGGCTTATTATAATCTATCTATCTATCTATCTATCTATCTATCTATCTATCTATCTATCTATCTATCTATCTATCTATCTATCTATCTATCTATCTATCTATCTATCTGAGTATGGCATGACCACACGAACATGCATTTTTAAAATTAGCTTCTACATGCTGATGCTCAGCTAACCGTACTTCCCTAATATCTACAAGATTAAAAAGATTTTTGGATATAAATGCTACTTTCATTTTGTGTTTTCACTACTTCAAAACTCTAAGCTTCTCTTTTCTTTTCTCTGATGTCTTTGCTGTCTCGAATGATGGCTTGTAATTAGTAATGAATGACTACATTGTTAACTTATATTTAAGGATAATTCTGAGTAGTTGCTTAACATGCATTTGCTAGGAGTACACATAATGATTAGTTTGAAATTGAGTTTCCAGCACTGGTTCTAGTTGTAAGTGAGTGCATGTGTATATATTTCATGAATATGACTTTTAATAAATTAAGTCTGCGGTGGGCTGGCACCCTGCCCGGGGTTTGTTCCTGCCTTGCGCCCTGTGTTGGTTGGGATTGGCTCCAGCAGACCCTGTAGTTAGGATATAGCGGGTTGGATAATGGATGGATGGATAAATTAAGTGTGCATATATTCTGCTTATGTTTTCTGAAGAACGGTATGTACTATATATATGGGGATATTTACTAATTTAAGTTATTTTTGGTAGATTAAATAAATTTCACTTTTACTTGAGGAATGCTTTTGGAAAGTGTACTTTTTTGCTTGAGGAGTTCCCATGTCAGATGCTGTGATATTTACTTCCAGTGAACTTAGAAAGTATTGTGAAAGAACATTTAATTGCTGGCAAGCTACTAAGGATTAAAAGATGTTTTATTTTAATGATAGGTTATTCATACAGACGTCTGTCATAAGATAAGTTGAAGTAATCTGAACTTGGGTAACTTCCTTCTTTACAAACGCGTCTGTTACACACAGGAAAGATGACCTTTCCTTCTTTGGGGCCCCTCTTGACATGCACACAAAAAAGAAATGGTTGGCCGAACTGATGAAATGCTTAGATGCTGTTTCATAAGTAAGAGGGAGGGAGGAAAATGAATGTTAAAAGCCAATTGAAAGTGAAAAACTTGGCTCTTCTGCTTTGCAAAGCATGAATCCACGTACTCATCTGTGCCTGAACAAAGACTGGTTGATTGAACCATTCCTGTTTTCCTTGGGGGTTACTTCCAGAGTATTCAAGCCACTTCACTTTTTGTACACTTTATTGTGTTGTAGATTTCATTTTAAATGGATAAAGTTGCTGTTTTTGCCTGTCAATGAACACTCAATAGAGCATAACGACAAAATGAACATTTTCATAGAGTTTTGCAGATTTATTAAAAATCAAAAGCATTCAGTTTGGCTCAGCCAGGCCTTGGATGAGAGACCATCCGTGAATAGCTTGGGTTGCTGCTGGAGGAGGTGTTGGTGAGGCCAGCAGGGGGTGCTTTCCCTGTGGTCTGAATGTTGATCCCATTGCTCCAGTGCAGTGATGGGGGACAAGAAACCGAGGTCTTGAATCTCTGTGGTGCTAAAAGATCCCCATCTTTCATAAAGAGTAGGGTGTATCCTGATGTCCTGGCTAAATTGCCTGGTCATTCTGCCCTCCTAATCACCCCCTGTCTCTATCTGGGTAACTGTCTCTGTTACCAATTTAGTACCTAACAGCTAATGTGTGGTTAGCCTACTGGTGCAGAAATGGCAGCCGTCACATCATCCATGTGGATGCTGCACATTTTTGATGTTTGAAAAGGCTCCCTACTCTCTATGTAAAGCACTCTGGATGTCTGAAAAAGATCCATGTAAATGCAATGTCTTCTTCATTCCTATAAGTATTCTAGAATTTGATTGGCATTCACCTAAGACAAGTTGAAGCAGTTGGACATCATTTAGAAAGCCTCCTGCCTGTGTATATAGGTCACATCCATAATTGTGTGTGGCCAGTGAATGCTAATAAAAACAAGCCATGAAGTTAAAGGAACTCTCCATACACCTCCACAATCAAATATTTGTTGAGGTAAAGATCAGGGGCAAGGGGATAAAACCATTTCCAAAGATTTTAGTATTCCTATGAGCACAGTAGCACAGCGGCCTCAATAATTGTGAAATGGATGAAGTTTGACATCAATCCTAGAGTTGGCTGCCTGGCCAAACTGAGTAACCAGGAAAGAAGGGCCATGAATGGGGAAAACCTGGGCTATCATCTCAGCAGAACTCAATCGATTAGGTGTTTATAGTAGAGTGGCTGCATGGAAGCCACATATGACGGCATTTACATGACTCTAAGGACATAAAGAAAACGATTATCTGATTTTATGAGACAAAAATGAACTCTTTGGGCATAACTTGAAGCACTACATCTGGTGAAGATCAGGCACTGCTCATCACCTGCCTTGTGACATCCCTACAGTGAAGAATGGTGGTGGCAGGCTCAGAGAGACTGGCTAGCATGGAGGTGTAGCCAAATACAGCGAGGTCCTTAAAGAAAATCTGCTCCACAGTGCACAAAGCCTCAAACTGAGGTGATGGTTCACCTTTCAGCATGATAATGACCAGACTCAAACCAAATAGAACATGTGTGGAGAGACCTGAAGATGGCACTTTACAGACGCTTCCCATCCAACCTCATGGGGCTTGAGAGGATCTGCCAGGTAGAATGAAATAAACTGCCCAAATCAAGGTATGCAAAACTTACCAATGAAGACCTGAAACTGTAATTGCTGCCAAAGGGGCTTCTACAAAGTGCTGAATCCAGGGTCTGAAAACTTACATGAATGAAAGATTTGAGGTATTGATTTTTAATACATCTGCTGACCTTTCTGAAAACACGTTTTCACTTTGTCATTTTGGGTTACTGCGTATAACTGAATGAAAATGGGAAATCTATCCTTTAAAATTACAACTACAAGTACAACACAATAAAGTGTGCAGAAAGTGAAGGGGTTTGAATACTTTCTGAATTCACGATAAGTCATTTTTTGTCTAAGTAGCAATACTTCTATCTAAGTTCAGTTTTTAGCACTCTTTCCACCTCACCTCTGATGGTGGCACAGTGTTTCAGATCCCAGTCCATTCACTTTCTGCATGGACTTTTCTCACATTTTGTCCCAATGTGAGTTTTTTGTCTGTAGGTTCTCCTGTTTTTCTCTCACATGTTTGTTAGGTTGTTTTAAATTTTATGCTGATAGCATGTGAGTGTAAGTGTAGGCTCTGCAATAAATTAGTGCCATGTGCCTGGGTGGGTCCTGCTATGTACAGTGGTGTGAAAAATAATTTGCCGCCTTCCTGCTTTCTTATTCTTTTGCATGTTAGTCACACAAAATGTTTCTGATCATCAAACACATTTAACCATTATTCAAATATAACACAAGTAAACACAAAATGCAGTTTTTAAATGATGGTTTTTATTATTTAGGGGGAAAAAAAATGCAAACCTACATGGCCTTGTGTGAAAAAGTAATTGCCCCCGAACCTAATAACTTGTTGGGCCACCCTTAGCAGCAATAACTGCAATCAAGCGTTTGCGATAACTTGCAATGAGTCTTTTACAGCGCTCTGGAGGAATTTTGGCCCACTCATCTTTGCAGAATTGTTGTAATTCAGCTTTATTTGAGGGTTTTCTAGCATGAACCGCCTTTTTAAGGTCATGCCATAGCATCTCAATTGGATTCAGGTCAGGACTTTGACTAGGCCACTCCAAAGTCTTCATTTTGTTTTCTTCAGCCATTCAGAGGTGGATTTGCTGGTGTGTTTTGGGTCATTGTCCTGTTGCAGCATCCAAGATCGCTTCAGCTTGAGTTGACGAACAGATGGCCGGACATTCTCCTTCAGGATTTTTTGGTAGACAGTAGAATTCATGGTTCCATCTATCACAGCAAGCCTTCCAGGTCCTGAAGCAGCAAAACAACCCCAGACCATCACTCTACCACCACCATATTTTACTGTTGGTATGATGTTTTTTTCTGAAATGCTGTGTTCCTTTTACGCCAGATGTAACGGGACATTTGCCTTCCAAAAAGTTCAATTTTGTCTCATCAGTCCACAAGGTATTTTCCCAAAAGTCTTGGCAATCATTGAGATGTTTCTTAGCAAAATTAAGACGAGCCCTAATGTTCTTTTTGCTTAACAGTGGTTTGCGTCTTGGAAATCTGCCATGCAGGCCGTTTTTGCCCAGTCTCTTTCTTATGGTGGAGTCGTGAACACTGACCTTAATTGAGGCAAGTGAGGCCTGCAGTTCTTTAGACATTGTCCTGGGGTCTTTTGTGACCTCTCGGATGAGTCGTCTCTGCGCTCTTGGGGTAATTTTGGTCGGCCGGCCACTCCTGGGAAGGTTCACCACTGTTCCATGTTTTTGCCATTTGTGGATAATGGCTCTCACTGTGGTTCACTGGAGTCCCAAAGCTTTAGAAATGGCTTTATAACCTTTACCAGACTGATAGATCTCAATTACTTCTGTTCTCATTTGTTCCTAAATTTCTTTGGATCTTGGCATGATGTCTAGCTTTTGAGGTGCTTTTGGTCTACTTCTGTGTGTCAGGCAGCTCCTATTTAAGTGATTTCTTGATTAAAACAGGTGTGGCAGTAATCAGGCCTGGGGGTGGCTACGGAAATTGAACTCAGGTGTGATACACCACAGTTAGGTTCTTTTTTAACAAGGGGGCAATTACTTTTCACACAGGGCCATGTAGGTTGGGATTTTTTTCTACCTAAATAATAAAAACCATCATTTAAAAACTGCATTTTGTGTTTACTTGTGTTATATTTGACTAATGGTTAAATGTGTTTGATGATCAGAAACATTTTGTGTGACAAACATGCAAAAGAATAAGAAATCAGGAAGGGGGCAAATAGTTTTTCACACCACTGTACCCTATACTGCCAGATTAGTCTCCAGACCCCTGTGTCAATAAGATGGAATAAGTGAGTTTGTGAATTCAATGCCCTGTTACTTGCTAGACTTTCCATCTTACCTTAACTGGACAACTAAGACTTACTGTAGATGCAAGACCCTGCTGACTTTAATAATGGCAAAACTAGTAGTAGTAGTAGAGTAGTAGTTAAAGGACTGGGAAGATTTTTAGATTAGAAAATATATTAAAACATCACCCTGTTGATGAGCAGCTTTTCTTATGACCCATATCCTCTCACCTCTTCACATGGCGCATAGCCACCAACACCACTAAACCAGACTAATGCTGGATGGCAGTGCTCACCATGCCTGTCACAAACACCAGCTTAAAAGGCTGGGAGGTATTAGAAAGTGGGCTCTCATATGCTGGGCCATCAGAGATTAGCATAATTAACTCAGGTGACAATAATTGGGGATTTATGAAGGATAATGTATGCACCCCTTCAGCTGCTTTGATTTGAGTGCCGCAGCCTCGCCGGAGATGACTGGAGTCAGCTGCTGCCTCTTCTTCTTCTTATTCTTCCTTTTTGCCATTTGGTTTGACTAACAAATGGGACGTGTCACCTGTGGCTGCTGCTGTGAACATGGTGGGGGGGGTGGGTGGTATCAAGAGGAGTTCAAGTGCCAGTCAATGAGGCTCCAGCATTTGCCAAGCACCTTTTGCCAGAAATGAAAGCAGAGGAAAATAAAAGTGGATTCTTTTGAGTGACTCTTTTCATCTCATCATAAGGCGGCGGAGGCACTGTGAGGCGTCAGGCCAGCCATTAAATAATCATCACCTCTTCAGATTCACTCCTGCCTCATGCTGAATGATGAACCCTCACCGCTGTTTGATCAGGTTTCTAGTGAGCATTGAGATAATGCTGTTTAATCACGGTGCACTGCCCCGTGTAACTGGAGAGCACTTCATTCATTAATGCGTTTTGTCTGGGAGTCGGGTCAGGGAAAGGTAGCACATCCTCCATCATTTCATTCCCGCAACTGGGAAATATAATTAGAGCAGTTGGAACTCGGAGGCAGGATGACATTCTACTCGTCAGCCAGCTTCTCAAAGATGGTGTTCTCTCTGTCTGATGTCCCTGCTGAGGGATCTAACAAAATTCAACTTGTCTGTCAGTGAAGCAAAAATGTATATAGCACCTTTCACTCGGAGCACTATTATATTTCAACATGTCACTTTAACCAAGGCAAGTTTCTTTCTGGGTCAAATGAGTGCAATTTTCAATTTCTCAGTGCAATTGAAGTACGATTTACTCTGCACAATTCCATCATTATATGGGGACAGAAAGTAAATTAAACTTTCTTCATAAAGAAATATCACACAAGCACATATTCCAATATCCCTTACTCAGCCTTAGACATCCTGTCATCCTTAAGCGGCTCAGCCTTCGTCATTCACTGTCCACACACAATTATGGATGTGCAAATCATGAGTCATAAACTAAAGTAATTTTACACCTCCAGAGGTGCTGTAGCTCTACCTAGAACATAGACCTCCTGGGCTGCACAGCTACAGCTTGTCAACCCACACACCTTCTGAAGTGCCTCAGAATTTGCCTCAGACCAGCTAAAATGACTCAGGAACATTCAAAAACTCCATGAAATGTATCAGATCAGGCCTCACCTACTGAAGTGGCACAACAAAAATCAAAATTCTGCAGCAGATCAGGACAAGCCACGCACCTTCTAAAATGCCCATGAATTGGCCCAGATCGGTCCTTAGACCTGCTGAAGTGATTGAGGAAGATTCAACGACTACCTGAAGCAGATAAGATCAAGCTTCACCTACTGAGATGTCTCAGTGAAAGTCAGAGGTCTCCTGTTGCATGTCAAGAAAAGCCACACACCTTCTGAAGCACCACCTATATGAGGTGGCTCAGATTGTCCCTCAGACCTACTGAAGTGGTTCAGTAAAATTCACAGGTATATATCAGATGTATATCAGATCAGGCCTCGCCTATTGAAGTGGCTCAAAGAGAATCAGAGATCTCCTGTAGAAGATCAGGACAAGCCACACACCTTCTGAAGTACCTCCTATATGTAGTGGCTTAAATTGTCCCTGAGACCTACTGAAGTGGCTCAGTAAAATTCAAAATCTCCCTGAAGTAGATCATATCAGGCCTTACCTATTGAAGTGGCTCAAAGAAAATCAGAGATCTTTTTTAGAAGATCAGGACAAGCCACACACCTTCTGAACTACCTTCTGAAGTGGCTCTGATGGGCCAATTCAAATAGGAAAATTCAAAATCCCCTGAAGTAGATCAGATCAGGCCTCACCTATTGAAGTGGCTCAATGAGAATCAGAGATTACATGTAGAGGATCAGGATAAGCCACATCCCTTCTGCAGTACCTTCTGAAGTGGCTCTGATGGGACTTCAAGCCTGCTGAGGTTCAGGAAAATTCAAAATATCCTAGCAGTGGATCAGAACATGCAACACACCTCTTGAAGTAGAACAAGTCAGACTTCACACCCACTAAAATGGTTGAAAGGAATTCCCAAACCTCCTGAAATGGAGTAAATCATTTGCACACCTAACGAAGTGGCCGAGTGACAATCACGGTCTTCATTAAGTGACTCAAATGAGACCTCATACTTAACTGTAGTGGCTTAACACAAGTCACAGACCTTCTGTGGCTCTCTTCTTTCTGTGCACTTACAGCCGTCCTTCGTCTTGTTTCATACAATCCCTGCAGAGGTGCACTATTTAAAGTGGGCAAATTCATGTACACCTTGAAGTTCAATTCACTTTCCACATCAGCTCTTTCTGTTCAGATCAGCCACACCTGCTAAAGTAGCTCAGCATGATTTACATGCAGGGATAGCCATGGTGGCTTAAGCTGTTTTCCCTGCATTGGCCTCTCCCTCTCCCTCTCCCTGCATTGGCCCACGTGCCCTTTCCTAATGTTAGGAGCTAATTGCTGGCTACTGATCACAAGCACCATCCATTGTTAAAGCTAGGTAGGCTACTATCAAATCTGGAAATAAAGTATGGTCTGTAATAATTATTGGTATTCATTCCACTAAAAATGTATAATAAGCATTTGTTTTCTAGTTGTTGTTTGTCTGACTTAGTATGTTACAAAACTCTACAACCAACATTCAAGCCTTTAGGTTTGGTTAATGGATCAGAAACAAAGATTACAGGTCAGAGGAGAATGGCTCAAATGGATGAGGTCATCATTGGAGTCCCTCAGGATTCTGTTGTTAGAATGTTAATGGTTTCTAGTTAATGATGACATAGATTTTGTATTACATAATATAACTGTAGATTTCACAGATGACACTAAAAGTCTTAAGATGCAAATTACTGAGTAAGCAGCAGAAAAAAAAATTCAAAAAAATATGGCTGATCCGTTTAATCAGCCTACATATGTTTTGTGGACTTACTGAAGGTGTATGATTGTGTCCCTCGAGGGATTCTGTAGGGTGTGCTGGGAGAGTATGGAGTTCCATGGCCCTTAATAAAGGCTATTTGCTCCGTATGTAATCACAGTGAGAGCTGTGTCTGCATATGCAGAAAAACATCCGCACTGTTTCCAGTGGGTGTGGGACTCCACTAAGGCTGTGCTTTGTCTCCTATCCTGTTTGTGCTTTTCATAGACAGCATGTCAAGATGCACTTGGAGAGTGGAGGGGGTCCAGTTCGGTGGCCTTAGAATCATGTCAATGCTTTTTTGTAGACAACGTGGTCCTCCAGCATGCATTGGAATGGTTTGTGACTGAGTTTAAAGGGACAGGTATAAGGATCAGCACCTCCAAATCTTAGGTCATGGTCCTCAGTAGGAAACATGTGGTGACTAACTGCCTCAAATGAACGAGTTTAAGTACCTTGAGGTCTTGTTTACAAGTGAAAAGGATAGTGATATAGATGGATTTGTTGGAGCGGCGAGTGGAGTTATGTGGTCACTATACCGATCTGTAGTAGGGAGAAAGAAGCTGAGTTAGAAGGGAAGGCTCTCGAATTACCAGTCGATCTGTGTCCCTACCCTCAACTATGGTCATGAGCTTTGGGTAATGACCGAAGGAATAATATCGCAGGTACAAGAGGCCGAAATGAGCTTTCTACACAGAGTGGCTAGTCTCTCCCTTAGAGATAGAGTGAGAAGCACAGACATCCGGGAGGAGATAAGAGTCGAGCTGCTGACCCTCCACATCAAGAGTCACAGGTTGAGGTGATCCTGGATGTCTCCCTGTGGATGTTTTACAGGCATGACCACCAGGGAGGGGACCCCAGGGAAGACACAGGGCTCACTGGGAGGATTATGCCTCCCAGATGGCCTGGTAACACCTTGGGATACCACAGTAGGAGTTGGGAAGTGTGGCTGGGGAAAAGGACTTTTGGGCCTAACTGCTAAGACTATTGACCCCGTGATCTGGTTTTGGATAAATGGTAGAAAATGAATAAATGAATGGACATTGCGTTATATTTTTTCTTTTTGTTTAATTAATTTTGTTTATCTTTGTCCTTTTTTTATTATTAACTAGCTGATTACCCAGT
The DNA here is from genome assembly GCF_016835505.1 of Polypterus senegalus. Taxonomy (NCBI): domain Eukaryota; kingdom Metazoa; phylum Chordata; class Cladistia; order Polypteriformes; family Polypteridae; genus Polypterus; species Polypterus senegalus. Next base: position 33,306,276 of record NC_053159.1, read on the forward strand.
GACTTTTCTCACTGAGTGCAAGGGAAAAAAAATAAAATGTAGTATATAAATTAATAAACAGTAAAACATTAACATGTAAGAAGTAAAGATACATTGAGCAGTACTGGAGTGCTTTCAGGTAAAGTACATTTTAAAGGCGCTATAACACTACAAGTAAGTAGCACTAACAGCAGTTTAAATGTATTTGGATCATCTCTCGGTAGCAGATCCCATGTGAAAGGCGCTCCACGACTGCTGTGGTATAGAAATTACATTTTCTATGCGATCCGGCAAATTTCTGCCTGACAACCTTGCACTACGTGCCTGTGATTTAAGAGAAAAATTATTCTGAGAAATGTGGACGCTGCCCTTCCATGCCTAACAGGCAGAAAGTCCAAAACTTAACATGAAGAGGTCGGGACATCTTCTTAGATGTAAACCCTCCATCTTCTTAAAAGAATTCATCACAAAAGCAACCTTGAATGTTGCGGGGTTTTAATAACCTGAACTCACCTTAAGGGACAGTAAGTAGTTGTGCAGCACAATTTACAAAGAGAGTTTTGCTACAATCACTTAGATTTCCACTCTCCTATGAGCTGACGCGGCACTCGAAGTGTCACAAACAGTGCGAGAAGAGAGGACGCCACCCAAAACTGCAAAGCTCTCGACTCGGCAGAGCAGCCCGACATTCCGCGCCTCCAAGTGTCCATTTTGTTCTCACGACCCCTCGCTGCTGAAGGCAGTGTTGTCTTCACATTGTTTACAGCTCGGTGTAGTTAAAAAGTAGAAAGACGCAAAGCTGTTTTCCTCATCTCTTCTACTATCAAGTACTGCCAATTAAAAAAAAGTTATAATGTGGCAGTTTCCACGACAGTCACGTGGATGAATAAATAAAACTTCTCTGTCAGAACGCACTTGGTGGTGGACGGCTCAGCACTGGAGTCCAGAGAGTAGGGCTGGGAGAGGGCAACGCAGGGCAAATTTCTATGGGATAGATCGGCGTGTTTGTGTTAACTTTTTTTTAATATCAGTAAAATAACTCTCATACAAATAATAACAATTCATGAAGGCGATATAAAAATGGTGTCCACAAACGAAGTGATTAGATCGTGTATTATAATATGTTCTGTGGTCATACGTAATTTCCATTTCGCATGGTCATACGTAATTTCCGTTTCAAACGCAAAAAGAATTTTATATATATAGATGATGTATTCCTCATTTCTTTACTACTTTGAATTACTCCTGTGACAAGTTGTGCTACAGAGTCTGTTTGTTTGAGTGTACAGAATGTGTTTGACATTGTGAGCTGACCATCTTAAAAAAATGACAAGGAAACCTTTGTCTGTTGAAATGTATCTGAGTACAATGGAAAGATGAGATGAGTTTCATTGGATTCTTCTGATTTGTTTGGTTTTGAGTGGTGCATGTCAGGCTGATAGGGGGTGAAGATTGGGAAAATGAATAACTCATTCAAACAGCATAGGTGGATAGCTTGCAACATAATTCATAAGCTGTCATGTCAGTTTGGTCACCAACCACTTAGTATTCTGCCATTGAGGAGCATAATGCAATGGCCACAGACCAGACAGTTTGTGCACACTGACACTGAGAGGTGCCATTACACTTGGTAAATTAATTCTTTCTTGAACAAATTGTGACATTTTTTGAATGAATGTTAATCAAAAAGGTTCTGATTTGAGTTAAAAATTTTTTGCTATGGATTGAAAGAAATGCTCTCCCTAGCCATTCACCAAAGGATTTTTCGAAAGTGATTTATTTAACAGTGTGTTCGCCAAAATACTGTATGTGCTTCACTGGTAGAAATATACAACTAGAATAAATTGGGACATTGTGGTAGCCGGCCCGGACACAGACAGGCGGACACATTCAAGTCATCCAACACACGTTTATTTTCTGACTCCATATTTACAAAAGTGCCACACAATCCCAAAGTCCCCAAAGTCCATGCCACCAATCAAATGCCTCACTTCTCTTCAGGCCGCCTCCACTCCTCTCCTCCAAGACCTCGTCCTTCTTCCACCCGACTCAAGTCATCCTATGGAGGGAGGCGGCGCCTTTTATAATCACCTGGATGTGCTCCAGGTATCTCCCGACAATCTTCCACCGGCACTCCCCAGTGTGGTGGAAGTGCCGGCTGTGCACCCAGAAGCACCCCGGGTGTCCCTGCTCCACTGTGTGGCGGAAGTGCTGAGGTCCAGCGCTCCCAAGGCATTGGGGTGCCCCGTGGCGGTGACTACTGGCCCCTACAGGGTTGAGCTTTAAAGCTCTGTACCCGTGGTCCCCATAGGCACCAGGGTGGTCACCCCCACGTGGTCTGGGGAAGGCGTAAGCCCTCCTCCGGTCCTCCGGGGTGTCCCGACTGGGTCGCCCCCCCCAGCCACCTGTGACATCATTTTGATATTGTTTGCCATTTGTTCCATGTTGGTCCCCATAAGAGGCTGTTGTGTTATCTTTGTTATCTCTATTGTCCATAAAATCATAAGATTAAAACATTTTATTCCACATTTCTTCATACAACACAGAATAAGCAACAGATGCATTTTTTACAATGAAGTTTCCTTTTAAAGTGTATATAATGATAACATTTCTATTTATACAGTTTGAGGGATACTTTACCATCATCAGAGTGGATTTAATCCTGGACGATTTGCTGTGTAATGACAGCGTGACCTGTGGGGTATCACTCTGGGTGAGTCCTTGAATCAATTACGTTGATTCAAGATGTTCATTTCTATGTCCCATGCACTTTGACAAACTAAACCTTTGTTTCCAAAGGACCCTGGAATAAAAGTAAATGTCTAGTTCCTTTTGGTATACTAAAACAGAAGCCTCCAATTTCTGCATTCTAGAACTATGCCCATCTGGAGTGCAATATTGTGTGAGACACTAGGGCCATCTTCTTTTCCATTGGTTCAAAGGTACCATCACCGTCAGCCCGTATGCCCCCACCTCTCCCCCATCATAGTGTATGGTGTGTTGTTCAGGTGCTGCACTGGTCCATTTCTTGATCGAGTGCCTCAAAGCTGTAAGCTTTGATTGTGTAATTTCAAGATGCAATACCAGCTACCTGCTTCACTTCCCAGGAAAGGTAACAGATGCCAATGCTAATCAGCTCATCCAATGTAGCCATTATCTCTTTATTTCTGCTTGTTCTCCATCTATAAACTCACTCAAACAGGAGAAAGTCTATTGTACCAGTGCAGGGGACAGGATAAGAGGAAACCTAATAAGACACCAACAGAGTCTCAGAAGCTGCTGAAATTCAACAAAGAGTTCAAAATATGTTCTCAGAGCCTTGCAGATTGCTTAGAGAGTATGAACAGGCAGACCACTGGCTTTCTTAACAGCTGTACATCATTATTATCATTTTTAAAATGTAATATGTTTCTCACATCAACACACATTCTAAGAGTGTACTCACACTAGGCACGTTTGTTCCACACCAGTACAATTGTCCCCCCCTTCCTACTCCCTCACTGGCCTACACTCACACTGTGCTTTAACATTCTGGGCCCATCATGCAACTTTGTGTAAAGCCAAAACAAGATCCGACCACAGAGTGACAGCATGCATGTCAAAATGATTTTCCTTATTTTGTGTTTTATTTTTATTTTTTTAGAGTCGTGTGGGGCAGGATAACACTCTACACGCATTGGCAGAAAGGAATTACAGACACTAGGAGGGTAATATCTGAAAGGTGCAGCTGCTAGTCTGACCCAATAACCCAATGACACCTTCCTACCTAACAGGCTTCTGAACAAATGAAGCAATGCCATACGAGACACTGGCAGAGCGAGTAGAAGATGTGTGCACAAGCCACATGCCACTGACACTCATCATATGGTAGCACTTGACAGTAAGGACAGCAGGAGAGATGTCACGCTGTGCATTGGGCCACGGGTAGCGGCAGCCTTGCGAGGGGGAGCTGCTGGACTGAACTGGCCAACACTATTGACTCTATAAATAGCCAAAGGCGCCTAAGCGCTCACTTTTTCGCATGACTGGAGTGATTTTCACACCGGCATCTCAGTCGGTTTCCCTTTTTGCCTTCCAGTTATTTTTGTTCAATTTGCGCTTCCCCATCTGACTTCACCTCTGCATTCCAGGAAACTGGTTGCGGCTTTGATATTTTTCTGAAGTATTATTTGTACTGTTGTTAATTTAAATTGAATGATTGGTAAAAACTGATGCAATGGTTAACTCTGAAGTTTCTGGGAATTGGGTTATAAATCCTGGCCTGGGCATAGTTTTTGTTTAGTTTGTGAGTGCTGAATCTGTGGATTTTCATCCCAAACCATCCAGATTCCCATGTTAGATTAATAAGTGCCTCAAAATGGGCCTCATATGAGGGAGAGTTGACATTCATGTGACCGGGGCACCTTCCAGGATTGGGTTATGCTTTTTCAAAAATGCTGCTCCTATAGGCTATCTTGTGATTCTGAAGCAGAATAAGTTAGTTTAAAGATGGACTACTTGATAGACTGAATGTTCTTCTCTTGTTAGTAAAGCTACTTCTGCTATTTGAAAAGGGTTATGGTAGACACCGAACTGTGGAAGTGTTGTACAGTATTATACAGTAACCCTGTATTCTGCAACTCTTTTCTTTAGCCAGTAGAGGACAACACCACACACCACAAGTTAGGTAAAGAAGCCGACCCACAAAGATAAGCATGTTGTCAGTTGACTTTCATGGCAAGTGCTGCAGAAGGCGCACTGGAAGTCGCACTGATGACCCATCAAAGTTTTTGGAAGGTGTCCTTGATTGACCCATCTATAGCATTTTAGAAGAGCAATTCATTAATTCACACAGGGCAGGAAGGCAAAGAAATAAAACTCTACTGTCAACTCCCCTGAAAGCCTTTCACATGGGAGATGGCGACAATATATCCACATATTACCTTTTGTCCTCATTATTGCCTTACTCAAGCAGCAGAGCTCAGTAAATTATGGAATGCTTAATTGTGAAGCCCTAGCTTTCAAATTCCAATTATCTCCAGATGTTTCTGGCAGATTGCAGAGTGAGGTGAACAAAAAAAGTGTCTGCTTCTGCCTGTTGTTCACATGGCACTTACTCGATTTAATTAGTCAGTCGTAAGTGCTTCTTATTTCGGGTGGCTTGTCGCTCTCTTTGCGTTATTGCCTGCTCACGTGTTTCTTTTTTTCCCCCTAGGAAAGTTTTTCTTGATTGGAAATAGATGGGGAAATGGATTGACAGATACTGGAATAATTGTCTCCAGGCCTAAACCTCTGTTCTTCATGACTAATGAAAATGATGGCTGTAGTGCGTAATGCGGTATGCTGGATTGTAAAGAGGTCAGAGGAACAAGGTGCTTTTGAACAATAAGTTGTAGGCCATTGCTCAACCATTATGCACCTGACACTCTAGGTGACCCACTCTCAATACAATGACCCATGACCCCTGATTTCAGACCTGGGAGAAATAAAGTCAATATCAAAGTGGACACACATTTATATGTCCATTCCCCACGTCACATAAAAGTGTTTGCTTTTCTCCCAATGGCAGGAGTACTGTCTCGATATTCCACGATAAAAATGAGCAAACAGCAATATCTCACCAGCACAGTACAAGCAACAACAGGTCCATTCTGCATATGGACATCTCTGGCAAAGCAATGACTTCCAGAACAAGATATAAAATACCTGGGGCTACAAACCCATCCTGCACATGACTTTTTCCACTTGGGAACAGTAGAAATTACAGAGGTAGCGGGCCGGATCTTCTATTCAGTGGTCGTAGAAAGTATTCACCCCCATGGAAGTTTTCACTTTTTGTTGTTATACAACTTCAAATCACAATGGATTTAATTTGACTTTTCTGACACTAACCAAAAAAGACTCTTTAATTTCAAAGAGAAACCAGATCTCTGCTAGGTGGTCCGAATGAATGGTAACACTTTGGTTTAGGTCAGTGTCTAAAGTGAAGAAAAAGAACTGTCAGTACTCCTTGTTGAGCGCTCTGAATAAAAAGGTAGGGGTAAGACGCACTTTCTATATCAAAGAGCTTGCCGGGGGTCCCCCATTGAAGGTGAGTTGCTAATGTGCTCCAAATTGACAGTATGCATCACTACTGGTACTCGGAAGGTAAAAACGGACAAATGCCAGTATAGAGTTCTGGTGCTTAACGGCCAGCTTCTAGCACTAGTTTAAGTACTGCAAAAATGTATTTAATACATATAAACTCCTATGTGAAATGACCTTAGCAAAGGCTTCTTTTGTTCTTAATAACATATAGAAAGCTTCAATAAAATGCTTATTCACATCACTGTGGAGGAGCACAGTGTGACTTGACAAAATAAAAAAATGAACCATCATGCACATCGCTTTGCTTCCTCTGCAGGAACATTTAGCACACAGAAAGTACCCACCCTAGCAACTGCCCTTTTCCGTTTCTTTTTTGTTGCAACTAAGGGTGATGATATCCATACTCCAAGTGCAGGAGAATTCCACAAATCATTTCTGTGTCCAGCACATCTTTGGTAATGTGACTGCAAAGAGTTTTCTCATAATTGGCAAAGCAGGCATTGAACTACCAGAACAACCACTACATAACAGGCACATGCATGCTGTGGTGATAATAATACGCCAAAAACATCATAAAGGTTTGGGGCAGCCACCCGTATATTGATTTTCCCAGCTACAAAAGTTTGTTTTTGAAACACGATGTGCATAGATAGATAGATAGATAGATAGATAGATAGATAGATAGATAGATAGATAGATAGATAGATAGATAGATAGATAGATAGATAGATAGATAGATAGATAGATAGATACTTTATTAATCCCAAGGGGAAATTCACATAATACAGCAGCAGTATACTGATACAAAGAAACAATATTAAATTAAATAATAATAAAAATGAAAGAATAGAGTCCACAACAGAACTCTTCTTTATCACAGTCCTTAGCCGCTTCTACTCTCCTCCTGGGAGCTTTGCCCTGCTCCCACTCCCGATCCAAGCTCCTCGAGTGTAAGTGAGCAGCCCCTTTTATTCCTGCCCGGATGTGTTCCAGGTGGCTGATGACACCCTTCTGGCAGCACTTCCTGGTGTGGCGGAAGTGCTGCCCTTTGCACCGGAAGCACCAGGCATCCCTGGCAGGTTTTCCGCCATCTTGCCTGGTGTGGTGGAAGTGACAGTTCTCTGAGTCCCACGAGTCTGAAAGCGCCCCCTGGCGGTGACCACGGGTCCCAATGAGGTAAATCCTTTTCCCCTCTTTTCCCGTAGTCCTTTTATAGTCCAGGGCAGTTGCCCTCTTGTGTCCCGGAAGCTTTTAATGTCCACTTCCGGTTCTTCCAGGCATCCTGGCCAGGTAAGGACCCCAGCAATCTGCCACAATGCATAATTAACACAGGAAAATGCCTTGTAAATGTTTTTTCCTGATTAAACTTCATTTTTATTCAAATCTTTTGCCATGACTTATTTTATTTCACATATTTATCTGCTTTATTTAGCTATTCTAATAAAAAAAACAATAACATTTATTTATGTAGCACATTTTCATACAGCAATGTAGCTCAAAGTGTTTACAAGAAGACCAAAGAAAAGTTACAGGAAAAGAAAACCAATTCAGAAAAGGCAATAATATTAAAAAAAAAGAAAAGGTAAGGTCAGATGGTTGGGAAGACAGTGAAACCGAAAAAAAAATCTGCAGGGGTTCAGACCCAAAGACCACCCAGCCCCTACTGGGCATTCTACCAAACATAAATGCTTCTAACTCAGTTCTCTTAGTTTTCATGCTTCACAGGCTGAAGTTTGTCTAATGTATAGTTGAAACACCCGCCTTCATTATGTCATCACAAGGGGCTGCACGGTGACTTGATCAGGTGGTGTTGGCACAAATTGGCACCACAGAAAAACCAGAAAAGACAGCAGAGAAGAATGGGGATTAGTAAAGACTGCGGATCCATGAAGAACACCTTAGTTTTATACTCAAATGGTCTATTAGGAATACAACTAAAATGTAGCTACGAAAAAGCTATATTTAAAAAATAGTTTTTTAATCATTTTTTAAAATGTTCCACAGCACTAGCCTAGTGAATTTCTATCGGTAACATATTCCAGATTTTAGGTTTACAACGTTAAAAGGCTGCCTCACCACTTCTTTGAAGTTTATCTCTTGGAATTATAAGCAGACCTCCATTCAAAGATCTAAGGTTACAATTCGGCATGTAGGAGATGGGCATTCCAAAATATAGGATGGAGCAAAATTATTTAAGGCTTTATAAACCATTAGTAGTACTTTAAAGCCAATTCTGAGTGACAACAGGTAACTAATGTAACGATGCTAAAACTGGTCAGATGTGCTCAAATGTTCTTTTTCTAGATAAGATTCTGGCTGCTGCATTCTGCTCTAATTGCAAACGATCGATTTGTTTCTTAGGTAGTCACTAAACTAACATTAAAAACATTCAGCCATAAAATTAATAATTCGTTTTGCACAAAAAATTCTAAATGAAGCAAGCATGGCTCTAATGGAGTCTTAACACAAACAGCATATATTGTTAGAGGCATGACTGGTGTAATAAAACAATGCTTCCTGGGACAAGGCACATATTTTCCATAACCTTTCATGAGTTGATGCCCTTAATCCATGTAAAGTATGCATTGCAGTACTGGGTACATAATATGAGCAAAAAAAAAAAAAAAAAGGATATTTCTGGAAAATTTGTGAAAAATAAACATGGTTGTCTTAAACTCAATTAAACATACAAAATGAGCATTGAAAACAATAAAAAAAATACTTAAATTCTTTAAAACTACCGTTTGGCATGTGCTGGCCTTGGTTAGGGAGATTCTTATAGATTCTATCTTTAACCTGAAAAATTAAGTTAAATTACTGAGGTGGTAAAATTAAATCTTCAGGAATTTTCTTCATTTATCTGGCCCTTTGTGAACATACATGAGTGTCTGCATAGCATCAATTAGCTCCTAAAGAGCAGAACAAAAACCAACTGAAGTACACTTAAAGAAGATAAAATCTAGAGCACAGAAAAATAAAAATGTGCTCACAGAACAAAAAAGATAATGTGTAAAGTGCTAAGTCACAGATGGAAAAAATAGTTCAAAATCACAAACTGAATTATTTAAAAAAAACTCTGTCAAATTCAAAACGATCAGAAATTGACAATCTTCTCCATTCACCATCTAATTTATAATGAAATCCTACTGTGTCAACAACCTCAAACCCATGCAACGACATGGACTGTTGTTGGGTCCTGAGAGTGTTGCAGCTAAATTAGACTTCAGTTCCAAGTGACTCTAAACTGACCCTAAACTAAATGGCTAGATTCATTTCATGGATGGATATGCAATCTGACACTTTGCATCTCTTTAGCCTGTGGGCCACCACCTAAAAAGTGATTAACTAAAACTGTAAATGAGCTGTGGAAATGATCTAGATTTAATTATGTCCATGCATCATACATATTGTACCTGCACATTCAGGTCAACTCTCCTCTGTCCATCTTTCAGTGGAAAACATGGTACCTGTTGAAAATCACACATGCTGGAGAAGAATGTTCAAAGTTAAGCCAGTCGACACAGGGAATAGAAATATCTTTAGAGCTGTAGGGTAGCAGCACAACCCAGTGCACCACCACTGCCATTTGTTTCAACACTTTGAATCATCTTTAACCAAAATGAAGAACAGATTGTTCCTGCTATCCATTTTCCTTCTTCAATGCTCTCCTTTCACTTAATTTTCCACCAGCATCCATGAATCAGTATGCCACTACTGGGCTGAGGGAAATCTGCCATTTTCTTATGCTTTTAAGGGTTTTAAACACTTGAATTAAAATGTGCTGAAGTCTTACCTAGTTAAGGCTGTCAGAATGGGATATTCTCCCTGATCTGGAGACACTCCTGCATGTCTTCCAGAGACAACATCCCCAGCCATTTTACGAAGAGTTTGATTTTCCTCCCACATCCCAAAGATCCATGTATTAGGTGATTATAAATTATCCTGCTGTGAGTGATTGTGACTTACGATGGACTGACAGTCCACTCAGGTTTGGTTCCTTCATAATACCTAAAGCTTCTGGGATAAGATCCAAGTCATCGTAACCCTTGGCTGGAATAACTGGATTTGGCAATTTAATAAATGTATAAATGAATGAGTTAATTCTAACTATTCTACAATATGTAGTTAAGTGCCCAATGGTGGCCAGGATGCTAACTGCATTGCTTTGGGACACTCTGGGGCTATAAAAGAAGTAGACTAATGGAAACTAAGTACGACACACACAGGCTGATGGTGTAGGCGGGCATGGATCAGATTTTAAATAAGACATTTTGAACATACGACAGAAACTCAATCTCAAAATTCCTGACTGTGCTTTGAATTTGATTGGCTTTATTATTATTATTATATATTCCTGGTGTAAGATCTATTCTGGAAGTGCTACAGCCAGTTTTCAAAATGAGTTTTGTTTTAAATCATTCAAAATTTCCCCACTCAAGTGTGCGTTTGAGTCTCCTGTCCATCAATTCCGGTGCCCCCATTTCCTTTAGGGCAAGCCAAGCTCAGCTAAGCTCCTGTGTCAAAATGCCATCAAAATATTTTGCAGGAGAATGGCTTCAACTGATGTGATTCAAATTCCTTCGTGATTTCCTTGCAATTATAGCGTTGGATTATTTCTCAGTGCAGTCACTGTAAGCACATCCAAAATATACAGTACAGCCTTTTAGACGACCTCCGGTTTCTCTAAACTGAGGAGTTCTTACGCCACAGTGGCCAAGGCTTTTGATGAGCAGGACAGACACTATGTCATTCTTTTATCCAGCCATCCAATTTCTAAAACTTTTTTTCCATAATAACATTGTTTGAATGTCAGATACATTTTCATATACAGGAATATTTAACTATTATTATTGCAAGATGTGTAACAACATCAAGGGTTTAAGATATTGATTCAGCTCCAGGTTGGAATGCATCCAGTTTGCAGTTAAGCCTTCTCCCTGTGTTCCTGTGAATAACCTGCGTGTGGTCCACATACTGTATGTGAAGCCATGCATGACATGTATGTGCAAGTGTGCCCTGTGCTTGAATGGCATCCCCTATTTTTTTCAGGACTAAGTTCAAATCTAACCTAGGAAAAGTGGGTTAAAATGGATGGATGCATAAAATATTCCTGCCATCCTCTTTCTGACTCCTATGTTTCCAGGGCCACAGTTTAGATTTAACTCCAGCAGTATTATGGGCAGGGTAAGCAGCATTATAGACATAATGAAAGTCTATTAAAAGGCGCACTCATACACACAAAGTACAATTCACAATGAACAGTTAACTTCATATTTTGAGAACAGAAACACAACTGGTCCACTATAGGAAATCCTAACTACTGAATGGTTAACAAGAGGTTGCTAAAGGCAAAGTTACCTTTAGGTAAACGGCAGGCTAAAGTCCAGGAGCAGAACCCAAAAAACCAGAGAGCCAGAAAGAGATCTCCAAAGTAATATAGGAGAGGCCTTGAGAATACAGGAGCCACTAAGGGGCAGCAAACAATGCATAAGTCCAGGATGCTTAAGAAGGGAACAGACAGGTTCAATAGTACAGGAGAGAGTGGGTTGTTGCCTTGGTGAGAATATGCAATGTTCATTTGGGACACTAGAGGACAGGTGATATGGGGATGGAGTGTGATGGAATATGAATAATTATGTGTTGTGTGTTTCCAGCATGTTTTGATTAGACAAACAATACAAAAGTGATTACAGCAGGCACCAGAAAAACATAGGATAGTTTAGGGTAAGGCTTAGCACTCACTCTGCTATAAAATGTGCTGATCTGCTTCTCAGAAGAATTCTCAGAAGAATTTGAGATCAGCATGGCCCAAAGGTGTAAACAAACAAAGTTCATCCTGCGAGACTTGTCATGGGTACAACATTGACTAATGAAAAAATTTAGAAGAAAGGTTGGCCCTGGATTGGACTGGTCAATAGATAGATAGATAGATAGATAGATAGATAGATAGATAGATAGATAGATAGATAGATAGATAGATAGATAGATAGATAGATAGATAGATAGATAGATAGATAGATAGATAGATACTTTATTAATCCCAAGAGGAAATTCACATAAGCCAGCAGCAGTATACTGATACAACAAACAATATTATGTTAAAGAGTAATAAAAATGCATGTAAAAACAGACAATAACTTTGAATAATGTTAGCATTTACTCCCCCAGGTGGAATTGAAGAGTCGCATAGTGTGGGGGAGGAACGATCTCCTCAGTCTGTCAGTGGAGCAGAACGGTGACAGCAGTCTATCGCTGAAGCTGCTCCTCTGTCTGGAGATGACCCTGTTCAGTGGATGCAGTGGATTCTCCATGATTGACAGGAGTTTGCTCAGCGCCCGTCGCTCTGCCACAGATATCAAACTGTCCAGCTTTATTCCTACAATAGAGCCTGCCTTCCTAACAAGTTTGTCCAGGTGTGAGGTGTCCTTCATCTTTATGCTGCCTCCCCAGCACACCACCACGTAGAAGAGGGCACTCGCCACAACCATCTGGTAGAACATCTGCAGCATCTTATTGCAGATGTTGAAGGATGCCAGCCTTCTAAGGAAGTATAGTCGGCTCTGACCTTTCTTACACAGAACATCAGTATTGGCAGTCCAGTCCAATTTGTCATCCAGCTGCACTCCCAGGTATTTATAGGTCTGCACCCACTGCACACAGTCACCTCTGATGATCACGGAGTCCAGGAGGGGCCCACTACCAGTTCCTTGGTCTTGCTGGTGTTTAGGTGTAAGTGGTTTGAGTCACACCATTTAACAAAATCTTTGATTAGCTTCCTATACTCCTCCTCCTGCTTACTCTTGATGCAGCCCACAATAGCAGTGTCGTCAGCAAACTTTTTCACGTGGCAGGACTCTGAATCGTTTTGGAAGTCTGATGTATATAAGCTGAACAGGACCGGAGAAAGTACAGTCCCTTACGGTGCTCCTGTGTTGCTGACCACAATGTCAGATCTGCAGTTCCCGAGATGCACATACTGAGGTCTGTCTGTAAGATAGTCCACGATCCATGCCACCAGGTGTGATGGTAAAGGCTACCTTTGAAATGGTGTCAGTGTGAAAAACTGTCATCAAATTGGCAGTCTGGGTTCCACAACCAGCCATTGCAGCCAGAGGCCCTGCCAGAAAGACTGGGTAATGCTAGGAGACTTTCCACCTGAGCACAAGGCATATTGGGTGTTTAGTCTTTGACAAGAAGTGCTTCTATCCATCCAGGTCGTATTTGGGTTGTAAATGGCCTATCCATATGTAATTGCTTTGCTTCTGCTTTACATACATTTTAGAAATTAAGGACCTTTATGGTAAAGACTTACAATGAGTGAATAAAAAGTTGTATCCCCTCCTCTGCTTGATTTCTGTACTCTCCGTTTCCTGCCTCTGAGTAGAATAATGATAAATGACACATGCAGTCAATTCTGGTTTGGTCTGTCTGTGAAAGATGTAACACTTGACTAACAGATAAATGGGTAGAGGTTAAATTGTGGACAATATAGGTGAGGTGGCATTAGGCAGATGTCAGGTGTGGCTGACACTTTTCCAGAGAAAGAGAATGAGATCATGAAAGGAAGATAGAAGCTTGCAGGGCCTCATAGGCAGACAGACACCAGTACATATCCATTAACTGGGTTAGCTGAAACCAGAATGACCATTCAAGTGGAAAGCTTGGAAAGTGCTAGCTAAACAGCAGGGGGCAGCTTACTGTACCCAACGTATAGGTGAGAGACCATCTTAATCTTTTTCAGGGAGGCTATCTTTTGAGACCCAGCAATGTACTGGCAACTTTAGGCTCAGGAGTGAACAGACACCAAGGACCACAAAAGAGGTGTCAAGGAACGATATAATCAGTCATAGAGTGGTCACAGAGTTTTGTTTTTCCTTTGTAGTTTATTCTGATTTCTCTGTAATGCTCTCATGTGTATTGTTTGTAATAACTGCAGTGTTTTTGAGTGGTTTTGGCTTGGTTAGTGTTAATATGGGAATAGACTGTCATTACAACAGCATCCTCACTTGTATACACTGTGCCGATATGGGGAGAGGGTGCAAACTCCATGCAAATACTAATCCACCGGGAAATTGAACCCATGACACTTGGTATATGCAGTACCACTGGTGTATTGCCACATAAGGAATATTGGTTTAAATGTTATGAAATCTAACATATAATATCTAAAATCATGCCCTGGCACCACTGTGTCAGAAGACAGATCTTTCTTCAGTAAGCTGTCTCATCATTTTGATGATCAGGCTTATGATGTTGGGGTCATCATCAGATTTAATGGTGGAATTTGGCAGCACAGACAGAGGTGACCAAGGAGTACAAAAGGGGCTCAACACACTTCCCGGTGTGATACCTGTGCAGAGGTTCTGACAATCCAGAATTGCTGGAAATGTTCCAGTTAGAATTTTTAAAATCCAGTTGCAGAGGGTGACACTAAGTCCTGTCAAAGAAAATAAACTCCAATATTTTAATTTAACAAAAGTAGGTCTTTAATAGCATTAATGCTTATCCAGAACTTTATATCAGTTAAAGCAGTTTTTTGTAGCTTGGAAATCCACCACACCCCAATCTTCTTATATAATACGCTTAAATGGCTGTCCATTTGTCTGTCTAGGATTTTAAATCGCCTGTAACTCTCAAATTGTTTGAACTATTGAGCTGAAATTTGGTACACATATACTACGTGACATACAATGGGATGAAAAAGTTTGGGCAATCTTTTTAATAGTCATTATTTTCCTGTATAAATCGTTGGTTGTTACGATAAAAAATGTCAGTTAAATATATCATATAGGAGACACACACAGTGATATTTGAGAAGTGAAATGAAGTTTATTGGATTTACAGAAAGTGTGCAATAATTGTTCAAACAAAATCAGGCAGGTGCATAAATTTGGGCACCACAAAAAAGAAATGAAATCAATATTTAGTAGATCCGCCTTTTGCAGAAATTACAGCCTCTAAACGCTTCCTGTAGGTTCCAATGAGAGTCTGGATTGTGGTTGAAGGTATTTTGGACCATTCCTCTTTACAAAACATCTCTAGTTCATTCAGGTTTGATGGCTTCCGAGCATGGACAGCTCTCTTTAACTCACACCACAGATTTTCAATTATATTCAGGTCTGGGGACTGAGATGGCCATTCCAGAACGTTGTACTTGTTCCTCTGCATGAATGCCTTAGTGGATTTTGAGCAGTGTTTGGTCGTTGTCTTGTTTAAAGATCCAGCCCGGCGCAGCTTCAGCTTTGTCACTGATTCCTGGACATTGGTCTCCAGAATCTGCTGATACTGAGTGGAATCCATGCGTCCCTCAACTTTGACAAGATTCCCAGTCCCTGCACTGGCCACACAGCCCCACAGCATGATGGAACCACCACCATATTTTACTGTAGGTAGCAGGTGTTTTTCTTGGAATGCTGTGTTCTTTTTCCTCCATGCATAAGCCCCTTGTTATGCCCAAATAACTCAATTTTAGTTTCATCAGTCCACAGCACCTTATTCCAAAATGAAGCTGGCTTGTCCAAATGTGCTTGAGCATACCTCAAGCGGCTCTGTTTGTGCTGTGGGCGAGAAAAGGCTTCCTCTGCATCACTCTCGCTTACAGCATCTCCTTGTGTAAAGTGCGCCGAATGGTTGAACGATGCACAGTGACTCCATCTGCTGCAAGATGATGTTGTAGGTCTTTGGTGCTGGTCTGTGGGTTGACTCTGACTGTTCTCACCATTCGTCGCTTCTGTCTATCCGAAATCTTTCTTGGTCTGCCACTTCGAGCCTTAACTTGAACTGAGCCTGTGGTCTTCCATTTCCTCAATATGTTCCTAACTGTGGAAACAGACAGCTTAAATCTCTGGGACAGTTTTCTGTATCCTTCCCTAAACCATGATGGTGAACAATCTTTGTCTTCAGGTCATTTGAGAGTTGTTTTGTGACCCCCATGTTGCTACTCTTCAGAGAAAATTAAAGGAGGAGGAAACTTACAATTGACCCCCTTAAATACTCTTTCTCATTATAGGATTCACCTGTGTATGTAGGTCAGGGGTCACTGAGCTTACCAAGCCAATTTGAGTTCCAATAATTAGTTCTAAAAGTTTTGGAATCAATAAAATGACAACGGTGCCCAAATTTATGCACCTGCCTGATTTTGTTTGAACAATTATTGCACACTTTCTGTAAATCCAATAAACTTCATTTCACTTCTCAAATATCACTGTGTGTGTCTCCTATATGATATATTTAACTGACATTTTTTATCGTAACAACCAACGATTTATACCGGAAAATAATGACTATTAACAAGGTTGCCCAAACTTTTGCATCCCACTGTATAATATCCGCTTTCAGGGTGAAAATTGACCTGCAAGGTTATTCCTCTTTTAATTTTTATTTTATTTTATTGTAGAATCAACTCCTGCTGTGGGTTGGCACCCTGCCTGGGATTGGTTCCTGCCTTGAGCTCTGTGGTGGCTGGGATTGTCTCAGCAGAACGGCCATGCGGCGCATGCATATGGGTGCCGTTTTTATCCCTACCACCTTCACCATCACTTCCCCTACCTCTTAATATCTTAAATCATTCTTGAGGCAGATGGAAGAGAGAGAGAGAGAGAGATTAGGAGCAGGCACTGATACAGCGCATTGCCGCACCCACCACATGACAAACCAACTCAGGATCCCAGATTAGGACCCGAATGCAGCCATGCAATGGGTGACACCTCAGCACCACACTAGTTCAGATGGAGTGGAACAGTATGATGTTTTTTGGTGGCTGGAGTGCCAGTTCTGGCACCGACCCCCAGGTTTTTCCCTGCAGGTTGGAGGGCCTAACATGCAAGGTTGGATACAGATTAATGTCATACCCAGGACAAACCAATTGCAGGTTAAGGGCCTTAAGTGAAAAATTAAGGAAAATGTACTAAGTAAATGCAACACAAACACTGACTTAATCAGTTTTAACATGAAAAGATGCCAACGAAAGAAGAGAAGAAGCGGGCTGCTAGGTGGAGAAAAGAAGAGCTGTTCAAGAAGCAACAAGTGCATCTGAGCCCCTGAGCAAACGAATGCTAAACGTACAGAGAAAGAGGATGAAAACTATGACTGCTCAAGTCAAGTGTTTTCACTGCATTTTATCGTGCGGTGTGCCATTACTGGTCTTTTAATAAATCTTCGATGAAATCAACAAGAGTTAGGTCATGACTGGTGACCTTTCGTTATCAAACATTTATCGGTTTTATTGCTTACAGAGATGGTTAATTGTCTTATCAGTAATTGAGTCTCCTTGAAACTCCACAATTATCCACACATGTAAAGATACGGAATTGGTTGTAATGTAAAGATAACTAGTTTGAAACTATTTAATATACTTGAAACCCAGTTCATTATTAATTGTTAAACAACAACATATGTTTTCCTAGTGATAGGATTTAAGGTTAACAGAGCAGAACAGAAACCCTGAATAGGCACGTACAAGTTGAGCATGTATTCTTCCACAGTCCCGAGTCTAGGCGCTTGATGATTGCCTTTGATGGTGTAACAGTGAAAGTAGCTCTGGTATATAAGCATAGCAGCTTTATTTATCCAAGATTGGCAGGATGGTATGAAACACAAAGGATAGGACTTCTTCTGTGCAGTAGCTGTGGCAATAAACAACCTGAAAGTGGGCCAAACTCTCTGGAATATTCTGCTTAATATATCCATGCACCAAACTTTCAAAGTTCCAGCTATTAGGCCACTGCAGATTTTTAAAACATGCGTCAAGTCTCCTTACATCAACTACAGAAACAGAGACGGCAGAATCATGTGGTCACTATGCAAGATTATTCATGCCAAAATTAAATGCAATCCAATGTGTTAACTACTGTATGTTGAAATGCAAGACATATACAATGGGACATTTGATTTTTCCACAGTGTTATTGTGTCACAATTAAAAACATATCAACAAAACCATTGATTGCTTTATTCTACAGCATGCAATTTTATTGTTAGTATAAAATACAATACAAAAGTTTAACTCATGTTGACTGACTGAATGTCATAACTAAAAGAAAAGTAGATGAAGTGCATTTTGCAGCTCTGCATGTATTGCATTTTGATTTGAGACCATGCTTTAATCATGTCAGAACTAAAAGTAATGAAATAACCAATCAGCGTCAAACACTGGGGGCAAGGAGCATCAACAATTAGTGAAAGAGGAAGCTTCCAGAAAACGTGTTTTCAGCAACAGACTGCTAAGGTAACGGATCCACGTAATGGCAGCACCCATGATAAAAAAAAATGGTGATGAGGGTAATGCAAAACAACATTCGTCCGTAGACAACACCCAAAGATAATAATGATGAATTTAAATTCCCTACATTAGAAATCCCCTGGAAAATTTTATCTGACCAGAATTAAACATTTATTACAGACAGGAAAAGGTCTGAATTAGTGTAAACTGTCCCTAACTTGGGGAATTCATATGAAAAGTAACACTTGAGGTATAAGTAAATGACATGCAAGAATAGTTCTATCAAAAGTTTCAAATAAATAAAGCATGTGCTTCAATTTAAATGTTTAAAGTGTAAACATTTTCGATTGCAATAGAAATGTGTTATTTTTCACACTCTGATAGAGGTCGATAGAGGGCTAGATCCATAGTAAATCATTAAAAAACAAAAATAACGTCATATTCATAATCACTGACCTTGAAATAGTCTAAAACGATACTGCACTTGCCTATGTTTGAAGTCTGTTATTCTACCCTTCTAGGAGTGACCCTTAGAGGACTAGCACCACCGCTGAAGAATCAAATATCAAAAATCTTATCATATTCATGATCGGTAAAATAAAAGCTAAATTGCCGATATTACCAATACCAAACATTTCACATTTCAAGTTTTGTGAAAAGGATTAACTTCGACCCCTTATTTCCCATTAGTGTTAGAAACCATGGGGTCAGTTGATGTGGCATGCACAATTACAAGCCCTTCTAATCATTTTTGCTTATTGGTTTATTCTTTCTCTTTAGGGTGTAAAACTAATTTCCTGGGCAAAATATGGCCCTAAAATGGTTTCAAAATTAGTTTTTTTTTTTTTGGTCTAGAGCAGGGGTCGCCAACTCTGGTCCTGGAGGACAACCATGGCTGCAGGTTTTCATTCTAGCACTTTTCTTAATGAATGACTTGTTTCAGCTGCTAATTAACTGATTTTTAAGTAATTTTAATTGACTTGCTCTTGAAGACTCAGACCCCTTAATTGTTTCTTTATCCTTAATTAGCAGCCAAACAATAATGAGATACAAAATAAGCCAAAACAACTGGTGTCCATCATACAATATCTGAAAATAAAGAACGATGACGGTCTCAGAAATGTTGGTCTGCTCAGGTCCCCAAAACATTTTAACAGTGTGCTCTTAGAAAAAGAAAATCAACAATTTCAGAAATGTCTGCTAATGCACCACCAGAGCAGCAACAAGCCACATAGTTAAAGAAGGTTTAATTAACGACAAGAATCAGCACCTCATTAATGAGTGAAACTGGTTGGAGTTTGAGGCCCTGACTTAGTTGGTCTTCTGTTGGCTCCCTCACTTCACATTTCATTTCTGTTTGGGTGCCGTTTAACTCTTTTCGTCAACTTTTGTCAACAGGAGAGGTTGAGGGCAATCAGTCATCAGAGCTACCGTTACGTGTTAGTTTGACTCTCTGTGCTAGTAGCAAAGTTAGCTTTGTTGAGTTGTCCGAGATTCCCTGCATTTGTATGAGTAGCGAAGACCAAACAATGACAAAAATGGCATCGACATCTAGTGAGACATTGAAGCGAACACAAAACAAAGCAAGATACTCCATGCACGCCGTTTTGCATGTTATCTCTGAATTGGAATCCGACTTGTCGACCTGGAGATCGAGATTGTCCCGTGGCATCACGTGATACAGCAACGTTCACCTGAGAAGACCGCCACTTGACACGATGTACAAATCAGAATGCACTGCACTGAAACTAATGACCTGAAGAACGCCTGGCAGCCAACCTGCCACACATCTCTGCCAACCGTCGTACTGCCTGTGAGTGGCTCAAGCCACAAGAGATGGCAAACAGGCAGCGACAGCTCACTGCGCCAGATTTTTTATGTTGATTTTCGTGTGAAAATACTGTATTGTAAGCTTTTAAGGAAAGTGAATGTTTTGGAAAAAATATCCAGCCATCAAAGAGTTAAGGAAAGAAATGAAGCAGTTTAGAGGAATGATGAAGAAATCTTTAAAAAATCAATTTAATTTAAGTGAATTCACAAAAAGTTAATTAGCAGCACAAACTCATTAAAAAAAGGGTTAGAATGAAAACCAGGAGACACGGTGGTCCTCCTAGTTTAGAGGGCCACAAATAGAGATGAACCCCAAAAAGCCTGATTTCTTGTATAACTAGACATCAAGATGAGTCAAACAGTACATCATATGTGGTCATTTTCTCATACTGGGGAGTCAGGAGGCACCAGACAAGAAAAAACTGGTGTAATTTCAAAATGTTTATAAGTAATTCTTACAAGCACAAAAATGAACAATGCTTTTAAAATCATCATAACAATGACCCAAACAACTGAGTGTCTCAATTTACAATGAGGCCCTAACCCTGCAAACACTGAACAAAATTCAATGTAGGAAACAGGGAAAACTGAAAAACACAAAATAAAACGTGAACAAAAGGATTAGAGTAAAAAAATAAAATAAATGAAAGAAACATGAGCACATTCTCTACCATATTTCAAACACTAAGAGATCAATGTCTGAACAATCAACATGCTGATGAAATACAGTATTTCTTGGGGAGGCTTCCATCAATGTTGTATTATATCATCGCATCTTAGGTAGCTTACTCACTAACATCTTTGTTGGATTATTGCCTCCCTAAACCACCATCCATGGAATTTAGCTGTTGACATCTGGTAACCTTTCACCTGCTCTCAGGTTAGCAAGGTAACAGTGATAATCTAACATCTTAGGGATGGTGTAATAATATGAAGATAAAAATATGTACTTGCTACAAGTATGGACTAGTAAAGATAATATCTCAGGAAAGATATTTTAAAAAGCAAGTTCTAGCAAGCTGATCTGAGGGAATACAGGTGACCAAGATTAAAGTACAACCCCAATTCCAATGAAGTTGGGACGTTGTGTAAAACGTAAATAAAAACAGAATACAATGATTTGCAGATCCTTTTCAACCTATATTCAATGGAATACACCACAAAGACAACATATCGAATGTTCAAACTGATAAACTTTATTGTTGTTTTGCAAATCTTCACTCATTTTGAATTTGATGCCTGCAACACGTTCCATAAAAGGTGGGACAGGGGCAGCAATTAAATTTAGGCTGAAAAGGATTTGCAAATCATTGTATTCTCTTTTTATTTACGTTTTACACAACGTCCCAACTTCATTGGAATTGGGGTTGTAGATGAACTGGTCAGTAGCTTGACTAGAATGGGAGCTAAGCTTGCCGGAGTTGAGTCACTGGAAACGGCACAAGAGCCATGTCAGGTAGCATTGGAAATGGATAAAACTGTGGCCTGCAGAGGCAAAACACCTCTCAGCTGATCCATTCATGCAGATGACCATTTTCTCTGCTCCTGCCACTCAATCCAAGAGCCATGCTGGACCATATTGGATCGGAAAACCTATCAACAAGCTAAGACAGAGACCACCTTTAGCCTATTATTCAGGTTGTATTACTATTATTTTGTCAACACACTTATTTCTATCATGCCTATATATTATGTATATCATATACTGTATAATACATGAATAAAAGTGTAATTTTCTCTTCTGTCTGGACTTACAGATGTAAAAGAAAATAAGGGGAATACTGAACTACAATATTAGTCAATCCTGACAGTGACAAGTCTAGTAAGAATACACATAATGGGCTATACATGGGATTTAGGGCATTCTGTTAAGGTCTACATAGTAAAGAATCTAAAAGGGTAAATAGGGTCACCTTAGGCTTCCCACAATAACAAAACACCTTATTAGACAAAGAGATACAGAATGCTAGGAAATGTGGTCTGCAAAAAGGCCCTTACACTTTTATTTGTAAGTGAGATGTTAACTTGCATAGTAATCAAAGTCCCTACAGAGCGCTTTCAAAAAAATAAAAAAAACTGTTTTATTTTTAGTGATTTACATCTTCTGTGTATAAGACTATCCACTAGCTTAAAGGTTTAAGAGCAGGGGTTTCTATTCTAGCCGCACCAGTAAATAGAATGTGCAAAGTGAGGCAGCATCTTAAAATTATTTAATATGCCAAGGTCATAATATTCAGAGAAAACAGTGTGTGTCATATCCATTTGGGGTTAGTTCTGTTTTTAACATCCTCATCATTCTATAAATTACACTTGCACAATCGGAAAAATCTATATTGAATATTAGTATAATAATTATTAAACACTAGTATTGTGAATCAATAACAATAAATATGGTTTAAGCCAATGACTTCTGTTTAAAGTTAAATGTCTTCAAATTGTAATATTTTCAACTGCAAAGCATTATTATTCCACATGGGAAATATTCCTGCCTAAAAGAACAACCAGCACGTTAACCGATCTGTCTAAACTACAAGCAATCTCTCACTGTCCATAAGCTAAGGAGATCTTTGCAACTGGCTGTCACAATAAATTTCTCTTAATTTAAAGGACACTACGATTCAGAAATAAGGACATGATCTAAGTCCTATTATTATTCATATTGCTTCATATCCAGCTTCCACTGTTATGAGGAGACAGTATTGCTGTTCACAAACCGAGGCACAGGTCAAGCCATCTTGCACAAAGTCACACAGTAAGTCAGAGGCAGCCACTAACCTGGCAACCATGGTGTTTAAAGTTCTGTACCTTAGCCAACTGGCCTGCTATTTGCTGTATTTCCTTTCTTTAGTTTCCCTAGTCAATGATGAAATAAATGTAAGGCCTAGTCTCACACTGACATGAATACATCTGAAAACACACATTTTTGTAATAATTTCAGCTATCAATTCACATTCAAACAAGACTTCGAAACATTAAAAATAAATCATTATGAAAATACTCTGCAAAGTGTATAAATGTGACAACAGTAGCAGTGAAAATGCTAAAAATGCTGAAATATGATTGTTATATCATACTCATTGTCATGGGATCCATATCAAAATGGAAAAGATTGTTGTTCTCTGTATTGTCTATTTTGATTGCTTGTTTGGAATAAATATTACATTGTACGATCTACAAGTGTTGTTGCATTAAAAAGCAAAAGACTTTAAATTTGTGGCTTCTGTGTGGTATTCAGAGTGGTCAATGGTGTTAGAAGCTCTACGTTGAAAAAGGTTTTTGGATAAGACCTAGATGAACAAGACCTCTTTCTTTGCCTTGTGCTTTCAGTTTTTTTTTTTCATTTCATTTTGCATTTACTCTTTAAACAAACATCTCGATATTGTGTAAAGCTGCTTGGTGGAAATGGCATACTATAGCATTCTGGGCTGACAGTAGGAAAGATTTATGCGTTTTTTGAGTCGACAACAAATCTTGGAAAGTTAATGTTAAATTCATGTGCTTGCTTAATATAAATGTAAGTTTAGCATAGCTACATACATAATGGAATATTCTGGTTTATCCCCTGTAAGCCAATGTATTAATGGAATGTGCTTAATACTCTTCTGTATTTCTGGTGTGACAATAAAGTGATCTCAGATTGTTAGATAGAAATGCAAACTGGTAGATAGATTAGACAGAAAGAGGCATATAGTTTCTGACTGTTTGTCCTGTGGTATGTTATAGTGTATGTGATTACATTTAGAAACTTAAAGAAATGCAACTAAAATGCATAAGCTTTAAACAGAAGTATCATAGACAAGAAGTAGTTATTTTTACGTTTTTTGTGTGAACTGTTTGCTTTGAATTTCACTAAAACATTTAAACACACATGTGAACTGTGTAATTTCTTGTATATACATTTTGCAGTTAGTTCTTGTACCTTTCCAGTAACTGTACAGTGTATAATTCGTTCCAAAACTCTGGTCGTTAAACAGATTTGGTCATGAACCGAAGTAATTTCCCCCATAGGATTGTATGTAAATACAATTAATCCGTTCCAGACCATACGAACTGTATGTAAATATATATTCTTTAAAGATTTTTAAGCACAAATATAGTTAAATACACCATAGAATGCACAACGTAATTGTAAACTAAATGTAAAAACATTGAATAACATTGAGAAAACCTTGAACAACAGAGAAAACTAACACTGCAAGAGTTTGCGCTATAGCGCTACGAACCGCTTGCTAAAAACACTTTTTTTAATACATTTTAAGCACAGGGAAAAAAATGAACATTTGAAAAATCCATAATTTAATAAACCACCAAAAGTAACATTGCAACAATGCACGTTACGAACCGATCGCTGTAAACAGAAGTGAAGTGGAGGTTAAAATCCAATAGAAAAAAGTCTTCATTAAATACAACGAGGTTAAAACAATGCTCGGATCTGAAAACATGCCCGGTGCATTCTTTAACTGCTTTCTCAGCCTGTCGTTTCTCTCTCTCTCTCTCTCGTGTGTGTGTCTCTCGCGCGCGCCTGTGTGTGTGTCTCTCGTGTGTGTGTCTATCTCGTTCGTGTCTGTGTCTCTCTCTCTCGTGTGTGTGTCTCTCTGTCTCTCTCTTGTCTTTCTCTCTATCGCTCGCTGCATAGGGAGAGACTGAACATGTGTGGAAATCATCGACGCACACAAACCGAAACTGGCTTGTTTGTATACTCCTCAGGAGTGTGTGGTTGTGAACAGATGCAAAGTTTGGCCAAGGAAACTTTTGGTCGTAACCGATTTTTGGTCGTAAACCGCGTGTTCTGAGACGTTCGTGAACCGAGGTTCCACTGCATTTGGAACTATTTTGGAAACCCTCCACAAATGCTGCTACACAAACTAAACTGCTCAAAAAAATTAAAGGAACACTTTGAAAACACATCAGATCTCAATGAGAAAAAGAAATCCTCCTGGATATCTATACTGATATAGACTGGGTAATGTGTTAGGAATGAAAGGATGCCACATCGTTTGATGGAAATGAAAATGATCAACCTACAGAGCCCTGAATTCAAAGACGCCCCAAAAATCAGAGTGAAAAATTATGTGGCAGGCTAGTCCATTTTGCCAAAATTTAATTGCAGCAACTCAAAATTGTACGCAGCACTTTGTATGGCCCCCATGTTCTTGTATACATGCCTGACAACATCGGTGCATGCTTCTAATGAGATGACAGATGGTGTTGTGGGGGATCTCCTCCCAGATCTGGACCAGGGCATCACTGAGCTCCTGGACAGTCTGAGGTGCAACCTGGTGGCATTGGATGGAGCAAAACATAATGTCCCAGAGGTGTTCTATTGGATTTAGGTCAGGAAAGTGTGGTGGCCAGTCAATGGTATCAATTCCTTCATCCTCCAGGAACTGCATGCATACTCTCACCACATGAGGCCAGGAATTGTCGTGCACCAGGAGCCACTGTACCAGCATAGGGTCTGACAATGGGTCCAAGGATTTCATCCTGATACCTACTAATGGCAGCCAAGGTGCCTTTGTCAAGCCTGTAGCGGTCTGTGTGACCCTCCATGGATATGCCTCCCCAGACAATCATTAACCCACCACCAAACTGCTCATGCTGAATGATGTTACAGGCAGCATAATGTTCTCCATGGCTTCTCCAGACCCTTTCACTTCTGTCACGTGCTCAGGGTGAACCTGCTCTCATCTGTAAAAAGCACAGGGCACCAGTGGTGCATCTGCCAATTCTGGTATTCTATGGCGAATGCCAATCGAGCTGCATGCTGCTGGGCAGTGAGCTCAGGGCCCATTAGAGGACATGGGGCCCTTGGGTCACCCTCATGAAGTCTTTCTGGTTGTTTGGTCAGAGACATTCACACCAGTGGCCTGCTGGAGGTCATTTTGTAGGGCTCTGGCAGTGCTCATCCTGTTCCTCCTTGCCCAAAGGAGCAGATACTGGTCCTGCTGATGGGTTATGGACCTTCTATGGCCCTCTCCAGCTCTCCTAGAGTAACTGCTTGTCTCCTAGAATCTCCTCCATGCCCTTGAGACTGTGCAGGGAGACACAGCAAACCTTCTGGCAATGACACGTATTGATGTGCCATCCTGGAGAAGTTGGACTACCTGTGCAACCTCTGTAGGGTCCAGGTATCGCCTCATGCTACCAGTAGTGACACTGACTGTAGCCAAATGCAAAACTAGTGAAGAAACAGTCAGAAAAGATGAGGAGGGAAAATGTCAGTGGCCTCCACCTGTTAAACCATTCCTGTTTTGGGGGTCATCTCATTGTTGCCCCTCTAGTGCATCTGTTGTTAATTTCATTATCACCACAGCAGCTGAAACTGATTAACAACCCCCTCTGCTACTTAACTGACCAGATTAATATCCCATAAGTTTCATTGACTTTATGCTATACTCTGATTAAAAAGTGTTCCTTTAATTCTTTTGAGCAGTATATTAAAAAATGATGTGAAAATCCTAGTGTGGAAGGAAAATCTTTGCAATTAATACAGCATTATCATTTGTTTCCATTTTAGTGTGGACTAGACATAAATGTGGACTTTAACCCAAAAAGGATGCCCTTCCCTTGGGTGACAGAGTTCAGAAGATGAAATGACAGTTTGCTAAATGGGCTCAGTAAAGTACAAATTGTTAGCCATATGGTTCGAAGCTGATTGGACTGATTCCATCATTAAGGTTATGACTATCATTTTATAGCCAGATGCCCTTCCTGATACTAAACCCCTAAATTTATGCGGCACCACACTGGGCTGATGTGCCACCTGGAGGCAAGATAGGTACTTTGAAAAGATGTTGAATGATGAAAATCCAAGGTTATTATTTCAAGATGGGGCTCCAAATGAAGGGCTAGTATCAAGATTAAGGATGGAGGAAGTAAAGGAGGCACTGAAAAGAATGAAAAATGGAAAGGCAACAGGACTAGATGAAATGCCACCAGAAGTGAGAAAGAGTTTAGGAAATGCCAAAAATTTAGGAATGGTACAGAATACTGGATGAGTGGAGGAACAGTGTGATTGGACCCATTTAAAAGGAGAAGGGCGATATTCAGGATTATAGAAACTATAAAAGGATAAAGCTGATGTCACACATGCTGAAAATTTGAGAAGGGTTATAGAGAAAAGGTTTAGGTAAGAAACTACCATAGATAGATAGATAGATAGATAGATAGATAGATAGATATGAAAGCACTATATGATAGATAGACAGACAGACAGACAGACAGACAGACAGACAGACAGATAGATAGATAGATAGATAGATAGATAGATAGATAGATAGATAGATAGATAGATAGGGGCTCCTACTTCCAGCATAGTGCTCAGTAGGATCACCTCTTCCACAGCCTCCGGCTCTTGCAGCCCTGAGGCTTTCACCCACCTACCTACTTCCATTTTTCAAGCATGGGTGCTCCCTCTCTCTCCCTCTTCCCTTCTCTCATTTTATCATCTGCTCTCCATTCTGTCATCCTTCTATTCCACTTTTTGTTTTCTCTTTTTGGCTGTTCTAGTTTTCTTCCTCCCCTCCTCCTTCTATGCAAGCTAATTTTAACTCTCCTGCTTTCTTATTGGGTGCAGATGCGACGGCGTTACTTCCACAGCACAATTCTGGTGCCTGACCAATCCATGCGTCTCTGTGTGTGTATGCGGCCCAGTCTGTCAAGTACCTCAATTGGAGAGGGAGCAAAGCACGCTCAAGTACACCCGCACCCAATTGGAGCCCCACACCAGATTATTTCCTTAAAACGTATCCAACACCATGGACCACTTATCATATGGGCCTTTCTGGTTTATGCCAGGAAGAGGAACAACTGATGCAGTCTTTGCATTGAGACAGCTGATAGAGAAACATCAAGAAAAACAAAATCAAGAGGTCTGGAGGTACATGAGAGAGAAACGAGAACCAAAGAAGTATGTGAGGATTGTCCAGGATATGTATGAGGGAGTGAGGACTCGGGTTAAAAGCAGTGTTGGGGTAATAGACAAGATCCCAGTTATAGTTGATCTACAGCAGGGATATTCTGTAAGTCCCTACCACTTGGATCTGGCAATGGATGTGTTGAGTCATGGTGTTAAAAAGACCAATCCCTTAGTGTGTGCCTTTTGCTGATGACATTCTGTTGTGTAGCACCAGAAGAGAGTAAGTAGAAAGGAAGTTGGAAGAATGGAGTGGAGCTTTGGAAAGTAGAGAATTGGAGATAAATAGAAAGAAGACAGAATATATGAGGTTTAATGATCATCAGGATTCAGAAGTTTGCCTGCAGCGACAGCTTTTGAAAAAAGTGAATTCATTTAAATATCTGGGATGAGTGGTAGACTGAGATGGAAAACTAGATGCAGAGATAATTCATAAAGTGCAGTGTGGATGGAACAAATGGAAGAATGAGTCACTAGTATTGTGTAGTTGAAGAATTAAGGCAAACGTTAAAAGTAAGACAGTTACAGGTATAAGACCAGCAATGATGTATGGAGCTGAGACATGAGCAGTAACGGGGGCACAGGAGAAGTGACAGTAGATGTGGCAAAAATGAAAAAGTTGAGATGGATGTGTGGAGTTACAAAAAAGGACAGAATAAGAAATGAGACAATCAGTGGTACAACAGAAGTGGGATAGATAACTAAGCAAGCACAGGAAAGTAGATTGAATTGGCATGAGTATGTGATGAGGAGAGACAATGAATATGTGGGCAAAAGAGTGATGGAAATGGAAGTACAGGTCCTGAGAAAGTGAGGGAGGCCAAAGTGGAAGTGGATGGATAAAGTAAAAGATGACCTGAAGGAAAAGGGCAGGACTGGTGACAGCACGCAGGACTGAGCTGTTCAGAGAAGGTTGATCAAGCACATAGACCCCACATAGAAGTGAGGATAGATAGAATGGAGGATGAAGAAGAATTACTAGTTGTTAGCAGCACTTAACATGGAAGAAATGGACACAAATCTTCTTTGGAAATTACTTGCAGTATCTAAGGCGCACACTGGTAAAGGTGAGGCCATGAGTCTGACTTTGTAATTCAGGACAGTGAAACCCTCAACCTAAACTTCACACAACAATTTCTAAATGCAAGCTATATTACACTGAAGCATTTAAAATGTATGTTGAACTTACTTCCTGCCAATAGATGATGGGCTTCTTTCTTTTTCTTAAAGATAAAAATATCGTACATTATACCTCAAAAATGTACTACATGACCTAGAAAAAGTAGAGGTGGAGGTTTTCACATTTAATTGTTATACAACATTGAACTTCAGTGGATTTAATTGAGCTTTTTAATAACTGATCAGCAGAAGAAGGCACTTTAAGATCTGAAAGCAGATCTCTGCAAAGTGGTCTGAATTAATTAAAAATACAAAACACAAAATATGTGCTCACATAAGTATGCAACCCTTCAAGTCAGTATTTAGTAGGTGCACCTTTGGCCGCCATGACAGCTTTGCGTCTGTGTGCACAGGTCTCAATCAGCTCAGCACATCTGGACACTGCCATTTTTCCTTCTTCTTTGCAAAACTCCTCATGCTCTGCCAGGTGGTATGGGGGTTGTGAGTAAACAGTTTTTTTTTTATTTTTTCAAGAGCAGCCACACATTCTTAAATTAGATTGAGATCTGGACTGACTTAGTCACACCAGGACATTAACGTTGTTGTTTTTAAGCCATTCCTGTGTAGCTTTGGCTTTATGCTTGAGGTTGTTGTCTTACTAGAAAACAAACCTTCTCCCACGTTGCTGGTTTTCCTTTTGCTACACTCATTTTATCCTCACAAGCCTTCCAGGGCCTGCTACAGAGAAGAATCCCAACAGCTTGATAGTGCCATGACCATGCTTCACAGTAAGGGTGGTGTGTTTTAAATGATATGCTGTGTTCAAACATGGTGTTCAGTTTGGCATTTCATCAGACCATAATCTTCTTCCATCTGACCTTAGAGTCTCCCATGTTCCTTCAGGCAAACTGTAGCCAAGATGTCATGTGCATTTTATTTCTCGGTGCCACTCTCCCATAATGATGTGACTGGTAAAGCACCTGGGTGACAGTTGCTGCCTGCTCACTCTCTCCAATCTTGGCCACTGAAGTTTGTAATATTTTTTAGGGGCTTCCCTTACTAATCTTCTTGCACAATCAGTTTGTGTGTTTTTGGCAGATTTACAGCTCTGCCATACTTTTCTTATTTTCTAATGATTGATTTAACTAGGTATTTAGTGACTGGGATATTTTTTCTCCATTCCTGGACTTGTGCTTTCCAGTCCCCATTTCATGGAGTTGCTTGGAGTGTTCTTGTGTCTTCATTGGGTAGGTAAGGCCGCCGTGCTGACTCACCACAAGTGGGACTTTCCTGATAAAGCGCATTTATATGACAATCATTTGAAACCCCCAGACAGGTGATCTCCTTTGATTTCTAAATCCAATTGGCTGCACCAGAGATGATTTAGGGGTGTCATATTAAAGGGGCTGAATACCAATGTGATTAATTATTTTCTGTTTTATATTTGTAATAAATTAGACCACTTTGCAGAGATCTGTTTTCACTTTTAAATTAAAGAGACTTTTTTCTGTTGCTGAGTGTCAAAACAGCCAAATCAAATCCACTGTGATTTAATTTTGTGTAAATATGAAATGTGGAACAAATCCAAGAGGGTGAATTCCTTTTAAAAGCATTGTATTTGAACCATTGCAGATTCAGTGACTTTCATAGACAAAGAGTTCAGTCATGTTTGGTGTATTTTAAGGTATTTTTAACTGTCTTATTGTTGGAAAAACCCGGTATACACCCTGAGTATATAGTATAAGAAAAGTGCTCTGTCCTTGAGGTTTCAGTTTATTGTTGATTTTAAAACATTTTGACAACAGCAGCCCATTAGCTCAACATATTCACCACAGAACTGTCAATTTGACCTTGAAGGTCCCCTAGAAGCTCTGCTCTGTCTTGACTACTTGATAACGAGTTTTACACATCTACAATGTTTTATAAGAAAAAAAATACTTCAAACATATTATCTGTCCATTTTCTAAGATGTTTAATTTAATTCAAGGTCATGGAGCACTAACTTCATGAAGTGCAAGACAGAACCCAACCTGAGTAGAGAGATACTGTAGGCCATGTTCACTCAGTCATGTCAAGCCAGTTTGAAGTTATCAGCTATCCTGGTAAGAGGCAATGAAGACAGTGCACACTATGGAACATGCTGTGTCCAGCAGAGGGTGCATGCTCACTGAGACTGTGTTGTTTTAGAAATGAGGCTATACTTTGAATCCCTCTATATACTCCTCTTTTTACTAACCATGGTGAAAATATTAAGACAAGAGAAATACGGTTGAAAAGAAAGTATACTCATATGTAACTGGCTTTAAAATGCAGCCTTCGCTTATAATTTACATTGCAGGATAATCACACGTACTAGATAGATAGATAGATAGATAGATAGATAGATAGATAGATAGATACTTTATTAATCCCAAAGGGAAATTCGCATACTCCAGAAGCAGCATGCTGATAATAAACAATGTTAAATTAAAGAGTGATAAAAAGGCATGTAAAAACAGACAATAACTTTGTATAATGTTAACATTTACCCCCCGGGTGGAATTGAAGAGTCGCATAGTGTGGGGGAGGAATGATCTCCTCAGTCTATCAGTGGTGCAGGACGGTGACAGCAGTCTGTCGCTGAAGCTGCTCCTCTGTCTGGAGATGACCCTGTTCTGTGGATGCAGTGGATTCTCCATGATTGGCAGGAGTCTGCTCAGTGTCCATCTCTCTGCCACGGAATTCAAACTGTCTTGCTCCATGCTTACAATAGAGCCTGCCTTCCTCACCAGTTTGTCCAGGCATGAGGCATCCATCTTCTTTATGCTGCCTCCCTAGCACACCACCACGTAGAAGAGGGGACTCGCCACAACCGTCTGATAGAACATCTGCAAAATCTTACTGCAGATGTTGAAAGACACCAGCCTTCTATGAAAGTATAGCCGACTCTGTCCTTTCTTGCACTGAGCATCAGTATTGGCAGTCCAGTCCAATTTATTATCCAGCTGCACTCCCAGGTATTTATAGGTTTGCACCCGCTGCACAAAGTCACCTCTGATGATCACGGGGTCATGAGGGGCCTGGTCCTCCTCAAATCCACCAACAGCTCCTTGATTTTGCTGGTATTCAGGTGTAAGTGGTTTGAGTCGCACCATTTAACGAAGTCCTTGATTAGGTTCCTATACTCCTCCTCCTGCCCACTCCTGATGCAGCCCACGATAGCAGTGTCATCAGCGAACGTTTGCACGTGGCAGGACTCTGAGTTGTATTGGAAGTCCAATGTATATAAGGTGAACAGGACCAGAGAAAATACAGTCCCCTGCAGCGCTCCTGTGTTGCTGACCACAATGTCAGACCTGCAGTTCCTGAGAAGCAAAAGTATAAACTGAAGCAAAGCAGCACTAGTCTTGTAGTTCTTCAATGGGGCTTTTGATGACTGCAACTCCATCTCTGGGTAAGAGCAGAGACATGGTTCTTGTCACAGACTTGACGTTGCTTTGTCTTGGGCCTTCTAGTTGAGAGTTTTTATATATGCTCACTTTCCACTAACCAATTCCATGTATTGGTAACTACTAAATAAGCACATTTGGTCAGCTATCTGCATTTGCTATGCATTGATTAGACTCTCTAAGACCCCAATAGAGCATATTCTTTTTATTATCTGCAAACAGTGCATCTGCTCTAATCAGTTTAGGTCCCTTCCTGAAAGACCTGTTGTTTGCTTTAGCTAAAAAATGTATGTATGCTAGACATGATTAGAGTTATGAATCACAGTATCAAATAGTTATTTTTCAATTCTGGTTACATATGCAAACTCCACAGCATGAGAGGATTTGAACCCAAGACTCTGGAGATGTGAGGCAGCAGCAGCACACCACCCACCTTATAAACATCTGTGCAAAATGTACTGTCAGCTGTCTTCCATCTGTTCTTCGCCTTACACGTTTAACTGAGTTTAATGATAATGGCTGGTATCCATCTGACTTCTCCCTTCAGCATTTTAACACTTCAATCACACCATGATATTTTGTTAGAAACTTACTGAGTAACACGGAATGAATATGAATTCATCATGTAAAATCAAATCAACCCAAGAAAAATCTGAAAGGCAGGAAAGTGGACCTGTTTCTTCCAAGCAGAGGGTATGTATTTCCAGGGTACCCTTAGGAACCAACTTAAGCTTGAGCAGACCCAGAGAGTAAGACTTTATTCATGTGGGTTAGGAGTAGCCAGTCAGAATGAGGATGGACCTCTTAGATCACTGCCTCTTTACAAGAAAATATTTATTTTTAAATGGAGTTTTTAGACAGGTAATTACAAATTTAAATGTACTATGCACACATGACCAAACACTTCACTTGACTTGAGTTATTCCAATCATTGTAGTGAATATGCTGTGAAAGGATCAGATTCGACACACTTAAAATGGGTTGGGGCAGCCATCCATATATTATCCCTGGCTGCAATGGGTTTGTTTCAAGACAGAAGTGTCTATGATGGAGTCCAGACATAAACTGACTGAGGTTTGAAAGATTTTAACTGGAAGAAACGAAAGTGGCGTAGGGAAACCAGAAGTGACCTTCTTCTGACGTCGTCGTAGGTGCCAGAACCGGAAGTGCCGTCGGCCTAGGTGCCAGAACCGGAAGTGCCGTCGGCCTAGGTGCCAGAACCGGAAGTGCTGTCTGTCTAGGTGCCGGAAGTGACATTGTCCTAGGCACCGGAACTGGAAGTGACATCTTCAATGATGAGTCAGACAGGTTTTCCCACATCTGGTCTGTAGAGATAACAGGAGAAGGTTTAGTGCACCCCGCCACCCCCTGGCCTGGCGTGGAATTACCTTCACTTGGTCCATACAACGTCCTCCTAGTCGCAAATGCGTGACAATGCATAGCAGCAGCTTCTGCTTGATAGTCATTACTGGTCAGTGTTGTTTTATTTTACCCTTGTAGATTTTGCTGTTTTCAGAATTGACTTAGGCTGTGTGTCCGATTCGGTGGCCAGACAATTCCCCACATCAGTCAATTCCCCACATTCCCAACTCCCCACAATTACAATTCCCCACATCACAATTCCCCACATTGCAATTCCCCACATTGCAATTCCCCACTTCCACAACTCCCCACATTGGGATAATATTTATTATAACCATAGACTAATGTACTATATAAGACAGTCCATATAATGATACAAAAGCGTGCCCTCCGTTTCCCCACATCGAGCATTATTTTATTTAAAAACGCTACTTGTTAATAAATATGTAAAAATACATTATCCAAGCATGCATTTTTATATACAATTTGCCTTTTAAAAATTTGAAACAGGTAAGTTGAATTCTATTATTTTTTGAATCTTTCTTAAAACATGCTAAAACGTAACATTTTTGATTTTTATCTTTTTAAATTACCAAAATTTGTAATTTGTGCCAGTGGAGGATGTCAGAGGCCTGTTCAATGACTTGATAGCAGAGTTCCCTGATGAAGACAACTACAATGACCTTCTTGCCTACTTTGAATCAACCTACATTACTGGAGTAAGAGGCAGAGATGCAGTGTTTCCCATTAGAATCTGGAATCACTTTGAAGCTGCTGCTACTGGCCTACCAAGAACAACAAACTGCTGTGAAGGATACCACAATTCACTGAGAGCCCTGTTTCACTGCAGTCATCCAGGTGTGTGGGATCTTCTGGAAGGTCTGAAGAAGGACATGGCCATCCACAGCAAGACATTGGCTGATGCAGATGATGGCAGACCACAGCCAAAAAGGAAGAAGTATGAGACCCTAAATAGCAAAGTAATTGAGGCTGTCCAAGGGTATGCCAATCAACAGGATAAGATTAAGTATTTGAGAAAATTGGCCAACATGCAGTTTCCAAAGTAACCTTTGTGTTTAGTAGTTTCTGTGTACTTTAGTCATTCTTGTCAATTATTAATAGTTTTTGTACTGTACATTTAGTTTAATGATTTTTCTTTTATTAGATAAACCTGTACAGTGGAATTATTAGCAAATGGAATAGGACCTTATCTAATTCATTATTTTGTACCAAGCATATTTTGTATTAAACTCATTTGTTCATTTGTGTATATCAGTTACTTGTATTTTGTAATCAGTAATGCATTTCAATAAATTGTCATGAAATAAAACTTTTGGAGATTAATTACTACTATTTGCATTTTAGAATTCCTTCATTATATTATTAATTCAGTGCACTCCATATTATCCCAATGTGGGGAGTTGTGGAAGTGGGGAATTGCAATGTGGGGAATTGCAATGTGGGGAATTGTGACGTGGGGAATTGTAATTGTGGGGAGTTGGGAATGTGGGGAATTGACTAAGGTGGGGAGTTGTCATGGAACCGTCTGATTCATGTGCCTTTTAGTTGGGAGTGGGACAAAACTTTGTCTCTGAGACGGCAAAATTAAAAAATCATTTCCATGCAGAGCTCTTCTTCCAGGTAAACATTACATTTTGCAGTTTATTGGTATCCAGAGATCAATGTCGGGTTATGCCAGTGTTCCTCTTGAGTGTATGATAATGCATTTCCACCCTTGGTTGAACAGAGCAATGGCAGTGTATTTTTGTTGCCATTTTTCTCGACTTTTACAGTGGCTTCTCTAGAGGGGTGATGTTAAAGGGTAGACAGGCAGAACATGGAAACCCTGCACAAGTAATGAACGAGTATAAGATTCAAATGCAAGACTCTGGAAAAGTGAAGCACCAGCTCTGGCAAACAGTCAATATCAATCCATTTATGTTGCATACAGCGTCACGTCTTGGATTTAGCCAGGATTGCGCTTCTGCTGCAAAGTTATAAATAGTGGTGTTTACCACTGTATAAGGATATACAACTCAGTGGTGTTCTACTGTTTCTGGAGTTAAATTAAGCAATATTTAAGCTGACAATTTTCATTGATAATATTTCTGCATTGTTTTCAGTATTATTTTTACATTTCTAATTCAACATTTACTGGCAATATTACAATTGAGATCATCATCTGACTTTTAAAATGAGGAAAATCCATTCTTTGTCAACAATTTATCCAGACACACAGCAGTGCCTCCTACCTATGCACATCACAGATTTCTTTTTTTAAAGAAATGATCCAAAAAATAAAGAACGTGGGTTGCTGATACAGTAGTTCACACAGAAACCGATAATATACAGACACAAATCAATAAGAGTGGATATGCATGTAACCGATATTGCACACAAAATGTATGCATACACACTCATAGTAAATTCTCATAATCCAATAGTGTTCACATGAAAACCAATAGATTAAAGACAAAAACATATGATTTATGGCCTGTTTGGCACCTCAGACCTGAGTAACAACTCACAGTCACCTCTGTCTGTTTCTGATGAAACTGTCACTCTCCTGTAAGCCTTCTCCCTCTTTCCCGTGCAGTGTCCATATCTTCAGTGGATCAGACTCTTACCGGCCTCCAGCGACATAACCTTTGTCTACTTCAGATTAAGGTATCACATCCTGTTAAGCCTCTGGAGCAGCTCTGTCAAGTGATTTAAATGTGTACAGGCCTCTAGTTCATCCTCCACACTATACCCACATATGGCTCACCATACCTCTCAATCCACTCTGGATTAACTATCTGGTGTCGATGATCCATAATTATTCTTCCAGTCTAATACTTTCTCCTAATGTCTTTTGATTTATTTAAGATTACAGAGATAGATTTTCACAATTTTTGTTTTGTTTTGCTAAATTGCACAAAGTCAGAATAACTAAATTTGTGCACCGGAACTTTAGACTAAATAATAGAGAGCAAAAGAATTGTAGGTTAAATTTTTGTGAACAAAAACCAAACAAATCAACTAAAAGAAACATCATTACATCTTCAGACTCCTTCATGTTTCTCACATTTCATTATGTTACAGCCTTGTGGTAAAATCATTTAAATTTATTTTTCCCCACAGCAAACAACACTCTGTACACCAAAATGACAAAGTGAAAATAGGATTTTAGGAATTTTTGCATATTTAATAAAAAATAAAACACTGAAGTATCATATCAGCAGAATTATTACTCAAAAATTAGCAGAAGCCCCCGGTCTTGTCTGTCATTTCAGCCTGGAGTTTTCTTGGGTATGATGTGGCAAGCTTTGCACACCTTTATTTGGGGATTTTTCTGCTATTTGTCTCTGCAGATCCTCCCAAGGTCTGTGAGGGTGAATGAGGACCAATGGTGGACAGCTGTTTTCATGGCTCTCCAGAAATGTTTGTCTGGGATCAACTGAAGGATATTCCCAGAGTTGTCCTTAAGTCACTCCTGTGTTATTTTCGCTTTGTACTTTGGGCCGTTGCCCTATTGGAAGGTGACCCTTTGGTCCAGTCTGAGGTCCAGGGTGTTATAGAGCAGCTTGTTGTTAAGGATATCTCTGTATTTTGCACCGTTTAGCTTTCCATCAATTCTGTCTAGTCTCCCAGTCCATGCCACTGACAAGAGTCTCACAATATGATGCTGCCACCACCACGCTTCATCTATGGACACTTGATGAGCAGACATCAAACCAGAAAATCTCATTTAGCACAGTCTGAGAGTCCTTTAGGTGCCTTTCTGCAAACTCCAAGTGGGTTTCTGTGTGTCTTTTATTGAGGAGAGGATTCTGTGTGGCCAGTGTTATAAATCCCAGATTGGTGGAGTGTTGTAGTGATGGCTACCCTTCTGAAAGTTTCTGTCATATCCACACATGTTTTGTGGAGCTCAGCCAGAATGACCATGCATTTCTTGGTCACCTCTCCTACCATGGCACTTATTTCACAATTGCTCAGGTTGGCCAAGAGAACAGCACTAGAAAAAGCTGTGGTTGATCCAAACTTCTTCTATTTAGGAATGATGGAGGCCACTGTGCTCTTGGCAATCTTCAATGCTGCAGAATTATTTTTGTTGCCTTGCTCAGACCTGTGCTTCAACACAATATTACCTCTAAGTTCTGCAGGGAATTCCTTTGACCTCATGACTTGGATTATCAACTCTGGACCTTATAAACACGGGTGTGTGCTTTTCCTAATCATGTCCAGTCAATTGAATCGACCACAGGTGGACACCAAACAAGGTGTAGAAAACATCTCAATGATGACAAATAGAATGGGATGCACCTTTGCCAAATTACAGGTTTCATACAGTAGCCAAGGGTCTGAATACTTGTGTCAGTGTGATATTTCAGTTTTTTATTATGAATAAATTTGTGAAAATCCTGATTTCACTTTGTTATTCTCGAGTGTTGAGTGTTGTTTACCATGTTGATACAAGAAATTAAACGTTTTTTATGGTGGCCTCCGAAGGATTAGATTAGAATAATTCCTTTAGCGATTGTTAATAAAATAAAATGGGGTGTAGAATCTTAACAAATTGGAACAAACTATCAAGCAGCTCACTGCAGGCAAAAAAAAAGAATGAGGAGCACCTCCAGCTTACTTTATTTTTTATATAACTCTTGCCTGGAGAAAAACAAGAAATGGATGTCCGCCTGTTAATGTACAGCATCACGTACATACTGTACAATGGGAACTGTGATCGCCAACAATGTAATTGAAAAAAGAATGCTATATTAACTTCCCCTCACTCAACACACAATTTAACCAGAATCTTCCCCTGTGGACTGACAGGCAAACCTTTCCACCAATCAGTGTTTTCCTTTGGTTTTGCCAAGGTACCTACCCTTTACGTACATTTTTACATGTCGTCACCCCTCTGATTGTGTGTAATTTTTCACAACACCACATTTAATTTTAAACATCACCTTGTTTGAATGTGTGTATCACCATCTTTAATTGTGTGCATCACCTTTTTTAATTATGCGGCACCACATTTAATTTTGTGTGTCACCTTGTGTGAATGTGCGCGTCACCTTAAGTGTGCACGCCTCCTTGTTTAATTGTGCGCGTCACCTTTTTTTAATTGTGTGGCACTACATTTAATTCTGAGCGTCACCTCGTTTGAATGTGCGTGTCACCTTAAGTGTGAGCATCTCCTTGTTTAATTGTGCTCGTCACACCTTTACATTTTTTGTCACTTGCCCTTCGGAGCCACCGTAGGTATTGGCATAAGGCTGCAACATACCAAAAGGTGAAAAAAGTAAAGAGGTCTCAGTGCTTTCTGAATCCACTGTACAGTGGAACCTTGGTTTGTGAGTAACTTGGTTTACGAGTGTTTTGCAAGACGAGCTAAAATTTTTAATAAATTTTGACTTGATAAATGAGCGAGATCTTGCAATATGAGTAGTATGGATACGCTTTGTCTGGTGAGCGTCATGTGATCACAACTGAGCTGATGGTTGTCTCATGTGTGCATGCGTGTGTGCGTGCGTGCGTGTGTGTGTCTCTCTTGCGCGCGTGTGTGTTTGTCTCTCTCTCTCGCGCATGTGTGTGTGTGTGTCTGTGTCTCTCTCTCGTGGGCAATCGTCTCCTATTCTCCATCTGAGTCAGCGTACCTCACTCATATAGTCAACATCCGTACGAGCGTATACTGTTTACTATAGCATTTTGACTGTGTGTGTATGTGTGTGCATGCGCAAGTCCCCGTCTTGCGCCCCAAAACACAAAGCTGAATCTCAGTACTTTAACAACACCAGCTTTATTCAGCTTGAAACAGCAACAGTGCGGTTATTTATTTTAGCAGGATCTGCCACTCTCCTATACACAGACACAGCAGTCAGGCAGGGTCGTTGCCAAGTAGTACTGTGCCCTACGCATTTATAATGTTCCTTATATCACCCATCAATGGCAGGGGCTTATAGCATGTCACGATCTTTTAGGGCAAACTGCTATAGCGCTGGGAGACTGCGATTGCTTTGGGACGCTCTTCAGCGTGTTGTCCCATTGGGTGGAATTCCACAAGAGTTTAGAAACTCACTCACACCAGCCATGATTCTTTTCAAAGGTAAAGTGCAGGTTAATTTGTTGTAAGTATTTTTACTTTATATTTTGTATTAATCATTTTTATATGAATAGTTTTTGGTTGTGAAACGAATCATCTGAGTTTCCATTATTACTAATAGGGAAATTCACTTTGATATACAAGTGCTTTGGACTGTGAGCACATTTCTAGAACGAATTATGCTCGCAAACCAAGGTTCCACTGTATTTTTTTTTTGATAATGTTTAAAGAACGAGCAAAGAACATGAATGACAAAATTTCCAGTACCACCAAAGATGAATCATTGAAGACAATGCTCCCATTCTCCCACTGGCCGCCCTCCCTGAGATGGCAAAAGTATGATGCTATCATGGATAACTGGAATCATAGCCACCATCTCTTTGTTGTGATAATGAAAATTTCCATGAGCCTGCATTAGATAAGGCCACTTAAACTGGACGTCATCTGTCTGTACACTGAGTTGCACACACTGATGGTTGCAAATATATTTTGACTGATAGACAGCATCACTTTTTCATTCAAACCAGCATGTGCAGGTGTACAAAGAAACAGGTTTAACAGTCAAGAAATACATGGAACAACCAGACAAGCTTTAAAACTTAGATTGCATATTATCGCATGCCTCATAAGACATGGCCTGTCCATCAGCTTTACTCTTCTGTGAAGAGGAGCTGCAGGGTACACTTCCCTGGCAGTCTGATGACTGTCCCTCCTGGTCATTCTCCTCCTGCTGCTTGGATTCTAGAAACCCAATCACCACCACCTGGGGAGCGGTGGAAGAAGCACTTGAAATGACGGGTTTGAAAAAGGGCATGGAGGAGGATGGATGAGCTCAGCCATTCCAGCGTATTAGGTAGATAAGAGCCCCAGCTTCCGTGAGAGCAATCTAAGGCATAAATATTCTGTGCAGAGCTATTTCTCTTGACCAGTACAAAATTATACAGTTACTCTCAATTTATGATCAGAAGACTTATTAAAAGGTCTTCTTAATATATTTAGATTTTCTAGTCCATTTCTGCTGTGTCTGAATTGGAGAAAGGTAGGTGTCCAGTCGAGCAGGGTTGTTTTGGCACTTCGTCCCTGATTTTGAATTTTATTTTATAATCATTTTCTTTTTCTATTTAAATTATTTTGCCTGCTTCATTCATGGATTCATTTGCGTTAATTGTTTTTCATTAGTTCTCATTTATTTGATCTCTGATTCTTTATTATGTTTTTCCGTCTTTTTTCCCTTAATTGAGCCTAGTTACAGTCATTACAGCAGTCACCTGAGGCTGCTCTATTTAAAGGTTTTC
The DNA here is from genome assembly GCF_016835505.1 of Polypterus senegalus. Taxonomy (NCBI): domain Eukaryota; kingdom Metazoa; phylum Chordata; class Cladistia; order Polypteriformes; family Polypteridae; genus Polypterus; species Polypterus senegalus. The sequence continues at coordinate 33,347,574 of NC_053159.1, forward strand.
CTGGCCTCACTTTAATTGCTGGGGCACTGAGCACTCTGTCAGCGGCTTCCCCTTGTGGAAGAAAGAGCTTCACTCTTCGTTTAGGTGAGAAAATGCCAACTGTTTTTATTAAAAATAATAAAAAAAGAACCACATGGGGGAATTTATATATTATGAATGCCTGAATTGCATTTTGCGAATGTAATCACAGGTTTTTTAGACTTCAGCCCGAGTAAGCCCACCACAGGTTCTGCATGTATACTCCTCAGGCAAAATGGCAATATCGCACTTTGATACCTTCAATTATAAAACATGTCCTGCATCTGTAAAAGGTGAGTTTGTTTACAAGCTTATGGGGTGTGACTGTGAGGGCAGTTAAATAACTTGATCGATAAAAGCTGATAATATCAAAGCTTTCCTACGCAAGTAGATCAAAGAGTTACATAATGCAGCCAAGCTTGCCTCACTGTGCAAAGATTTGATAACGTTTTACATTTTTCTTTGCATGTCCCACACTGAGTCAGGCTGCTTTGAACTGAATTAAAGGCATAAACCACCAAAAATTATACTATTTTATATGTTACTTAGTAGATTTTAGTGATGGCCAAGAAAATGTTGTTTCTCTTTTTTTATGCAGAACAGAGATAACAAATTTTTGGATATATGTGCTGTAAAGGGGGCTATGGTTAACAATGGTAGACTGCAGTAAACAATATCAAAAACATCTGCAAAAAAACTCATGCTACTCATGGTCGCAAAGTCTGTTGAGGCAGCATTCCACAAATTATTGTTTGTAGCAGGGAGAACAGGAGATGTCACTTCAGGCAGATACATAATGAGGGGCAAAGGGCTAAACCGAAAAGAAAGAGATAACCAGCAAACAAAGCACAAGGGCAAATCATAAGAGAAGTCAGGGACAGAAGGAAGTGAAAGCCGAAATGAAACCTAGTGCTAGGCCTACTTGGAGATAAACTAGCTACACTAGAAGGTTTTGTTTGAAAGAATTCATCCACTGAGGGATAACGTTGTGTTACTGAGCCTCCGCATTTATAGCAGAAGTTCTGCATACTCCATGATGGCTATGGCCAAAGCAGAGTAATAAAAACACCACAAAATATATACCCAATAATAAAAAAGGTAACATTCACCACACTGAATGATATTAATCTATGACACAATCCACAGGCATCCATCCAGTCATATGTTTACAAAGCCTCAAACACATGTACATCTATACTAATAAAAGGCAAAGCCCTCACTGACTAACTGACTGACTCACTGACTGACTCACTCATCACTAATTCTCCAACTTTCCGTGTAGGTAGAAGGCTGAAATTTGGCAGGCTCATTCCTTACAGCTTACTTACAAAAGTTGGGTAGGTTTCATTTCGAAATTCTACGCATAACGGTCATAACTGGAACCTATTTTTCTCCATATACTGTAATGGAGTTCAGCTCGATGGACGTGGGGGGGTGGAGTTTCGTGTGACATCATCACGCCTCCCACGTAATCACGTGAACTGACTGTGAGCGCAATACGTAGAAAACCAGGAAGAACTCCAAAAAGTGCTAGAGAAAACATGCATTATAAAATTAAGAAGGCAGCGAAACAATAAGAAGCGAGCGAGTGACACATACAAGCATATTCATAAGTTCAGCTACTGCAGAAACAAAGCACGGTGTAAACCTAAAGTTTAAATTAAGTTCATAGACAGGCTGCCACTGGCATTTGTCATGCCTACGACTAATGCGGGATACAAGTTTAATGAGAAGATGCAGGGTATAAACGAGAGTTTTGATCACTTTGTAACTAAGTTAAAATTGCACGTGAAGGGCTGTGCTTATGCAAATTCAGAGATACTTTGTTTGTGGGGAGATAGACAGTTGATGTGACGTCATCATCTCCCCTCCCATTCACCTCATTTCGCTCTGAGCTGAGCTCCGCAGCTAACGTGGTCTTGCGGAAGCAACTTTGTCACGCTGCCACCAAATACTCACAGAAAAATCCACAAGTTAATGCACACGCTGTCTCTAGAGTTTCTCCACATTCTGAATCCTCCAGGCACTACTTACAAATGGTTACATTGACAATCGTGTTACGTTATTTTTAAAATGTTTCCTTTTTTTAGCACAAGCACAGCTGAGAAGCTTCGATGCATGTGCTCCATAATGCGTTAAAAAATAACGCATTTAATCACACTTTGCATTGCAAGCAAAGGGGAACTTCTGTCAATGCATGATTTCCTGGTAAACCGATTACATTGATGCACACATCAGAGCTACAAAAATATAAGAGTCGGAAGAAAGCGCGTTGCTAGGACTGATAGGAGGAAAATTTCATTTCAAAAGACTACCCGACGGAAGCCTTGATAAAAGCGTGGTTTTGTGCAAACTGTGCAAAAAAGAGTTTGCATAACACCGAGGCACTTCAACCTTACGGTACCATCTAAATGCAAAACATGTTACAGCGAACACAGAAACTGTGCATGCTGTTAGCACTAGCAGTACGAGTTTGAGTACCAACAAAAGGTGTCGGCAGCCCAAAACTGATAAAATGACTGGCTTCAGGACCAAAATTAGTAAGTCAACATCGGTCAAACTTACAAATTCTCTCGCAAAATGGATTGCTTTGGACTGTAGACCACTAACAGTGCTGGAAGATAGGGGGTTAGAAAATGTGCTACAGTTAACGTCAGGTCATCCAACTTTTCAACTGCCGTGCCGAGAGACTATTTCAAGTAAAATTCAACAGCTTTATGACACTGAAAAGCAAGCAAAATTAGATGCATTACAGAAAGAGGAGTTTTTCCGTGACCGTTAGTAATTTTAATTACCTCTAATTACAAAATGTTCAATGATCACACTGCTTTAGCCTAATACACAAAATAATTTTGGCTAAGGTTACTCAGAGTTTAAAGGTGAAGCTGGTCAAATTAACTTTTATGTTTCTGCCTTATTTTTTTAAATGAAAAACTGCACTTTATTTTGAAATTTTTCTTATTATTATTTAAAGACAATACCATTCTGAACATGTACTTAAAGTACTTAGAATACCACTTTATTTTTAAGTCTGCCCAATTTTAGCCACAGATGATGATTCTGATTTGAATTGAAATTCAGTTTAAATGCTTTTTTTTTTCAGAAATTAAAAGAGCTTGTTTACAATATTCATGTCCATGTCTATTATTTGATTCTGTCACCCACTTAAACCTTTTTAAATAAAAAAAAACATTTGCGCTTTGGGGCAAATTTACGTGTACGATTACATGCGATGAATCAAGATTAATTAATGGATTCACTAAGCCGCCGACAAGTAAGACACCTATGGTGCATGCTGGAAGGAGCCATGCCCACCAACTCCAAGACCATTGGATACGACGACAACTCGCAGAGCCACGCCCACCAACTCGGACGCGACAACACAGAAAAAACTGCGTCATTGCAACATGCACCTCCGACCCACGCTGACTGTTCATAGAGGCATGTTTCTCGCGGAGGTGAATCGCCATATGCAGCGTGTAAAACTGTTTGCGAGGAGTATCCCATGGGATCCTTAAAACATTCCTTGACAACTGAGGTTAAAACACAATGAAGTGAGCAGTCTTTAAAAAACGAGTTTTCGGTTACGACGCATGACTGCGTGCACCATAGCAAACTGTTTTATATGCTACATACAGCAATTCGCATCCGCGACAAACATGCGTCTTCTTAGATGCTCCTGCACTTTGTACACACCCACCTCGCTACCACCGTGGTCAGGTGTCTTAGTGGATTATATATAGAAAGGCAGCCAAAACCGCACAGAGCAATGAAAAGTCTACATGAGTCACAGATGCATCTGGACTGTGCAAAGACGACAACGACTCGAGTGACGAGTTGGAGGTGGGCACATGAGCAGCCAGTGCATACTGAACGAGAAATCAGCACACTAGCATGACGGAGGGAGCAGAATGGATGTCCTTCTCCTCTCCTCCCGTTCCACCCTCCGCGCCTGAGTGCCGCACTGACGATTGTATGTTGATTCGTTCTGTGCATTGTTACAATGTTGCTTTTCTTGCTGATTTATTACATTACCGATTTTTCAAATGCTAATTTTCTCCCTGTGCTTAAAAATTATTAAAAAACCGGCCTGATTATGCGGCGTATGGTACGCTAGTTGGCGTAGTTGTTAGTTAAGCTAGTTGTTAAATAAACCACTATCGGAATATGCGCTCATGACTTTCAAAGGAACGTGCTCAAAAGTGACTGAGCATTTGAATTGAAGACCCGCCTCCCACATCATTCATTGGTCAGGAGTCCAGCCCCGTAACAGCTTATTAACTGGCTAACACTGGACTTCACATGATATCAACAGAATGCATGAACTGAGAGTACCCCTTGTGCCCCTGATCTGGATTAAGCAAGTATGAAAATGAAGTGCTGATAGTAAAAGAAAAGTGGCTAAAAACGTTTTCAGGAGGAGAATATACCTTGTACATTTTCAGTTCCAAGATGCTTCTACAAGCAGAAGGTTGATTCACGTTTAGAGCTTCATAGGCTGCTACTGAATACAAGGCTGTCTTTAAAGCATTATAGGCCCCCAGACAGCAGTGCACCGGGGCTCCTACCTACACAACCACTCAGCAAGTCACAACAGACATAGATTAGCATGGGGCCCTGTGGGCAACTGCCCAGCATGCCCATGCGTTAAGGTAGCCCTGACTGAATAGTCCCAAGATACTCCAATTGTGGATATTACAATAAATGTAATGACAGGGGGTGGGTTTACAGTTCAAATGCTAGTTAGCATCTGAGTGTGTTGCGTTTTTGTTTTGTACATTTTTGTGGTTTATTTAAGAACATTTTACTAAAAATACATGTGTTTGGAATGCTGTGAGCAAAATATTAGATGATTTGATATTAGGATTATACTATACCAGTAACGGCGCACTGTGTGATAACGTGCAGTGAATACACTTGAGCATTCCTAGTTTTCACTCTCTTTCTCTGTACGTTTAGCATTCGTTTGCTCAGAGGTTGTTTCGCTTGCTGCTTCCTGAGCAGCTCTTCTTTTCTCCACCCTAGCGGCCCGCTTCTTCTCTTCTTTTGTCGGCCTCTTTTTGCGTTGAAAGTCATTAAGTCAGTGTTTGTGTTGCAATTACTTAGTGTGTTTTCTTTCATTTTTCACTTCAGCTGGCACTTAAGTCTTCAATCTGCCTCAAGAATGATTTAAGATATGAAGAGGTGACTACGAAGGCGGTAGGGATGAGAACGGCGCCCGTACACATGTGTCACGCGGCCGCCCTGCTGGATGCTGCCTAGAGTTGATTCTACAATAACATAAAATAAAAATAAAAAGAGGAATAACCTTGGCGGTCAATCATCACCCTGAAAGTGGATAGTAGACATCACATAGTATATGTGTACCAAATTTCAGGTCAATAGGTCAAACGGTTTGAGAGCTACAGGTGATTTAAAATCCTGGACAGACAAACGGACAGCCACAGTAGCGTATTATATATAAAGAGGAGTAACATGAGATTTTTTTTCATGGACTTTATTGATATTGTTTGCATTGATATTGTAAACAGCTATTCTGTTGTTGGTTGTTATCTCTATTACGCATTAAAACATGAGATTAAAATATTTTCTTAGCCATGACTTGAAACTTCATGGAGTAAATAATATATAAAAAAGTGTATGGACTATTCTTTTAAGTGTAAATCTTCATGATTTGCCATCACTTTTCAAGGGTGATATTGATTGAACTACTTGTGAGATTTTGCATTTCTTTAGGTGTGTTTACAGACAATATGAAAGCACCTACCGTTGTCGGCGAGCCCTTCTTATCGATCTCTCTGTCCCAGAAAAATAACCAGGCTCCCTTAGGGCCGATTTTGAATGGGCTTGAAAATAATTCTTGAGAATGTTCAATTTTCATTGACATATCTTGAACAGAGCATAGTGTACACAGTTTTTGAAATTTGGTGTTTTTGAAGCATTTCTGATTAATTAATTAATTAACAATTTCTGATTAATTTACTCTTTCAAATTTAACTTGGGAGATGTTATTTCAACTGATTTCAAACTTACATTGAGAAAGCTTCTTTTATGTTGTATATTTTCTTCTTTTACATGCTGAATAGCTACTTCTGACAGCAAAACAATTCCCATGTAAAAGTTCAGCTAGAAGGTGGCCATAATGTAAGATTCTTGTGCAGGTGGACTTCAACGTAGATTTAATTCTCCATAGGGTACTTCTTTGAAAAATGTAATGTTGAGTAAACTTGAACTACAATTAGCCATAGAAGCCCCATAAACAACAACTAACAATAAGGCAAAAAACATAATTTTTACAATGTGCGAGAAAATAATGCAACCCCTTTAAAGGTTGCCCATTTCGTTCTTATAAAACATTGAGGCATAGTGGATTTAATTAGTTTTTTTTTTTTTTGACACTGATCAGCAAAAAAGACTTTTTAATATCAACATGAATACAGATCTCTGAAAAGTAGTCTAAATCAATTATAAATATAAAACAGAAGATCATTGCTCTCTTGAGCACTCACAACCTTCATGTCAGAATTTAGTAGATGAACCTATGGCAGCCATGACAGCCTTGAATTTGTGTGTGCAGGTCTCTATCAGCTCCTGACAGCAAAACAAATCAACACTAAAAGTTACTGAAATGGCAGTAGAGTTGATTGCACAGCTAGGAAATCGCTGTCACGTCAGTTATTTGTGCAGTTGAACCTCAACATGGATTTTAAATTTCCATTACATTATTCAAACACTAGCTGTCCCCCTGGGCTGGCGCCCTGCCTGGGGTTTGTTTCCTGCCTTGCGCCCTGTGTTGGCTGGGATTGGCTCCAGCAGACCCCCATGACCCTGTAGTTAGGATATAGCGGGTTGGATATTGGATGGATGGATAGCTGTCCCCCGTGGCTCCACCCACGTAGTAGTGAAACAGGACAAACTAAAAATCAATAAAAAAATTTTTAAAAATGCAATTCAGGCCAAGCAGAAGGTAGGTACACTCCAATGTCAAACGTTGGCCATCTCTGATGGGAGAACGTTCTCCATGTGGGGAGTAAAGCACATGCCCGTGATATCTCTGCCAATCAGCAGCTACCCTCTAAAACACACATTGCTCTGACCTCTCTCTGAAAAACTTCAAATATTACTACTTAACAGTCTGTAGATGATAATGTGTGCTGAAAAAAATGGTATCGCTAGCTAAGTGGAGGCACGGTGCCCTCCAACACATGGCGAGAGGTAGACTGACTCGAATGGAGGCTGGTGCAAGAGTGAGGAGGGCCCCGTCCCTCTTCCCTCGGCCTGCAGCTGCTCTCTCTCGGATTTGCACAAATAAATCGGTACCACAAGCAAACTATGATACTTAGCACAATTAGAGAGGTCGCAACATCAACAAGAATGTTCAAGCAAATTATAGAAAGTTCTTTTGTGAAAAGCGGACAGACATACAGACAGGAAGATGTTGGATTTCATATATATATATATATATATATATATATATATATATATATATATATATATATATATATATATATATATATATATATATATATATATATAGAGAGAGAGAGAGAGAGAGATAAATAGATAAAGATATAGATGTCATGTATAAGAAATGTGAACTACAATTAGCCATAGACACTATACAAATAATAACTAACAAAAGAACTAAAAATACAATGTTCTCATCACCTTATTTGTAGAGTTCTGTCTATCAACACTATTTTAGCCACCACAGGCCAGTTTGAGGTCTGCTTTAAACTACATAACATTGTAAATTGCTGTTTAAAAGTGTGTGGTTTATATGCTGTTCTTATATCGGTAAGTATATTCTATTATCACTGTTATTTTTAAGTTTCACACAATCGTGTTTAATAATCAAAATTGTAATAACTGACTCTTTGACACAGTAACTAAATAAAAATTGAAAAACTCCATCTTTCGAAATATTTAGCTAAGTTTCCAAGTACAAATACATGTTATGCCATTTTTTTGAATGTGTTCATCTCCCAGTCATTTAGCTCTAAGCTTCCCACTTTTTCTTGGCACAGCACTTTTAGGAGTACTTACCTGTGTTCAAAGACTAAAATAACGACACGATGAGATGTGACAAATATATCATCAATGAGAGGTAACTATAAAGGAAAGGTATGGAGGCACCAACACCAGTCCATTCATTTTTCTGTACCCTTTATTTCATGTCAGCTTAGAGCCACCAATCCAGAGGAAGTCTGCCCAGAGAAAATCCACAAAGACACAGAGAGAATGTACAATCTCCACACGAGGAGCTATAGAGCTGGAGCCTGAACCCCATCTCCCTGGAAACTGCAGCACTAACAACTTTGTCACCATGCACCCTGTAAAAACCCATCTCAAACTGCCAATTGATGGTGTGTCACCATACGCATTGTCCACCTCTTAGATGTTTAAACACTAGGTTTCCATTTCTGTCATTATCTATACTAATAAAAGGCAAAGCCCTCACTGACTCACTCACTCACTCACTCACTCACTCACTCACTCACTGACTCACTCACTCACTCACTCACTCACTCACTCACTCACTCACTCACTCACTCACTCACTCACTCACTCACTCACTCACTCACTCACTCACTCACTCACTCACTAATTCTCCAACTTCCCGTGTAGGTAGAAGGCTGAAATTTGGCAGGCTTATTCCTTGCAGCTTACTTTCAAAAGTTAAGCAGGTTTCATTTCAAAATTCTACACGTAACGGCCATAACGGTCGATAACGGTCAACAACATCCACCATGTTGAACTTTCTTATTTATGGCCCCATCTTCACGAAATTTGGTAGGCGGCTTCCCTGCGCTAACCGAAACCAATGAACTTACTTATTTCGGTGGTATGACGCCACTGTCAGCCACAATATTGAACATTCCAACGTCACTAATTCTCCAACTTCTCGTGTAGGTAGAAGGCTGAAATTTGGCAGGCTCATTCCTTACAGCTTACTTACAAAAGTTAAGCAAGTTTCATTTCGAAATTCTATGCGTAACGGTCATAACGGTTGATAACATTCGCCATGTTGAACTTTCTTATTTATGGCCCCATCTTCACGAAATTTGGTAGGTGGCTTCCCTGTGCTAACCAAAACCGATGTACGCACTTATTTCAGTGGTATGATGCCACTGTCGGCCGCCATACTGAAGTTTCCAATGTCACTAATTCTCCAACTTCCCGTGTAGGTAGAAGGCTGAAATTTGGCAGGCTCATTCCTTACAGCTTACTTATAAAAGTTAAGCAGGTTTCATTTCGAAATTCAACACGTAACGGTCATAATGGTCGATAACGGTCAACAACATCCACCATGTTGAACTTTCTTATTTATGGCCCCATCTTCACGAAATTTGGTAGGCGGCTTCCCTGCGCTAACCGAAACCAATGTACATACTTATTTCAGTGGTATGATGCCACTGTCAGCCGCCATATTGAACTTTTCAACAGTCTTTGTTACTTATGGGCCCATCTTCAAGAAATTTGGTACACGGGTTCCCAACGCTAACTGAATCCTACTTACGTACATATATACGTCCATAGCCTGCAGCTCGGTCACCATGTGAGACAGCATTGGGTCCCCCATCCCAACGCCTCCCACATTGTTGGCTGCCTGCCTATATAAGGCCGTCTGTCACTCCAGTCTTTACATTCCCTTCCTTGCTTCGCCACGGGATTCACGTCTCCCTGCTGATAACTACAGCCTTTTTATTTAATCCACGGCTTCTCAGCTGTTTTTTTGTTAATTTATTACGATTATAGTTATTGTGTAGGTATTTTATACTTACTTTACATTGTTCAGGTACCCATTTCCTTTATCATTTCAACATTACCCCCATTAACATGTCTATCGAGGTGATCACCATCGATCAAAGAACTGTCACTTACCGAGTGGTTTCCATGCCCGGAGATGGCACCTACCTTTTCCATTCTCTTTGTTACATATTGCACTGCCATATCAGGCTCACTCTTGATATCCTTGAGGAACATTGTGTCTTATGTATTGAATGATTGGGACAGGTTCAAGGTGTGGACTGATGACGTTACAGGAGATAATTATATTACACAAGAGCACTAGAAGAGTGAAATGCTTAAGCCCTTCACCTATGCATCTGCATGTGAGTTGATGGTTGCTGCTGAATTGTTCGGTTGTCAATTTCAAGCATACTGAAATTGCCAAATATTTTACACCTTTCGACAACCGCCAATGCCTCTTAAACATCTTAGATTCACAGGTGACGATTTCAGTAGTGGTCACTTTGATGTTTATGAATGTTTAAACTCTCAAAAGCTGGATGTGAAGTTATCGATGAAACCGGTTGTATACTTACAACGCTTGACAGATGCCAAATGTCTCTTCAACACAAGTCCTTCAAATACTGTCGTAATTGAAACAAACCATGAAACTCAAACCGATTATGACAGCAGAAATCCAAGCTGTGAAATTTGAGACAAGATTACTGTTCACATGGCCAACTGTACGTTGCATGCTCAAGAGTAAGCTCAGCGCACAGCTTGGTCATATTACACTTGGAGGGCCGAACTCACAATGTGGTATACAAAGAGATCCTTAACAAATAATTATTCGTATATTTTCCCTCAGTTTAAAAAGGTTTAATTTTCTTCTTAACAATTTTAAGGCAGTACTTAGCCGCTGCGAAGCGCGGGTATTTTGCTAGTGATGAAATAAAAGAGACAAGACACTCCACCCAAAAATAATTTATTCTTATATGGCTCTTACCTCATTGATAGTGATGGCTATAGACAATTTTTAATGTCATGTTTTCATGTAGAATGGAGATAACAATGTTTAGAATAGAATAGGCATCTGTGGTGACCAAAGCTGGACAACAGCAAATGATTTTAATTTGTCCATTAGAAAATCTCATTTTATTCATGTCGTACGATCCACATTTTAAGCCATCTATTCTGAAGCTCACAACATTCCAAACAGAAGTATTTTTGCTGGAATATTGTTAATTAAATAACAATCACTCAAACCCATCTGATTTTAGGATTCATTTTAGACTGAGGTGAAAGGATAGAGCTGAAGAGGTTATAACCACCTGGCTCACAACACAAAAACAGGGCTTCAGGACCAGAAAATAAAGTCTCAGACCTAGACATGAAATCAACCTTACGCCAATCTCCAGAAGAAGGCTTTAGAGCGTGCACAGGTCCAAGACTGACTTGTATAAGCTAATCAAGAAAGAGACCATTAAAAAGACAGAGGTTATTAACATATTTAAGTAATTTATAAACAGAACATCCAAAAGAAACAAAACAAGATTGAAATAAGTTGAAAGTATTATTAATACATTTGCTTATTAGTTTCTTGGATTTAAGTTTTTACATTTGACCTCCTGGTTGTTTGAACTTTAACAGCATTGGCCCCATTATTGGGCCTGTGCAGGCCAAAGACTGTTTTTGGAGTAGGGATTAGGCTGTCTAGAGTGAGGCTTAATCGGGGGCCAAGGCCTGAATTAAGGGCAGGTCTAGTCTTTTTTTTGACATTTTGGAAGAATGCTTTCCTTTTTTGTGCAGGATACACCACAGTCCCGAAACATCTTGTGGTGTTAAACTATCTAACTACGAATGCCATGAATGTAATTACCCCGATCTACATGCTGTCAAATAAACGAACCACACACTGTGGCTTCGCCTCTGAGGCTGACGTCAGAGGTTCGATCCCCAAGAAGGGGTGCAGTGAATGTGTACGCCTGATGAGTGTCAGATGGGGTTGTATGCATTGATTCTGAACGCGACTAAGAGAATGAAAAGTGAATTAAAAAAAAAAAAGCTAACCTTTACAAGGATCCTAAATTGCACCGGCTGTTACAGACTGAAATCAAATGTATGCTTTTATTCTAAAACAGTAAGACTAAGAGCAGTTTACTTCTCAAAACGGAGGGGCGCAGGATCAAACTCGTGACCTCTTGATTCCCAAGCGGGGGGCTGACTCTATTGAACCACGGAGGCAGTTACAATAAACTGCTGTCAATGTCGCATGTTAAGGCGGCTTTTTGTTTCTGCAGTTATATTTTTGAATAAAAACGCAATTGTGTTATTCTTATGAAAATGTTTCTTTGCTATTTTGACTTCAGGCTTCATACACTATATAGTTTATGCCTACATTTTGTCATCTACTACTAGAATATAAAAAACGTTTCTGTTTTAACAATGTGTTGACACAGATTACTGTAGAAACGGAACAGACATGAAATGCGTGTGTTCCAAACAACGATCTATTATTTCCACTCTAAAACTCCACTTCACTCCCAGATACTCAATCAAGGCATGAGCTGGGAGAAGTTCGTGCACGTTCTCAATTGGTGGGGGGATGGAATAGCCAGCTGCTCCAAGCTTCTCTTTATCAGCACATTTAAAGAACAAAGGACGCTGGCGGAGAGGTGTGAAGGGATTTAAGAAGCGATTTAAGGTGGGACGGAATTACGAGTTTTTTCGTAGGCTCTGGTAATTCTAGTGATAATGCCGTGCGTAGAATTCGTACTACAACATGACGTAAGCACAAAGGCCAAAATGTGCTTATGCACAGAAAAATTCAGATTCAGGAATCTGTGCGTACTCCAACTTCCGCGTTCTTCGACTACATAAATCCCGATCAGCGTGAAAACTAACGCACGTGCACACGCCTTCTGTCCTGCCCCAACTCCTCCCAGAAATACACCTCTTTGAATATGCAAATCAATATAAATCACCATTAAGATCAGCCTTCTGTGAAAAGACAATGGGAAAAGCACGGGGGAAAATATAAGAATTTCAGTGAATACCAAGTGGAGGCAAAGGAAAAACATACTATTTGTTTATTTAAACCGTGGTATAATCAACAAAAGAAAGTTGATCGAGTGACATAGCGTGTTGGAGAAACTTGAAAGCTCACGTTCACAAAGTCGCACAGTGCCGGAAATAAAAAAGAACTTGTCAGATATCAAAGTCGCCGTGAAAAGGCGAGTTGTAGCCCACCGTCTGAGTGTCATATGAAAGCTTATTTGGGTACAGAGAAAAAAAAGGCGCACAGTGGGAAAAAGTATGAAATGTCAACTTCAATCTCAAAATTTCCACTTTAATCATGTAGTTTATTTTGTCATTAAAATAGAACATCATAAACTTCATCTTAAAATCGTTTAATTAACCAGTTTCTCAAATCACATCGTAATTAAAGCAGCACGTGAAATGCTTTGTTTTGTATGTGATCTTCTATGTGCTCTGTGTGTGTGAATCACTACTTGCTTCTTAAACCGGCTCTCTTCCTCCAACTGGACACAGAATCCATTACATTCGTGATATTACAGCTCTCTGAATAACTAAAATACTGAGATGTATAAGTGATATCATTTTCATGATAATAGGAGTTAAAGCACGTTATTAAACATGGGTTTCACAGCACAGTGATTGTGCGCGACCTTCGATGAAATAATTTATTGCAGCAGTACTCAGGGGAGGCTCTAGGCTTTTGGCGGCCCTGGGCAGAGAAAGAATCGGTGGCCCCTTCACCCGCCAATGTCAATATGGTATCTTATGCATGGTTCATGGCCACGTCTGTTGCGGACACAGCATAGCCTCCTTGTGCTCTTGACACAAGCGTTTAACTTTTGCCGAAATTTGCCTCTGCATTTGTAGCTGTGTCGTTATTTTCTCTTTCTGTTTTATATTCAATATATATTGGCATGGCCGCCCCTGCAGTCCTTGCTTTTCTTTCTCCAAGTAACACAATCAGCTCTATAATAGTCGTTAAGCCATCTGTATGCTTAGAGCACTGATTCTTCAAAACGTTTAATTAACATTAAAATATCTTCATAGTACATGTTTAATTATTTTATCCTTCACGCCAGTCACAATGAAGAATACAGATTATTTAAATGAAGTTAAAGTTTTATCTGTATAATATAATAAACATATTTTGCAGCACTTCATCTTAAAAATGATATCGTCATCATATGTAAACATGCGCTTTATAAAGTGGCTCAGATTGTGTAATATTATAACTGTAGTGAAGGTACTTATAAGTACAAACAGTTCTACAAGGAGCACTTGATTGAATGCGTTTAAAGTTCTTGGGATGAAACTGTTTCTAATCCGTGAGGTCCGTACAGGAAAGGCTTTGAAACGTTTTGCCGTGGCTGAGACGGCGTGTGCTTTATACTGTATACTGATAATTCTCTTTCCGATCAGCTGCTGCTGTGATTCACACTCAGATACAGTGATTTAAATACTCCGAGTGGTGCAGTGAGAGTAATATGGAAAAAGATGATTCGATGTGGTAACTCCTAATGGGAGCAGCTGAAAGAAGAAGAAGAAGGTGCAATGAGAGTAACAACGCTAAAGCATTTATGGTATTTGGAATACTATGGCTTTTCCCTGGACCATTATATTGTTACAAGTTAATTACAATCAAATGCATTACAATAATAAACAATACACGATTAGTTTCAGTATATTTATAAAGCCGCATCAGGAAAATAAAAGAGTAACCACACAAGAAAAGTAGCACTGCTTTGATGCTGGGTGCCGCCAGGCTGCAAAACGGAGTGGAAAACTTGCGTACAACAAGGTATGAGGTACCATAGAAAAGTGCGTGGCTTTATGCCAAGTGTAGGTTTTATACATCGCGATTTGAACATGGAAAAGTTCTAACGCAACATTTCTGTGCGTACGCACCGTTAATACATGAGGCCCCTGGACACAAATAGATGAACATACACAGGCTTGGTTCACAAAAGAAATAAAATCCTGAAGTACTTCTTTACATTCCCTGCTTTGTGCCCCAATAAATGCAATTTATCGCCAATATACTAATAACCCAATTGTGCTTCACTCACTCAGAATATGGAATCAATGTAGAAAGCATTTTAAGATGGAGAATCTTTTATCTGTGGCACCGCTGCATGAAAACTACCTTTTTCAACCCTCGCAAAAATGTGCAGTTTTTAATATCTGGAAAACATTTGGGAATAAATTGCTTGGAGATATTTATATAGACAACATCTTTGCATCCTAAGAACAATTACATTCCAAATTTAATTTTCCAGCAATGCATTTCTTTCACTATCTTCAAATTAGAAACTTTATTAAACAGAACCTGCCTGATTTCCCTCATCTCCCACCTTCCTCTATGCTGGAAAAAATATTGCTCAGTTTCGAGGACTCAGACAGCATTTCTGCAATATATAAAATTATTTTACAGTTCCTCCCGTTCAAAGATCAAAGAGGACAATGGGAAAATGATCTCTCACTCAACATATCAGAAAAGGACTGGAAGGTAGCAATGCAGAGAATTCGTTCGAGCTCCATATGAGCAAAGCATACAATTATTCAACTCAAAATTGTATATTGAGCACATCTGTCTTGCTTAAAATTGTCCAAAATATTTCCAGGGCAAAATCCAATCTGCGAACACTGCAATCAATTTACAGCCTGACTGGGTTACATGTTTTGGGCCTGCACCAAATTAACATCATTCTGGACAAAAAGTTTTAAGTGCCTTTCAGACAGCCTTGGTGTCACAATCCCTCCTAACCCATTAACAGCTGTGTTTGGTGTTTTTCCAGATGGGCTTAAAGTGGAGAAGGACAAAGAAACTATAATTGCCTTCAGTACACTATTGGCATGCGGACTTATTTTTCTAAACCGGAAGAATCCTAACTCTTCTCTTTTAAGTCAGTGGGTAACTGATGTTTTAGACTATTTGAAACTGGAAAAAATCAGATTCTCAGTTAGAGGATCTGTGCAGAACTTTTTCAAAACCTGGCAGGATCTAATCAATAATATTTTAGAATAAGCTCTTAAAGCACTGAGGAAGTAAATTCTTTTACCATATCTTTTTTTCCCCATTTGTTTTTATCTGACTATTAAACGTATCAATTTATTTATTTTTACTAGCTTTAAGTTTTACTCCATTGGCCATGCTCTCTTTCTCAGGAGTGGGGGTTGATTTGTTTTCAATCCTATTTTTTGTAAAAATTGATCTATTTGTATGGAATGATTACAATAAAATTGAAAAAAAAAAGAAATACAGTATGCCTCCTCATCAAAAACACAGAAGACAGACATGCAAGTGGCTTACACATAACATCTAAACATCTCTGGGAACACTCACTGGCCTTATAGTAAATGATGTGTCACCTCAACTAATGAAATAAAGTCTCAATGGTGCAAACTACAACCCTATTAAACAAACAGCACAGCCTCATTCTTCTGAATTAACAGTAAAAATGCATAATTGAGGTCTCATTGCATGTCTAGATTTGAGACAGACATGCGATGGAGTGGCTGCTTTCAAACTGCTGGGAAGCTCTTCGGGGCTGTAATCAAATGTAATTAAACCTGGAGGGACTAGAATTCCTCTTGCTGAACCTCTCTCTGCACTTTAATAATAAGTGGACTGGGCCTCGTCACATAAATTATACAGATTGCACAGCTTTTGAAATACATTTGCATCAAATTAAAAATCATTCAGACGTGGTGACATGGAATGTGATAGGTGAAAGTGCAGACACCACAGCCGGTGCAATTAGAGAGACTTGGTCAAGCCTCTGGAATAATGTTGAAAATAAGTCTTCATACTGTTATAGTTTTGTCCATTTACCTCCTAAAGGATAAACAAATATATAAAGAAATGCAATAAAGTACACTCTGCTAGCAATAAGGGTGCATTGTATCAATTCAGTATTTACGGTTGCTGACCACACTTGGTGAACATTCTGTCTATTGCTTGGAACAATATTAGGGATTACTGCTGGTATATGCAATAATCTTTAAGCTGACACAGGGGTTAGTGCTGCATCCTGGACTCAAATTCAGTGTCTATGAGGATGCAACATATGTAGATTGTAATTTTCTGGTCAATATTTTCTCCCCCAATGTCCTAGGTCCAGAAGTTCTCCTGAGTCTGACATAAAAGAAGCTGCTCTGCCTCATCTTGTGGACTCAGAGTCGGGAGGCAGTGGGTGACACGCAACAGCAGGATGGAAGAAGGAAGAAAATTATACTTGCGTATTTAGGCTGGTGCTCAATTGGTGCCCCCTTGTTGTCACTATATATATATATATATATATATATATATATATATATATATATATATATATATATATATATATATATATATATATATATATATATATACAGGCCAAAAGTTTGGACACACCTCCTCATTCAATGTGTTTTCTTTATTTTCATGACTGAAGGCATCAAAACTATGAATGAACACATGTGGAGTTATGTACTTAACAAAAAAAGGTGAAATAACTAAAAACATGTTTTATATTCTAGTTTCTTCAAAATAGCCACCCTTTGCTCTGATTACTGCTTTGCACACTCTTGGCATTCCCTTGATGAGCTTCAACAGGTAGTAACCTGAAATGGTTTTCACTTCACAGGTGTGCCTTATCAGGGTTATCTAGTGGAATTTCTTGCTTTATCAATGGGGTTGGGACCAGCAGTTGTGTTGTGCAGAAGTCAGGTTAGTTGGACAATCATTTATTTTTCAACAGGACAATGACCCCAAACACACCTCCAGGCTGTGTAAGGGCTATTTGACCAAGAAGGAGAGTGATGGAGTGCTGTAAATGGTCATGAAAAGAAAGAAAACACATTGAATGAGGAGGTGTGTCCAAACTTTTGGCCTGTATATATATATATATATATATATATATATATATATATATATATATATATATACAGTATATGTATATATATATATATATATATATATATGTATAGCACAGTTTACTGACAAATAATGCAAAGAGTACGTGACACGTGCTTCGTCCTAATTTGGGCTCATCAGGCATACACACTCCATTGCTCCCCTTGCGGGAATTGAACCTTGGACGTCAGTGTCAGAGACAATGTCCCTTTACACTGCGCCATGACGTGTGGTTCGTTTATTTGATAGGCTGTAGATCGGAGTAATTATATTCATTACATTCGTAGTCTGAGTCCCGACTGATTGTATGAGTGGTTTCCTACTAGGTAACGCATGTGGTTGGTCTGCTTCACGTAACTGAAAGAGGGCCCCGTGGCGGATGTTTGCCGAATGGCAGACCAACCACATGCGTTACCTGTTAGGCAACCACCCATACAATCAGGTCGGGACTCAGACTATGAATGCAATGAATATATATATATATATATATATATATATATATATATATATATATATATATATATATATATATATATATATATATATATATATATATATATATATACTGTATATAGAAGCAAAGGTCTGTGAAACGGTTTACATATTGATATGCTTTGCCTTTGATTCATGTATGTGTAATCATTTTCCTCTGAAGATGACACCTGATAGGTGTCAAAGGCCTGGGAATAAAAGACTATTTCAAGATATGTGATTCATATTCTTCCTTTGTGGTGATACGTGACTCATTTTCTTCTTTGTGGATTTATATATATATATATATATATATATATATATATATATATATATTTATATATATACTGTATACACAGGGTGGTGTAGTGAAACAGAAAATTTTCAATTGCCGTTCAATGCACGAATAAATACATTACAAAATACATTTAATGATGAAATGTCTTGTGCAGGTTATGCAATTAATGATTACAATCAATATTCATTCAATATTCATTTTATGTTTTGAAGAAAACATCATGAACGTGTGGTTCATTTCTTCTTACACATTCTGACAGCCTGTTGTGGAAATTCTGCATTGCTCGATGTAACATGTCAAGAGGAATGCCAGCGATTTCCGCTTCAATCCTTTTTTTTAGTTCAGCAATGGTTGCAGGATGTGTGCAGTCCCACGTGGGAACTTTGAAATTATGCACCCATGTTGTAATCACATGAGCAGATGGGACACGATCATGACGTCCTAACTGGTAATGATGCAGAAATTCCCTTTGCACAGCAGTCACACTATCACCATTCTTATAAAAGTCTTTCACAGCGAGCACTCCTTGCACACCACTCAACTACTCCATTATAACTAATGGCAAGGGGTTCTAAATTAGGTGGCATTTTTTCACAAACAACTGCCGACACCACAGGGTTGCCAACACCCAGTTCCAAAATTTCCCTTTTTTCTGTGCCACTCTGTATATCCAAGGCACACCCTATTTAATGTTCAGTTGAAGTGGAAGATAGAAAATGAAGCTGTCAATATCCTTGCATTTGTTGCCAGTCTTTAGTGCTTTCTCTCAAGCGAAGATAAGCTGCTTCACATGAAGAAAGTCCCAACATAAGCAATGACTTCTGGGAATGTAGGGGTATACAGTAAATGGCAGAGGGACTGGAAGAGGTGGGGTTTGCAGAATTACTGAAGAAATGATGTCAGTCTTCTTCCAAGGGTTTCTTCTACACTTTACAGGCAGAAATGGAAATTGTATTAGTGATTGTGTTGTGTCTTCCCACTGTGTTTCCATTCATGAAGACTTCCAGTTTGTTTGACTCTTAAGGAGGAATTTGACCAGAATAGGTGCAACTGTTGTGATGTCAGAGGTCCTCTGGGATGTGTCCTCCATTGTAGGGATAATGGCAGAGAAGTTAACGACTCTGTTACCTGATTATTGTTTCCCTCATTTCTTACCTTAGCACAACCTCCAACATGCCATTTAGGCTTTCGTATCTGACAATACAGGAGTGGGCAAAAGTAAGTTTACAGTTGTTTGTATGGTAAAAGACATACAGGTTATGACTATTATAACAGTTCTATTATCACAATAGCTTTATTAACTTTATTAACTCCAAACAATGTCATAATGGCACAGTGCACTTAGGTACAATCTTGTAAGTGTTCAAATTGCCAGCCTCGCGCCTGTATATATACAGAGAGAGAATTTCATTATTATGTACACCATGTACTATATTTATATGGAAATACACTTGGCACTTGATTTCTGCCTTGCACCCGACACTGGAAATCATACCTCAGAACTAGGCTAATAATTAATGACTGTTTTGTAAATTATTAATTTAATGAATGAACTATATAAAATGTATATATGCTTGTGCGTATGAGTACTTTGTTGCTTTGGTTGATTTCACTATTAAATACAAAAAAGACAATATGCTAGTAGTGGTGCCAAGATTTCATAAATGAATGAGCCTAAATTTGTCACAGGTCGGCCTATTTTTATTTTTAGTATTGGTAAATGTACATTCAAATAAAAAAGGAGTTCAAACATACCAGTGTACACAGGGTCATCAGTTTTTTCCTTTGCTTGTCTACTTTGAATGTATTTTTGTTAACGCTATTTTAAGTACACTTATGAATTTTAAAAAGCAGCTGACTGCCTACCTTTTTATGATGCATACGAGACACAAGCCCCTTCACAAGGCACAAACACACAAATAATATCTGTTATTATTTTGAACAATGACATTATATAACAGAACGCAAATTGATTTGTTTTGGGCAAATGTTATGCATTCCTTGTAATATGTATATTTACAAAGTAATGTCCCCGGGGTTTTACACATCTTGAACATCTCCAATGTGATAAATAACAATAATAATAGTAATAACAATAATTATTCTTTACATTTACATGGCACTCTTCTCACTACTCAAAGCGCTTTACAAAGTGAATGGGGGAGCCACTTCAACCACCACCAATAGCATCCACGTGGATGATGCAACGGCAGCCATTTTTTGCGCTAGAATGCTCACCACACAATAGTTATTAGGTGGTGAAGTGGTGAGAGAGATAGCCAATTAGATCAGGGGATTATTACGGGGACAGAATGAACAGACTGTGATGGGCAATTTAGTCAGAATATCAAGATACACCCTACTTTTTATAATGGATGCCCAGGGATCTTTTATGACCACAGATAGTCGGAACTTCAATTTTACATCTCATCTGAAAAATGGTGCCATTTTTACAGTACAGCGTCCACATCACTGCACTGGGCCATTGGGACCACAGGATAAGGCCCCTCTGCTGGCCTCACCAACACGTCTTCCAGTAGCAACCCAAGCTTTCCTTGTTTGGTCTCCCATCCAAGTAGTGGCCTGATCAGAACAAGCTTAGCTTCAAATGGATGACCCCTTCTGAGGTTCAGGTGGTATGGAGGTTGTTTCTAGTTTCTGAATCCACAAATGAATCTATCCACAATTAGGTTATGACCAAAATGCCTGCACATTTTACAAATAATTGCATCTTTTCAAATACTGTATAACAGCAACTCACTATATCTGCTGTACCAATGTGTTGCAAAACTATGGGCCTTACCAGTTATAAAAGATGTTGGATATTTCAGAGCATGATTTAGTTGGTGGCTTGTCAATAGTGGACAAATCTATGACCTTGGCTCATCTTTCCACATTTGGCAGCAGAGTGGTGGTAGATTTTCCAGCACCCATTGCTAAAGTTAGGAAAGCTAGCAGTGACATTTCCACTTGGCATTGGGGCATCACTTCATTTCTAGTGGCGACATCAGACTCTAGAATGTTTGCCAGTTCTCTGTGTTTGCTTTTGCAAGTAAAATCTAAAAGGTCTCTTTGTTTAAAAACCCTTCACCCTGTTCTGCCTTGTTTATTTTTCCCTCTAATACGACATACCTACGTAACACAACTATAATAAACTACTAGTTATAGCTTCCTGTTAACATCAGATGTTTTAAGTGTAAGTCATTGGTAAAAGTGAAAGACGGCCTTATTTTTAATAGGTAGATGTAAGCAGTAAAATCATCATCCTTATACTGTATATGCTTTCCAAATAATTTTTAAAAAAGTGAAATTAACTCATTTTGTATCTCATTATTGTTTGGCTGCTAATTAAAGAAAAAAAACAATTAAGGGTTCTGAATTTTCAAGAGCAAGTCAATTAAAATTAATTCAAAAGAGGTTAAGTAGCAGCAAAAACAGGTCACTAATCAAGAAAAGGGTAAGAATGAAAACCTGTAGACACTGAAGCCCTCCAGTACCAGAATACCCTGTAATACAGGTGCATTTTCAATTTAAAAAAAAAATAAAACTTCACTATAAAATAGGGTGGTCCCATTAGAAAAGTGGGTGGGCACAGGCCTATACTGGTACTGCACCTGCAATGTGCACTAGTGCAACTTGGCGGTGCAGTAGCTTCACAGTCCCAGCATCCAAGCTTTGAGTTCTGTGCTGCATCACTGTCCATGTGGCATTTGTACATTTCTCACTGTGTCTCTGTGCTGTTTTCCACTCGATAATCTAGTTTTTCTCACATAATCCATAAGATTTGATTGTTGGGGGTAATATATGGTTCTAAAGTGATTCTATTTGAGTTGAGGTTGCCATGTCCTGCCTTGTTTCCGGTGCTGCTGGGGTAGGCTATAGCCCACTGCAATCATGAAAAAAATTATATGGGTTTTAAAATGTAATTACATAATATAATCATATTTTTATTCTGGTGAGGTTTATGATAATATAATATGTCCTGTCCTAACCTGCTTAAACCAGACCAGGGTTACAGGCGAACTGGAGGCTATTTCTGCTGGCCTAGGGTGCAAGGCAGGAACAAACCCTGCCAGGGCACCAGTCCATTGCAGGGTGAACACACACAGGCCAATTTAATGTTGCCAGTTCACCTAACCTGCATGTCTTTGAACAGTGGGAGCACACTGGAGCACCCGGTGGAAACCCACACAGATATGGGGAGAACATGCAAACTCCTCACAGGGACGATCCAGGATGTGAACCCTGGTCTCCTTGCTGCCAGGTTTCAGCACTACTACTGCATAAGCCTTATAATATCCATCCATCCATCCATTTTCTAACCCGCTGAATCCGAATACAGGGTCACGGGGGTCCGCTGGAGCCAATCCCAGCCAACACAGGGCACAAGGCAGGGAACCAATCCTGGGCAGGGTGCCAACCCACCGCAGGCCTTATAATATAATATAATATAATATCTCTCTATATATAAAATCCAATGTCTGCCTGTATGTCTGTCCGCTTTTCACAAGAGAACTACTTACTGGATTTTTTCTATAATTTGCTTGAACATTCCGGTTGATTTTGTGACTTCTCTCATTGCACTATGTATCATAGTTCGCTTGTGGTACTGATTTACGGAATCCGAAAGGCCAGGGGAGGGTGGCAGGGCCATCCTCATTCATGTGCCAGCTGCGGGGCGTTCCTTACCTCTGCTTAGCTAGAGAACAACATAACTATTTAACACTTTGAAGGCTGAATATTTTTTCCAAAAAAACTCAGTTTTCTGAAAAACACACAAAGCAATGGTTTCACACATAATCCAACATGAAATGTCTGTTGATATGTGCTGTGGCTTCTGTTGGCGCATGTTCAGCATCTCTTTGGTGGCATTGGCTGTGTGGGGGCATCTCGATGGTCAGCAGGATTGCACAGTGGGTCAGCTGCCTGGCAGTCTTAGCACAACAGGCGGGGGCAGTGGCGGTGGCAGTTGCAATGTGACACAATATGGTTTGTACCTCTTGACATCATAAGTGTTGGTCCTACCAGGCAAATATTTGTGTAGGCGCATCAGCTTCACAAAAATGTTCAGCACCATGGTCAGCTGGGACCGATCAGATAATGCTGGCACCTCACTTTTGTTTTTGATATCCATCTCCAGATCACTTGCATCAAACTCGGATTCCAACAAGTCAGAGTCCTATTCAACGAAATTACATAAAACAGAGTATGGAGTATTTTGCTTTGCACATTCGATTTGGTGTCTCGCCAGATGTTGGTGCCATTTTAGAGGTTGTTTGCTCTTCATTGCTCATGCACCCATAAGGATTCCACGTTTAAATCAAGCTATGTAACTTTCCTTCTAGCAAAGAGAGTCAAACTAAAATGTAAGGGTGAGTTTTGTTGCAGTTTACAGCTGATTACCATCCTCTACTTCTAAATTTTGACAAAAGTCGACATCAGCCCTAAAAGAGTTAATTGAGTTAGATCGAGTTTTTTGCTATAATTTTCTTTAATATTCCGGATGGTTTTGTGACTTCTATCTTCCTGCTAAGAATCATATTTCGCTTGTAGGAGCAATATATTCACGCTAATCCGAGTTAGAGGCTGCGGGCTGAGGGGAGGGGGGAGTGTGATATCAGGAGTAAAGCCCTCCTCACTATCCTGTTTCACTACTACATGGGTGGAGCCGCGGGGGACGACTAGTAATATAATATATAATATAATATAATATAATATAATATAATATAATATAATATAATATAATATAATAAGCCAAGATAAAATTTGTCCAAAGTCCTCAAGTACATTATAGGATAAATGTTACAGGTGACTGTTTGACATCTTAGAATATTAAACTACAACTTTAAGGGAGGTAAAAATCTTCTCAGAAATGAGTCCACTGGTCTTCTCCAGGTGCCCCATGAATCATTTTTGTTAAACAATGACATTAAGAAGAAAGACTAACACAAGAATCTGATGCCACATTGACTGAGTTAATGTGACTCTGTTGTTGCAGTTCGTTGGATGTCCCTGTCCCACCTCCCTGGCTGAGCCCCCAACTGTTCAGAGTGCCATGTGGCACTGTGTATGCTCACAGGGTTGCTGGTCTGGACCTGTTGCATGCAAAGCAGGGCTGAGGTTTCTCACAACTGGGTTGCACTTTTCCCTGAGAATGAGGATTCTCTTCTCTTTTTGTCTCTTGTATAAGACTCCATTGGGATTTTTGAAAATAGAAGCTACATAAATCTTGTCAGTGAATGCTAACATTTCTTTATGCAGCGTGTTGTGTTTTTCTGGTCACAGGATGAAAGGTGCTGGCCAGGGGGAGATGATGATTAGTATTCTGCGTGCCGATCTTGCATGCCACATCCTTTCCCTGTTTTGTAGATTTATGTAGCAAAGCCTCCTTAATGACTTTTTGTAGAAACCCACAATGTCTAAGAAAGTTATTCAGCTTGTGTAAAAAAAAGAAAAAGCAAATGTAGCTGCCTTGCAAATCCAGAATATCTATAAGATTTATTACGTGAAATGGGAAGATTAAGAAATTAGGGTCCAAATGTCATAGACATAATAGTGCATTCTATGAAAGTTTATGATTTTTACGAAGTAGTAAATTGTCAGGATTGTTTATTTCTTCTCTATAAGTCCACTTGTAAAAGTCTCTCGTATTTCCCACAGTGGTCATCCTATCTGAATGTAAGGTTTTGGCTTCCATAAAGGAGATGTCAGAGAATCCTTCTGTGTGTCTTGACTTAGGCAGCATCCTGACTCGGGGCTATAGAATACCACAACTCATCTGGAGATGACACAGCAGGTCAGGCATGAGGTGTTCTGGGTATCAAAGTGACCAATGAGACACACTGGTCTTTTTCTTTAACACCCTGTAGAGGATGTAATTTTATTATATTTTACATGCATTTATATGTTTTATTTTATTTTTATGTGCCTTAAAATGTTAAGAAGGATTATAGACAGTTTTTATGCTATTATAACTGCATGCCTAAACTGTAAGTTATTTTATTTTGTTTCACACTTGAACTTGTAATTTCTGTAAAAGTAGCAGGTTTTAGCCACAGAAGGAGTAAAGGTTAGAACAGACAGCAGACAGAAGGCTAAACTAGCAAACGTGAAACTTACCACTGTAAAAAAGACAGTATAGCAAAAAGAAAGGACAGAATCTTAAATGGTAAACGGGTCACTTTCAAGACAAGTGCTAAAAAGTGAAGCTCTTCAACTCTTGGTTATCTCTATGCATGCAGACCTTTTGAACATGTGCTGATATGATTTGTCAAAATTACATGGGACAAAGGTGGGCTAGGAGTGTTTACCTTCGTCAGCAGCTTAAAGTGAAAGTGTGAAGAGAAGAGAGGAAATATCAGGAAGATATCAGACATCATCTAAGACAGCCACACCCATTTGCTTTAATTTGCTTTTGCTTTTTGAAACATTAAAGACCAAGATCATGGAATACAGGTTTATTGCCTGCTCTTCTTGCTTGTTTCATTGCTCTGTTTTTGCTGTCTGAGGTATAGTGAAAAGAGGAGATGTCCTCTGATAGGAGAGGAGAGCCACAGCAGCAGTCAGTACTGTCAGTTGTATCCATAGGCCCAGTAGAAAGTGTACTGCCTCTGCGGGCTGTATCGCCTTCCAGATCAGGTGGTTGCAAGAATAACAGCACAAGAGTTGGAGTGGTGGAGGTCTAGACAAATAATCAGGCCATGAGAGAAAAGTATGTATGTTGTAGTACAGAGTTGCTCTAAAACTGTTCTACAATGAAACACACCCTCACAGAATATGCCATCCTGTCTTGTGTGTGCCTGCGACTTAATACGGAAGAGGGTACACTGTCAAAGGGTAGAAAATCGATCCATTTATCTAGCTTTATTGTAATGAATGAACTCAAAGTTCTTCCTTCACCATCATTGCATAAGTTAATTGTCTTCTAAAGTGAATCATTTTTTTATACCCCCTGCTCGCTTCACTCTCCAACCCCCAGGAACCGCGCTAGCCTCTTTGTGGTTCTGCCGCTTGTGCATGGGGATGCGGATGTACAATTTAAACAGATTATTTCCATGGGAATTGTTACATATGCATAATAGAACTAACTAGTTTACATTACAGCGAGTAATTAACCACATTAAAAAAAAATAAAACGTAATAATTTGATTTGATAACTTAAATTATGTTTCATGTTGTGTTAGAGTTATTCATTGCATAATATGATTTCATTCTGTTTGGCTTTGAAATTAACATGCAAATACTTTTAAAACTTACACTTTTACTGTAAAACTTCAGTAAAAACAATTTTTTAATTAAATTTTTGTCAATATCGCATTGAATTTTGATTCTGTGTTTGGACTTTCAAGTGACAACGCAACGTATAACTGCCCGTGATTGTATTTCGTTTCTTTCTCTCTATTAAATAAAACGACCTTTTCGAATGTTTAGCTCTAAAATGTGTTAATTGTCTTTGCAAAAGCTATTCTAACAGGAAACTGTAATGGCATATCAAGATCTCCTTTGTTGTCTAGTGTTATCTCCTGAAGATGTACTCTTGTGGATACATCCTTCTTTCTACAGTAATTCATGTGGAGGAAGACCGGACGGTGTTAACGGTTGTAGATATTCTTCATCATATTGTAAGTTGATGTTTTCATCTTCTGCACGATCACCACCAAATGTTTGAGCATAGTCTATTGATACGTATTTAACCAATTTGCCGTGTAACCAATCGACATTTTTGGCTTCGTTTTACTTCATCATTTCTTGGTGCTAGGATTGCCCGTGTACTCATTTTTACTGTTGATAACCCTTTGTGATGAAATTCTTCAATAAGATTTGGACATAACACGTCTTCTTTAATTGAGAACTCAAAGTGAGGAAAACGTTAAAATTTATAAGACCTGAGAGAGCAAGAACTGTTTCTGTCAAAAGCATTCACATAAATGAGAGGTGAGAGTACCTTGTGCGTGATTGAATATGGTTGAGAGGAGGGCGTGACTTGAAAAAATCTCATGTCAAAAGTCTCATCTCACAGGACTTGAAAAAATCTCTTACAAAACGTCTTATTACAGGTTTTTTTTTATATAATAGAGAGAAATTTTAAAAATACATAGCCTGATCTAGAATTTCGTAATGGAAGTATAGGGTACCACGGTCCCAATGTGTAAAAAAGCATTAAAATTACTCAATTAGTCAATGTTTCAAGCCATAAATATTATCAAGTATAGCGCTGTTGCAGACTTTATTGAATACCGATAGCCAGATGTGATTTACTGTCCTTGTTTTCTAAACAACAAGACAATAATCACTGAAAAAGTCTTTCATTATATGTAAGCTTTACCTCACCCCCTCAAAAAAAAAAGATTTATTTTGAAAGATATTGCCTAATGTCCCTGGTATCATAATCCATATATATGCTTCAATGGTCAAGCACTAGAAGCACATTGTGTGTAATCAAGTAACAAGAACTTTATAGGCATACAATTATGGTTAATCAGGTTGAGATATATAGAAATATCAAAAATGCCTAACAGAGTTGGAGAAACCATGAAAACTGTGGCTTTAGAATCAAGTCCCCAGTTATTCTCCATAAATGAAGAAACTTAATATACAAATATCGAAAAAACAAAAAAAGCTCAAAAGGGCAAAGAACGATATGCCAACAAGGCAGTCCAACAAGTCACAATACACAATCCATTAGCAAATAAGAATTAGAAAACCAGAAAATCCAAATGACAAGCAATACTTAAACAAAAGACTCTTTACCACACCATCTAAACTCTTGAAGGCCCTGCTCTAAGCTTCAGCCTATAAAATCTGAGGGAGGCTCTTCAGCAGTGACATCAGGGTGGCCCCAACTCCTTAGTTTCCAGCAACAAAATACAAGACATTATATGCAGAAGCATAATACTTACAAATTAAATAATGCAAACATAATTAAAGAAAAACACAATCTTAGAATAAGGGAAACAAAAAAACAAAAATAATGAGAAATGGGGTCTTCATAAATAACAACACAAATATTACATACTAGCCAACCCGCGGCGTAGCATACGCCGCATAATCAGGCCGCTGTTTAAATGATTTTTAAGCACAGAGGAAAAAATAAACATTTGAAAAATCCGTAATTTAATAAACCACCAAGAAAAGTAACATTGCAACAATGCACGCTACGAACCAACTTACAATTGTCCGTGACTGAAAACCGGGTGAGCCGTCACGCCTTCTCCTTCCAAAGCGAAGGACGCGGTTGAACGGCACTCGTTCAGTACGCACTGCCTGCTTATGTGCCCACCCCCAACTCCCTACCTGAGTCGCTTTCGTCTGTGTACAGTCCACACGCACCTGTGAGTCACGTTGACTGTTAATTTTCCAAACACCGCCTCAGTTGGTTTCCATGTTGATTTTTCATTGTTCTTTGCGGTTCCGGCTGCTTTTTTATATATAATCCACCAAGTCACCCGACCATGGGGGAGGGGGCGGGGGTTTACAAAGGGTAGTGCGAGCGTATGACCCGCACATACTGGGAATTTCTAGTTCGTGGAGAACAATTACAAGCCACGGTCTCCATCATGAATGGGGTTCAACGGCTTACGCACGGCTCCCCGCGCCGGGTAGACACACGTTGATCCATTCAGTGTAGCGTGCGTGCAGTACCGGACATACAAGTGCATCACAGACCTGTTAATGCTCAATCTCACGTGGCTGAAAGCCACTTGTCCGTCTAAGAATTTGGACGCCGACCGCTGTTGGGTCGTGTAACTATTTGGCAGGTGGGAGTCTCGTTCGTTTTGGAAATAACCAGCCAAATCGCTCCACCAACTAAGAACTGCCATGCACCACCACCCACAGAATCGAGAAAGAGCTATCAATCTGTCAATCCTCTCCCTGTCCGGGCCGTGTGAGGTTTCCTGTGTTGAGTCATATGAAGCGAAAGGCTTCACACCTGGTGGTGCCCTTCCATCAATTCCTTTAAGTTTCAGCTTTGTAACCATACTCTTCCCTGAACCCAAAGACTTTGGTTACCCAGTTGGCTGCCCTGTTGCGGGGCCTGCATTGGTGAAGCAGGTGAGATGGTAATGAAACAGAGGCACAGGGCTTATTGGTTTTTAAAGACTGCTTCCTTCATTGGGTTTTAACCAATGCACGGAACGAACCAACACACAATTGTCCGTGTGGCGCGGAGGGTGGAACGGGAGGAGAGGAGAAGGACATCCACTCCGCTCCCTCCGTCATGCTAGTCTGCTGATTTCTCATTCAGTATGCACTGCTTGCTCATGTGCCCACCTTCAACTCGTCACTCGAGTCGTTGTTGTCTTTTTACAGTCCAGATGCACCTGTGACTCACTTAGACTTTTCATTGCTGTGTGCGGTTTTGGCAGCCTTTCTATATATAATCCACCAAGACACCCGACCACGGTAGTAGCGAGGTGGGAGGGGGGTGTGTACAAAGTGCAGGAGCATCTAAGAAGACCCATGTTTGTCGCGGATGCGAATTGCTGTATGTAGCGTGTAAAACAGTTTGCCAGGGTGCACGCGTTGCGTCGTAACCGAAAACTCGTTTTTTTAAAAAACTGCTTACTTTATTGTGTTTTAACCTCAGTTGTAAAGGAATGTTTTAAGGATCCCATGGGATACCCCTCGCAAACCGTTTTACACGCTGCATATGGCGACTCACCTCCGCGAGAAACATGCCTCTATTAACAGTCAGCGTGGGTCGGAGCTGTATGTTGCCTCTAAGACAGACGAATATAAATGACGCCATTTTTTCTTTGTCGTCGCGTCTGAGTTGGTGGGCGTGGCTCTGCGAGTTGTCGTCGTATCCAATGGTCTTGGAGTTGGTGGGCGTGGCTCCTTCCTGCGCGCCATAGGTGTCTAACTTGTCGGCGGCTTAGTGAATCCATGCCCTTTCCGGCGTGCTTTCCATGGTCGTCTTGCCTTAGTGAATTATATATATAGATATCAGAAATAAACTAAAGTCAGGGAAATAACCCTGGCTGAACCATAACAACTTTAATCTCATTTCAAATAATTCTTTCAAAAGAAATCTGTAAATTAAGACTTGAATGTCTCCAAAGTCACTTATATCCACTATACTTTTGGGCTACTTATTTTATGTATCTCTTTTTCTCTGTGTGAAGAAATACTTTGTAAAAGGTGTGAAAAATTCACCATTACTCAACTTCCATTTATGTTTTAATGTAATAGCTGGGATCCACTTTACTGATTTCCCACCATAATTTTAAACAATTTAGTCTTGTCACCTCTTGACCTCTTAATCCCCACTTACTTAAACTAAAAAAGGTTAAAGTCCTTCACCCTTTCCTCATAGTTTATGCGCCATAGTTCTTTTGTAATTCGGAGACCATAAATGCACAGAGTAGTTCACATGAGCTTGATGTGCTTTATGGCTGTCATCGACCTTGAGTAATACAAGACTCCACATGAAAGTTTGGAATACCAACCTGACCACCCCGTTGACTCAAAGTAATAAGGTTTGATATAACAAGTGCACAATGTGCAATAAGAGGCACAAAGTAATCTTTAATCATTGGCTGTGGGTAAATAGCTCTAAAGAGTGGGCAAGCTTCAGGGTCGGAGTTCCTTCCAGCAGGTGACTCATTTCCCAAATGAGGCGCCTCCTTCTGAAAGTGCCCTGCTTTTATAACTAGCTGAGCTGGAGGGGCAGAGTCAATCACCCTCAAAGTGCATCTTCTTCGACCTGTGGGTGATCCAGGAGACAATATGGTTAGCATTCACGCCCCTGGTGTCCCGGGGTGGTATTTCTTATCTCTGATGAGCTTGGAAGGTGACCCTCTGACGCGCATGCGTGACACAGCGGGGAACGACCCTTGACTTGTACTCCATACAGAATGTTATATCACCTAATTGCCTGTAAGCCTTTTTATACACTTTCTGGATGTGGATAGTGATGTGTCCACTACCAAAGTGTACTTTACAGTTTCATATCTGCCATTGTCCCATTGGAAAATACAGTAGAAGTAAAACTTTCTGTATTATTACAGATACCAACAGTTAGGTGGGCAATCAACATCCTTGTGAGGGACAGGTCAAGATCAGTGTCAGAATGTGATTGCGAGAAGTGCAGGTCAGGATCAAAACCGGGCATCTACCTCAAAGCTGTGGATTTGTTCGAAACAGTCTTTGAACATGTGAGAGGAGATATAATAAAAGAAGAAAAGTTGTGGATCTCCCTCTCATTTGATATCTTTAATGCTCAAAATGCCCAATAATAAAGTATGTGTTTTAGTGTGCTATGCACACCCAAGTCTCCAAATTCCTCACACAGCCAAACCTCAGAAGAATATACAGATGCTTCACACACCTCAGTCATTCCACTGAACACTGAAACATTTTCCTTTGTTTCTTGTACCAAAACTGGTTTGAGGCTAGGAGTAGTGTCAAAAGCATTAAGTGTGTAAATGATAATAACAGCAACTGCAAAAATCCTTTGTAAATTAAATATATAAATGCAAGTCAGGTTGATTGGTAACCCTAAATGTCTTATGGTGGAAGGGTCTCACCTTCAGACTCTTTATTGTGCAGTACAGAAGAGAGTGCACCAATTTCCCGCTGTAGCCCTCATATATTCACACAAGCATACCTGTCATAAAGATAAAGCTTGAATTTGCAGCTCCACTTATGCTCACCATCAAGGCTGACTACCATTGGGGCTAAACACTACCCCCCTTCTCTTATATCTATGGCTACAGGTGACAAAATAGAGCCCCAAAGCCAGCAGCAGAAAAGGTTTCACTTTAATTCACCCACTCAGATTAACATTCTCTAATTTAAACTTCCTAATGTTCCTAAAGCAGAAGCAAAGCTAAATGAGAGTGACAAATCAACCTGGATGGACAGCAGTCGTTCTTGCTAGGAGTCTAGGGACCATATGTGCCTACATGGCCAGGAAGCAAGGTAATAATAAGCTGATTGGTCTCCTGAACCATGTTGTCTCTGGATGAAATCGATGGAGAGGGAGACCCTGGGCTTCACTATAACTCTGAAATTATGCCAACCTTGTGCATAAATTGGGACATCGCAGTGTTCAGGCCTTGTGGACTTTAACTAATCCTGGCTATGCATGACTTACGTCCTTGAGCCTTCTGCCAATGCAGCATACGACTCATGGCTTGTTTTTTTTTTTTTTTGTCCTTGCAGACTCACAAAATGTGATTAATATGGATGTAGAGACCCTTAGTTCATAGTTTATTCTTGTTCAGACCTGATATTCTCTAAGTAGAACAGGCAAGAAAAAATTTTTGATTAGTCAATGTTTTTCTTAATACACACTTTATAAAGATATATGTCTTAATATGAATATGTAAAATATGAAAGCAAATCACAGCAAACAGTTCATCTTCATGTCACCATATTGGCTTGAATTAACTGACATGTATGCCAATGTTGATTTTTGCCTTGTGCTCAGTGTTGTAGGGCAGGGCTGTGGCTCCCTGTGTTAAAGCAAGTTGGGAAAATGGATAAATGAATAATAATGATAAGAATAATACTGTACATCTTAATATAATTTCAATTATAGACAATGGTTTATTATGGATAATGTAGAATATTTTTATTGCTATGTAAGCATTAGAACCAAACAATTTATCATTACCCTTAATTTGTGTCTCTTATATTTTGAAGTGTATGTCCTGCTTATATGTGGCTGAAGCTGCCCCACAAGTCAATGGAGTAAAGTGGACACTCAAGTTCAGTCTAATAAATCTGTCTCTGGTAAAACGAGAAGACCAAGAGGAAAAGATTATTTCTTTGTTATGCTCAATTCCCATACTGGATTAGGCTAATCGGCTCAGCCTGTGCTGGCAGAGCACTAGGGCTTCTAGCAATGTGACGTTAGCCTGACTGGCCATCTTGTAGAAGAGACTCTGATACTGTGGGAAAACATGAGCACTGTTTTCCTTCTTTATTCTTATCACTTTTATCTCTTTAATGCTGTAAAACTAGTGCCTTGTGTTATAATGGCTAATCCTCATCGTTTTGACACATTTTATTTTTTATTAAACATGTCTCAACACCGTCACATAGTATGTATGATATAGTGAGAGGAGTGTCTGCTGTCATCCATTTAAATCTATAGGGTGCAATTTTAAAATAAAAAATGATGATAATAATAACCATTGAAGCACAAAGCCACTGCACTCAGGCCACGGTCAGTGGCTCATACTTTTGGACCTCAGCATGCACTCCAGTGTTTAAAACCCCCACACCTCCTTCAGACATTTATTTCCCAAGTGGAAAGCCTAAACATAATCCTCCCACCCCTGATGATCACTAAATTAAATCAAATATTGAGTCCTTGATTCTGGCTGAGGTTTTATTCTCCAAGCCTTAGCTTTATAATTAGATTAGAGGCTGCATTTGTGATGGAGGAGAAGGGTAATGGAGAGTCTGAAACACACTGGCTCACCACAGAAAGTCTTTCTTTCTTTCTTTCTTTCTTTCTTTCTTTCTTTCTTTCTTTCTTTCTTTCTTTCTTTCTTTCTTTCTTTGCGCTGCTGATATGGTATTAAGAAGTTGGTGGAGGTGTTGAGGTTGCACTCACTGAAGCAGGCTAATCATCTGCTGCAAAAGATCCATGCCAGCCCCTCAGCTTAAAATCTTTTTTCAGGAATTTCCCCACTAGCAGAGATTCGCCCGAGTCCAATGAAGGCTTTCCTAACGTGACTGTGACCACATAGAACAACTTCATTAGACAGTACTGTGGGGAAAGAACTGTACAGACTATGTGGTGCTGAGGGCAACACCAGAGACACCCTGGAGGAGTAGACTTGGTGGGTAGCGATACCAGGGCCAGTTTGGCAGATCTTTTATAGATCACCACTGAAGAAAAGAACTGGGGCCTCATGTATAACACCATGCGTAGAACTCGCACTATAACATGGCGTAAGCACAAAAGCCAAAATGTGCTTATGCACAGAAAAATCCAGATGCAGGAATCTGTGCGTACTCCAACTTCCACGTTCTTCCGCTACATAAATCCCGATCAGCGTGAAAAGTAACGCTCGTGCACGCGCTTTATGTAATGCCCCAACTCCTCCCAGAATTACGCCTCTTTGAATATGCAAATCAATATAAATCGCCCTTAAGCTCAGCCTTCTGTGAAAAGACAATGGGAAAAGCACGTGGGAAAATTAAAGAATTTCAGCGAATACCAAGTGGAGGCAAATGAAAAACATACTATTTGTTCAAATAAACCGTGGTATAATCAACAAAAGGAAGTTGATCGAGTGACATAGCGTGTAGGAGAAACTTGAAAGCTCACATTCACAAAATCTCACAGTGCCGGAAATAAAAAAGAAGTCACGTATCAAAGTCGCCGTGAAAAGCCGAGTTGTAGCCCACTGTCTGAGTGTCATATGAAACCTTATTAGGGTACAGAGAAAAAAAGGCACACAGTGGGGAAAAAGCACGAAATGTCAACTTCAGTCTCGAAATTTCCACTTTAATCACGTAGTTTATTTTGTCATTTAGTAGAACATTATAAACTTCATCTTAAAATCGTTTAATTAACCAGTTTCTCAAATCACATCGTAATTAAAGTAGCACGTTAAATGCTTTGTTTTGTATTTGATCTTCTATGTGCTCTATGTGTGTGAATTACTACTTGCTTCTTAAACCGGCTCTCTTCCTCCAACTGGACATAGAATCCATTACATTCGTGATATTACTGCACTGTGAATAACTAAAATACTGAGATGTACAGTATACGTGATATCATTTTTATGATGATAGGAGTTAAAGCACTTTATTAAACATGAGTTTCACGGCGCAGTGATTGTGTGCGACCTTCGATGAAATAATTTATTACAGCAGTACTCAGGGGCAGCTCTAGGCTTGTGGTGGCACTGGGCAGAGGAAGATTCGGTGGCTCCTTCGCCTGCCAATGTCAGTAACATAGCTTATGCACGGTGGATGGCCACGTCCATTGCAGACACAGCATAGTGCCTTTGTGCTCATGATACAAGCATTTAACTTTTGCCAAAATTTGTCTTTGCGTTTTTAGCTGTGTTGTTATTTTCTCTTTCTGTTTTATATTCAATATATATTGGCGTAGCCGCCACTGCAGTCCTTGCTTTTATTTCCCTAAATACCCAATCACCACACAATCAGCTCTGTAATAGAAGTTAAGCCATCTATAAGCTTAGAGCGCCGATTCTTCAAAACGTTTAAGGAACATTGAAATATCTTCGTAGTACATGTTTAATTATTCTATCCTTCACGACAGTCCCAGTAAAGAATATAGATTATTTAAATGAAGTTAAAGTTTTATCTGTATAATATAATAAACATATTTTGCTACATTTCATCTTAAAAATGATATCGTCATCATATGTAAATACGTGTTTTATAAAGTGGCTCAGGTTGTGTAATATTATAACTGTAGTGCATGTTTACAGTGGGGTAATTGTACTTATAAGTTCAAACAGTTCTACAAGGTGCAGTTGATTGAATGCGTTTAAAGTTCTTGGGATGAAACTGTTTCTGAACCACGAGATCCGTACAGGTAAGGCTTTGAAACATTTTGCCATGGCTGTATACCGATAATTCTCTTTCTGATCAGTTGCTGCTGTGATTCACACTCAGATACAGTGATATAAATACTCCGAGTGGTGCAGTGAGAGTAATATGGAAAAAGATGATCCGCTGTGGCAACTCCTAATGGGAGGAGCTGAAAAAAGAAAAATAAGAAGGAGAAGTGAGAGTAACAACGCTAAAGCAGTTATGGTATTTGGAATACTATGGCTATTCCCTGGACCATTATATTGTTATAAGTTAATTACAATCAGCTGCATTACACTAATAAACAATATGCGGATAGTTTCAGTGTATTTATAAAGCCGCGTCAGGAAAATTAAGAGTAACCACACAGGAACAGTAACACTGCTTTGATGCTGGGTGCCGCCAGTCTGCAAAACCGAGTGGAGAACTTGCGTACGACAAGGTATGAGGTACCGTGGAAAAGTGCGTGGCTTTACGCCAAGTGTAGGTTTTATACATCGCGATTTGAATGTGGACAGGTTCTTACGCAACATTTCTGTGCATACGCACCGTTTATACATGAGGCCCCTGGTGTTGCATGGCATAATTGCTATTAATTCCTATC
This sequence comes from Polypterus senegalus, assembly GCF_016835505.1. Taxonomy (NCBI): domain Eukaryota; kingdom Metazoa; phylum Chordata; class Cladistia; order Polypteriformes; family Polypteridae; genus Polypterus; species Polypterus senegalus. The sequence continues at coordinate 33,384,153 of NC_053159.1, forward strand.
TCTCACTGATTGATCTTTCAATCACAGACAAATGTCCTTTCTGTCGAGAGAAAGAGAGACCTTTTTCCATTGTTTTCTTTTTCTGTTCTAGACTACTGCCTCTTTTAAATGTCCTTAACACTGTTTTTAGCATTCTTAACTTGGCTTTTAATGATTGTTTATTTATGGTGTTAATAGAAATAATAATCAAAATGAGTGGCTGATTGGAAATGTTCTCATTTAACAGGCCAAGCTTGCCATTTATTAATCAAGAAAAAAGCAAGTTAAGTCATATAAACAATGTGATATGAGAAGTTCATTGACTTGTTAAAAGCAGGGTGTATTTGGAATATAAAATCATAAATTCTTTCTTTCTTTGTTTCTTTGTTTCTTTCTTTCTTCAGCTAGTGAGTGCTACATTGCTGAGAGATCGAGTGATATAAACTAGCAAGAATGATCATTAGTCCTGAAGTTCATATATAAATATAAAATGTGACCTTTCCACGGACATTTTCCAGTTTTCTAACTCTACTTTTTAAATAATTGTCATTGGTAAATAAAAAAAGTAACTTAACAGTGTCCAATGGTGCTGTAACAGTCATTATCTTGTTTTCCTTCTTGCAGTGAACCTCTTGGACACGACCTCGATCCAGGGTGACTGGGGTTGGTTGACGTACCCATCACATGGGGTAAGCCCATTTTGATTTTCAAGTTTAGCCCTTATTGAAAGTTAGAGTGCGAGAGCCGAAAGGAAAATACAATACATGGTAATATGGATGGAGACCAGATCAAACGTGAGCAGCAATGAAAATGTAACACCTTAGTAGATTGATCCACAAACTGGCCTGGTGTTAACAACAGATATTTTAAAGCTTGATTAGATGAGTTCTTGGAACCATTTGTCTTGTATTTGGTGTCTAAGTTTCATGAGGCTTGGCAGGTTTTGTTTTTAAAGCACACTTTCCTAACACTTGATTTCTAATTATGATGTAAATTAGCTGCGTCACCTTCTTGCCTGAGAGTTTAACCTGGTTGTTTGATTTTTGTACATTTTTGTTAATTTAATTTGATTTTGTTTAACTTGTGAAATTTCGTAATGAATTTATGAGGTGCCGTGATGTTGTGCATGTAATGTTAAGGTTTCCATGTTCCTCCCCTTCATAAAAAACATGGAATAATTTACCAATGAGTGTGACAGATACTGGGACTTTAGGGAGAAATGTGGTAAATTAAGTATGGTGTACTGTTTGGACTGAACTGCTTCTTCTCTAATGTTTAAAAAACAGGCCTGAATCATTATAAAATGCTAGCTCTTGTGATTTTTAATATTTTTCTTTTGTGCTCTTATTGTTTTTTTAATCCTTGGCTTTTATTTTGTCCTTTTGCATGGTGTGTTTTAATACCTTTATGTAGACTGCTTTTCTGCTTTATTTGTTTTTTCTCTGCTCCTTAGAAGCTATCTTACTTTAGGCAGGCAATCATACCGTAGCTGGCATATAAATGAAGTAAATGTTAACAACAAGCCCTTCAATTCTAATTTTCTTTTCCTTTTCAAGACAATGCTAGTATAAAGTTCTTATTTAAAATAAAGATAATATAACAGGAGAAAAGAAAATATTACAGAACAAGCTGAAATGTAGTCTGGGAACAAGCTAAAGGTAAGCATTACAGAATATAAAGTAGAGGACTGACCACCACAATGCAAAATGTTGAAGTGAAAAACAAAGAAAGCAGAGAGCACACAATCTAACTAATAGCTCTTCCCTGTCTATTCACTACTATGATTGGTAGTTTTCTTTATTTATATTCTGTTTTCCTGTCATGTTTTGGACACATCCAAACAATTTCATATCAGTATTCATTTTTTCATTGCTAAAGAGTAGTGCTGATCAACGAATTTCACAAAAGCATTATTAGCAGAGAATTTGCTGGGTTCGCGTTCGCCCTTGTTTGTTGTAGTACTTACTAATAATTCAGCCAGTTAGGAGGAATTTTTTTTATACCAGAGTCCCAGAATGCTTTGTGAGGCCAGTGCAACATCCTTTCGGTACTGTAACAGCTCAGATTGAGAGGCCGCCCCCGGGAATATAATGCTGATTATTTGGGACGAGTTATCTGTGCTTGTAGCCAAATGTGCAGGTCCAGCTTTGAGTTCCACGTGAGTATAAGAGAAGAAAGCACATGCCCTATGTATGCATAATAATTAGCCACATGACGTAGCAAGAGTGAAAACAAACTTTGACGGGGCCTAACTCTCCACCCTAAACACTGGAGACTCTATGAAATAATAATAATAATAATGAAAGATTTATTTCTATTTGCAAGACATTTCTGTGTTTTTGATAGAATAAAAAGCCCAAAGCATCAGCGCAGACAGTTTGGAGAGCCTTCAGTGCTGCTTCAAAAAAATAGAATGAGCCAGCGGTTTCAATCATAACACACCACTCTGAATCTCCTGCCTTTAAAAGACCTACTTTTTTCTGACTTTTGACTATGATTTTGGCATTTCTGCTTTGTTCTGACAAAACATATGATTGTGTGTATCTAACTACGTTATTTTTTCCTTGATCTCATGGAGGCAAATATTGAGAACATTTCTTTGATTTCGGGGAACTCATGGCGAAGCAAACTCACTTTTAAAGAGTTAAAATACTTTTGCATTATCCTATGATGCTATTTTCTTTTAAGATAGGCTCTGCATTTTAAAAGCCATGATGTAGGTTTTTGCTATAGTGATATCACTGGTCTGGGATTGTGCTATGTGTGATGTTCCTGGGGTAGGTGTATACAAGTTATAATCCAAGATTTAGATAAACTTAGTATTTGTATAAAAGTTACTAATTTGCAGTTTGTATTTTAGGTTGTTAAACATATCTTTTTTGTATTAGAACCTTAGATTTTTGCACAGTGTATTGGGCTTGACAACAGATTGACTTATGCTCTAGTTCACATTCCACTGTCTCTCCTGGGTTTAGTACATTCACAGATTAAAATTTGTGTTTTTTTAGAGTTGTTATCTATAAACATGAATGTTTAAAATATTGTACTACCTTTTTAAATATTGGCAAATTGATGAAGCAACTAGCAACAAATATGGAAACAGTGCACAAATTAGGATTAAGGTAAAGGGTGTCATGATGACATCAGAAACATAACATTGTGATTTTATAACAACAATAAATAAGTGAAAGAAGCAAACAAAATACTCCATTATTATTAAAAAAATATAGATTGCCAACAGTATGGGTTTCTCAGGGATTTTGCTTTATGCTGTTTTTAGGTGCATTTGCATATATTCCACAAAGCACCTATTGAGATAAGTCCTCAGCCGGAAAAGGGTGGAGTGCCCTCTCAGGGTTGGAGGAGAGATCCTGCCCCAAGTGGAGGAGTTCAAGTATCTCGGGGTCTTGTTCACGAGTGAGGGAAGAATGGAGCGTGAGATCGACAGGCGGATTGGTGCGGCATCCGCAGTGATGCGGGCTCTGCATCGGTCTGTCGTGGTGAAAAAGGAGCTGAGCCGTAAGGCAAAGCTCTCAATTTACCAGTCGATCTACGCTCCTACCCTCACCTATGGTCATGAGCTATGGGTAGTGACCGAAAGAACGAGATCGCGAATACAAGCGGCTGAAATGAGTTTCCTCCGCAGGGTGTCTGGGCTTTCCCTTAAAGATAGAGTGAGAAGCTCAGTCATCCGGGAGGGGCTCAGAGTAGAGCCGCTGCTCCTCCGCATCGAGAGGAGTCAGATGAGGTGGCTCGGGCATCTGATCAGGATGCCTCCTGGACGCCTCCCTGGTGAGGTGTTCGGGCACGTCCAACGGGAGGAGGCCCGGGAAGACCCAGGACACGTTGGAGGGACTATGTCTCCCGGCTGGCCTGGGAACGCCTTGGGATTCTCCCGGAAGAGCTGGAAGAAGTGGCCGGGGAGAGGGAAGTCTGGGCCTCTCTGCTTTAACTGCTACCCCCGCGACCCGACCTCGGATAAGCGTAAGAGGATGGATGGATGGATGGATGGATGACCTACTGAGATAGCCATGCCTGTCCGTTAGTCTGTCCACATGAAACAACTCATCCCCCAGTGGATCAGTTTTGATCAAATGTGGCACACTTTTCAATGCAGTTCAATTTTTGTTGAGATGTCTCAACAGATTGCTCTCTACAACGTTTTGAAATTTCAAAATCTCCTTTTGAGCAGCATTGATGAATCCGTAAACACATGTATCTTAAAACTGAGAAACATTCTGCTCAACTCCAGTTATGAATTAGTTTACTGTTTCAACTTTACCTTGAACGTGGTTGTGTCAATTTGTATATTTTCTTTTTTCATTCATCTGATCAGCCACTCGGATCCCCAGTACAAGTTAATCAAAACACCAAGTGAGGTACACGCTCAAGTCACTTGTGCAGAAACACACACACACATGCATACATACAAAAAATCACCTTTTTAGAAATGAATTGAAAATTAAAGAAATTATCTAAGCATTGTTCATTACGCATAGACTGAATTAACATGTCCTCAGTATTTATGTTACAATATAAATTACTTAATGGCTGCATTATCTGCATGTTATTATTGTAAAGAACCTGCAGCTAAAAGGTGTTTGAACTAATTAATCACACATGAAGGTGCAGTTCCCCTAAGTGATATAAAGGGAGCAGGGGGTTAGAAAGGAAGGTGCAGTTTATGTACAGACAGAAGATCAGAGCTGTGGGGCGTATTTAATGGTGTCTGCGGTGCACAAACAGGCCGATTGTCCCACAGAAACGACAGAACAGAAGTCCAGCTTGTGACATGTTGAGTGAGGGTCGTTTAGCAGTATAACGTTTGATAAAGAGTTGGTATTATGGCTTGAAGAGCTGCTTTCACTTCTGTGTATTTTAAGACTGATATTAAAATTTTTAAAATAAGCGTCACCTTTGGTATTTCTGTTATGTAATAAAGCAGTTCCTTTCCCAAGCCCTTAGTTATTTAGATCATTTCAATAAACTGCTGCGTTTCAACTAATCTTAATAGCCAGAGGGTGAGCTTATTTCAGGTGCGTCTCTTCTTTCATGAAGCAATATTGATTATGATTTTATACTAGTATTGTTCCATTTTTATAGCTATTTTTCTTCTGGTGATTTTTCTTTGTTGTTAATACAGTAGGAATTGACATTCAGTGGGTAACAGACTGGTGTGATATTAAGGTTGAGGTAAAGGGGATTGTGCAGTATTTACTGAACTAAATCCTTTTTGCTGGACGCTGAGGTTATCCTTTGGTATCCTTTTCATTATGAAAAAATTAAAAAAAAAAAACAACAACAATAAGTCACAGACCTTCCACAACTGTTGACAGCTCATCTATTGATGCCATTTTAAATTTGCCACTTAAATTTGAATCTTATGAAAGCTGTTAAGCCGCCTAAAGTTTATTTGTGCCCTATTTTTAACTACGTGACATTGTAAAGTGCTGTCAAAAAGTACACATTTAAAATATTTAATGAAGTCTACTAACTTATGCAATTACATTTTATTATATTTTTGAGTATGATTCATTGTTACAAAATATTGAATAAACAAAAACGTGATAACTGACTCTTTGATAAAACAACCAAAAAATATAAAAAGCTCCAACTTCATATTAGTTAAGGAAGTCCCCACGCACACCTCAATGTTATGCCATACCAACATTTTCTAACTTGTTTGTCTCCCTATCACTTTTTTCACCAAGGCAATTTGTCGATGCCTCTATAATGTTAAGATGATATTCTGAAACCCACTTAACTCAAATTAGGGTCACAGTCTTTATCAGAAGCATCAGGTGCACGGCACGAGCCAACGACGAGCCCGCCTTTCTGTTACCGGGTCCATTTTTTCACACCCTTACACAGAATGATTTAAAACAGTAAATTAAACCTAACACAAATACTTTGTGCACACACAGATCTTTGGGAAGTGTAAAACAAATGGAATTTCCCAGAATACAGCCAATGCAGACACAGGCATAAAGTACAAAAGTCATACGGACAGTGACTAGCTGCAGGGTTCGAACCCGAGACACGACTCCTGAGGCAGCAGCACTAATCGATGCACAAGCGTATCATCTCTTCCACAAGAACTGAATTTTATTAGTGCTATGCCATCCAATTTGTGATACTTAAGTTCCTGTCTGGCGGCATGGTGGTGCAGTGGGTAGCGCCACTGCCTCGCAGTAAGGAGACCTGGGTTCGCTTCTTGGGTTCTCCCTGTGTCTGCGTGGGTTTCCTCCGAGTGCTCCGGTTTCCTTCTACAGTCCAAAGACATGCTGGTTAGGAGCATTAGCGATTCTCAATTGTGCATGGTGTGTGTGTGTATGTGCTCTGCAGTGGGCTGGCACCCTGCCTGGGGTTTGTTTCCTGCTTTGTGCCCTGTGTTGGCTGGGATTGGCACCAGCAGACCCCCGTGACCCTGTAGTTAGGATATAGCAGGTTGGATAATGGATGGATGGATGTTAAGTTCCCTTCTTTGAATTCTTGTTTCTCAACTGCTTTTTTTGTTTTTGCCCTTCTATGACATGTTAGAAAAGTTCACTTCTGTAAAATAACATGGCAGAATCATGAAATGAATATGTGTTTCAGGAGAAGTAAGAATTTATAATAAATTGTGAGGTAAAAAAGTATGTTGGTCTAGCACGAGGGCTAGCCGTCCATTTGCTGGCCATCACAGACACCAGGGTGAGCTTTTTAGCGATTTAAGCATTCTGGAGAATGAAGATGGAGCAAGTCGGAATGTTTCTCATACAGATAATTGACTGCTTGTCTATCAAGAAAAAGGGCAAACACAAGAGACGTGGTGCAGACTCAAACTCTTTCCCCTATGTCCCATAACAATCTGCCCTTATAACATCTGTTGAACATTCACACATGTGACAATGTAGCATATTATGGAAGATGTGAGCCTTTTCACTTGCTCTTGTGCATTACTGTTTTAAGGAAGCAGAGCACAAAGCTCTTTCCACTATTCTTCCATTCATTTTTTGAACTGGACTAACCAATAAGAGCTGCAGCCTTTCTTGGAAACAATAGACCAGACTTATGGAGGGCATCCAATAAAACTTATCAGCTGTGACAATCACGCTATACCAGCACTTAACCTGACACAGACAGACACGGGAAGCACACTTATATAAACTCAAGCTGCTTTTATTTTTTCTTCGCTCATGTGGAACGTCTTCTCAGTCCCCTCGAGCCCACAACACAGTTTCAAGCACAATACTTAATACTATTTACTTTCTCTTTGTTTTTTTTCTTCGCCACTCCTCCCAGGCAAGCTTTGTCTCCCTCCTCCCAACTCTGGCAACCTGAGTGGTGGCTGCTGGCTCCTTTTATAGCCCCCTCGGACATGCTCAAGGTGTTTGACGACCTGTTTCTGGCTGCACTTCTGGGTGTGGTGGCAGCACCCCCAGATCCCAACAAGGTTCTAAAGAACTCCATCTCCCATGGAGCTCTGCAGGAATCTGAGGCACCACTGCCACCCAGGAGGGCTGCTATTTAGTGTCACGGGGGAGGTACCATTCAGTCCATGCTTGTTCCCCCGGACCATATAAAGAAGAGGTGTCCCGGCTGGGCAAGGGCCCCGAACATCCGCTACACAGCATTTCCATTGCACTGTAGGAGGAAACAGAGAGGAAAGGGGGTGAAACCAATTTGAAAATGGGAGGAACATACAAATTTCACATTAACCAAGAGGCAAACCAAGGTGTGCGTGCTGTGCCCACCAGGCACACCTGTATAGCCACACACCTCTCTGCCTCCCAGGACCAATTCTGCTAGCAATAGCAGCTTTCCATTTTTTACAATTTAAAACTGCAGATGTGAGTGCAGAGCCTCCGGCACAAAAAGGAGTTAATTGCCGACAACTTAATGACTTGCTTTGAAGCGCATTCGCCAGAAGCAGCCTGTGGCCCGTCAAATGAAAGATTAAGCCACACGGTGAAAAGAACTTGGCCCAACCTGCCCTGCCCCTGCTACCCGGTGCCCTCCTCGGCAGGCTGTTTAATTACTTGCAATTAAAACTTCACACAGATACCTAGTCACTTGAAAGAAGCCTCTCCATCAAATGGCCACTGAGAGCAGCGGCCCAGATACCCTGCCTGACATTAATTACACTCTGTAATTACTAAAGCGCTTTCATTTAGCACAACTCTGCAGTACTCGACATTGTTCTTTGGCTTTCTTTTAATTTGCTTTTGAAGATAATACAAGCAATGCGAATAACTTTAATTTGAGTTTTTTTTTTATTATTAAAGCAGCCAAGATACATTCATTGCTTGGATTCAGCAATACTGAGTTTGGGCGATTAACTCCATATAAATATCTTCTTGACTTCAATAGTCTAAAATTTACATTGTCCCATACTGGTAGACACCCTGTTCCTTCTCATTTCAGTTGTGAAGTCAAAATTTCAAGTGTGGAATCATATTGGATTCAAAATGACATGGCTGTGTGGGTTTTCCTCTGGATAACATACATGTAGGGTGAATTGTAGTCTCTAAACTGACCCAGTAAAAGATTTGATAAGATCTGTGGTAGACCGACACCACATCTATGGTTTGTCTGTTCTTGTGCTGTTAACGACCATTCTTCATACTTGAAAAGGTCATCTGATTAGACTCCATCTCTTCTCGTGTAACAACAGTGTTCAGATTGGTAGGTGGTGTTAGGACTCTCAGAATACCATTAGGCCCAACAGGTAATAACCAAATACTGGAATCTCAGAGAAAAGGGGGTTTATATAGATGGGAAATGAGAGTTCAGAACAATATCACCCAAACTTCATTAATAATCCATGAGTTAACACAACTTCCTTGATTATACCCTCTTAAAATCTTGAAGGAAATGTGTACCTCTTGTGAATATTTCCCCAAAAAAATTATTTTATATCCATCCATCCATTATCCAACCCGCTATATCCTAACTACAAATCCCAGCCAACACAGGGCACAAGGCAGGAAACAAACCCTGGGCAGGGCGCCAGCCCACCGTAGATTATTTTATATATTAATATTTATAGTAAGATCTTCAAAGAAATATATTCCTTGTATTAACATTCTTTATGGAACATCTACCTTGTTAGCTTCCACAATACCATCCTTGAAAGAATGCATCACCTTCAATAAAAAATGCTTCTCTACATCACTAAGGAAAAGCATTCCTCTTGTGCACATCATGTCCTCCTTCCTTATAATCTTGAACAAATGCACAATATGCTTTAGCACTAGTAATAAGAGTAATGATGTCTTGTGTCTTGTGAACAGAATATAATGGAATTCTTACTTTTAGCTCTCACCAATATGGAACATATCATAACTCTCTAGCAACATGATGAACAAGAATGTATACAAATAAAGAACTTCATTTTAATAAATAGAAAACACAAATCAGATTATCACGTAACATCACAGAAATATCCCATTGACGAAAGTATTCAGACCCTTTACTCATACGCAGCTGAAGCCCCCTTTGGTAGTGATTACAGCCTGGAATTTTCGTAAGTATGGCACAGCAAACTGCACATCTGGATTTGTGCTTTCTGCCATTCTTTTCTGCAGATCTTCTGAAATGAATGGAGACCACCATTGGACAGCTATTTTGAGGTCTCACCAGACATGTTCAGTTGCATTGAACTCTAGGCTCTGGCTGGTCCATTTAAGAACATTCACATAGTTATCCCTAAACCACTCTCTTGTGTTGTTCTTTGCTTTGTACTTCAGGTCATTGTCCTATTTTAAGGTGAACTTTAAGTTGAGTCTTAGGTCCAGAGTACTCTAGAGCAGGTTTTCTGAAACAATATCCCTGTACATTGTTTCTTTTAGCTTTCCTTCAACCATTTCTAATCTCCCAGTCCCATCAATCCCTGAGTATGATGGTGCCACCACTATACTTCACTTATGGAATGACACTGCGCAGGTGATGAGTTTTGCCTGACTTCCTCCAGATGTGATGATTAGAACTGAAGCCAAACAATTCAATTTTGGTTTCATCAGACCAGAGAACCTTATTTCTCATTATCTGAGAGGTCTGTAAGTTCTTTTAGTGCCTTCTTCTTGCAAACTCCAGGTGGGCTTTCATTTGTCTTCTGCCAACTCTGCCTTAAATCCGAGAGTAGTAAAGTGTTACGGTGGAGGTTGTACTTTTGGAAGTTTTTCTCATTTCCACACAGGTTCTTTGGAGCTCAGCCAGAATGATCATTCTTGGTCACCTCTCTCTTCAAGGTTCTTGTGCTCTGATTGCTCAGTTTGGTCAGACATACAGCTCTGGGAAGAGTCGTAGTTGTTCCAGATATTATTCCACTTAAGAATTATGGAGGCCACTATACTCTTTGGAAATTTCAATGCTGCAGAAATTTTGTTGTAGCCTTCCTGAGATCTGTGCTTCAAAGAGGCAATTCATTTAACCTCATGGTCGGGCTTTGCTCTGATACACACTGTCAATTGTAAGACCCTCTACAGAGAGATGTGTGCCTTCCTAATCATGTCCAATGCATTGAATTGACCACAGGTGGACTCCAAACAAGGCGTAAAAAATCTCAATGATGTTCAGCAGATTATGGTGAACATGAATAAAATTTCAAGAGCCATAGCAAAGTTGCTGGATGTCATGGCTGGTCTGTACACTGGTACTGTGAATGGTGTGCAGGGTGGGAGCAGAACCTCTGTATTTTTCACAGTTGATTCTGGGATTCATCAGAGGTGTGTTCTTGCTCCTACTCTGTTCAGTGCTTGCATGGATTGGATGTTGGGTAGGGGCATAGGGTCCAGCAGCTGTGGGGCATCAATTGGTCAAGAAAAATCACTGATATTAACCTTGCCAACGATGTGATCTTCACAGAGTCAATGGAGGCTCTGATCGGTGCTCTCAAGAGAATGAGGGAGGAGTCTGAGTGTCTGGGCTTGAGAGTGTCCTGGAAAAAAAAAACAAGATTCAGGCCTTTAATGATCTCTTTGGCACAACCATCTGCAGGTTTACCTTCCTCAGAAGCAACATTCATGTCTCTGGTGACTCTTCTTATGTAGTCAGTAAACGGATTGGAAGAACACTGGGGAGTGATGAGGTCGCTGGAAAGGAGTGTGTGATGGTTCTGATATCTTTCCAAAATGACGAAGGTCCAAGTCTTTAGAGACTCCTGTGGTACTTTGGTACTGTGTCTCTTCAGAGAATCCTTGGGTACCGCTGGTTTAACTTTGTGTCGAATGAGCAGTTGCTCATGGAGTCCCAAATGAGGCAAATTACCTGCATTGTAAGGGAGCATCAGTTATGGCATTACAGCCATGTGGCGCAATTCCCCAAGGGTGATCTGACTTGCAGCATCCTCATTGCTGAGGACCAGAACAGCTGGATGAGGCCCTGGGGGTTGGTGGTGGTGGGGGGGGGTCATGTAACACCTGACCATGGCAGATGAATGGTCATTTCTGAAGGGGGTGGCCTGGACCATGTGTCTGCTTGGGGGGTTGTCAACTAGGATCCTGCATTGTTTCATCATGCAGTGGGTGTGTCAATGTGCTGTACCAGTGCATACTCCCCAACCTGACCTGACCTGATAGAAAAAGTTCTGACTACAAGTGTGAATAAAATATTTCAGTTTTTTATTTTTAATAACTTAGCAAAAAACCTCAAAATAACTGTTTTTACTTTATCATTCTCTGCAGTGGGCTGGCACCCTGCCCAGGGATTTGTTCCTTCCTTGCGCCCTGTGCTGGCTGGGATTGGCTCCAGCAGACCCTTGAGACCCATTATTAGGATGTAGCGGGATGATAAAATGACTTTATCATTCTAGGGTGTTATGTGTTGTTGGAAGAGGGAAAAAATTAAATTAAATCATTTTTGAAGCAGTCTGCCACAAAACAAAGGTACTATCAATAGATAGATAGATAGATAGATAGATAGATAGATAGATAGATAGATAGATAGATAGATAGATAGATAGATAGATAGATAGTAATAATAAAATAATTTAGAAAATAAATTGGGGGTACGCTTCCAGTGACATTTGTGCTGTTCACATAGGAAAAAAGAGTTTTAGCTTCTCTCTGGAAGCATTTTAATGCATTAATTCTATTTGCATCTGCCTATGATGTATTATTTAAATAAAGACCTCTTTTTAAAAATATCCCTGGAAGTGTGTCTATCCTCAACTAGGATAAGGTGGTTGTTAGGTAACAATTTGTAGGGCTGGGTGTGGAAGCAGCGATATTCAGTGTAGTGAGTATTCCTGTGTAGAAAAAAAAACATTAATATGAACAAGGGTGAAATTCAGTGTGTTATTTTTTGATAACTATGGACCATGTGACATTTAAAAAAAATCCTACTTCCATGTGTTGCACAGCTACAGTAAAGAACACATGTAAACATGGAAATGTGAACAAGGCTTTACTGAGCAATATTCTTTGTGAATATTGTTTCAGGAACAGACATCACCTCATTAACATTACTGACATCTTTGATGAAATGCCTCCTTCTTTCTTAACATCCTTAAGAAAAATCATCTTCTTTTTAAAATGCTGAAGGAAGTCCAATGGCCTTATTAGTATCATTATTTACATCCTTAAGGAAATTATTAATATGTAGATGTGGCTGACACCTTTTCCTTAAGGGACTTTCTAGATGAGGACACATTACAACTGTTTACGGATATGTTTTGCAGTTAGAGCACTGGCAGGATAAGAAATTAGGCAGGGTTACTCAGTGAGGATGCACACGGTGAATAGAACTTGAAACCTTGTGGTTTAAAGTCAACAGCTTAGCTGCTTGCCATGGATCCTTCTTTAATTCTTGGGATAATTTGTCAATTCCATTATTTAAGAAATTCATTCCTTTTATTAACATTGTTCAGTGCTTAGGGCTGACTTGTTAAATTCTTAAGAAAATACATCAGCATGTTAATGTAGTTGAAGTAACACATTTCTCTTAAAAACATCATTTAGGAGCTGCCTCATGAAGTACATCACTCACACTAATATCCTTGAAGAAGTGCATCGTCTTGGTTCTCATGGCCATCTCCAACAAATACAAGCTACTTAGTAAAATCCTCTTTGACATTCTGGTTGAAATAAATTTTAATCAATACTATCCTGAAAGAGGTTTCTCAAAAAATGCATCTCATGTATTATTATTATTTTATTTTTTTTTGGAGAAAACTCGTTTCCTTGATAGCAAGCTCTGTCCACCTCCTCTTGACTCTGGCTCTTTGAATGGAGTGAGGCGGCCCCTTTTATAGGACACCTGGAATTACTCCAGGTTCTCCAAAACTTTCTTCCAGCAACAACTGTCCAGGCGCCCCCTGGTGGTGGCCATGGGCCAGAGCAGGTTTCAGCTTCTATGCTCCAAACACGTGGCCATGCTGTGAGCCAGGAGGATTGCTCTCTAAAGTTCTGGGAGAGGTATTGCTCTGAATATGCCCTCTCCCCCAGTCCTTCCATCATAGGGGCATCTGCCACACTGTTTGATAACATCATCATGAGCATCTTCAAGAAAACACATCCTTAAGCAAAAACACTCTCATGTTACATTCTTGAGGAAATGCATCCTCTGCATTAACATCCTAATAAACATCCCAGAACAAATGCATTCCTCTTGGTAACATCATTAACAACATCCTTAAGGAAATGAATCTCCTATTTCAAATAATTTCAACTAAATTCATGTTCCTGATAACACCTTCATTGACACCTTTCATGAGATGTCATTCTCTCCATAACTGCTTTATGAATATTTTCAAGGAGTTCCAGCTACCCTTTAACATCTCCAAGCAAATGTACCCCTATACTGAAGAGCCTTGATAAAATGCATCTCCATGCTTAGCATCCTTGAGGAAAAACATATTTGAAGAAAGGCTTGCCCTTGATAGGATGATTGTTTAAATGAATTTTTCTCAATAACACCTTAACGGATATTCTGTACGATTTGCATTGTCTTATTAACCCTTAAACCGCCACACACTTGGGGGGTTAATGCACCCCCGGACACCAAATACATTTTTGCTGCACTTTTTAAGGAAACATCACAATTACTGCAACACTGATCATTTTACACAATGCCAACATAATGTAAAAACTACTGCAACAATCTATTATTATATGTATAAGGTACAACTGATGCCATTGATGAAATTCAGTAAATCACTGAGACAACTGCGCTTGAACTGGCTGCATGCAAACACAAAGGCCAATGCTGATGCATGCAGGCTAGTCTAGTGCAGCGGCTGAATCCCAGCAACAGTGATGCTGATTCGCTAGGGGGCAGCAGTGGTCATGAGCTGGCTGCTCAACGAATGTACAGCACTGACTGATCAGCTCCGGCACGCTGGCAAATTGCACTGGGAACCGACTATAGCCAGTTGCAGTGGTTTAAGGGTTAAAATCTTTGAAACTAATACATCTACTAATTGATACATTTCTCCCAATAATACCTTCAAAGAATGTCCTCATGAAAATGTTAATTTCCAAACATAAACCATACGTCTATTTGATAGCATCTTCATGAACATATTCAAGGAATAGCATCCTTCACATCAACCTCCTTAAACAAACAAAACCCCTTGATATCTTCTGTATGTGATGTAACCCCCTTCAGATAGATAGATAGATAGATAGATAGATAGATAGATAGATAGATAGATAGATAGATAGATAGATAGATAGATAGATAGAAGTGTAAGGCACTATATATAGTCCTGAAACCAAGGATGGACTAAGCAATGACAACACATAGAAACAATAGGATTGTTGAAAAGTGCTCAGTGCTTTTATTAACTACAATAAAGTGTCCAATAATAGTAATGTTCAGTGGAGAATTCTTTCATTAATAAATAATCTACCCATAAAAACCAATGTCTTTTGTGGAGACTAAATTCAGGAATAAATTTCATAAAATCCAATAATAACCCAGAATCGGGTTTCCTTTTAAAACACATTCTCTGAAACCAGCACATCTTTCTTCTCGGTCTCCCCAGCTCACCTTTCCAGTTTTGTAGCTGCATTTCCTCTCTCCAGTTTTCGCCCCAGTCACCATCCCTCGCTATCCATCAGGATGCTTGGAGGTGGACCTTCTTCTTCCACATATGCCCTACAGTATCTATAGGATCCCTAGGAGGACATTTGATTGCTTCCTGCTCCTTCATTGTGCTCAACAAAGAGCAATCCACCCATCAAATACCCCAGGTCTCCCTCCCTCATGTGGCTACAGACTGCCTGCACTGGTTCACGTTCCCAATTCTTTCTCTCTCATACTTTGGTCCTTTGTTCACCCTTCATGATTCTCGCCTAAAACTGCTTTGGCTCCTTTTTATTACTGTTGTGAGCACAGGGGCCTTGGGTATGAGTGCCAATGTGGAACAGTTGACCTAATCAAACAATCGGCTTGCCTTCACACTAAACACCCTGTGGCTGCCTCTCATGCACAGTTCTTATAAATAAAAACTCCAATGCTACAGACCCCTAACGTTATAAGAAACAACAGCCCTCTCAAACATACACAAGAATCATTAAAAAGAAGAAAAAAATAGTAATAGCAGCTGTAGTAGTAGTAGTAGCAGTAGTAGTATTGTCACATTCAGTGGCTGAAGTGTAAAAAAAAAAAACGGCAAAACTCACTGTTGCTATTTCTCTTCCTACATATTTAATGTTCTTGATGCAATACCTGTGTTACAGTTTCTTCAATTCCCTTTTCGAAGTCTGAAAGAATGTGGATTTAAAGAACCTATTTCTATTTTGGACAACTGTGGGAACTGTGGCCGGGTGATCCCCCTTGGAGGTCTGAATGCTTGCTGATATACAGATTTTTTTTTTGGAGAGCAGGAAGGAGAGTGTATTTAGGGGCATCCCCCTTTAAGGTTCGAAAACAAATTGACATACAGAAAAAATTAAGAGTTTCCTCAGAAGTGTGAAAGTTCGTTGAAATGACACATTGTATTTTTTTTCTAAATAAAGGAAATATGAGAAAGTGCTGATATGGAGTACTGGGACCATCTCAAAGCACTGGTGATTTGTACAGACTGTAATGAAAGTGTAGCTTGCATGTCTAACCAACATGCAACACAAGACCAAGAACAGAGTACACCTTATGAGAAGGATTTAGGAGTCATAGTGGACTCTAAGCTATCGACATCCAGACAGTGTTCAAAAGCCATTAAGAAGGCTAACAGAATGTTAGGTTATATAGCGCCTTGATGTGTGGAGTACAAGTACAAGGAGGTTATGCTCAACCTTTATAATGCACTGGTGAGGCCTCATCTTGAGTACTGTGTGCAGTTTTGGTCTCCAGGCTACAAAAATGACATAGCAGCACTAGAAAAGGTCCAGAGAAGAGCGACTAAGCTGATTCCAGGGCTACAGGGGTTGAATTATGAGGAAAGATTAAAAGAGTCGAGCCTTATACAGTTTTAGCAAAAGAAGATTAAGAGATGGCATCATTGAAGTGTTTAAAATTATAAAGGGAATAAGTACAGTGGATCAAGACTGTTATTTTAAAATGAGTTCATCAAAAACACAGGAACACAGTTGGAAACTTGTTAAGAGTAAAATGCACAAAAATTAGGAAGTTTTTCTTTACACAAAGAACGATAGACACTTGGAATAAGCAACCAAGTAGTGTGGTAGACAGTAAAACTTTAGGGACTTTCAAAACTCGACTTGATGTTTTTTTGGAAGAAATAAGTGAATAGGACGAGGCAAGCTTTGTTTGGCTAAATGGCCTGTTCTCGTCTAGATTGTTCTAATGTTCTAAAGAATGTATTAAAAATCAGAAAAAAATTTTATGTAACAGAAAACACAAATCAGCTTTCCTGATCTACTAAAGGTCAAGGTCTTTTCATCCATTCATGCACAACGTACAGCGAACGTATGTTCCATACAGACAAATTATTGACATAAAACATCTGGAAAATAGAGTGCATAAACTTAAATATCTCTGGAGAGAAATACTAGGGATACGAGATGTGATCTTCATGTTAAGATCATGAAAGACACTTAAAAGACCGATAAGACAAAAGAGAATGGTCATGGGGACCTTAAACATGAGACATTGTGCCAAGAAATTGGCCCAGGACTGTCTCGCGTTGACGTAGAACATGAGATTCTTGCAAGACACGCCCTACTTACAACCAATATCAAATAAGACCACTGGCAGCAAAACACTCAGTCGTGTAAACTAAGGCTTTGTGCACACACAGATCCAGGGTCTCAGCGCATATAAAGTGTATAAGGGCAATACGTTATGAATGAATCATCGATGACTAAGCAAAGACGAAAGCAGCGTGGAGAAAAGAGACTCAAAAGCGTTGGAGAGGAAAAAGAGCAAAAAAGAAAAAGAATAATTTAGGTGCAAATTCAGAAAATAAGGAAAGTAATTATCAGCCTGGATAAAGTGGAATTGAAACAAAGCCCGTCCAATCGGGCTCAGAATTAAAAGACAAAGTAAAAAACAAAGTAGAACTTCATAAAGACAATCACAAACATTGGCGCGATACACATGCAGAGCAGGTAAGAGATTATGAAAGCAGTGGAATTCGAAAGGCTCAAAAAAAAAAAAGGTGGTGCGATACACATTTGGAGAAAGTTAAAGAATATGAAAGTAGGAAAATTAGAAAGTATAAAAAAAGAAAGTAAAGATTGCAGTAGCACAAACAAACAGAAATTATTACTCGAAAAAGGGAAAATAATCACCACGGACCAGGTGTCATTGAAAAAAAAGTAGGACAAAGCAAGGTCAGAAATAAAAGACAGAATAGAAAACAAAGTAAAACGTCATAAAAAGGTTAATAAACAAGGGGGCCAAACACATGCAGAGCAGGTTAGAGATAATGAAAACTGGAATTCAAAAGACTCAAAAAAAAAAAGTAGGCACGAAACACATGCAGAGCAAGATACAACAACAACATTTATTTATATAGCACATTTTCATACAAACAGTAGCTCAAAATGCTCAAAGATACAGAATATGAAAGCAGAAAAAAACAACAATGTCAAAACAAAGAAAGTAAAGATCGCATTAGCGCAAACAAAGAGAAATTATTAGTCGGAGAAAACAAAAAGACGAATAGATATCGAATATATGGACACAGGTGATACAGTATGTTTGAAGTATGCAAATATTGTAAGGCTTTGAAGTTTAAGTCAGAGAATTTCAAAAACGGAGTTTACCTCACATGCATTTATTGGTTACTTTGCCAAAAAAATTATTAAATGCTGATGATGCCGATCGTTGGAGCCCATCCGGAGTGTGATAAAAGGGGCCGCCTCCCAGCATTCGAAAGCGGAAGTCGGGTGGAAGAGGACAGAGCTGGAAAGAGGACTGGAGGCAGCCAGAAGAAAGGCTTAAAGGACTGTGAGAGGCCCGGACTTTGGGGGATCAGTGCTGGAGGCACTGGGTTTGTGCACTAAAAATATTTGTAAATAGTTGCAAATAAACATGTGTGTGGTGGAAGAAACAATGTCCGTCTGTCTGTGTCCAGGTCCCATTCACAAAGCTTTCGAGGCAACTCAGGCCCCTTCTTCAGGCAAGATGTAATACAGAAACTGAAGTTCCTTGTGTTTATATACACACTGGGACAATTAACAACATTGGTAAATCTTTAAGTGAGACATCTTAAATGGAAAAAAAGGAATAGACCTCTTCAGGCTAAGATTCATTTAACAAGAGAGAACAATGTATGGTCAAGATCTTTGGATAAGATAATTGTCCAAAAAAGTCTTTGACTGCAGATTTTAATGTCCATTTTTCCAGCTCTGATGCCCATTCTTGTTTTCCATTTTGTTAGTATTCTGACCATAGCCCATTGATTTGACTAAGATTGTTGCTCTCTAACTTAAAACCTTTCATTTTCTGATCATTCTAACTGTCAAGGCTATTTCTTTCTTCTGGCATAGTCATTATAACACAGACATAAATTAAATGTAACATACAGTATTTGCCTATTTTTCTGTCTGGTGTATTTCTGTTATTGCTATGCATTTGTGGTCAGTTCTCAAGGCATTAGCCACAAGCCTCCCTGTTAAAATTAGAATAATTTCACCCTGCCACGTCTGTCATTGTGCTCACTGCTCCTCCTGGGTCACCTTGGAGACTCACTAAGGTGCAGCTTTTTTGAGGATTTCAGCAAAAACACAATCAAAACTAGGTGGACATCCTATCCAGCTCTTGCAGTGAGACCATCTGCTGCATCAGGCCTTTTTTTCCCTAGCAGCTTCTCCCTGCTAAGACTACTCCCAGGTGCACAGAAAATAAAAAATTGAAAACAAAAAAGCACAAGCATGAATACAGCCCTGCAATAGACTTCCACCCTGTCCCGGCCTGTTTCTTGCTTTGCTCCCAGAACTTCAGAATGGGTTAATGAGTTGGATTAAACAGGTTTGTAATGTTATGTTATGATATGTAAGATTATTAGAGGGGCTCATAGGATTGTTGTTGTCACGTGTACTGAGTACAGTGAAATTCTTACTTGCATCTGCTTATCAACATGTAACACATCAGCGTCATCCTCACTTCACCTCAAAACATGTCTTCTTTAGCTTGAAATATTTGTCTCTCCAAAATAATTATTGATTTGTTTAAAAAGATTGGCTATGCTAAAATAAAGGTGGCATTCTGTAGAAGTGAAGTCATGTTAGGTTATGCATGAATAGGAGTCATTTCAGAAAACATTAAACTTGAACTTAGAAGAAGGACCAGACAAGGTTGCAGGCACCCTCAATTCCAAGTGGATTCCTATCACTCATCATACTCGGGTGTCTTTAACTGAGATATTCATCTAATAATCAGTGGAGCAAGGCTGCACCTTACTTCTCAACACTGCTGGCACAACAATTGTTAAAAAAGATCACAAAAATGTGTATATTTCTTTAGATTGGTGGACTAGTGAACAGAAGTAGGTAGAGTAGCCAAAAATTGTACTCAAGTAAGAGTAGCGTTACTTGAAAATAATATTACTCAAGTAGAAGTAAAAAGTAGGCATCCAAAAAATTACTCAAGTAAGAGTAAAAAAGTATTTGGTGAAAAGACTACTCAAGTACTGAGTTTGATCATAATAAATTATTTAATTTTAATAAATGTTGTAATAAGACAGACCAAAATATAAAATAATGTGCAAATTCTGCTATTTCTAAATAATAAAATAAAAAATCTTTACAAAATAAAGATGCACAAAAAACACAAAGTTCCAAATCTCAGTTTTTCACAACAAAGCTTTTGAAGGCAATACCTACAGTAGGTAACATGTATGTCTGAACAGTGCAAACTGCTTACAGTGACAAGATATCCCGTACACTGACAGTATAATACTGCATGTTCACTTGCCCTCCAAATAGCACAACTGATAGAAAATAACATTAGAACGAGGCAGCTTGAGCACGTACAAGAAGTCTCACCTTACCTTGACTGTCTGTGTCTGTGCATGTTTGGTTAAAACTTGCTTGTTCTTCACTCAGTGAAGTAATGGTTAAGCTTCAGCAGGAGTTGGTTCTCATATTTCATGTACAGTGTAACCTTGGATTGCGAGTAACTTGGTTTGCAAGTGTTTTACAAGACGACCTAAAATTTTTATTAAATTTTGACTTGATAAACGAACAAGGTCTTGCAATACGAGTAGTCCGAACACGCTTTCTCTGCCGAGCGTCACTTGATCACAACTGAGCTGATGGTTCTTCTGTCTCTCGCTGCGGGATTGTGGGCAATCGTCAGTCAGCATGCCTCACTCATATAGTCAACATCCGTACGAGTGTATATTGTTGATTACAGCATTGTGAACGTGTGTGTGCTGTGACGTGTGAGTCCTCGTTTCGCACCCCAAAACATGATGCTGAGTCTCAATACTTTAGCGACACCATCTTTATTCAGCTTAAAACAGGAACATTGTGGTTATTTATTTTAGCGGGATCTGCCACTCTCCTATACACAGACACAGCAGTCAGGCAGTGTCTATGCCACCACAGTTTGTGTGTGGTCATGTGACTACATGGCTACGTCTGATTTATGAAACGAAACCATGTGATTATTGTTGCTATGTCTGTTTGGTGAAACAGAATCTTGTGATTATTGTTGCTAAGTCTGATTGTGAAACAGTTAACAGTAGATCCACTGGCGGCTTCTCTCTGGCAAAAATATAGCGTTATCTAATGGAAAAAAAGTAACGTTAGAACACTCTAGACGAGAACAGGCCATTCAGCCCAACAAAGCTCGCCAGTCCTATCCACTTGTTTCCTCCAAGAAAACATCAAGTGAAGTTTTGAAAGTCCCTAATGTCTCACTGTCTACCACACTACTTGGTAGCTTATTCCAAGTGTCTATCGTTCTTTGTGTAAAGAAAACCTTCCTAATGTTTGTGCGAAATTTACCCTTAACAAGTTTCCAACTGTGTCCCCGTGTTCTTGATGAGCTCATTTTAAAATACAAGTCTCGATGCACTGTACTAATTCCCTTCATAATTTTAAACACTTCAATCATGTCACCTCTTAATCTTCTTTTGCTTAAACTGTAAAGGCTCAGCTCTTTTAATCTTTCCTCATAATTCAACCCCTGTAGCCCTGGAATCAGCCTAGTCGCTCTTCTCTGGACCTTTTCTAGCACTGCTATGTCCTTTTTGTAGCCTGGAGACCAAAACTGCACACAGTACTCAAGATGAGGCCTCACCAGTGCATTATAAAGGTTGAGCAGAACCTCCTGTGACTTGTACTCCACACATCAGGGCGCTATATAACCTAACATTCTGTTAGCCTTCTTAATGGCTTCTGAACACTGTCGGGAAGTCGATAGCTTAGAGTCCACTATGACTCCTAAATCCTTCTCATAAGGTGTACTATCGATTTTCTGACCGCCCATTGTGTATTCAAACCTAATATTTTCACATCCTACGTGTAATACTTTACATTTACTGACATTAAATTTCATCTGCCACAAATCTGCCCAAGCCTGTATGCTATCCAAGTCCTTCTGTAATGATATAACAGATTCCAAATTATCTGCTAATCCACCTATCTTGGTATCATCTGCAAACCAGCTTGTTACTTATATTCCTATCTAAATCATTTATATATTAAAAATAGCAGTGGCCCTAGCACTGACCCCTGTGGAACACCACTCTTAACATCGGCCAGTTCTGATGAGGTTCCTCGCACCATCACCCTCTGCTTCCTGTGTTTGAGCCAATTCTGCACCCATCTAAAAACATCACCCTGAACCCCCACTTCTTTTAACTTGATGCCCAACCTCTCATGTGGCACCTTATCAAATGCTTTCTGAATGTCCAGATAAATAATATCATAAGCTCCACTTTGATCGTATCCTTTTGTTGCCTCCTCATAGAATTCCAACATGTTAGTAAAACACGACCTCCCCCTTCTGAACCCATGCTGACTGTTCAGAATAACTCCTGTCCTTGCCATGTGTTGCTCAATCTTATCCTTAATAATTCCTTCCATTAGTTTTCCTGTGATGCATGTTAAGCTTACTGGCCTATACTTGCTTGGATCTGCCCTGTCCCCCTTTTTATATAATGGGATGATATTTGCCATTTTCGAGTCCTTCGGAATCTCTCCAGTACGCAGTGACTTCCTAAAAATATGTGTCAAGGGTTTATATCTGTACTCACTAGCCTCCTTAAGAACACGAGTGTTGCTCAATGTAGCGGAGTAAGAGTAGCATTTCTTCTTCACAAATGTACTCAAGTAAAAGTAAAAAGTAAGGTGCAGTAAAACTACTCTTAGAAGCACAATCTTTTAAAAAAGTCACTCAGGTAAATGTAAGAGTAAATGTAACTTTTTACTACCCACCTCTGCTAGTGAATATATCACTTAATCAACAGAACATAATCACCCATCCACCAAATGGAGATTGGCATACATGGCATAGTCTGGAAGAGGTTGTGATGTATGCAGAAGCCTTGGCATTAATTCATCCATCCATCCTTCCAGGAGCTGAACACACCAGATCCAATATTAGACACATGAAGACCTGGCAGGATCAAATGAAGAATTGTAATCCACCCTAGTTCAGATCAAAGTTCACGAAAAGGTATTTTCCTTTGATCCACCCATCCATCTTGTGTTTATCAACCTATATTGTAGCTCAAAGGTCGTGGGTGTCAGAGCCTATCCAAACAGTACTCTGATTTTATATTCATCCGTTTGTTTGCTGAGCTATATATCCTATTCACAGTCATGCAGTATCTATTTCTATTTCTGCCGTATCTGGTATAAAGCAGGAGCTGAAATTACGAGATGGATGTCTACCCTTTTGTAAAATGTCGTCATTGATCCGTTTTCACACATCCAATTTAGGACCATAGTGGTTGTAGTAGTAGTAATAGTGGTAGAAGTCACATTGTCTCATCTTCAGAGAACAGTGAAATTTTCCCTTATCTGGACACCAACATGCAATGTATCACCACTGTCAAGTGCCATGAAAAACAAGAATTTATTAAAATATCGAACTTTAGTTAATTAATATATTTCTAATCAATGTATGCTAAATTTGTTGCATAGTAATACCTGCCATATCTCTAGTTTGTTGGATTCAGTGCATTTGGAGTGCAGCTGAGTTACAGTAAGGGCTGGTCAACACTACTCAGTTTTCTCATGTGTTATGAAATCAGGAGATTTGATGCCCTCACAAACCTCAAGATTCAATTGTACTGACCACAAATTGAAAGCAGCCATACTCTATGCAACTTCATGAGCTTGTGAATGGTTGGGGGGCCTTTGATCAATCTCATGATTGTGTGGCCAGACCACTGGACTATCATTTAAGGTACCCACACAACTTGACGCTGTGAAAAATGGATTCTAAGGAGCATGTTGTATTTTTATTCTTCTACCAATTTTAAGTGAATAAAAAACAAGTATTTTGCTAATCTGTTAAAGGCATAAACATAAAATGCCTCCAGGATTTTGCAGATGCTGGTCAATGCTATGGGAAGACCAGATTGTACTGACTCTCAAAGAGATACTGGGAATTTTTAATGAATAGGATCAGGAGATGAGACGTAATCAAAAAGTTGAATCATTACAGAAAATCTAACATACAGTACCTGTGTTAAATTCAAAACGCTAATCAAAAATCAAAGACCTTAATAACAAAAGCAAGTTTGTTAACTTGGAAAAGTTTTAGTCACAAGGAATCACACACCAACACTGTTTCTAGCCTATTCTTGGATACTCTTGCAATGGAGACCTCAATCTTTATACTGTCACTTTGACGAAGTCACGTAGCACTCATTCCCTGGTGTTTTATGGGTTACAAATTCACAAGTAAGTGGGGGCCTAATTTGGCAATAGAGGATGGAGCCTGTCCTGAACAGAATGCCATTCTACAGTCCTGGAGTCCTGTGAGTGGCAAGTAGGAATAGATTAGATAAACTTTATCAGTCCTAAGGGGAAATTTAGAATACTCAGATTCAGATTCAGGGAGGAAAACTGCAGTTCTCAGTGAAAACTAAAAAAAAAAACCCAAAATAAATCCAACATTGACCAGGCTGCAATTTGAACCCAAGTCACTGGCTCTGAGGGCACTATTACTACTGGTGTGCCACCCCTGCAACTCTATGCTGTGAAATGTTCAGCCTAGCATGTCTGTTTTCTTGAATGATCACACGCTGTTCTTTGACAGAAAGTAAAAGAGAAAGCTTTTTAAAATCAATTTCTGTACTAAACATTTTAAAATGAATGTAGTATTATTATTACAGAAAATAATAACACAGCAGCTCTGAAGCGGATTTTTTTGTCCTTTTTCTGTCACTTTGTGTATAATAAGATTATAAGTGCATTCAATTGACCTTTAAACAATTTAAGAGAAGCATTTCATCCTTGTTGTCCTGATTTGGACGCCTGCCATGACACAGGAAACCCAAGATAGCAACTCCATCAACTGAGGATAAATACATTTCATTGTGCTTTTGATTCAGCCTTTTATCAGTTTTGCAGAATAATTAAATTCTCAGATTTGATTTTTTTGAGTTTTTATCCACTGTTATTTAAAATGTTCATTCTGAATTGTAATTTAACATCAGTAAGCAGGCTAGGCCCCTGTTTTAAGCAGGGTGGCGGACAGGGAGGGGACAGCCAGAATGTGATACTGGTTTTGAAACTCGGTTCATGCTGCTGGTGTTTGTTCCCACAAGCTTCTGATTCCTCATTAGTTTGTTAGTTAGCTACATTTATATAGCGCTTTTGTAGACACTCGTAGATAGTGAAGATCTACTTCAACCACCTCTAATTTGCAGCGTCCACATAGATGATGTGATGACAGCCATTCTTGTGCCAGTTTGCTCACCACACACCAGCTATTAGAGAGACAGCCAGTTAGAGACAGGAGATGATTAGGAGGCCATGTGAGCAAATTAATCAGGACATTGGGAAAATCTACTCTTTTTAAAAGATGTCTAGGGATCTTTAATTACCACCGAGAGTTAGGACCTTAGTTTTATGTCTCAGCCGTAGGATGGCACTATTTGTACAATACAACGTAATTGTCACTGCACTGGGTCGTTGGGATCCACACATAGAACAGAGCATAAGCCCCTTGCTGCCATCACTAGCATTTCTTTTAGCTGCAACCCAAGATTTTCCTAGATGGTCTTCCATCCAAATACTCTCCTGATCCTTACATGCAGGTAGATTACCAGTTGTTTGTAGGTGGTATGGCTGAATATATGAATTTGATCATGCTGTGCCTGAATAGATTTTCTCAAATATTGGAGACATTACATTAACTAATCAAGCCAGAGTTGCCTGACATAAGTGAGTGTGGCCTGGTTCTGTACAAATGGATGATACCCTGCAGCCACCCGTGATGAAGGAATGAAGGCGAGTGTCTCAGCTATCCACGAGACCAACTTTATCAAAACTTATCATGTGAAGCCTGAAAACAAAGAAGACTGATTTAAGAACATTTATGTTAGATAGAATGCCCAGCTGCCAGCTTAGTTTCCTGGGAGTGGGAGTGGGAAACTGTTAAGCGATGGCAAAACAATTCCCTACTCAAGTAATGAAGAGAAACACACCTGAGGAGTCGGCATGGTACTCGACAAAGATGCTACCACAGCATTTATTGGTTGGAAGCCAGTCAATGAATTCATCATCACTGATCCACCTGTAGTCAAGACATGGGAAAATCACCATTGTCCAAGTGTATGCACCAACTGAAGAGGCAAATGATGCTGAAAAAGACCAATTCTACAAACAGCTGCAGGACACGTTCACCAATATTACCAGCCACGATGGGAAACAGTTAATGGGTGACCTGAATGCGCAGAATGACATCAGCAAGCAAGGTATGGAGAATGTTGTTCGACCTCTTGGATCAGCGCAGAGGACCATTGACAATGGCGTACGCCTACTGCTTTTCTGCAGCATCAACAGCCGTAACACGGTAAAAAACCATCCATAAGAAGACCTGGAGATCACCAGATGAGGCCACCAACAGTGAAATTAACTATATTTGCATCAGTTAGCATTGGAGATCAGTTGATGTCAGAGAATGCAGAGGCGCAGATGTGGGTTCAGACCACCACCTACTATGAGTTGAAGTGAAGATACATTTGAAGAAGCTCACCAAACAGGAGCAAATCAAACCCTATGCAAATGATAAACTGAAGGACCAGACAGTGACATGAAACTCCAGCTCTACAACATTATTCTATCAACAGCCATCTATACCAGTGAAACCTGGAAGAGTACAGTGAGAACTGATAAGAAGCTGAATGTCTTCCACCAGAATGCCTGAAGCAGATCTTGAAGATAAGCTGGCATGACTACATTACCAACAAAGAAGTCTGGAAAAAGGCAAAAGAACGTCCACTGTCTGAAATTGTTGCGGAATGGTGGATGAGGCTGGCTGGCCACATCCTGCATCTCCCCGTACAATGCTATTTAAAGACGGCCATGAAATGGATTTCACCAGGAGGGATGCAGAAATGAGGAAGGCCAAAGCTCACGTGGCACAGAACATTCCACAGTGACCTGAAACAAATCAGCTTCGCCTGGCAAGAAGGTGAACGAGTAGCAGCCAATCAGAAAATATGGAGCCAACATGCTGCCCGATGTGCCCAAAGGCAAAGGAGGACTTAAGTACTAAGTAAGAATGCCCAGATGGGTGGTCTTTTTGGCCTTGGGACCCCTGCAGATTTTGTTTATTTCTCCAGCCTAACTGGAGTTTTTTATTCTCTCCTCCCAGCCATCTGACCTTACCATTTTCTTTTGCTACTTATTGTTTAATATTATTGCCCAATCTTAATTATTTTCTTTTCATGTACTTTCTCTTGGACATCATGTAAAACACTTTGACCTGCATGGTATGAATATGTGCTATATAAATAAATGTTGATGTTGCTGTTGAAAGGGTGAATGCACAAATAGATAGATGGATGTTTTTTACATTCTGTACTAGAGGCGCTTCCCATCTAAAATCTTAGATAGGTTGAAATCTAAGTAATCAATGTAGTTTTCACCGTCTTGAGCATTGACATTTACAGTCCACCATCTATTGGAATGTATTTTGTAATGCATGTAGTAATAAAATGAATTACATTTTACATTCTAACAAATGGCACACCATAAACATTTATAGTAATTAAATGCCTTGTATTTTTCATTTCAACAGATGGCGCATCACAAACATCTGTAGTAATAAAATGTCTTGCATTTTTCATTCCAACACATGGTGCATCAAAATATTAACACTGCTTTTACAAATCCCATGCCAAATAGTATATATCAGAAACATAAATCCAGACAGATACACAGACACTTGTCGCTTTATTAAGGTGGATTATGTAATACATTCAAAACTGTATCATTTATTCCAACAGAATTACATTGAACATGTGTGGGTTTTAAAAACGAACTCTCCATTTATTTTTTTCTAAATTATTTTATTGAAGCTGCCATTTTCACAATTGTTACTGAATGAATGCCACCACGTTTGCCGGCCTTATTTGTTTCTGTTCTGGTTCATTGAAAACAGGCTGTTGGTTAAAATAACAAAGGGAATAATTAAAGATTCAGAACCTTAACAAGCAAGTAAACTAATGAAGTATAATAACAACAAATAGACGCCTGTACAAGAAAAGCTAGGGAGAGTAATATATCGTATACACAAATATCCAGTGTGTATGAACTATGTTTCTTTTTTTAAAAAAATACAAAAAACTTTGTCTATTCAAACTACACCAATTTACTCACGTTCAGGTGCCTTTTGTAAACATGCTTTTTTATTAAAGTATTTTGGAACAGCATTGTTTATCTTCTACTGGATAAATGCTATTACACTGAAAAAAAGTTTAGGATATGGATTTTACCTTAGTCCAGCTGCAGTTTGAAGTATATAGTAGTTCTTCTCCCTCTTGTTCATGTTTTGTTATCTTGTTCTCTGTTGCTTTTGATCCTCTCTAACCATTATTGTATGTATTATAACTTTCTTTGTAAATAACCTTAGATAAAGAGATAATAATAATACTAATCATAATAATAATGATCATAATAATATAATATTAATAATAACAATAATAACTTTTTTATTGATTTAATTAAAAGCAGATAATATTCCATACAATCAAGTCAAACTTAACAAAGCAAAATTCATCTGCCACCCAAGAGAAAGGGAGGAGAGACAACAATCAAAGCAAATCTTTAAAAGCAACAAGGAAGGAGGAGAATCATTTTCCACGACACAGAAGCTTCTAAACTGTTATTGATTAGATCCTGCTATATTTTACAAAAGTTTTGAGCATATCCTCTGAGTGAGAATTTCATTTTTTCTAATTTCAAATAGTACAGGACATAAGTTACCCCCGACTTAATAGTGGTGGGCTGGGATTCTTCCAGTTGAGCAGGATAAGTTTACGTGCTAATAGTGAAGTAAAGGCAATTACAGTTTGTTTGTCCTTCTCCTCTTTAAGCCCATCTAGAAGTCCACCTTACACAGCTGTTAATTTGTTAGGAGTGCTTGTGACACCAAGGCCGTCTGATGAGCTTTCAAACAATTTGGTCCAAAATGTTGTTAATTTGTTGCACACCCAGAACATGTGGCTCAGTTGCAATGTTCACAGGTAGAAACTTATCCTGGAAACATTTTGGACAATTTTAAACGAGATAAATGTGTTCAGTAAAAGATTTTAAGTTGAATGATTAAGTGTTTTGCACATATGGAGCTACTGTGTATTCTGTGCCTGGCTGCCTTCCACTCCTTTTCTAAAATACTAAGCAAAAGATCCTTTCTCCAAAGTACTCTGGGATCTTTGAAAGGAGGGGACTTTAAAATGTTTTTATAAATTGTATGTTATCTAATAACAATAATAATTACCTATCAAGAAAACTATTGTTTGTTGTAGCATGTGAAAATTTCTTTGTACCATGTACTGTTTCCAGATGAGGTGTTGCACCAATTGGCACTGCAGTTTTCTTTATACCCTTAGGTGTGTGTGGACATATCCAACCTGAATTTTCCAAATAAGTGATGGGACTTGAAAGTCCTCACATTTAAATAAATGAAAGACTGAAAATGTTTTTTTTTAATTGTGTATTTGCTCTTCAGGTTTGGCCTTCTTCACACTTTTGGTCATGCAGTAAATGCCATTTACTGTACTCCCTTAAGAATAGTCACAATAATAAGAAAGAAAGAAAGAAAGAAAGAAAGAAAGAAAGAAAGAAAGAAAGAAAGAAAGAAATTAGACCAGTATCAAGAATAGGTTATTCACAATTATTTTGTTGTGGAGGGGTCTGGAGATGACCCTCTGCTCACTTTAGGACTTTTTCCTACTGTACGTAGACCTGAATACCTCAAACCATTTAAGCCTAGTTCTTGGTATATAACTCACCAGCCTGCAGCTCTAGCTGTGGTCACTGGTGAAGCAGAGTGGACTGCAATGAAGCTTCACTTTTTTATATAACTCTTTAATGCCCAGGCTAGAGGAGTCGGTTCATACTTTTTTTAACTCATAA
Source organism: Polypterus senegalus (assembly GCF_016835505.1). Lineage (NCBI taxonomy): Eukaryota > Metazoa > Chordata > Cladistia > Polypteriformes > Polypteridae > Polypterus > Polypterus senegalus. Next base: position 33,414,074 of record NC_053159.1, read on the forward strand.
AATTGTACAGATCTCAATTTTAAATGGGCCTAGAGTAGAAACTAACAGAAGTGGTGGGAAAACAACATTTTCAACCTGGATGGATGGCAGCTTTTCAAGCTAGACATCTAGGCACCTAAAATGCGTTCATATCAAGTTTCTCTATCAAATCTTGCATTTTACTTCTAAGCTGGTTGCTGTTTGGTCTGGCATGGCCTGTAGATGGACATGATGGATGATGAGACAGAGAAACTGAGGTGTTGGTGGACCCTGTATTTATGTTCATTTTGTGCTTTCTTACTATGCCTCTTGGACCAATAGGGTGTCTTAGTTTAGATGCTGGCTTCCTTCCCATGTGCATGCCTCATGCCTTTGAGCCAATTTTGGTCAAGCATGACCTATGTTCTTGAACATTCTACCATTTAATGTTCTACTCATGGCTATGGCCTAGAGCAAAATATATCTTTTGGCTTTTCAAAGCCCGAACCTTTAGTTAAGAAATCAAGATACATAGCCAACTACAAGTTCCTCATATTACTTTTGGATTAGTTGTGTTCTGTTTTGTGTGTTGTATTTGCCCATTTTTTGATACCTATTACATGCCCAACTTACATAGAATGCCTCTCTGAATTGCCTTTCCCAAGATTTTTTCCAGCCTACAAGGGTTTTTTTTTTTTTCTTCTCTTCTTAGGGAATCAAGGCTGTCAAAAAACTAGGCCTATTAAAGCACATTGAGGTGATTTGAGGTTATTCAAGAAATGCATTGTTGTTGTTGTTTTTGTTGCTGTCATATGGCCTGTTGTGGCTCTGGTCCAGTCTGGTTTAGTCCACTCTTTGTATGACATAATTTACTACTACTACTACTACTACTACTAATAATAATAATAATAATAATAATAATTATTATTATTATTATTATTATTATTATTATGTAAATGTTGTGTTCAGATTGTCCACCATAATAAAAACTGCTGATGTGTTTTTAGGGGGGCACAAAGGCAATTTCTGCCTTTTTAAAAAATCTTTAGCTTAATCTTTAAAAGAAATCTAGAGATGTGCTTTTCAGCTTCTTCTTGATTTGTTTATATAAATCCAAGATGTGAAAAAATGTTATTTCTGAGTAAAGCTGTCAAGTATGGATTCTTTTCACATTGTGAACCAAAACCATGACTCAAAATCTAAACTGTGAAAGTTTACACTTCTATTTAAATAAAATAAAAACAAAGTGAAATAGCAGTAAACTTGATGTGTAGCATTGCAGTCAAGTGCATCTCTTTTGCAATTAAAATTTCATTCATTCATTCATTTTTTTATTCTTTTTCATATACTGAGTTAGCTGCAGTTGGCCACAGTGCCAGTCCATTGCCTGGCACACCTTTGCATGAACACCCACACTGAGTTACACCAGACCAGTTTAAGGATGCCAGTTCTCCTGACCTGCATGTCTTTAAAATAAGGAAGAAAAAATCTGTTAGAGATGTTTGCAAAATGAAACTCATAAAAATAGTTTTCCTTGTAAATAGTTGTTTTTATTTACATTCATGAACACAACACAAAATATAATTAAGAATGTTCCCAACACATCCTATAATACCAATACTGCCCTCAGTACCATCTAGCCATCCCTGTAATTGGTAAGCTGAGAGACATGCCAGAGGATGAGTCTATGGTGTCATTTCACTTGACATAATGGAAACAAATTTAATTTTCTTAAAGATTTTCTTACTCACTTACACAAACCCATTAATTCCAACCCAGAGTTTCAGAAGGACTTATAGAATCATTGTGGATCCATACTCATACCTGGTCTCAGTCTACGAGGTGGAAGCAAACCATGAATAGGATTGCCAGTCCATCAAAAGGTGCCCTCTCTTCACACGCTCAGTCCTCGTCTTTATAAAAGTGAAGCACCTTGGGCGGACTGGTCTGGTGCATTTCCAATTCAGTTATGACATGCAGAATTTTATATAAACAACTTGAATCCATTAATCCTTCCTGCCTTGTGTCAATAGTACAGAATGGTGGTTTTAGTGTAGTAGCTTGGGAGTGTTTTCTTAACACACATTAGGTCTCTTAATACCAGCCGAGCATCAATTGAATGGCTCCCCATAGCCAAATATTGTTGCTGCCCATTTGTATTCCTTCATAGTAATAATAATAATAATAATAATAATAATAATAATAATAATAATTCATTTTATTTATAAGGTACTTTACATTAGTAGTAAATTTCAAAGTGCTACATAAAAATATTTAACAAAGACAAAACAAGATAAAAACAGAGATAAAATAACAATAAATTTATGTCCAAAGTGTCTCCTTCTGCATTATGTTATGCAGTCAGTTATTTTGTGTTTCATATTTTAGATAATTTACACCACTTGGCATAGATCTGTTTCCACTTTGGATGTCTTTTTCTGTTGATCAGTGTCAAAAAAGATAAATGAAACTCAGTATGATTGATGATAATGCAAAATACATCCTATGAATGTGCTGGGAATGCAGAATTAGTGACAAATCCTGGGGTTCTTGAGGGTTTGGGGTCTTTCAACATCAGACCCCTTTTCCCAAGTAACCCATCTGGGGTTGATCTGGCCCCAACTTGCATCCCCAGCATTAATTATCCATGAATGGATGTAGTAGCTGTGGGGTGGCCGAACATAGGATCAAACAAAGCCAGAACAAATCAAAAGTGTTTGGGACACCAGCCGGGTAGTCCCTTTTAATTCTTTCAAATTTGTCAAACTTAAACAAGTGCCATCTTGCAACACTCAACATAAAGCAAGCGAGAAAAAAACAAAAACTACTACAGTGTTTAGTTTCAGCAAATAAAACAATGGAAGACTTTCCCAGAGCTTTCATTCTCCTGAACTGGTCTCATCAAGTCAAGACACCTTAGTGGAGGCACTTGGTCTTTTTATAATGGGAGGACCAGAAGGGTGGAGCTAATTTCCCTCACTGGGAGGTCTCTGGGAGATGTGGGGAAAAAGGGAACAAGTTTAGTGACAGCGTCCCCTCTCACTCTGGTGGGTTACTATTTACCTCGAATGAGCTCTCAAGGAGCTCCTCAGGTGCACATGCGTGACATAGCCTTATATTTTTACCCCTGTGATCCCCAGAAGAGTTAATACTTTGCACAGTGAGTGCCCTAAAAAGCCATGACACCCCACCTCCATTGGTTCACAGCAGACCAATCAGCCCTCAATATGGCGCTGCTCCACCAGTTCCTGCAGCTTGGCACACTTACTTTTATTGGCTTGCGCTCTTCCCAGGATACTGTTAGTTCCAGCATGATCAGGTGTTTTGGTAGATTCTGAAATAATAACTATGATTAGATAAAGCGTGGATGATGTTATAAATGCTGGTAACCCGAGTCATTAATGAAAGTCACCTCTCAGCTCACAGTATCAGGCAGTGTTAAGAATGCCTGACTTTTCTTTTGGCTGCAAGTGGGTTTTCTCTCCAGCTTTGACACATTTGATTGTCTTTTTTTTTTCAGCAGTGGCTACTCTGTTGGTCATGGCACCAATGGTAATGCCCTTGCCCAAGGGCTTTTGAGCAGCCACTGAGTAGGTAGGTACTCAAGTAATCCTCCAAGAGCAAAGAGGACAAGATGGTGTTTCAATTTGCCCCAGACACATAGGTTAGCTGAAATAATTTACTTGAAATTAAATCTGACATGATGAAAGGTGGCTCACCAGATGTTTGATCTGATTATTTTTCTCTGAAGTATGTCCCCCCTCTTGTCCATGTAGCTTTCTAGCCCAGCTCTACCACTCTTCGAGCCCAAGCTTACTCCATGTTTTCTCACCATGAACTAATAAAATACTAAAACCTTCAAGGGGGTGAATGTTTTCTATAGGTGTGGTGCTTCCAGCAGGATAATGCTTATTGTCACAAACACACAGTATCTCAAGCTGGTTCAAAACACATGACACTGACTTCATCTTGCTCTAGTGGTCTGCGTGGTACCCAAATCTCAGTTTGATAGAGTGCCTTGGGCATTAATGTGTTGCCAAAAAATCTCCAGTAACTGTGTGATGCTATCAAGTCATCACAGACCAAAAATCTTAAGGAATGTTCCCAAAAGATTGTTATATTGATGCCTCAAGGAGTTCAGGTTGTTTAGGAAGTGGATATAATGAAGGGGCCACTGAGTGTAAATAAGATCCATGAAAGTGGGGATGTATATGCAGCTCCTTTCCTTTGAGTCATTTAGTGCCCAGTTGGTCAGCTCAGGGGACACTCTATCTGCAGGCTACTGACCCTAACATCACTAGAAAAGTGAGAGACTCTCTCTCAAAGAGTTTAGCTTCAGCTCTTGAGTGGTAATTTGGAAACGTCTGCAAACAAAGCGTGTGCTTGTGAGATGCAGGGCCTTATGTTAATCAGCCTTTAGTCTTTTTCAATTTTGTTGATAAAGTCAAGATGCATACATTTCAAAACAAACTGCAATAATATTTAAATCATTTTTGGTTGAAAAATATAATGGCATTTTTATTATCTTAGTCAATCATCTTTCAGTAATAAGTTTACTGTTCTACTTTACTTACCCATGTATACATTCACATCTTCTCTTTATTAAAAGCTCAGCTTTGCCTCTGTGCTGGTTGAAATCCCTACAGATCAGATTCTAACCACCAGAGGGCAGATGTGAAATCAAATGGCAGCTTCGTCCCACAATTTCTGAAGGAGATCAAAATGGTAGCTGTGGCACAACTATTAGAACTTCAACAAGGAAGGTATTGCCAGCTGCCATAGCAGGAGATCAAGAACCACGGTGGGCTGGATGAGCTCCACATCCTGCTCTAGTAATTTGCTCAATCACTGTCTATTCAGATGGGGCATCTGTTGGTGAAGAAAGATTCACTGATCTTGACTTTGCTGATGATGCTGTGATCTTTGTGGAGTCAATGGAGGCTCTGATCGGGGCTCTCAAGAGACTGAGTGAGAAGTCTGAGTGTCTGGGCTTGCGAGTGTCCAGGATAAAAACTAAGATACAGCCCTTTAATGACCTCTTAGGCACAGCCATCAGCAGTGTGTCTGTTTGCAGAGAGAGTGTTGACCTTGTTGAGAGGTTTACTTATCTTGGCAGTGACATTCATGTCTCTGGTGACTTTTTCTATGAAGTCAGTAGACAGAATGGGAGAGCATGGGGGGTCATGAGGGGTGTGTGGCACTCTTGATATCTATGCAAAAGGACGAAGGTCCAAGTCTTTAGAGTCCTAGTGCTTCCTGTCTTGTTATATAGTTGCGAGACAGCGATGCTATCCAGTGACCTCAGATGAAGTCTGGACTCTTTCTGGTACTGTGTCTCTCCGGAGAATCCTTGGGTGCTGCTGGTTTGACTTTGTGTTGAATGAGTGGTTGCTCATGGAGTCCCAAATGAGGCACATTACCTGCCTTGTGAAGGAGCGCTAGTTACGGCACTATGGCCATGTGGCACATTTCCCAGAGGGTCATCCAGGTCACAGGATCCTCATTGTTGCGGATCCAAGTGGCTGGATCAAACCAAGTGGTCGCCCATGTAACACCTGGCTGGGACAGATAGAGGGTCATTTCCAGAGGGTGGGACTGGACCGCATGTCTGCCTGGTGGGTTGCCACCCGAGCTGTTTTGTCATGTGGTGGGTGTGGCAATGCACTGTACCAGTGCAAGCTCCTTGACTTGACTTGAATGTCTATTCTGCCATGACTGGTCAAAAGGGCTAATCTTTTAATGGAATTGATGGAATCAAAACCAGGAAGAACCCTAGTGACCAACCTAAGATGACTGACAGAACACAATGTCATAAACTACGCTAGTGGTCTGTTAGCTGAGAATTGGTTATTGGAACTTTAATGAGAAATTTTAGGGAATGCAGCCACATGGTTTTACACCATCATGTTTGTGATTTTTACATTGCTCAACCTTCAGGGACAGGTCCCCCGTAACAGGAACACAAAGTGGTGACGCCCTAGGAAAACAAAATGGCGTCACAGAAAATATAAAATGTTACAATAAATTACACAAGTTCTAATATGAAATATTGATTAGATAACTCCTTAAGAAGATCAGGTGAAATGTATCCAAGTCAATTCCAACACATCATGACCCTGGTCACCATTTTGCTGTACCTTAACTTAGTGTGTAATGGGCTGCCTAAGTACCAACAGACACTAACTAATATTGTCTGTGGGATGCATGCAATAACATCACAAGGGCCTCAGGAAAAGAGCATAGTAGGCGCAGAGAAGTCTAGAGTCATGATCAGGCATTTGTTTTCGATTTTTTATAATCAAGGAATTTCATGGTCACTTTTGTTTTTTGTGTTTGATACTACTCTGAATGAAGGAATGAAAAAACAGTGGGCCAAATGAGCCAGAAAGAGGTCAGTTACCAAATAGATATTCATTCTGTTACCAAGGCCAAAACAAAAATTGAAAGACATCGTCAAAGCACAAAGTTGAAGATTTCAAAAATGTGAGTTCAAAAAGAAATACAAAAAAATCTCTTCCTTAATCGTGGACAGTAAATAGTCCATTATTTAAGGTGTTGCATTAATAACGTCATATGCTGTGTGTGGTAAAGTGAGGTCCGCAGCTGATTGCCTTTTTAAACAGATAATCGTTACATTTGTGGCTTTAAGGAGGCAGCATGGTAGAGTACAGGAGCAGTTCCCGGGTGCAAGGCGTGCACTTAAAGTGCAGAGGTGCAGAGTCGCCCGTGGCCATAATTGATGGCGGGAGCTGCTGATGGCCTCACCTGTGCCACATCCCTATATAAAAAAGAGAAGCACGTATGCGAATGGAGATCGGAGGAAAAAAAAAATTAAGAGAAGACATGGATTAATGGGAAAAGAAGGATATGAGGCCGTAAAAACCAGTGTGGGAGTGAGAGAGTGCAGGCTCACTGGTGAGAAAAGGCAGGCAGCTGGATGGAGAGCCCCGGAAAAGAGTGTTTGGCTGACACACAGGGAGAATGGATTGGGTCGCTCCTGCTGAGCATTTCAGAGGAGCAGCAGTGACCAGGATTATGGACGGCTCTCCACGGAAGGCAGTGAAGGTCGAGGAGCCTAGGAAGGGAGAGCCCCAGCGTGAGTGCCCTGGTCGTTGGGTACTCGAGTCTTGGTCCAGTGATGGACCTGTAAGTAGCCAGGGGATAGAAGTCAACCAGACCTGCTGCACCTGCGGATTGGGTGACTGCCATGCTTGCCTAGTTGGGGCTGGGTGGTCCCCCAGCCCTCTGGAGTGTTTTGTTTGTTTTTTCTGTCCTCCCTGGCCATCAGACCTTACTTTATTCTTTGTTAATTAGTATTGCCTAGTCTTATTTTTATTTTTTCTTTCTTCATCTTGTAAAGCACTTTGAGCTACATCATTTGTATGAAAACATGCTAAAGAAATAAATGTTGTTGTTGCTGCAAGAGCTGTATGGAATAAGCAGGGGAGCTGCCAGTTAAAAGGGAGAAGGTACTGTTTTTTTTTTTTTACAAAGTTACAACTTCCTGCCATGGTTTTAACCTTGTTTTAAAGGATTGGTTTTTTGACTTTTTCACATTTTTATGGATTATTTATTAATGGAACTTTGGGCACTGCACTATTATTTTGAACACTGTTTTGTTTTTTAATTAAAGCACTTTTGACTGAGTAATTTAGGAGGATGGAAAGTAAATGAACTGGGAGATCAAATGTTAGCAATAAAGCAGGCTATGATCAAAACCAGGATATTAAAAACTAAACAACACAACCAAAACACCAACCAAATTTGCTGTCAAAAGTATGCAGCCAAAAATCTTGGGCTGAAATACTCAAACCGAGAAAAGAAACACAGAAACCTAGTTAAATATCCCCAAACTTGGACAAGCTGAAAGTTCTGATGCTGATCTTTATACCATCACAACAGTAATATCATGCTGCACAATTCTAGTCATCGAAACACAGCAACAGGGTTGCAACTATACATGATAGTCCACAAAATCCTGGTGTGCATGCAAAAAAATGATCTCACATAATAAATTACATAGTGAAAAGGTTTACTTTTACAGTCATAATTCACTCCACAGTAGAAAGTACATCTGTGTTCTCACACTCTTTGCCCAAGTAGCCCCCCTAACCATCTTGGGAGGCTATAGACTCAGTTTGTCAAATTGTAACCACATTGAACATTGACCAGGCTGCAGGCCAAGCAACCTCTTGGGCCTTTGTGGCCTTGGTGGTTCTCGGATCACACAAAGAAGACTGTGTTCCAGTATTTCTTCTTAAAAATCAATATACCACATAGGGCAACAGAGAAGGCTAGACAAGACCCTGCAGTAATTGAAGCCTCTTGACATAAGTCTGAACGGCTGCTGAGTTTCAGTTCTGCAGAAACATCTACAGATTCAAGATGAGCATGTGGAAAGAACATATAATGGAATACAACAAGCCCCAGCTCATTGCAATGAAAACACTCTTAGGTGTGGAACCCAGAGTATTAGTTTGACATCCTGTGGTCATAGTAGTAAATACTGACAAGGGACTTGACCATCATTCACTTGGAAATTGTAGTTTTGTCCATAGTTAAGCAGCAGTTGTTGTTGTGCTTCTCAGATTTCACCACCTTTCTCACTGTGATGCTGTTCAATTGCTGCCACTGACAATAGCTCTTATTTGGGTGATGATCATCTACTCTTGATTTTTATTATGATAGGTCAGTTTGAATAGGAAACAAATATTAGCTTTGGTTGTTTTTTGCTGTTGGTTTGAAGGTGCTTGGGTTGTGTCAGTTATCTGGGATCGCTTTATTCCTGGGCATTACACACTATATGACAGAAGGCTAAATCACTCATGCTGAAGATTGTGAGGCCACTGCTTCACATCCAGCCATAAACTGTCTTGGGCTGATGATTTATGGTGGGTGTTATGGCATTGCATTTATAACGTTATAAAATCATAAATCACCCTTATTGAAAAGAACTTTGGGTCACTGATATCACGTGTCCATCACTGCTAGGCGTGACCCTGAATTGGACTGAGTGGGACTCAACACTGACACTGACAGATAGATGATTAATGTCCTTAATGAGGCATTTATAACTAACATATTATATTATCATAAATCATACTTTGGTTTAGTGATGAACTGGCGTTAAGGCCAGGGAGTGATCCTGCCGAGTCTTTATCACGTTGAAACACATGACTGAGCAAGCTGTAAAACTAATAGAGAGATGGTGGATGTATTTAATACAGCTTTAACACATAATGTGTTATATTATCATAAGTCATACCTACTAAAAAGTAGTCTTAGGTCAGACATGGACTGACTTCAAAGCCAAGGAAGTATTCCATCAGGTATTTGGTGGGCCATACAGCTGATAGTTACATGATTGATATCTTTAATTCAGCCATTATACACAATCTAATATATTATAATAAATCTCACTGCACACCAGTGTGTAGACCACGGATCCTTGACAGACCATTTTAAGTAATTGTTAGCCAGTGATTTGAACAAAATGAAAGTTGCAGTGAAACTTATGGGTTTCACTTTGCAAATAAATACATACAATGCAGTTTTGTGACAGATTTGTTTTTGTTTATTATAGTATATATAAAACTCCTTTTATCCCTATACTTTCATCTTACACACAACCGTATAGCAGTGCTGACAAGAATACTATTATTTGCATCAGGCAACAGGAATGCACTGGGGCTGATGGGGGGATGCCTTTATCATCTCCCCCAAATTTCACATATCACTTGCAAAAGTGGGATCTCATCTAAGACTGCAGCTACAATGCTTTTTTCTCTTGTAATTTGAATTGTATCTTTTGGTTAGAAGTTAAGTCTTTTTGTCTTGTCGTGATTTGTGTTAAGTGTGTGTTGAAGTTCCAAAAGACACTTATCCCCCATTTATTTTCACCTGGACCCTTTCTTGAGATATTTATGGGTCCATATGGGGTGTACAGTGTTTTCAGACCTGTGAAGAACAGTATGTTCCTTTCTTTCCGCCATTACAAAATCTCTCTATTATAAAAGAAAATCTTGAGACAAGATGAGATACTGCCAAGAGATTTTTTCAAGTTGGTAGAGGGTATGACGCCCTCCTCTCAACTATTTCCGGTTAACGGCCAACGGCCACAGTACTCTCACGTCTCATTCATGTGAATGCTTTTGTCAAACACAGTTCTTGCTCTCTCAGCTCTTATAAGTTTTTACACTTTCTTCAATTTAAGTTCCCAATAAAAGAAGACTTATTATGTTCAAATATTATTGAAGAATTTCACCTCGAAGGGTTATCAACAGAAGAAATGAGTACACGGGCAATCCTAGCACTAAGAAACGATGAAGTCAAATGAATTAACGTGAAAATTGTTGATCGGTTACATAGCAAATTGGTTAAATGCGTATCAATAGACCATGCTGATAAAGTTGGGGGTGATGGTGCGGAAGATGAAAACATCAACTTACGATATCCCGTAGAATATCTACAACTGTTAACACTGTCCAGTCTTCCACCAGCCGAATTACTGTATGAGAATGAAAGAATGTATCATAATGTTATTGTGTAATTTATGTATGGGTGATGGGCTATGCAATTGGACAAGATTAGTTGTATTCAAAATTAGTCGAACAATTCTGACATGTAAAATTTTAACAGGTAACAAGAAAGATAATGTAGTACATATTCCGCAGATAACATTAGACACCAAAGGAGATCTTGATATGCCATTTGTATTAAAATGTTTACAGTTTTACCATAGAATAGCTTTTGCTATGACAATTATCAAATCACAGAAACAAGCATTCGAAAAAGTCGGTTTATTTATTAGAGAGAAAGAAACGATATTCACTCACGGGCAGTTATACGTTGTGATGTCACGATGTAACGTAATCAAAATTCAATGCGATATTGAAGAAAAGTTAATTCCAAATATTGTTTTTACTAAAGTTTTACGGTAAAAGTGTAAGTTTAAAAAGTATTTATGTGTTAATTTCAAAGCCAAACAGAACAAAAATGTACAATGCAATGAATACCTCTAACGCAACATGACACATAATTTTCTTTCAATTTATTAAGTTTTACTATTTTTTACTATATTTAATTACTCACTGTAATGCAAAATAGCTAGTTCTATTATGCATATGTAACAATTCCCATGAAAGTATCAATCTGTTTAAATTGTACATCCGCATCCCCATAAGCGAGCAGTAGAACCGCTAAGTGTCTAGTGCATAGCACCCGCCTGGGGGTTGACGAGCAAAGCGAGCAGGGGGCAGAGCTCCCTAGCCTCTAAACATTATAAAAAAAAATCTCTTTTTAGTGAGTTTCACAGTTGTAAAACTGCATATGAAGCAAATTATCGTTTTAACTTCAGTAATCTGTATGTGAAAGAAAACACAGATGTTTAGCTCATCACCACCAATTACAGCATGTTTTTGTGATGTTAAATTTTAAAAATGCTATTTTATGAAATTCAGAACATGGCAAGGACAGTGTGGTGCATGTTGGTCAAATGTATAGATAGCAATTTCATTGCACTATAAAGAAGTGACAATACGTCTCACATAAACAGATGACACCACCATTTTTTTATCTGAGCCAAGCCTTACATTTATGAAAAGCCCAAACTTGTTGCACACTTGCATATCAATAGAGTGCAATTTTGTAGCTCACACTCTTGTTCAAAATATGGTAGAAAGAAAAAGACGGGGAACAGCATTTCTAACTTTTACTGTTTCTTGCTGGTGGACATTTATTCACATCCACTTTATGATGACACCCTTATAATTTCAAGGTTTGATTTACAGCATTGTGATTTGTAGCCATTTTAAATCAGCTTTGAATCAGAATTGTGCTGTCAAGTAATGCTGAGTCTCCAGCATTACCCCATATGCAGCAAACCGATTGTAGATACTTTCCACAGTCTATGCTCCAATAGGTGAGATATGGATCAGTGGGATGCTGCTATGCCCCCATCAAAACCCAGATTGAGGGCTGCCTACCAATGTGTCCCAGGTATAAATCAGATGAACAACCCAGTCAAAAGAATCACAGTGAATGTAAGTTAATTGAAAATTCAGTTTCATAGTTTGTTTCTTTATCTTTCCATTGACAAACATGCATCACTAAATGTTTACAAATTCCAGATATATTTTCACCTTCTAGCCATCTAAATCCATGTAATTCATGGTCAAAGAAGACAGTGTCAGTCTCAGCAGTACAAGAAGGGATCCAACTTTTGCCAGGGTGCAGTCCATCTCAGTCAAGTACCGAGGCTGAGCCAGTACAATGAGGACTCAAACCAGCAAAAGTTGGTCAAAATATGCAAGGTGTTTTTATTTTCATGCAGTCATTCGCCAATGAATAAACTGCAGGGTAGTCCTCTTTCAACAAATTAATCAATAAACAGTCCCAAGACAAAAATAGTGTTCTCATAGAAGTCACAATACATCAATAAATAATACATAAATCCAATCAAGTTAAAAAGAAGAAGGCTAAAACACAGTCAGGATCTTCTTTTGTAATACTGACAATAAGCTTCGGTGTCTCCATCAAAATTACGTCTCTGCTGCTCACATGACAAGGTCTTCTCTGCTCCGCTTCCGACAAGCTGCCATCCCTAGACCTTCAGCGGGGACCCTGCAAGCCCTGCTCCTTTCTCCCACCGCGATCCCTCAGCCTTCAATGGGAGCCCACTCAGAGCGATGGGTCGCTCCTACTCCTAAAACACTTAACAAGAGTGACCCACCCGTGTGAGCACCATCTGCTCGTTCCTCCTGGGGTTTCATTCCTGATCTGCTTGACTCCTCTCTGTACAGCCACTCTGCCTCAATCCTAAACCTTCATCCTTTCCTTTGATTCCATTCCTTTAACTTTCTTTCTTTCTTTCTTTCTTTCTTTCTTTCTTTCTTTCTTTCTTTCTTTCTTTCTTTCTTTCTCAGGCTAACTGAGAGTCACCAACAAAACAAATATTACATCCAACAAGATGCACAGAACACACACAGTTTGTTCATACACTTGTATGCAGATTCCAATGGCTCAGCCTCCTAAACACAAACTGTTCCTCCATAGTTTAGCAAGACCTAAATTCACTTTGTGCAGAGAAACATGGAAATGCTGTGAGTCACCTGTGTCTACTCTGAGTAGCTGTCTCCATCTCACCTTCTGAGACTCAGTTGAAGTAAAGAAGAGCTGAATTAATTTGTGGAGCCATTACTATGGCATACAGCATTGTCCCTAGGACAACTTCTATTAACAGCTGTAATGATAGGATGCACCTGATTGTCAATGATATCCAAATCTCCTGTCCCATTAAATCAGAGCCACCACCTTTAAATGAATGTTTCCACCCCTGAGGTCACCAATAGAAAAAAATGGACTGTCTAGAACTGAAGCAAGTGAGCCAGATTCTTACCTTGAAATTTATGAGACAACAGTTTAGTAAAAACAAAAGAATATGGAATATCCACTTTTTAGAAACAGATCTTCCTCATCAGGGGCACAGTCCACTATCCAGATAAAGAAAGGTTTTTGATCATGTTGACATTTTCATTGTCAGAAGGAAAGTCAGAATGTGATTTTGCAGATCATGTTCGCCATGGGCCAGTTTTCTCATCATATGGCTCCTCTGAAGACATCTACCCTAGAGCAACCAACTTATTCACCTGTGTCAGACTGCTGGTCCCACATGACTTGTGCTGGACAAGTCATAAAGTGCAGGGCTGAATGATTATTCTCAAGTGTGTACATTCATAATATATATCCTATAATCATATATCATACAGTATTTATTGAAAAATTATGTGTCAGAGGTAGACTGGTATTCAGCCAGAGGAGGGATTCGGCAAAGCATTCATCATCTAACTGAGCTGAGAAACAGCATATTGTACAAGACAGGAACCAACTTTGGATGGTGTGTAATCCATCCATTTTGAAACAAACTTGATTCAATTCAGGGTCACGGGGCTCAACTAACCTTCCAAGGTTCCACATAAAGCACAACCCCACTCAGTCAGTCCATTATAGACCATGTTCACACACACACATCATTCATTCATTTTAGAACTATTCCCATTCCAATACAGCATTATAAGGAGACAATGCCTGTACTAACTGGATCTGATGCCAAAGAAGAACCGTCAATAGGACAGGATACAAACTGATAGCCACTGCCACATTCAATCATCTTTTGGAATTTCCAAACTCAGGACTTCTGAGTGCTTTACTGGAGAGTATCAAGTCACAAAACAGTCACGGACAGGACATTAATCCATAACCAGGATTCTCTCACGCACACACACTCATTCATTCCTTTTCTAAATCAATTTATTGTAATAATTGATCACTTTGGAAAGTAAAGCCTAGGATTATCTTCTGTAGCTTGGTCCAACCAAATACCCATGTTTACTCATATATGGCAAATTTTGAATCACCAGCTGCCCCAACGTAGACATCTTTGGCATGCAGGAGGAAGTCAGAGCTGACTTGACTCGAGTGGCAGGGCTAATGACCGGAACATAAAGCTTTGGATATTTGAGGCAGCAGTGCTAGCCACCGTCCCTTCCTGCATAACATTTCTTACTAATATCCTAAGGATTAAGTCCACAGGAGCCATGTGTCTGTCTCAGTTTACAGTAGATCACATTGCCTTTGTGTGTAGTTTAACTTGTCGTGTAGATTTCCCACAAGCCAGCACCTTCATGTCAGTGTGACATTTAAGTTGCATTACTTTTACCTCAATGTAACTCATAAAAGGCTATTGAGGGATTTAAAAATGGCCAGCATGTGTGTGTGATGGGGTGACAGACTGAGAACTGTTCCTGCCTGGAAAATTTTAAACTGGTAAGTCGTAAAATAGAATTGTGGACTTTAGGGGATGCAATATTTTAAAATAACCAGGGTTGCTTAAACCACAGCCTTAAGATATGACTTTTCTGTAAACCTTATTTATACAATATATAGTTTAATATATAGTTTATAGTATTGTAAAGTCATTATAATTAAACCTCATTAAAATATATGCCATTTCAGTGCTCCTAATAACATAATTGTTTTCATATTTATAGTGAATATAAAATCGCTTACCCGAGCTAGGTCAAAGGATGGCAAAGCAAGGGACAACCTATTTAGATGGGGCCTCACAACAAGCGCTGAATGTCCCTGTGGTGACTACATTCTTCATGAATGTTCCCAAGGCCCTACATGCACTGATGAAGATCTTAAGGATGCTAAAGGCGCTGCTTTTACCTGGATATGGCATGCCATGATAAGATGTGATGATAATTTAAAATTGCTTATCAATCTAACACATGCTTCTTCGTGATGTGGGGGAATACTGTAATACCTTATAAAAGCCCACGCAGACACCAGGAGAAAATGCAAACCGCACACAGGTGCTTCAAAGCTGGGATGTTGGATCTGTGAGGCAGCAGCTCTAACCACTGCACCGTATCTTATTGAGATCCATTACTGCATTTATCAAGTGTCTCAGAATTACTCCTAGGAGTTACACTTAAAGTCTTACTGGGATAAGAGTTTGTCCGACCACAGAGAAGGACATGAAAAGTAATTATGAAGCATCCTACATCCACACCTAGTGAGGAGTAGGAAATCATATTTGAGAGTAAATGATGTCACATTTTTACGGCAATCTGAGCTACATATTGGCTCTCATGATGATTCTTTGTAGTTTTCTGACATTAAGGCTAAGGCTTCACCACAATAATAATAATAATAATAATAATAATAATAATAATAATAATAATAATAATAATAATAATAATAATAATATTCAAAGTAGTAGTAGAAAAAGAAGGAACCCTAATAAGGAAGAATATTGTGCTAAGCTGCAAGTAATTGTCACTTAATACCAACAACAAGAATAATTCTGTAACGATCACCAAGATGGAAGGTCAGAGAGAGACACATACACACACACAACAAACGAGAGGAAATTCCAATAACAGACACATTTATTTAACAATGAATGAGCCACATTTGTACTTTCAGAAGAATGACCTTCCCATACGTTATGGTCATAGAAAACGCCAAGTAAAGTGACACTTTCTGAAACTACTCACAGCTATGTTTTCTGTTTCTGAAGTTGCATTTGCTCTTCCAGTGTCCCGAACCGTCTTCTAGAGTCATGTGCTATGTCTTTCTCCGTGATACCCCTTATCTTCTGCAAGGATGAATTCATCTAATGCCCAAGGAGTCTGGACTGTCCTGGCCTTGCAAACTATAATGTGAAAAGAGTGGAAAGCAGAGCTCAGCATACCTACTGTATGTAATATTTCTTAATCTTTTATCAATGTAAACTAACAGTAGTGCGATTAATTCAAAATTAAAGAACAGTAAAATAAAAAATGAAATGACTTTAGAGTAAAAATGACCCACTAGTTGTGAAACTTGTTGGGACAAAAACCTAAACACCAGCCATAGGGGAGCCCCAGGACTGAACTTGAGAACCACTACTCTTGACTAGTGGAAGAGTTTTGTTTTCTTTGCCTCAGACTGCCAAGTCCTCTTTGTCTCTTATTCAGATGCTTCCTAGAAAGTTGTGTGACTGCCAAGAGGTGCTCTGCACTTCTGCTGCCCAGGGTACATTTATAAGCCAAGCACTCAGAAGTGCTCCTGGAATGTCTGCCATTGAATGTCGGCAGCTGGCATCCTGTACTTCCATTCAGGATTTTTTTCTTGTTATTTGCTGATCTGAACAGCTTTCAGTGACTTCTCACATTCTGCTGCCCTCAGATTTTGTCTTTCTTTGGTACATTTTGAAGTGACAGACTTACTAACCCCTTTCTAGTCTCATTGAAATTTAAAATACCGTAGGTATTTTTAAGGGCCCATGCTTCTCCAGGAACCCACCTGCCATGTACACATACAGTGTATACTGTCACAAACACATTATTAGGAGTGTGCTGGAGGTTAAGCACAAGAAGTAAAATAGAGAATTGGTTTAGTTGAAACACAGTCACTAACCTCTCCTCCTTCTTCTACCCCAATGAAATCTCTTCAAGCCTAATACAGAAGCCCTGCCTGTTTTCAATAAAAGACCAGACCCAGCTGGAAATCAGCATTCACTGTAAACCTGTCTCTACAGTATAAGAGACACTCTATAGCCCACAGAAGCCATTTATTTGAACCCATTGTTTTGATGAAGAAACTTTGGTATACTTCTCATTAAGCAGCTATTAAATGGGGTGAAGACCACCAATTTTTTACATTGTCTTTCTCTATATACTATATAGATTTTAGAAGAAAAATGGAGAGAGAAATAAGGGCTGAGGACCTCTGGGTAACCCATTTATTACAACAAAATAACAACAACATAAAAAAAGTTTCTGGCTGTAAAAAGAACAGAAAACAAAGAGAATGGCTCCACCATCCAATATATTGCCATCTAGGCTTAATTCTCAGTTCTTCCGTGCCAAGATTAGAGACTAATCCTGGAATGAATGTTGACTTCTCAGTTTAACTCTTTTTATGTGACCATCAGCATGCAATGAAGAGTTTCTGAGGTAATACCAGAAGTGAGGTCACTTCTCCTCCTGTGCCTTAATGGAGGGAAGACAAGAAGATGCTAACAACCAAATTACCCTGCCTTTTGAAATGGGTTCCTTATCTGCAATTGGCTACAAAGTCACTCTCTTAGTATACATGCTGAATATATACATATTGTCACACACGTGTGATTGGCAAGTAATAGTAGTACCATGCCAGACCAGGGGGTAGCAAGCTGCACTGATTTTCTCTCTCAATTGACTGCTGACCATCCATGGTAAATCCCGTTGATTGATGACATCACTTGTAGTACTGGCGCTATTGATGATGTCACCTCCAGTCTTGACGACTCCACTTCCGGTTCTGGTGCTATTGATGACGTCTCTTCTGGTCCCGAAGATGTCGCTTCCGGTTCTGGTCCCGACAATGTTGTTTCTGGTTTCGGTCCTGATGACATCACTTCCTGTCCTGGGCCTTTAAAGCTGCCATATTTTCACTCTTAAATCAGTTCTGTTTTGGACTAAAACCTGTGAACAAATCCACCAAAATTACCCATTTGCAGCCAGGGCATAATATACGGGTGGCTGCCCTAAACTTTTTGATGTCTGTGGACTGTTATTGTGAGTATATATTATAAGAAATGATTTGCAAGCAGACAGCATGGAGAAGCCAAGAAAGGTTGGGGTACCAACATTTCTGATAACCCCATTTAATTGTAAAGTTAAAAGTAATCAGAATTACAGGTAGCAGATTAGCAGTAGGAGCTAGTAGTTAGTATGGCTTCTGACGGCACCTTTCTGGCCCCGGAAGGGGTGGAGTTTCCTGGGTGTTGGGTGGGGTCAGTCATCACTCTTGGGCACTTTTTCTTGCTGTGAAAGAGGAAGGAGAAGATAAAGTTAGCATCAGTGCCCCATCTCCTTTTCGGGGTAGTATTACTTACCTCATCAGAGAAAGGAAGGTGGTCCCCTAACAGCTCTTTTGATTGTGATTCCCCATGGCTCCAGGGTTTGGCACTGTTTCCTAATACCTTTTCCCTGCCTGCCTATGCAGACCAGAAGATTGATGGTTGTAAGGGCAATGGCGTCACGTCTGGTGTTTGTCCACATAGACTGTCTATTTCTGTTAGAAGTACTTAAGACTCACACCTGTGAACATGTTTCTGTAATTCTTGCATGTTTCTTTTGTTGACATACATTTAATTATATGAGGTTAACACTTTATTGTGGTCTTGTTTTTCATACAATGTATAATGTAGAAACATACAGTTGTGCTTGAAAGTTTGTGAACCCTTTAGAATTTTCTGCATTTCTGTATAAATATGACCTAAAACATCATCAGATTTTCACTCAAGTCCTAAAAGTAGATAAAGGGAAACCAGCTAAACAAATGAGACAAAAATATTATACTCGGTCATTTATTTATTGAGGAGAATAACTTTCAAGCACAACTATATATATAGGGGTTTGGGATCAAACCTCAGACGTCAGCCTCTGACGTTGTGCCACGGTGGCTGGTTCACTTATTTGCCAGGATGAAGATCGGAGTATTACATTCTTAGGTCTAAGACGCAATCTGATTATTTGGGTGATTACCTAGCAGGTAACACTTGTGGTTGGTCGTACACTCGGCAAACATCCACCACGTCCTCTCAAAAATGTAGCTCATAGATATGTGATATAGTGCCTGCCAAATAATATAAAGGGTACATGACACAAGCATGTATATATATATGTGTTTGTCTGTTGGGGAAAATGTGAGCAACAGTGCCGCCAAGTGTCCTCTCATTTACAATATATATATATATATATATATATATATATATATATATATATATATATATATATATATATATATATATATATATATATATATATATATATATATGGACACAGATAAAAAGCAATAAGAATTAATTTCATTTTTTCTTTTCCCTGTGCTGTGCCCCAAAGCACCTCCACCACCATCAGCAGCAACAAATATACACAATTGGTTACTAAATTCTCCTCCACACCTCCCAGCAAGCTCTGTCACACTCCCTCCCAACTCCGGCTCCCTGCTGGGTTCCCATCTGTCCTTTAAATAATCTTTGACCTGGAAGTGCTTCTGTCCTTTCGACCACGTGACTGGCTGGCACTTCCGGGTCTAATAAAGACCAGGGATTTTCTTTACCCCGGAAGTACTTTAGGGCTTCCATCCTCGTGACTACCTCATACTTCCCGGCCACAATGACAGTATATGTCCTCAGATCCTTTGACAGCTCCTGCAGGCGGCACCCACGGCACCCAGCAGGGCTGTGTGCCCAAACTCCATGTCCCATAGTGCCCTGCGGGAATCTGGGATACCACTGCACTCCAGGGAAGCTGCCATCTACTGTTTTGGGGTAAGCAGTGTCGATAATTAGCTGCCTTCCCCCATCCTTCTATTCCAGGGGCTTCCCGGCCGGGACACACACACACACACATTACAGTACGTACTAATCAAAATATCACAATATTAAAAAAAGAGAGAAAGTTAATAACATCCTAAAACCCAGAGGAGAATCCTCTTACAAGAGTGTGAAATTTATATGGTGTTCTCAGTAATATTTGTGATGAGCATGGTCTCCACCATTGTATGCCAAGGTGTCGTGAGGGCCAAAACAGTTGCAAAGTTTTATTTTTATGGAATACAGTAATTAAAAAAAAAAAAAACTGAAGCATTGCTCTTCTGTTTGGATGACCCTATACAATGATGAGTTTCAAGGAAATGCTAGTAATTGATTTAATTAAAGGCTATTGAGCTTATTTTTAATCAGTAAATTTGAGTACAATTAATCTGCAATGAGCCATTTAAGTGCCAGGTTTGATTGGATGCTCCATTTAAATTCTAGATGTTGTTGCCTATACAATTTAAGACCAATAACTGTATTCATAAAAGTATATTCTGAATTACTAAATGCACATCACAGATGTTTTTTTTTCCTTTTTAATTCAGTATGTAAAATACTTTTTTTAACTTTTAATATAAAATTCTCAGATCTGCTTAATCCAGTTCAAGGTCAGTGGAGCTGATACCTATCCTGGTAGCACAAGATACAAAGTCAGAAAACAGTCCTATAAAAAGTGCCAGTCCATCCCAGTATGAGCTCACTTATATGTCCACACTCTCAAAAGGCCAATTTGGAATCACTGCAAATCTTCAAGGATGTGTGATAGAGGCCTAGAGTGCTGAAAAGAGAACCCACAAAGACACAGGGAGAAGGTGCAAGAGCCATACAGACAACAACTGGACACAAAAATCAATGGCAAAATGCTGGATGAAAAACATGGCCATGCTACTCCCTTATTTATTTATGATCCAAGGCACTAAAATGGGGTCAGTTCCCCCCAAACACATCCTAGCACCAAGAGCTTTGTAAACTCTGTCATTTACCCTTTGTAACATAAATAGTGTGTTACATTTTTGATAATCAATGTGCTCCCCGGCAAACTTGTTAGATTTTGTTAAACTTGCTAAATCTTGCATAATCCTCAGTAACAGAAAATGGCTGCCAGACAAAGCACATTCAATTAACATCTACATTAACATTTATACTTGACTAGAAGAAGTAATTTTTATGATAAAGTACATGCAGCAATGCACGTTAAATCAATGGGTTGTAGCTGATACATTCATGCTGCCAGGTAGCCGCCAATACGTAGCCAGCCGAATTAGTAGCTGCAAATAAGTCATGAACTTCAGCATCGTCTGTAAAGAATCTGTGCAGTCACCAATAACTAGTTATGAATATTGTGGCCTAGTGCCTTGCAGTTTTAAAAATAATGGATCTAAAATCACACTTTATTGGTCTGTCTGGTTGCTTGTTTAAAAGAGACATTCATTTCTGGAATGGGTTGTCTGCATATGAAATTGGTTCCTATCATGCAGACAAAACAGAAACCTTTAATGAATAGTAATCTACAGTACTTGCAAAATACTAACAGATTAAGAAAACCTAGAATAGGCCTGTGTTATTGTTGGCAGTAAGAGTCCATTTAAAATCAGGAATGCAATGGAGTTCCCAAATCTGTTATAATCTATTTGAGGCTTTTTATGCAACCTGTGTAGCATGTGGCCAGGGCCCTAGTCCCAGGCTGGGACGCCTCCACGTCGGAAGGACCGGGTAGCAAGCGTGGCCCTGAGCGTTACCTCCCCCGGGACACTAGATGGCAGCCCCTCTGGGTTGCAGCGGTGCCTTGGACTCCCTCAGGGCTTCAAGGGAGTTGGAGTTTGCTGTAACCCAGTTGGTCTTCGTGGGCACCGCCAGGGGGTACTGCAGCAGGATCTGCTGAGCCCTTTTTGGCAGTTCTTCCGCCACACCCAGAACTGCTGCCGGAAGCTAGGTCATCAAGCACCTGGAGCACTTCCGGGTGCAGTATAAAAGGAGCCAGCAGACACTACTCAGGGAGCCAGAGTCGGGAGGAGGAAGACAAAGCTTGACCAGAGGAGTTGAGGAGAAAGAAAGAGCGAAGTAAGATTTATTGTATCGTGCTGTGTTGATGCTTCGGACTGTGCTGGGCTTGCGGTAAATGGCGAAGGCATTTCCCATGAGGTTAAAAGAAAAATAAAAAAACACATGTGTGCCTTGAACTTGTGTCCCATGCTTGTCTGTGTCAGGTTAAGGTGGCAGTGCCAGCCCGGCTGGTCCACACCTGCTATGGATCTAAACAAATAAAGGCTCTTTCTAGAACATTCTTTTGGGGATCAAAACTCGTTCTTTTATGCCACTGCTCCTAAGAACCAGTTTGGCACCTTTATTTTTAAGAGAGCACCTAGTATTTAAAATGAAGCATCTTTCTTTGGAGTCACTGATGAGCATCCCCTAATGTTGTCAGAGTGGTTCACCATCAAACTGCTGACATGCTTCCTGTCCCATTACCACCGGTGGGCACTATTTTGAACCCTAACCCAACACACGTCACACAAATTACTTTAAACTTTGTCATCTGTCCATTTTCTTAGAGTAGTGGGACACTTGTGTGTTAAACAGAATGTGACTTCCATTTCGGTAGACCTATGTGCCAATGAAGAATGACTCAGGAAAGGGCTATCTTAATTTATGGGCACAACGGGCACTGGCTGGGGGCCTCAGGAGTATAGGGACCCACAATGTTTCTGATGCCTGTATTTGTTTCTGTTTTGCTATCAAAACAGGGGTCACAGTGCACTACTTTGCCTGGGGGGCTTTGATACTGGTAAGATGGCCCAGCCTCACAATTCTCATTCTCTGGGACATCCACAGGTATAGCAACGGAAGTAACAGCAATCATTCAGGGCACGTTCACTTTTGCAGTTTACATATTTTAAAAAGAATTTAAAAAGACCATATTTATACATCTCACAAGTAACACACAGATGTCATTTTGGTAGGGTCTGGTAACATTGATGGTGGCAAAGCATTCTTTACACTTCACCTGGAGATGCTCATGCTCTAGATTTTTCTCACCAAAGACATGTTTTGGCAAATATGCACGTATCTGTGTTCCCAGCTTCATTTGTGCAAAAAAAAAAAAAAAATGAACAGAATGCTTACTTGTATCTGAAACTTTATTTATGTGTCTGAAATGAAAGTTCCAGTATGTAGCATGCAATTTGAGCTTTTTAAGTTCTTGAGATTCAGCTAAAACATCACAATCTCCACAAATATACTTGTAGCTGCTGTAAGAACCACAGTTAGAAAGTTAATGCTTTAAGTTAAACTTATATTAGTGTTTGCTTAATTTGAATAGAATATAATTTTCTCTCTTAGCTATAGCTTACAGTATGGTATAGCCTTTTACCAACTGTACAGTAAGATAACATGAGATGCAATCTTCTCAGCTATATCTGTGATTAATTAAGTCAGCGTGTTTAGAATGAGTCCCATTGCTAGTATGGACCGAAAGACCTACTTGCGGTTTGTAAGTGGGATAGCCATACAATTTTCAGACCGTTTAGAAATGGTTCAACTGTATTGGAAAACTTAAAGAGACAAACAAGATATATAATCTTTAAACAGAACTTTCCTAAACAAGAACTTTTCTTTCCTTTGCACTACCTATTTTTTCTCTATTTTACTTTGCTCCCTGTGTGGAGTTTGCATGTTCTCCCCGTGTCTGCGTGGGTTTCCTCCCACAGTCCAAAGACATGCAGGTTAGGTGCATTGGCGATTCTAAATTGACCCTAGTGTGTGCTTGGTGTGTGGGTGTGTGTGTGTGCGTGCGCATGCCCTGCGTTGGGCTGGTGCCCTGCCCGGGGTTTGTTTCCTGCCTTGCACCCTGTGTTGGCTGGGATTGGCACCAGTAGACCCCCATGACCCTGTAGTTAGGATATATCAGGTTGTATAATGGATGGATGGATGTTTTACTTTGAAATTTTACTAAAGTTTTTAAAAACGAAAATATTTTTTCTGTGGAATCATTTCAATGCATCAGCTATTGCCAGAATCCCTCAAAGTAAACTAAAGCTGCAGAACTTTGGTAATTTTGGGTAAATGCAGCTACAGATTGTCCAGAATTTCTGTGGTTCTGCAGCTTTAGCTTACTTCATAAAACAATTCAAGTAATTGTGTGTTAAAATAATTCCACAATCTATATAGCTTCATTTTAATACTTTTAGTAAAATTCAAAGCAGACAGTGCACACAAAACACTGAAAAAGTTCATATTACAAAGAAAAGAAAAGTTCTATTTAAGGCTTACTTACCTTGTTTCATTTCTCTCTCTCTCTGGTCATACAGTCATACTTTCCAATGTTCTTATGTTTTTTAAAGGTTGTAGAAGGATCAGGAGACAGTCAGCACGATCAGAAAGTGGCATGCCAGTGTTCTATTTGTAGACTAATCTAACAGTCCATGCTTCTAGCAGTGAGACTATTTCCTAACTGGCTTAATTAAATCTCTGTTTTTACAGGTATAAATAAGAAAGTCCTACTTTATGTTAACATACAGGGGTACAAAAACAATACCATAATCTAAGTAACTATGAGAAACATGTGAATTTAACTTTAACATTAACTTTCTAAGATTGGCTTTTACAGTACTGTTTCCTAATGTTTTAATCACTTCATCAGTAAATATGGTTCGCAAATATGGGCAACAGAGTATCTTTTATTATTTTTTATTCTATTAATTTTAATAAAAAGCAAATAACAGTCCATAAAATCAAATCAAACTTAACAAAAGGGCATTCAACTAACACACCCAAAAGAAAGAGTGGAGAGATTCCCAACAAAGCAAATCTTTGAAGCAGCAATTAAAGAAGTATCCTATTCCCCAATATAGAAGCTTATTCTAAAATGTTTTTGATTCGATCCTGACATATTTTTAAAAAGTTCTGAGCAGATCCTCTAAGTGAGAATTTGATTTTTTTCCAATTTCAGACAGTGTAGAACGTCAGTTACCTGTTAACTTAATAGAGATGAGTTAGGATTCATCCACTTGAGCAGGATAAGTCTACGTGCTAGTAGTGAGGTAAACGCAATTACAGTTTGTTTGTCTTTCTCCACTTTAAGCCCATCTGGGAGGCCACCAAACACAACTGTTAGTGGATTAGGAGGGACTGTGATACCAAGGCTGTCTAATAGGTATTAAGAGATTTCTGTCTAAAATGTTGTTGATTGGTTCACACCCAGAACATGTAGCTCGGCGAGCTGGAGCTCGATTGCAATGTTCACAGGTTGAAAATTGCCCTGGAAACATTTTGGAAAATTTTAAACAAGATAAATACACTCAATAAAAGATTTTAAATTGAATGATTGAGTCCTTTACACATATGGAGCTACAGTGTATTCTGTGCCTGGCTGCTTCCACTCCTTGAAAGTGAAAGATCCGTTCCCTATTGTATCCTGGGATCTTTGAAAGGAAGGGACTTTAAAATCTCTCTATTATAAAAAAATCTTGGAAGGCTTGGAAGGAGATACGTGATTTTCTAAGAGACACTGTATCGTCCCGTGAGAGACACTTTAACGTCCCGCGAGACAAGGCATTTAGACAAAAGGACAGCTGCTGTACAGGCTTTTAAATGAACAATGTGGAGCGTCACAAGCAGAACACGCAGTTCGGAAGCAGCAGCAGCAAGCCAGCAGCTAATCCGACCTCATCTCTTTAGCTCGCGTTCAGCTGCCCCCTTCACAATGCAAGTGGTAGAGACGTGAAGTCGCTGGCGCGTAGCATGCCCCCCTGGGGGTTCGAGCGAAGCGCCAGCAAGTGTTTTTATAAATTGTCTTCAAGACTGATCTTTATCTTCTTCTGGAATCGAAATAGGTGGAAGGTAAGGAAAATTGAGCAGATTCAGTTTAGCAAAGTTTGTACATTGAAAGCAGTAGAAAAATTGTGTAGATGGCGAGTTAAATATGAAGCATAACTGCTAATACGATGCAAAAACATTATGGATGTACAAGTCTTGAAATGTTTCATTCCCAGACATCTTCCAAGCATTAAATACTTTGTATGTTTGAGAGGGTGGAAAAGATTATTCAATCAATTAGTAAATCTGGTTAGCAAATATAGACAACAGAGTATCACTCACACAAATCCATTCTAACCAAATATGAAATGTCACAAGACAGGACCCAAAGTGCCATTGTTAAATGCATTTTGTCATGGTAGTGTCCTAAGGTGACCCTGTGTTTCTTTTAAGACTCTTTATTTTGTAGACCTTACCAGAATGCTTCACATCTCATCTATAGTCCTTGCATGTTTACTCCTACTACACTGTCTATTGTAGTTATATACTTCAGGCTCCCTTTCCGATGACCACCGGTGGATACTTTTTCCAACTCTGACCCAACAGAAATCACACAAAATGTTTTAGACTTTGTCATCTCTCCAGTTTCTTAAAGAAGCACTACACTTAACAGGTTAAACTGAGTGAAACCTTTCCATTTTTCTGGTCATGCATGCCAATGAATGAGAGCCACAGGATTCTCATTCTCTGGGACATATGCCCTTACATAAAAAATAAGACAACTTATTTTCAGGACGAGCAATAGAAGTGAAAGCATTCAGCCAAGGCATATTTACATAGTGGCAGCATATTCACTTTTGTAGTGTACATATTGTAAGAGCCAACCTTAGAAAGTTAAAGTTTTGAGTCAAACTCATATTAATGTTTGCTTAATTTGAATAGATTATACATTTCTTTCATAGTCATAACTTATGGATTAGTCTTTTCCCCCTATAAGTTAGCAAGAGATAGAACCTTCTTACTGTAACTGAGAAACAGTGTGATAATAAGCTCAGATGTTGTTTAGAACAGGTCCCAGTAAAGAGGGACTTGAAAGACCCATTTTCAAGTGAGAAATGGGATAAGCATTCAGTTTTCTGACCATTTAGAAATGGTTCTAAAACGTTTTGAAATGGTTCAGAAATGCTAAGTAAATAGTAACGATTTGAGATGTAACAAGTTTAAGCTTAGAACTGAACTTTTCTTAACATTAATTTTGCCTTTTTTGCTATTTTAATTTTCTTTTTTTTGTGTGAACTGTTTTACTTTGAACCTTAACTAAACCTTTAAAAACAAAGATATTTTGTCTGTGGAATCATTTCTGTGCGTCAGGCTTTTGTTGAATCCAATTTTTTGAGTTGAAGCTACACATATTTTGATAAAGGCCATATTTATACATCTAACCAGCAACACAAACACACAGATGTAATTTTAGTAGGACCGAACATAACTTTGATGGTAGCAAAGCATGGAAATGTGCTGGGCTGCAGACTTTAAAATATTACCGACATCCCGCCAAAGACATGCTGTGGTAAGAATGTTCAGATCTGTATTTGTAAGTTGCCGTTGATCTCAGTCTCACATCAGAAACATATATGTGGAGTGAAGTAACAACACACTACTAAAAGATTTAATTTAATAAATTAACATTTCATTATCCTGCTGTTGTATCTCCTTGTCTTCTTTTGAGAAACAGATTATTTCTGTAGTCAAGAGTTGCTATTTCCAGCTTCGTCTATTAGGTAAGATCAGGCCTTTTTTATCTTATAGGGATCTTGAGAAAGCTTCTCATGCTTTTATCTTTTCTTGCCTTGATTACTGCAACTCCCTGTATTCTGGGATTAGTAAATCCCTGATACGCAGGTTACAGTTGGTCCAGAATGCTGCTGCTCGCTTCCTGGTTGGGGCAAGAAAGTCTGATTCTGCTTCTCCAATATTCGCTTCTTTACACTGGCTGCCTGTCAGTTTTCAAATTGATTTTAAAATCTTGTTGCTAGTTTTTAAATCTTTACATGGGCTTGCTCCTGCCTATTTATCCGAATTGTGTGTTTTACACCAGCCATCTAGAGTGCTTAGATCTTCTGGTCAGTTGTCTCTTGTTGTCCCTCGTACTAAGTGTAAAACTAAGGGGGACAGAGTGTTTGCAGCTGCTGCTCCTCGCCTGTGGAACTCTTTACCTCATCACATAAAGGAGTCGTCTTCAATTGAACTGTTCAAAATGAGATTAAAGACTCATTTCTATTCACTTACATTCCGTGACCTTCAATAATAGTGATGGTTTCATCATTGTGATTATGTAACATTACTTCTATTTATTATTTATTTTATTTATGTTCACATATTTTATTTCTATTTATGTTATTTGTATGTTTTCCTTTATTCTATTATTGTAAAGCACTTTGGCCACAGCATTCCTATGTTGTTTGAAATGTGCTATATAAATAAATTGACATTGACATTGTTATCCTTCTAAATACAACCAATCTCACAGGGTGAAGAACAATGTATTTAACAAATCTGAAGCAACCACAAACACTTATATGTCTTTCTCACACACTTGTCTCTTTATCACTCGTTCCATACACACTGTTTGCTGTAAACTCCACACCCCCTTTATCTACAGTATACGCACATAATCATACCCTTTATACCCTTCATCATATAAGGAATAACAGGAGACCCCTTGACATTTTATTTAATCAGGTTTAATACATAACACTACATAACAACTGTTAACCAACTTTGTTGAAAAAAAAAAAAGATAAGACTGTAATTTGGATTTCTCCCAACATTCATCTGTCATTAGTTGATTCATAGATTGATTCTCAGGGCAATGCACTTACAAATGTAAGATAAATTCACTATTTGTGGAATATCCACCTCATTAAATGTAATTTGAAAGCTGAATTTACTTGCTAAACAAACAATATAGACTGAAAGCGGCATAAAAAAGCTAGAAATACACTTTGCCTCATAATTAAATCTGTGATTGTTGGGACATTACCCCAGCAGGTCTTTAAGAATACACAGTTGTTTTTAAGGAGTAAGTTAAACGGGAAAGTGTTCAGAAGTCCTCCATCCAAAACCGAGGGGGTAATGCCACGTTTTACATGCTCCATCCAGCCAAAACCAAATTGAATTTCACATTATTCGAGTCATTCCCTGTATAGTTAAACACTCACTCACTGGAAAATCCAAAGAAGTGTGGAAATGTTTAAAAGTTGATGATGGAATGTTTAACTCCTCTTTAGTTTATAAAACAGCTGGAAAAAATAACATCTTATGAATGAAAATTAAATTATTTGAAAATTGTCTGCAAGATGCCCAGGTGGTCTCTGTGTGTCTGAAAAAAGAATAAGGTTAAGTAGCAACGTGCAGGTATATGTTTCCTAAGCAGCAACCCTCTTTTAGTCAACTAAAAGCAGAACAAGTTCTTCTGTAGATAAGTGTGGGTTTCTTTTACAGCCTACACATGTCATTTCCTCTTAAAAACAATAACAGACAGCTGCTGCGCAAATGATTATTATTGAATTATTATATAAAGTAAGCTTATGTTTATACTTTGTCTTAATTGGTTAATGAATTATGATGTTATGTTTGCTTCATATTCACCAATTTATTTAATGTTGCCTTTGAACCAAAAATGGCACCATGTAACACGGGGCACAGTTGGACACTTGAAAACAGCACATGTGACTCAAATGTTGGAAAGTCTTTCTTCACACAAAGAATTGCAAGCACATGGAATCGATTAACAAGATGTGTGGTGGAGAGCAGACCTTTAGGGACCTTCAAGTCACAACTTGGTGTTAATTTAGAGATCTAGGACAATCAAACTTATTGGGCTGAGTTGCCTGTTCTCATTTCAAGTTTTCTAATGTTCCAGTCTATCTATCTATCTATCTATCTATCTATCTATCTATCTATCTATCTATCTATCTATCTATCTATCTATCTATCTATCTATCTATCTATCTATCTATCTATCTATCTATCTATCTATCTATCTATCTATCTATCTATCTATCTTACAGAGTGCCTTTCTTATCTATCTATCTATCTATCTATCTATCTATCTATCTATCTATCTATCTATCTATCTATCTATCTATCTATCTCTACACCTCATGCTTACTCTTGCTTCTCCATATTTGGTTTGACTTCCTTCTTTGAATGAGGCTCACAAAACATCATGTGGGCTCAGTTTTTATAATCTTGAGCTTTGTTGCTTTTTTCATTTTTGTCCTCTGATGTTCACTGAAATCCCAGGACAAACTATAAAAATCAAAATGATCAAATTTTATTTACTTTAGTCCACAAAAGACATTGATTGGTTACCTTCATAGTATACATGTTTTTTTGTTGTTTTTTTTTTTGACAGAAGAAGAGCCAGAGCACACAATGCAAATATATAACTATCTGTTAACAGTAAATATTTTCTACTTTTTTAGAGCTTGGTTGGATTGAATGCTGCTTTTTGGCCTCTCTGGTCCACCAGGTCAGACGATGACTATTCCGGGTGGGGAAAATTCTAATAGCGTTGTGCTCAGTAGCAGTCTCTTGACAAATTGAAAAGTGGGAAATAAAACCCTAAGGGTGATAAAATAGTCAAATTGTCTCACACCTTCTTTATGACTTTTGACAAACATATACATACATTTACATTTATTTATCTAGCTGTCGCTTTTATTCAAGGCAACTTAACAGCATTTAAAATACAATTGGTTATATTTCTTTTAAAAATAATGGATCTAAAACTGTGGCACTTCCTTCTTTGTGTTAAACGCTGCTGCCCAGTGATGTGAAATGTGGGCTCCCCACAGTGTTCAGTGATGGAGAAGCTCTTTGCCTTGTTTTACACAAATGATAGAGAAGACTGTTTTGCTTTACAGCAACCCAAAATTATGGAGAATAGAAAACACCAAGTGAGCATGAATAATAAAAGAAAAAGATACAGACAGTCAGGACCAGAAAAGCTGAACAGCAATGACTGTAAATAAAGAAAGAAAGCAAAAGAGATAAACAGTCGCACACCTGATGAGGACATAGCGTTCAAATTGAAGTGTTTGTAATGTTGCTACAATCTCTCAGCCCAGTATAAACTTTCACATATTATTTCCTCACCCTGTTCAGAAGTGCTGCTCTTTTGCGGCTCGTTCTACGAGTACTGTATGCCACACTGACTACATGATACTGCAGTGGTAAAGTGGAATTAATTTAATTGAAACAATTAAAAAATTGGTTGTTGGCAGGTCTGGGGATAACCATTTTGGGGGTTTATAGGCAGAACCTGCTCCAGACCAAAATGCTGTGGGGGGCATCTGACATAATAGATGTGGTATGGTTTGATAAAGTCCCAAAAATCCAACAAGTAACAGCATACCAGACAGCATTGGCGGTGGGGCTTGACATGACATCAGGGAAGGTAGGGGGGCATAGCCCAACTAAATAGCTCCCCTAGAGCCAGGACTAGCTATTGTGTGAATTTTCGCTTTGAACTCTGGTTTCCTCCCAAAGATGTATGTGTTTAGTTGGCGGGTCACTCTAGATTGCCCTGGATCTAGTAAATATGCCCTGCAATGCCCTGGTGTTGTGCCCTTTATAAGTTTCCACCCTTTCTCTCAGTACTATCACGATATGCTTTACTTCTTGTGATTCTGTACTGAAATAAGCAACTATGAGAGACTGACTTGTTTACTGCTATAAGTTAAATATATACATTTTACTCTCCATGTCAGCTGTGTTCTGTGTTCCAATAACCTGTCTCTTCAAGACCACCATGTAAATAGGAAACTGGCTTCACTAAGCAGCATGGTGACACTGATTCATTTACCATAATGTGTCTCATTTCAGTTTGGGAATCAATGATGGATGAAGTCAGTTGCAGAAGATATGAGGAGGCCCTTCTTGAAGTAATAATTCACCAATGCTT
The DNA here is from genome assembly GCF_016835505.1 of Polypterus senegalus. NCBI lineage: Eukaryota > Metazoa > Chordata > Cladistia > Polypteriformes > Polypteridae > Polypterus > Polypterus senegalus. The sequence continues at coordinate 33,445,672 of NC_053159.1, forward strand.
GGCATTATGGTTTGGGGAACTGCAGCATAATTCAGCACGCCACTTGCTGCATGCCAGGATGCCCGTCTTTTGCTGGGGACACTCACATACATTCATATATATATACCAGGGGGCTTTGCCCCCTGCTCACTTTGCTCGCTGACCCCTGGGCCAGCGCTACATGCTAGCCTCTTTGCAGTTCTGCCGCTTGAATATGGGGATATGGATGTACAATTTAAACAGATTGTTATTTTCATGGGAATTGTTACATATGCATAATAGATTTAACTGTTTTACATTACAGTGAGTAATTAACCATAGTAAAACGTAATAAATTGAAAGAAAATTATGTTTCATGTTGCGTTAGAGTTATTCGTTGCGTAATACAATTTTGTTCTGTTTGGCTTTGAAATTAACAAATACTTTTTAAACTTACACTTTTACTGTGAAACTTCAGTAAAAACAATATTTCAAATTAATTTTTTGTCAATATTGCAATTAATTTTGATTCTGTGTTTGAACTTTCATCATGACAACACCACGTATAACTTCCCGTGATTGAATTTCATTTCTTTCTCTCTATTAAATAAAATGATTTTTTTGAATGTTTGGCTCTAAGATTTGTAAATTGTCTTTGCAAAAGCTATTCTAACAGGAAACCGTTAATGTTTTAATATGAATGGCATATCAAGATCTCCATTGTTGTCTAATGTTATCCCCTGAAGATGTACTACATTACCCTTCTTGGATAGATCCTTCTTTCTACAGTAATTTCATGTGGAGGAAGACTGGATGGTGTTAACAGTTGTAGATATCCTACGGATATTGTAAGTTGATGTTTTCGTCTTCCGCACCATCACCACCAACTTTTTCAGCATAGTCTATTGATACGCATTTATCCAATCTGCCATGTAACCGAAGAACAGTTTTCATGTTTATTCGTTTGACTTCATTGTTTCTTGGTGCTAAGTTTGCCCATGTATTCCATTCTTCTGTTGATAACCCTTTGGAATAAAATTCTTCAATAAGATTTGAACATAATAAGTCTTCTTTAATTGGGAAGTTAAAGTGAGGAAAATTTATAAGAGCTGAGAGAGCAGGAACTGTGTCTTTCAAAACCATTCACACGAATGAGAGGTGAGAGTATTGTGTGCGTGGTTGAATATGGTTGAGAGGAGGGTGGGACTTGAAAAAATCTCATGTCAAAAGTCTCGTCTCTTTGAAAAAGTCTTGTCTTGTTGCAGGTTTTTTTTTATATAATAGAGAGATATGTCCCAGTTGGTTATCTGTGGGCATCTTGTCGCTAAATAGTTTACCGGCAGAATGATCCGCCACTTCATGGACACCATTAGAAAGATAATGAACACCTGCACACAACTTCCACCATACACATCACATCCATTTAGTGTTAGGCCCTCTATGTGAATCCATGGGATACTTTTGATAGATGGCAGGACTCTGCCACTTGTGCAGCCACATCAATGACTCAACTGATCAGTCATGGACATGGAATGACATCCTATAGGAAATTGAGCAGGCCTTCATGATTTAATGCCAGGTTGTGTTCAAGCATGCCATTTATTTAACGGTGAATATGTCAATTAATGACTTCTTGCATTTAAACAGATCATAATGGGCCAAATTTGATAGAAATCAGATGACGATTAAATTGTACAGCCATCTGCTTTCCTGATTCTTACTTCCATTTCTGGACCACAGAGGGCTGGTGCCTCCATAATGGGATGCCAGTCCATTGCAGGGCACAGTCATAAATACTCATATGAGGCCAAAGTAAAGTGGTCCCTTAACTGAATGTTGCAGGTGAAGAAGTGAGAATTGACCTCAGGTCTTCAGAGGTGTGAAGCGTCAGCACTGGACACCAGGCTGGGTGAACAAGTACTGACGAGCAAGCGAGTTGAGTTAAATTGAACAAATTGTGTTTCTCCACAAGTAAAATTAGTGCTATTAGCACTTGTATTCCCATCTCATCTGTAAACTTCTTCATCATGTCCAACAGCGTGGGGAAATTTATTATGGCGCAAAGTACTGATAGTGGGGCTGTGACTAGAAAGTGAATACCTGCAAGCACTTCTTCGCTATTAAAATGAATTTGGGTATGAGGGTACTAATTAGTTGGATCAGCTAACAGAGATGGAGAGCAAAAGCACAGATGATGTTACCCCTGACTCAAATGACCAGTGTGAGGGGCAACTGACAGTGTGAATATATAGGCATGCAGTATGCAAGCAAGATGAGAGCCTGTGGAGCAACATGGAAGGAGCCATGGAACATCTGGGTGGCAATGGAGGATTTGGCTGAGCAATAGTCCTTCCTTTCCACCCCAAAAACCTTATTTTTGTGAATTTTGTGTTTCTGCCCATGAAGCAAATTTTAGCAGCGATCTCACAAAACTAAATTTGAGATCAAACTGTGCTGTTTCACACACCACTGTGCATAAGCAAATTAAGGAATTTCACAGATGTGATGTTAAGGCACGTTTTCATTTCAATGAAAAAGTCTTGTGTTGAATTTAAGGATTCATATTTTCTTGGATAATTGTGTCAGAGCGAGAGAGTGATAAGACATCTTTTATAGGAGAAGATCTGAGTGTAAAGAAAAAACAATCACAAGGACACTCTAGCTCAGCCGTTCCTTTATTTTGATGAGTGGAAGTGGCTGATGAGACTTTCCCTGAGCTCGGGTTCTCGTCCTCCGACCTCCTCAGTCACTCATTCTCCATTAGAGTCGTGAGGCCACTGCTCTAACCCTGGTGGTCAGCCTCCTGCACTTCTCGCAGTCAGGGTGGTAGATCTTTATTGTTCGTTTTATCTCCTGTTTAAGCTGGTCAATGCTTTACAGAAACCATTTAACACACATTTAAATACTGGAAATGTTGGTCTTCAAACAAATCCTAATTATATAGATAAGTTGCCACTTTTTGGAAGCACCTTGCTGTTACAGTACTGTCAGCATTTTCTGCTGGTTTGTTTCTATCAAGCAAACCTTCTGGAGATGGCACAGTGGTGACAGCCTGGTGAGTGGTGACAGTGGTGACAGCCTTACGGGCTCGGGTTCATTGATGCAGAATTTAAGGATTTTAGCATTAGTGATGCATGCTGTTATATTCTGAAGCTTTATAGTCCATATGTTAAAGTGTTAATGGCATTTATAACAGATAATTGGTTTCCAATAAGAATTATAAGACTTACAAGTTTCTGTTCATTTTTTTTTTTTAATTTGTGTATCTTTATGTTAGTAACTAGTCTAATCCAAAAGTCCTTGCCGGGGATTTTTAAGGCAGTCAAGAATCAAGAGCAACAGCATTTATTTCTATAGCACATTTTCATACATTCTAAAATTTTTATTATTATGCTGTATTAAGGATTTGTTCTGTTCTGCGTATTGTATTGTATTGACCCCCTTCTTTTGACACCCACTGCACGCCCAGCCTACCTGGAAAGGGGTCTCTCTTTGAACTGCCTTTCCAAAGGTTTCTTCCATTTTTCCCTACAAAGAGTTTTTCCTTGTCTTCTCAGAGAGTCAAGGCTGGGGGGCTGTCAAAAGGTAGGGCCTATTAAAGCCCATTGCGCCACTTCCTGTGTGATTTTGGGCTATACAAAAATAAACTGTATTGTATTGTATTGTATTGTATACAAATGATGTAGCCTAAAGTGCTTCACAGGATGTAGAAAGAGAAAAAAAAAAAGACAAAATATATAAGAAATAAAATTAGTCAATACTAATTAATATTTAATAAAAGTAAGCTCCGATGGTCAGGGAAAGAAAACTCCAGACAGCTGGAGAAAAAAAAATCTGCAGGGGTTCCGAGGCCACGAGACCACCCAGCCCCCTCTAGGTATTCAGGGTTCACATGGAAGAACTTGATGATGATGGTCCTGTTGAGTTCATGTGGACTTCTGGCCTTTAATCCATCAGATGGTGGTGGAGCAGATCGCCACCACAGAAAACCGGAAAAAGAACAGAAGAGAAAGTATGAGTTAGTACGAATTTCGGAGGGACCATGAATGATAATGATAATTAAATGCATATACAGGGTATCAGGATTAAACTAAAATGAAACTATGAGAAATCCATCCATTATCCAACCCGCTATATTCTAACTACAGGGTCATGGGGATCTGCTGGAGCCAATCCTAGCCAATAAGGCAGGAAACAAACCCTGGAAAACACACCCACACCAAGCACAATTTAGAATCGCCAGTGCACCTAACCTGCATGTCTTTGGACTGTGGGAGGAAACCCACGCAGACACGGGGAGAACATGCAAACTCCACGCAGGGAGGACCTGGGAAGTGAACCCGGGTCTCCTATCTGTGAGGCAGCAGTGCTACCACTGTGCCACCCCTATGAGAAACCAATATTAAAATAATGTGTTTAGCAGTTTACTTTAAAGTGCTACACTGTATTAGCCTGTCAAATTTCTATGAGTAAACTTTAGCTACATAACAACAGAAGGCTGCCTCACCACTTCTTTTAAGTTTAGCTCTTGGAATTTTAAGCAGACCCTCATTTGAAGATCTAAGGTTGTGATTTGGAGTTTAAGGTGAAAGACATTCTGAAATATAGGATGGAGCAGAGATGGTTGAAGGCTTTGTAAACCATAAGCAGTATTTTAAAGTCAATTCTAAATGACACAGGTAACCAATTTGTGACATCAGAACTGGAGAGATATGTTTGGATTTTCTTTTCCTAGTTAAGATTCTGGCAAATGCATTCTGCACTCGTTGCAAATGAAACTAAGAAAAGCAAAGAAAAAGGTCACTTCTAGGCTTTGAGGACTTGGGGAAGGATAACACACGTGTTTAGGAGCAAAGTTCTTGAACCACTGGACACCGGCGTGCATGTAAGCAATGTGGACTCGTACTGACATGGTCTGTCGTAATAAATTCAGATAAAGAATAAGTCTGGGAGTGATCACCTTGTGTCCTAACAAACTTCACAACACCAGCACCTTCAAGTAAAAGGAAAAGAAAGGGAAGAACATGCAGCAGAAACTCAACAACTGAAATCCGCCTGAACACTGACATACGGCAGAGAGTTGGATTCAGTTCTTGTTTTGGTCTGTGTGTTGTTAGCATGTTTTCCTAATATTTGTGTTAAATCTACTAATGAGCTTAAATCTTTCCTTATTGGGTGGTACACTGTTGTCAGTAACCGACATGTGGTGTTTGGATATTTTCCTGATGTCTATGCTCAATCTGCTAATAAACTTAAATTGTTACTTGTACGGTGGGCTGGCGCATTGCCCAGGATTTGTTCCTGCCTCATGCCTTGTGCTGATTGGGATTGGCTCCAGCAGACATCCTTGACCCTGTGTTAGGACATAGCAGGTTGGAAAATGACTGACTGACTGTTGCTTGTAGGGAGGTACGGTGATGATAGCAACTACAATTGTGTAAAATTTCCTCACTGTATAATAACAATATTAACGGGACGTCCTGCAAACCCATTATTATATATGTGGCTGTTTCTGCAGCTATAGGAGATTAAGGGGACTTTGATAGAAGGTCTAAAAATGTAGCACAAACAAATAAATACAAACTTTTAGTTACATTAAAGGACCTTAACACAATAAAGTTTCGGAGACGTTATATTACACCGATCCCAGTCCATTTGAAAAATCCCGAAGACGTCAATCTTCTAGTGGGGAACTCGAATGCACGCAACCCGCCGACTGCAAATTGCATTTTATAAGCGTTTTCCGCCGAATGCTTGACTTATTGTTCATCTCTCTTCGGATTCCCTCTTAGTGATTATTTTCCTCATCTCAGGCGTCTCTGCTCGTTTTTATTTCGCTTTGACAGCAGTTCTCAAAGTTCTGATGAAATCTAAATTTAACTAGACGCTAATTATGATGTTTTCACACTTTCTGCCACTTGGGGGTTTCTTATTTTGAAAGCATGACATAATTTCGGCCCTACGAAATTAAACGGCGGCTCCAAAACAAAACAACAATAAATGAGTGAATAAATAAAGAAAAAAAAAAAAGAAAGAGAGAGACAAGGAGAAGGAGGGGAGCACGCCTGCGTTTGCTTTCATAAAATATTACTCAGTAGGTTATCTGGCACAGAAATAAATGGATGAGCAGATGCACCCTGCCACCTAGAGAGATACTGACTTGGTGGGAAGGGAGGGAGTGTGGGTCTTTCTCTCTCGCACGCTCTCTCTACAGATTGTTTCTTTGTGTCTTTTCTTTCCGCTATGCAAACTGTAATATGGACATCAACAAAGTATGCCATCCTTGGGGGGATGCAGTTTAAAGTGTCCCATGCCAAGACGGTAGATTTCCCGTACAGTCCGATGAAGTGTCGGGGAAAGAATCCATCCCGTGTCAGTAAGCAATTCATTGGGTAAACCACGGCAGAAGGCTTTTGAGGGCTTGTGTTAACTATCATTTGCACAATGCGAAGCTAGAGGTCTGGAGCATCACCCTCCGTGTCCCGCTTACGGAGCTGTCTGAGTGACTTGATTCGTGATCTGGCGATTGGGACACACGTTTTCGTTTTCAGTTTCATCTCGATATATGTGGAGGGCTTAAGTTTGGATAGCATGGCCGAAGTATGACATTAAGGCTTTGGGAAGCCAGACGAGCCATCAAAATAATCGCATTTTTTAGAGCCACTCTGTCACAGCCGCACTTATACATATTTTGGAAAATAAACTTAAATTCCCACTTACAATAATACGTTTAGAACTTTAAAATTAAGTTTTGTTTTCTCGGTTTAATGTAGTTCCTTGTGATAAAATATCCACTTTTTTATTATGTAAACAATTTAGAACACGCATAGGGCGGCACGGCACGGCGGCGCGGATGTAGCGGCTCTGCCTCGCGGTATAGGAGACCCGGGTTGTCCCCGCGTCCTTGCCCTGGAATAGTTAGTTTTATAAACTGGATGGATTGATGGAAAGTTGAAGCACTTTTAATACTTTATTTACTTCATCAAAGAGATTTTTAGTTTATTAAATATTTTGTCACAGTGGCTTGTGACGTGTGGATGAGGTTTGCCAAAAGCGCCACTCCGCTATTTGCACAGGCGGCAGTGACACATTCAAGCAAAGACACGGACTGACTGTCGGACTCGCGCGCAACTTTGCGATCATTTAAATAGCTGCTTGAGGAGGGGCCATCTGACTTGTAAAAGAGGAAATACCAACTACAAAATGTACATGCTGAAGTGACCCCTCACAACCTGAATTTAGTACAGTAAACTCATCCGTAATTTATACAGTACAAAATTTTTCCCTGTCTAAACTAAAGACATCTAGATGATGTGCAAGTGGCAGTTGCGTAAGTATGATGGATAATCATTGTACCGGTAGCCTATTACCATATTTACATTAGCTATGGTTTTAAAAATCAAAGTTTGTTTTATTGGAGGTTTATTTTCAGTGTCACGTGTTAACCCCCCCTCCCCACCTCAATAACAATCTATACAGTATACACACACAGAGTACTATGCAAAAGTCTTACACATTTGTGACAAAATGCTGTAAAGTGGCCCTGCGTTGGGCTAGCGTCCTGCCCAGGGTTTATTTCCTGCCTTGCGCCCCGTGTTCGCTGGGATTGGCTCCAGCAGACCCCGTGACCCTGTAGTTAGGATATAGCGGGTTGGATAATGGATTGATGGATGAATGGATGCTGTGAAGTGCGAATGCTTTCCAAACTAATGTTATGAATTGTTTCTATTAATAACTAAACGTTATAAAAAGTACAGTAAACAGAGAAAAATAAAGAAAATAGTATTTGGTGTGTACACTCTTTTGACGTCTCTTAGGTTCACACTTCACTGTCAATCAGTTTCTGAAGGTCCTCACGTTTTTGGTTGTTCCACTCCTCTTGTTCATTTTTATGTGCACACATTCATCCCTGTACTATTCCCCAGCCCTCCAGCAGACAAACAGTTAGAGTCAAGAAGTTCAAATTCTGATTCATCGTTTCAGTCCTTGTGTTCTCATGCCCAGGTAAGTCATTTGGCTTCATTCATTTCCAAGTCAGAAGAAAGGCTTTTTGACTGCCATTTGTGATAAGACTTCTCTGGAATTTAGAATAAGACTTCGGAATATAGACAGCTATATCAAGGCTCCTGTGTGTTCTGACAGTTCTACGTTGAGAGCAGCACTGGACATATTCCAGTTCTGAAGGGAAGTGAGCTTGATGTATGCACTCTGTTTCTGGTCCTCAGTTTTCCCTGTTTCTGCTTCTGCAGTAGAGCTTGGACAGCAAATCTGGAAACACCTGGAAGAGACCTCAATGATGCGCCTCATGTCTTATTGCTATGTTCACTTTTGCCATGATGTCAGCAGTCAGAGAACTGTACTTATCACTAATCCCAATTCACAGCACAGTTTAAGCAGCCATCTATCCAGTTCACATCGTCTCCGATTCTGCCTTGTGTTTAATCACTATAAGCAGAAATAACTTGTCATTGGTTATATATCAATTATTGTGTAAGTTGCATTTTATTTTCCTTTGAGTCTGTACTGTTTGTTTAGTAATTACTATAACTGTGGATATTCCAAGTTTGGGCAACTAATATTATAGTACCCCTGGAACCAGAGAGAGATAAGCTCCTCAGATAGCCACAGACTTTCTGATGGGACAAGAATACCAGGAGAAGCTGGCAATAAACGCAGCCTGGTGGGCAATGTTGGGGGAAGGCAGACACGTCACTTTAAGAGAGCGATTTGATAGCGTACTACTTCAGCCCATCAGCCTGGGTGCAGAGCCACCAGTGAGTCTCACATATGGCACATTGGCCTTAGGTAATAAGAGCCAGAGGGGAGTGTGGAATAAAGGTTGGCTCTGACCTTGGGAGAGTGGAGTAAAACAGAGCTGGGTAGCATAAATGCATTGACAAAGGGACGAAAATAGCTGAGAGTGCATGCCTTTCTGAAGATCTAAGCTACATGAAGGAAGTACCTGCTCAAAATGCCAAAGGGCGTCTGTTCTACTGCTGACTCTGGACGTATGTGGTTGGGCCTACAGCACATCACAGACTACAGGACCACAATCAGCTCCACAGACAGTCTGCTGGATGATCTCAACATTTTCTCCACCTGCTTTGAGACGTCCAGCAACAGCACAGAGTAGAGGCACACACACACCTGGACCACACAACCCCCCTCCCCCTCCCCCAATGGTCTCTTCAGTTCAGGTACACAAAGCACTAAGGAAGATCAACCCCCATAAGGCAGCTGGACCAGACAACATCTCTGGGTGGGCTCTCAAAGCATATGCCAATGAGCTGGCTGATGTTCTCTGCTCCATCTTTAACCTTTCCCTCAGTCAGCACATAGTTCTGTCCTTCTTAAGACTACGATCATCGACCCCCTTGCTAAAAAAGCCCACCCACCTGCCTGAATGTTTACAGGTCAGTAGCATGCACTCCAATCATCATACAGTGTTTTAAAAGAGTGGTGCTGGCCTACATTCAGAGCACCATACTGGACACTCTGGAGCCCCTGCAGTATGCCTACTGGCTCAACAGGTCCACCTCAGATGCCATCGTGGCCACACTACATTATTCCCTCTCCCATCTGGAGAACAAAGACTCCTGCATCAGGATGCTCTTTGTTGAGTACAGCTGTGCCTTTAACATGGTTATCCCCCATAAACTGTCTGCACTTGGCCTGCACCCCACCCTCTGTGACTGGCTCCTAGACTTTCTGACTGGCAGGCCCCAGTCTGTCAGGATTGGTAATAAGATTTCAGCCACCATTATCACAAGTACAGGCACACCACAGGGATGCATCCTCAGACCCATCCTCTACACCCTGTTCACCCATGACTATGTCACCTCCCACAAAGATAACATCATCCTGAAGTTTGCAGATGACACCGCAGCGATTGGACACGTCACTGGTGGGGATGAAGCAGCCTATAGGAGGGAGTTGGACAGTCTGGCTTCATGGTGTGAGGACAACAACCTCACCCTCAACACAGACAAGACAAAGGAGATGATAGTGGACATTAGGAAGGAGACTGTTCTTCCGAGGGCTTGAAGTGGAAAGGGTGAGAAGTTTTCAATACCTGGACATCTACATCAGTGAGGACCTCACTTGGACTCTTAACACCACACAACTGGTCAAGAAGGCTCAACAGCAGCTGTACTTTCTGAGGAGGCTGAGGAAGTTTGGTATGTCAACTAAGATCCTCTGCAACATTTACAGCTGCATTGCTGAGAGCATCTTGACCAGCTGCATCACCGTGTGGTACAGCAACACTAATGCTATGGACCACAAACGTCTGCAGAGAGTGGTAAAGACTGCTGAGAAGATCACCAGGACCCCACTGCCCTCTCTGTGGAGCATCTACATCTACAACTGCAGAGTCCACAGGAGAACTGCCTCGATCCTCTGGGACCCCACCCACCCCCAAGAAGAACTGTTCACACTTCTACCCTCAGGCAGGAGGTATAGATTATGAAATGCAGGACTTTCAGGTTAAAGAACTCTTTCTTTCCCAAGGCCATTAGACTCCTAAATAACTGATTGGACTTTATAACCATGGGCCACCTCATTCTATCTACCTCACACACTGTATTTGACTTGTCCATCACACACCTACCTGCACAATTACACTTTATATTTCTATTCTGTTTTTATACTTTACGCTGCCTCTGTTATCTATCTACTACTTATTATTTAAGTTTATCTTTATATGTTAGTTTTGTCATTTTGTGTGGACAGCAAAGAAAGAATTTCATTGTACAGTGAAACATGTTTTTTTTACTGTGCACGACAATAAACTTGAACTTGAAATACAAACAAATGCTCACTATTGAAATGTGGTATTATAAAATTAGTCAGATTCTGTATTAAATCAATTGATATTTCATTATCATATTAATAACTTCACCTCAAATAAATCAAAAAATAGTTTTCTACTTTGTGAAATGTTCATAAACAGATTCATAGATGTTGAAGACAACGTATTTATAAATACTATGGCCCCCGAGTCCTGACCTGAAAGGAACACACTTCTCAGGTGGCCACAGATTGTCCAAGGGGGAAAGAATACCTGGAGAAGTCAGAGCTATAAAAGCAGCCCCTAGAAGATCATCGTGACAGACGTATCTACCTGGTCGTTGCAAAGATTTTCTATTTCACTGGATGAGGAGGAGCTTAATGAGGGGGCAGTGTAGTAGTCAACATATTACCATAAATGTAGGTGGGGTTGTAGTAAATGTAGTGGAATGTCATACAGGTATGCTGAGCTCGACATTCCACGGACCCCTGAAATATTCACATTATTCTTTACAAGCCTGGGAAGGTTCAAAAAGTCAGGTAGGACCTTCCAGAACATTGGATAAATAGATCATGACAGAACATAAGAAGGGAGGACCACGGAATGAGACTCATCAAGTGACTCAGGAACGCTGGCAGAGAGAACATGACATTAGTAACAGTGGCTGAAGAGCACAGTGGCCTAGTTGATTAGTTTGTGTCCTGGAGATTGGGGTTTGGCACAAACATGAGGTGACTGCATTGCTGTCACCAATCTAACGACTCTGGGAGTTTGAGAGATGAAGAAACAGAATCAGAAACTTTAAAAATAGTCCTGCAGGGTGCTCTCAGTCTCTGGGGTCCAAAGTTTAACTTGCTTAATGGAAGGGTTCACTGTTTATTTGAACTAAAAGTCTAACTAATGTTTCACTTGGCTTCAACGATTTCAATTGAAACTAAAGTCCCTGAAAAATTTCACACTCCCTCCTACAAGTTTTCCCTGGTGCCAGTGCCCTGTTGGAGAAAGGACAAACCCAGTACCCTGGAGTTGGCACTAAGAGGTGGGCTCAGGAGATCCACACATACCTGGAATGACAAACATAGTTTAAAAAAGACAACACTTCTTCCTTTTAATATTGAGCCTGTGCCCAATTATTTTAGTCTACATCTTTTCTTCTTTTCCATTTGCTAAGATTAACCGATGTCAGAATACAAATGTAATGGAACACCACGGACCCACATAAATCAAAATGAGCCTGAGTCGCACGGGCAGAAAAGTCGCGTCTCAGACATTATAGCTTCAGGCATTTGCGGCAATATTAAACGGCGTGGGAAGCAATTATGTGACTCTTAATTTTCATTGAAGTGTGACATTAACCAAAGTGATTTTTATCAGAGACTTGTTCTTATAAGCGTGTGCTTATTGCGGCTAGAAGTGAGTCAATATTGCTTTCAGTGTGCGTGCTTTCTGTTCTTCTGGAATCTGTCCACCTCAACCGATGTATATAGGCTTTAGAAAGTTTACAAAAAGTTTGAGTACAGCTTCTCTCTCACAAGTGTAACTTTTTAAATTATTAGTATTGTTATTGTAAAATGCCACTGAACCATTTTCTGGTGGTGTGCTATTGTACTTTCTTTTCCAATTCAGTATCACGCTTCACAGACAAACCTCTCACATATCAGCTACCTTGATGCTTTATTGTATCATTAAGCAGTTTAGCGTGTAATTCATTTTATTCTTGTATATCAGTCATATTAGATGGAATTAAAGTTGTTCTTAAAAGCTCTTATTAATATAGCTCCTTTGAATGTGCACACAACAAATGAGAACAGCTTCTTCTGGCACAAGTATTTTAAGAACAAGATTCTTATAAGCAGATAAATGAAAAAATCACAGGGCTGTGTCTGGCAAGCAATGTAACTGTCCAGCTTCCTGCCTCTTTGCTGTTTCAGCTCATTGAGGTATATGAGTTACAAGATACAAGTATTAAAATATTGTTGGGTGCATTAGCACAGACTGAGTGCATGACATACTGCTATTTTACTTATAGATAGAGCCAGATCTGAGCACGGAGGTCTTTTTCTACTTTGACATCAATGGGTCTTTTCCTGCTGATTAGTGTTAAAAAAAGCCAAATTAAATCCACTGTGGTACAATGTCTTAAACATCCAGGGAATGAATATGCTTATAGGCAATATATGTATATTTATTAAGTCAATACAGAGCACTGGTTGCAAGACTTGGTCCTGGGGGCCCCCTGTGGCAGCAGGTTTTTGTTCCAACCAGATTCACGATAATTAATAATAATTGATCTCATTTAGTTAGCTGGTCTCTTTTTCTCTCTTCTCCTATTCTGCATTCAGAAAAGCATAACAGTATGATTTTCACATTTTTACATTTAGAAATATTTGGGTTTTTTTTTTTGCTATAGCTTTAAATGCTTAACTCTTTTTTGATGTTGTCCTATTAATTTCCCTTATTCTGTGTTGTGTGCTCCTTTCATTTTATTCTAATAGTGACAATTAAAAACAAGCAGAGTAGACACCAGGGCGAACAACACTAAATAATGAAAGGCTGTAACTACTTCAGCAACAGACCTGCTAATTAGTCAATAATGCAAAGGCAGAGTGGAAATCAGGGAGAACATGAATAAAAAGTAAAAATATAGATATACTGCTCAAAAAAATTAAAGGAACACTTTTTAATCCGAGTATAGCACCAAGTCAATGAAGCTTCTGGGCTATTGATCTGGTTAGTTAAGTAGCAGAGGGGCTTGTTAATCAGTTTCAGCTGCTTTGGTGTTAATGAAATGAACAACAGGTGTACTAGAGGGGCAACAATGAGAAGACCCCCAAAACGGGAATGGTTTAACAGGTGGAGGGAGGCCACTGACATTTTTCAGTCATTTTGCTTTTGGCTATGGTCAGTGTCACTATTGGTAGCATGAGGCGATACCTGGACCCTACAGAGGTGGCACAGGTAGTCCCAACTTCTCCAGGTTGGCACATCACTCTGTGCCATTGCCAGAAGGTCTTAAAGGCTTGGAGGAGATTCCAGGAGACAGACCGTTACACTAGGAGAGCTGGACAGGGCCGTAGAAGGATCTTAACCCGTCAGCAGGACAGGTATCTGCTCCTTTGGGAAAGGAGGAACAGGATGAGCACTGCCAGAGCCCTACAAAATGACCTCTAGCAGGCCACTGGTGTGAATGTCTCTGACCAAACAATCAGAAACAGACTTCATGAGAGTGGCCTGAGGCCCCGACCTCCTCTAGTGGGCCCTGTGCTCACTGTCTGGCACCGTGGAGCTCGATTGGCATTTTTCAATAGAATACCAGAATTGGCAGGTCCACTACTGGCACCCTGTGCTTTTCACAGATGAGAGCAGGTTCACCCTGAGCACACGTGACAGATGTGAAAGGGTCTGGAGAAGCCGTGGAGAATGTTATGCTGCCTGTAACATCATTTAGCATGACTGGTTTGGTGGTGGGTCAGTGATGGTCTGAGGAGGCACATCCACGGAGGGATGCTCAGACCTCTACAGGCTATACAACGGCACCTTGACTGCCATTAGGTATTGGGATGAAATCATTGGACCCATTGTCAGATCCTATGCTTGTGTAGTGAGTCCTGGGTTCCTCCTGGTGCACGACAATGCCCGGCCTTATGTGGCGGGAGTATGCAGGCAGTTCCTGGAGGATGAAGGAATTGATACCATTGACTGGCCCCCACGCTCGCCTGACCTAATCCGATGCAACACTTTTGGGACATTATGTTTCGGTCCATCCGACACCACCAGGTTGCACCTCAGACTGTCCAGGAGCTCAGTGATGTCCTGGTCCAGACCTGGGAGGAGGTGCCCCAGGACATCATCCACCGTCATCTCATTAGGAGCATGCCCCCCTGCAACCCCACTGTCACCCCAAACCCTGTTGCCATGTCGGGGTCACACAAACTACTGTCTACGATTTTGAGTTGCTGCAATGAAATTTCGGCAAAATGGACAAGCCTGCCGCATCAGTTTTTCACTTTGATTTTCTGTGTGTCTTTGAATTCAGCCCTCTGTAGGTTGATCATTTTAATTTCCATCAAACAATGTAGCATCCTTTCGTTCACACACATTACCCAGTCCATATCAGTAGAGATATCCAGTGCGATTTATTTCCCATTGAGATCTGATGTGTTTTCGTAGTTTTCCTTTAATTTTTTCAGCTGTTTATATATACATTATACACATATAACTGCTTCATTTTTACTAAATGTTTTAACACATTTACTTTTGTAATTTTTTCATAGACCCCAAAACACAGAAACAGGGAAATAACTGCTCACTTAATTTTGCTAGGAGTCCAGTTGAAAACAGAAGATGGTTGGAACAAAAGCCTGAAGCCCATGGGGTACCCAGAACCAAGTTTGGAAACTACCGATATAGAAGGTTCCCTGGTGCAGAAAAAAAAACTTCGGACTAGTTGAAACAATTTTAAAGCTTGGCATAATGTAATGGAAACAGCACCAAACTTTTAATTTAGATTACGTTACAGCACACGCAGTAGCAGCTCCTCAACACTGTGAGGACTTTTCCTCAGGCAGACAGTCTTCAATGGAATTCAATAATGTGTTTTTCTTCCAAGGAAGATTCAGGGATCTTCAGGAGCGAGACCCTGACATACTGTAGCCTACTGTTTCCTGCAAAGGGAAGAACTGAAGAAGGCATTCAGAAACAGAGCTTCTCTTCTAATGTAGCAGTGCTCTCTTTTAAAGGTTTAACTTCTTATGAGAGCTCGTAGGTGACAGGAATTTTGCATGTAGCCAGTCCAGCAGAGACTGGGATTTGCCCCATTCCCTTAATCAATACAACAGAGAAATCAAGGGAGGCTCCGTATGAAGGTTGTAAGCTCCCCCAACCCACTAGAAGGCAGCATACCTAGGCTTCGGTATCGATTTGGACACCTGCAGGGAATGCAGGGAACTGTAGTACAGAGGGGATTCCCTCCCTACTTTCTGACACTTCTGTACGCTTCCGAAAGGCAGTACCCTGGCACCAGTAGTACTCCAGGGTCTTCAACTGAAACAACTGCACTGCCATGTCCTTAGTACATTCAGTATTATTAGACTTTGAGGACCGTGGAGTGAGGGGTGGTCCCTCTTAGTGTCTGGAGCATGTGCCTCTTAAGTTACCAAAATAGTGTCCAAGGCACTGGGATTGAGGCATTCTGGAGCACATGAATGCCGCCCATCATTAACTTTTAACTTTAATTAACAGTGCCCCTCTAGTGATGGTGCCCTAGGCAGATGCCTACGTCGCCTAATGGATTGACCTACTCTAGTTACAGTGGTAAAGATTCAGTCTTGATCAGTCAGTTTCCTTTACTGTTTTCAAGGAGAGAAACATGGCCGATCTGCTCCTCATTTGCACCAAAGAACAGCAGAGAGCAGTGCTCCATTTTGTATGGGCTAAAGGTGTACCAGGGGCCAAAATCCTCATTGAGTTGTCAGAATCATGGGACAGAATTACTCATGTTGACATCACTGGTGGACGTGGATGGACATCCTAGTCCTTCTGTGTGCTTTACATTTGTTTGTCCATTTTTGTCAATCCATTTGGTAACAATCTACCATGGTAAATCACTGTCTCCAAATTGTGCAGAAAACCTTCTATGGATTTAGGCCTCTGGTAAACCTCATACCTAGAATTCCATTTACAGACTCATTTTTAATGGAAAAGCCTTTTGTTCTGTACACCAATAAGAACCTCAGCACATTTGATTTGGATCTCTTTCTGAAGGAGGTTAAATCCAGAATTTTAACACATTTCCTCAACAACCATGCCCAAAAGCAGGTAGATGCCAATCAGTGCCCAACGATTCTTACCACTCTTGGCACATTTCTGCAAAGAAAAACATAAGCTGCTAAAAAAAAGTCATCTTCTGCCTTCAGGTGACAGTCTCCTCGTACTCTTCCATTAACGTTAGGCTGCCATTAAAGTTAGCTTAATAAAATAAATACAAGGGTCTCTAAATCACTGCTGTCTCTTCATGCCCTCTTAATACATAAGCTTCTAAAAAGTGATTATACGGTAGCCTTTGATTCACAAATGTGCAAATCTCCAGATGCTTGTAATTCTGTAGTTTGACTTACTGCTCTTGTGCCATAACTCTTACCTTTTTTTTTCTCAAAATGGATATTGTGAAGGTGAAATAGGGGATTACAAGCAGGAAAGGGTGCCCTAGGAAAGAGAGAGGACTGCGGCAGGAGCCACACACGGCATGTTGTCAAACCAAATGTGAATGAAAGTCACTGACTGTGTTCTCAGGGGTGTAGGAGACAGGAAACCCAGGAAAAAGAAACAGAATATAACGAGAAAGAGAAAGAGAAGGGTCACCTGCAAAAAGAGAACAAAGTTCCTTCAAGACACTGACTCACAGTCTTAAAAATGAAAACACCACAGTGGTTCTTCAGAGTGAAGTCATAAGGCAACTGTTTCTATTTCCCAAAACATCCAATGACAAGAAGGTTCCAGAAAAAAAAAATATTTAGATCCATAACTGGGTCCATAAAAAGCCATGAAGAGATGGTAAGAGATTTGTGTAATACCGATGATTATACGATTTTACCAGACTCATGCCGCATACAATAACATAGGCTTAGTTCTGGTTTTCTTTATCTGTTAGTATCCTGCTAGGTTGACTTCTAAACATTAAAGGTTTTTTTTTGTCCACTTCTTATGAACCTTTAAAGACCAAAGATATAATTTCATATGCCACAATCCTCCTCAGAATGAAATGGTTCTTTGTCAAGCAACGGTTCTACAAGGAACCACACAACCCAATAAAGTCCTATTTTAGAACCGTTATTTTTAAGAATGCTTATAGAAGAACAGAGTAAGACCACTAAAGCCTGGGCCTTCTGGACATCAGAGGGCACCACAGAGACCCTGGCTTAGACAGCAAGAATTTGTTTATTCTCCTTCAAGATGTCACACTTTGCAAAAGCCTGCCATGAAGAGTCATTAGGGAAAACTCCAGACTGGTGTTTCTCTTGCAAATGTAGGTCTCCCCTTGATTTTGAGGTACCCCTGATATAACACAGACTAGAAGGATGGAATTTAAAGTCACTGCAGGAGCAAAGGCTTACTTAAGACTTGAGAGAGAAGGTGAGATATTGAAGAGACTCGAATGGTAGGAAGAGGAGAGAAGCAAGAATATATACAATATGCTCCATTTTTCCCCCGCCATTTTGTCCAGTGAATTAATGCAACAACCATACTTGTTGAAATGTTTGCTTTACTTATACTGTATACTGCAAGGCTCATTTGCCAGTAAGCCCCCATCTTTACAGGTACCATCTGCATTTACAGCTACTGATATGAGCTTGTGAAAACAAAAATGACAAGTACGCAAGAAACCACAACATGAATCCAGTGCCAGAGGCGAGCAGATCGATTTACAGGTAGTGACAGAAATCAGCCACACAATTGAAAGAGCCTACTTGCCAAAAGACCTTCAGAGATAATTAGGCAGCTTTAGAGGTCAGCTGGCACCTTCCTTAATGATTAGCATCACTGGAGCATGTGATGGGAGTTTAGACAGCCTCTTGATTGGCAGGAATTAAATTGTACCAGATGAGTAGAAACAACTGTGCCAGCCAGGTATCTATGGGCAGCCACTTTGCTGCAGGCTTTAACAGTCAAAGCAGTGCCACTCAGGTGGTAGTATGCTCTTATGCACCCAGCAGCCACTCAGCCCTCTTGCAGCTTTTAATAAGAAAGACGAGTGGCAGGGCAGGGTGATGGAGCTCATTAGGTACATCTCCATAAGTTCATCATGTGCCCACCACCACAAACTCCTTCCCCTCACTCTGTTGTATTATTTGTCACCTCCAAGCTGACATACTTACAGGGTGCTCCTGCCAGCAGAGAAACAGCCAAACGGCTGGCCGCTCTAATTGAAAGGCCACCTGCACTTTTCTACCAGTAGGATTTCTTGGCTGTGTCTATTTTTGGACGTTTAGCTCTCAGTGTGACAGAGGAGACTCAATTTTCAGTGGACCCCTGATCGCTCGTCTCCAACTGGAAGGAGCCGCACTTCAGTTAGAGCTGCTGCCCTGGAGCTCCAGGATTTTGCTGCACTAATTAGTGGGTGCCTCCGGATTTCAGCTCATTGGACTTGACTGATTAGAGTTTGTGTCGTAGAGTTGCTGGCATCCTGACTTTTAGGACTGGGGAGGGGCACCTCTGAATATTCTGGAGTCATTTGTAGCGTTTTGTGTCTGAGACACAGGCAGTGTCTGCTGTGATTGTCCATAGGGTGCTTCTAGAAAAGTCAGCCGGCCTGATGCTTTTGCCACTAATACTCACACTCTCTTAGGAATCTCAATGAGAGAGAACACTTACTCTTTCTGTGCAGGATTTGGTCATATTTAGGTTAGTTTGGGATCTTTTTGTGAGTCTAATGAATTGTAACATGCTTTTTTTGTATCTCAATTACTACTTAAAGAAATAAAAAAACTCGTGTGGCTGCATAGCTGAGCAGAACCAGAAAGGGCTGTAAGGTGATGTATTGAGATGGGCACAGTGCCAGTCAGATTTGCAGGCATGTGTGGGATGTTACATACAGTCGCTCATTTCATAGTTAGCACTGCCACAAGGCACTTTAGATTTAATACAGTACCTTTAGTGGTCAGTACTGGTACAAGGCTTTTTGCAAGTCAAAAATAGGTGTCTGTCAGAGTCCATATTATCACACAACTGTCGATAAAATAAAACAATCTAATTTCATTTTATATATTGTCTTTCCTCTCATTGCTATCACAAGGCAATTTACTAAATTAGATTTTTATTATGCTGTTTATGGTAATATAATGTCTTTCCCAAAGCAATAAATGATTTTCATTTAATACACAGTAGTAATGTTTCCATTGTGTGTGTTCCATTGATATAAACCAACCATTGTGTCAGTCAAGTCAAGTCATTCATTTAAAAACAATAGGAGTTGATCCAAAGTGCTACATACACAGTAAAATACATAAATAACATAACATTAACAACATAGAATATAAAATATATAAATAAAATAACCTGAAAACATGCATACAAGAAGTAAGAAAATAAACACTTTCTGCAATGATTTGAGGCTACCCTTGCAGCATCAGGAATCTCCAGGATTGGTTTCTGCCATTCACTTGGTACAACCAGGACAGATTCTGACCCCGACTGCTCTGAGCTCAGTTTAGGAGGTTCAGTGTAGGATGGTGACACTAGGATGGTGTGATTTGCTTTCTTAGTTTACATTGTAAGATATGGCCGGCCATTCATCCCAGCCAATACCCCCAAGCCACCAGGTGGAGCCATCCTTGCAGCATGGAGGTCCCCAGAAGACCAGCAGGGCATCATGGACAATGTGGTTTTTATGCACAGCCCTGCTGGAAGCCATGGGGGCCACAGGAAGGAGCTGCAGGGAGGACTGAGGGCTTCTTCGTGCCCTGTGACCCGGAGGTTCGTCATAGGAAGAGCGACGGACTTCCGGGTTGAAGAAAAGGACTATTTACCCTGACCCGGAAGGAATAAAGACTTGTGGACTGTTGGGCAGAAACACCTCCGGGTCAGGGAGTATAAAAGGACTGTGGGAGCTCCCAGACAATGAGCTGAGCTGGGTGGAAGGGTGGCTAAGCGGATTTGGTTATTGGTATTGTTTGTTTATTGGGAATTGTGGAGAGAAGCGTGCTTTGTGCACTTTATTATTATAATAAATGCTATTATTGGACTTTTATCTGGTGTCTGACGTGTGGTCTGAGGGTGCAAGGGTGCGAGCAAACCTGTAATCTGTCACAACATATAACGTTATGAAAATGTACATATGTATTTAAAACAAACCTTGATAACCTTCAGGCAGAGTGATGTAGTAGTTAAGGCCTTGGACGTCAAACCCTGAGGATGTGGGTTCAATTTCCACTACTGACACTGTCATCTGCCTGTACTTCAATTGGAAAACCAAAAGAAATGTAACCAATTGTGTCATAAATATTATAAGTCGCCTTGGATAAACATACCAGGTCAGACAGATAATATCTTCATATGTGTGTTCTACTCAAAGGCCACTAGGTCAACACCAGTATAAGCTAAAAACTTGGGCCTTATACATATAAGCGGTACACATTGTGGCAGATGGCTGGGACGCCTCCACGCTGGAAGGACCAGGGGAGAAATGTGGCCAGAATGTTACCTCCCCTGGAACGCTAGATGGCAGCCCCTCTACAGTGGTGCCTCGGACTCCTACAGGGCTTCATGGGAGCTTGAATTTGGTGCAGCCTTGTAGGGATATGAGGGCACCACCAGGGGGTGCTACAACTGCGGCTGAGCCCTGGAGAATGGTTCTTCGCCACACCTGGAACTGCTGCCGGGAGCACACTGTATATAAATACATTCACTTGTGTTTTTTAGACTTGTGCCTCTAGCATATGTCTGTGTCGGGTTAACGCGTTATAGCTCCATCTATCTTCCACAACATCAAATGAGAAAAAACACGTTTGCCCAAGACAAAGGGCTACAATGACAAAGCTGAGTTGGAAGAAGGTTCAAGCATATAAGCTAGGCCTAAACAGGACTGATCAATGGCCTGAACGTGACAGGGGAGTTGGCCGCCACAGTACAATGTCTCATTGCATTACAGAAGCACAGCACTAGCATACATGTTGAGGTGAGGTTGAGGATGGGAGCATACAATGATACAGTGTGTTGCCGCATCCACCACACAACAAATTGCCTCAGGATCCCAAATTAGGACCCAAGTGCAGCAGTGCAATGGATGACACCTCAGCACCACACTACTTTGAATGGAGTGGAACAGTGTTAGTTGTTTTTAAAGTGCCTGGAGTGCCAACCCTGCCACCAACCCCCAAGTTTTCCTTGCAAACTGAAGGACCTGCTTTCAGGGCTGAATGCAGGTTAACGACATACCCAGGATGGAGCAATTGCAGGTTAAAGGCCTTGCTGATTAGGAATCTTAATTTAGAGAATGTTAACCTGTAATGCTTAATTAAAAATGTAAATCTTTTCTTTTGCTTGTTTAGGTGCTCCTTCTTGTTGCTTGAGGTCAGAGATGCGATTAAAAGGGGGGAAGTATTTGACCGCAGTAGTAGTCAACCCTAATGGTGACCGTGTTTTATGACGGGCAGGTACAAGAGCTGTAGTGAGGATTTGGGACACTGTTCATATCTTGGTGATAAGAGTTTGAAAGTGATAATAGGGTCCCCTAAGACCCATCCATGATTAAACAACTGGATTGACAAAATTATACAAACATAATTTTATATGGCTCCATTGCTGTTCTTTACCACAAACCAATTTGCACAGTTTGTCTATTTTAATTAGAGTGTACCTTTCAAAAGTAGCATTTCTCTAAGACAATTAGTAAAATCAATAAAATATTTTTACATTTATATTTTATATTCTTTCTCTGTATCTTACCATAGCACTTTACAAGATTAGTTCACCTCTTTAGGTGAATTCACATATAATGTGAAGAGCACCTACTGCAATAGCCATGTCTATCTGTCTGTCTGTCTGTCCGCATTAAACAACTTGGCTCCCAGTAGACCAATTTTGTTAATATTTAGCACATTTATTATTGGAGAAAATTTGTCAGAACTCTTCAGTTTAATTGAGATATCCTTTAATACAGTGAACTGTACAAAGTTTTAAAATGTCAAAATCTCCTATTAAAATCCATTGACAAATATATTAAAATGTCTATCATAAAACTAAAAAAAAATATTTTGTGCAACTTGCTGTTTCAAATTTACCTTGAGAGAGTTACTTTGCCTTGTATATTCACCTCTGTTACTCATCCGACCGCCACTTGGATCGTCAGTACAAGTTCATAAATTTTCCATGGAGCCGTGCACTTGAGATCCTCGCACACCAGCTCACATCTCCTGCTGATTGAGGTAAGTTAAAAGTCTTACCTAGAAGTGAATTGAAGAGAAAACAAATTAACAAATGTCACTTCTCTGGAAATGTATGGAAGAAGAAAGGAGGATGTATGAGAAGTATGGAGGAAACAAATATGTCCTCAGTATTTACATTGCACTATGAGCATCCTCACATGTGCATTATCCACACACTGTTTTTGTAAAATACGGTGACTTTATCAACCTGCAGTTCAAAGGTGTTGGAACTAATTAATTACACAGAGAAGATGCAGCTCCCCTACTTAATATAAATGTAGGAAGAGTTTAGATAGACCAGTGTGGTTGATTGGAGCCGCGGGGCAGGTAAGAAGGACTGCAACATGGCGTACAGCTTCTAAAGTGCATGCAATAGCTGATTGTGACACAAGTACCAAGGATGGAGCAAAACTTCAGCTTGTGCTATGCTGAAAGGGGGGCTAAGCGTTAAAATGCACAACAACGTTATATGTAGAACAAGAAAGCAAATCACACCATCCTAATGTCACCATCCAAAACTGACCCTCCTAAATCAAGCTCAGAGCAGTCGGGGTCAGAATCTATCCTGGTTGTACCAAGCAAATGGCAGAAATCAATTCTTTAGATTTCTGATGCTGCAAGGGTAGGCTCCAGCCTCAGTGAGTTGGGGATATGGATTGTCTTTGCCTGAAAAGCCACTTTTGCTTAATGAGACTGAAATTGAAATCTTTTTTTTTTTTTTTTTTTAATTTTACTAATTTTATTGCAGTCATTCTATACAAATCAATCAATTTTTACAAAAAGTAGGATTGAGAACAAGTCGACCCCCACCCCTGAGAGACAGAGCATGGCCAACAGAGTAAAACTTAAGGCTTGTAAACATAACTAAATTGATCAGTTTGATAAGCCAATAGAGATGAATGGAGAAGAAAAAGAAATACAGAAATAATTGCTTCCTTTGTTGTTTAAGAGCTTATTCTAAAATACTACTGATTAGATCCTGCCATGTTTTTAAAAAAAATATGCACAGATCCTCTAACTGAGTATTTGATTTTTACCAATTTCAAATAGTATAAAACATCGGTTTCCCACTGACCTAAAAGAGGAGAGTTAGGATTCTTCCAGTTTAGCAAAATAAGTCTGCATGCCAAAAGTGTAGTGAATGCAATCACAGTTTGTTTGCCCTTCTCCACTTTAAACCCATCTGGAAGAACACCAAACAGAGCTGTTAATGGGTTAGGAGGGATTGTGACACCAAGACTGTCTGAAAGGTAATTAAATTTTTTAGTCCAGAATGATGTTAATTTGGTGCAGGCCCAGAACATGTGACCCAGTGAGGCTGGGACTTGGTTGCAACGTTCACAGGTTGGATCATGCCCTGGAAACATTTTGGAGAGTTTTAGACGAGACAGATGTGCTCGATATATAATTTTGTGCTGAATAATTGTATGCTTTGAGCATATGGAGCTCAAATGAATTCTCTGCATTGCTACTTTCCACTCCTTTTCTGATATATTAATTGAGAGATCTTTTTCCCAGTGTCCTCTTGGATCTTTGAAAGGGAGGGACTGTAAAAAAATGTTATATATTGCAGAGATGGTGTCTGAGTCCTTAAAATTTAAATCTTAAAGGTTAATTGCCATGTTTGATATTCCTTTTAGCCAATAAGTTTCTTTGCAAATTCCAAATTATTTGGATAATTATATTGAATTATTGGGTTTTTAATAAAATTAATATCTAGAATTGGCTCCAGCAGACTCCCGTGACCCTGTAGTTAGGATATGGTGGGTTTAATAATGGATGGATGGATATTAGATCACATTAAATTGGTCCTCTGTAAGTAAAGGTGTCCTACAATGGAACTCTGCCCTGCTCTGGATAACAGTGGGCTATGCTTTCATCCACAGTTTCAGCCACCGGGGCACCCAGTTTTAAAACATAGGGTAGGGGAAAGAACAAATCATAAGATGAATCTCTAGTGCCCCATGTGCCCTACTGGGTGGCCACAATTCTCAAGAGGAACCTGTTTTTTAAGGCTCATTGCCTAGCAAGAGTTCCAGTCAATACTAGATGGGGAACTTAGTACAGTTGCTTTTCTCCTTTAATGGAGTAAATGTAATTGCGATTTAATGCTAGTATTGGTCATTTTATATTTATTACTTTTATTTCTTTTGATAAATTTCACTTTATTGTTAATATGTTGGTATTTAGTGTGAAACTGAGTGGTGTGGTTACTATACAGTACATAAAAAGGGGGATTTTATTTATTGCACTTAAATATTTGTTGGTCTGATTTTAATTTATTTTTGGGATGGCTTTTGTTAATTAAAAAATAGTTCACATTGTTAAATTAAAAAAATGTATGTTACATAATGATTCAATATTTCTCTGACACTATCATTTATCGGCAAAGCTGCAGACCTGCACTCCTTCCTGGTCTGAAGCTTCCAACAATTTTCCCTTCAGATTTCAATAGAGATTTTAACTCAGCGTTGGGGACATTGGCTATTTCATCTTTAAGAAATATGACAGTTAGTCACCGACCTTCCACAAGTAACAAGAGCAGATCAACTAATGTCATTTACCTCACTTGAATTGGACTCTCCTGTCACTGTAACCTACTGAGCCACACAGTCTTGGGCTTCCGTTTTAACTGCATGCCATTGTAAAGTGTTGTTAAAAAGCAGATATTTAATGTAGTCTACTAATTCATGTGACTGTACATATTATATGAATATGACTTATTGTTGAAAAAAAAAACATTTAACAAACAAAAATGTGATAAATGACTCTGATGAAGTACCTAAAAATATAAATGGCAATGACTTTGAAATCAGCTGACTAAGTCATCAAATGCACCTGAATGTTATGCTATGCGTTTTCTAACTTATTCAAAGCAAATGGCATCTCTTTCACTAAACACTGTAAAAAAAAAAAAAATCAAAAGTATCGAATCAACTTTTCTTTGTACTGACCATTCAAAATGAGAACTTTCATATCACTCCTAAATCAATAAAATTCAAATTTTATTTACTGTATGTCATTAGCATGGTCACAAGGAGCTTTCTAAAGCAAATATCACTTCATTCCATGAGTATATTCAAACGGCACTTAACAGAATCAATTTTCTTTTTTCTTTTTTTTTTTTGTAATATTGGGATTTATTACTTCTTTAGGCTTTCGGTTAGGCCTTTTTCTTTTTAGACTTGAAAAAAATAATTGGTAGAGATATACCCTTTGAAAGTTACTACTATGTTTTGATAATTCATCCTTTAACTCAGATGAACACTATATTATTAACTTAATTATTATACTCGCTAAATTTTACATAAACAAGATGAGAGTCTCCAGAACGATACCATCATGTATAGCTTTTGTACGCACTGACTTATTGAATTATTCCATGACTTTAATGAGTCCGCAATAGCAACAAAACAAAGTTAAATAAGGCTTTGTTAAAGCTTTTCAGCTTCATTTAACGTTAATATCTTATTGTAATGGCTACTTCCTTATGATTTTTTTTATTCTATGTTTAAAAATGTTGGGATATCCATGTTATACTTTTTTGAATGTGCAAAGTATTTAACAAACTTCGTTTTAGGAAAAAAAAAAATATTGGATCACCTGTAAGCAAACATCATATAACTTATAGTTCAAAGAAAATAAAATGCACACAAGATGAGAGTGTGCTTAAGAAAGATAGAGATTCTTCCGGCACTGAGGGATTACGGCAGAAGGTGACATCTGGGTCCAAGTAGTCGGAGAACGAAAGTGACCTCAGCAGTGGACAACCTATCAATGTGGATGGATTTTTATTATTATTATTATTATTGTGGTTGTTGTGGTTTCGACCCGGGTAAGTAAGATCCGGAGGACTCTCGGAGCGCTGTCTTTAGCTCCGCTAATTTGGGTTATGGAGCACACATCTATAACTTTAAAACACACACAAAACCCTACAACTTGGCTGTCTTAACTAAGTATCCATTCCACTTGTCACCACCGTCTCCTCACACCAATACTTTTCACCCCGCACTTTATAGCCGCTTCGTCAGCCCTGCCACTCACCCGCTAAGAGGTGTGACCGCCTCTTTAGAAACCTCTTCTTCCAGCCCTCCCATTACCCCCAGAGAAAGGTTAGGAAGTTACTGACTGCACTTTACATTATTATTATTATTATTATTATTATTATTATTATTATTATTATTATTATTATTATTGTCGTATTTCAAACTAAAAAGTGACAAAATGTACTTTTCAAAGGAAACAATCATTTGCGCTTTACCTAGGGCATTTCGTTTGAACAATGTGAAATCAATCAGAATTAAAATGCTGTAATACCTTTTACGACGAGCATCGTCTCAATTTCGTTTGTAAGATCGGGTTTTCAAATTAAAGATCGATTTAAGCAGAGCATTTTATTCCAAGACTGTTGCATTTTAATTAGGGTCATATCAGTCCTGCATTTTATAGCGCACGCGGTCAGTTTGAACCCGAGGCCAGTCCGATAACGTGTTGTCGGCACCTTCAGTGAGCCCGAGTGGCACTATGGGGCTGCTAGTAGGTAGAAAGTGTGCCCTTAAGTTGCCCGGGGTCATGCCAAGCTGCATGTTCTTGAAGTGAAGGCGAGCAGCTGCCTGGTTCTGCCAGCGTTTCCACTCGCATTCTGTCATTTCCTCCTGCTATTTTATTCCCTAATAAGGGGTTCATTCCGAACGGCTAATCAATACGCTTGTCAAAGCGAGCCGAAAACAACAACATGCAGTCAGGATAATGGATGATTTTACGAGGCGTGCATATCGTTTTTTCCTCTTGTTAGCCGCACGCCTCCTGGTTTGAAGAGGGATCAAGCTGATTGATTACTAAGTCTACTGACACTGCAGTGTGCGACCTGCTGCTCGACTCCGGCAGTCATTTAACGCAGCGCTAGGCGTGGGGTGGCCACGCTCTCAGGGCATTAATCAATACGGCAGAAAACTAATTGTAGAAATGATTCTTCAGATAAACAAGCTCTGCTCATCTCGTTCATTTTGACAGACTCCTCCGGTCGTCCTCTTTTATAGATTATTTCTTATTAGTGTCGCAGTAGCATCTCTGCTTGGCGCGGGGATTCCAGTTACGTGATCACGCCGCACGCTGAACTTAATGCTGAACAGAAGTTAAAGCCGTCGGCGCGTGACGCTGAGGAGTCAGGACTCTGTGTTAGCTGTTGAAAGAGTTCGTCTGGGACTGAAACTCGATAACAACTAATCCTGGCTAGCACCGTCCTTTAATTGTGTTTTCTTTTGTTTTATTATTTGATCTCAAAAGCAACATACAACAAAAACAGCTGACAGACTGGGAATAAACTTGAGGGTATGTTGCATAGAAGAAGATGTGACAAGGTCATTGATTTGGTAGCCATAATATAAAG
Source organism: Polypterus senegalus (assembly GCF_016835505.1). Classification (NCBI taxonomy): domain Eukaryota; kingdom Metazoa; phylum Chordata; class Cladistia; order Polypteriformes; family Polypteridae; genus Polypterus; species Polypterus senegalus. The sequence continues at coordinate 33,473,729 of NC_053159.1, forward strand.
AGTACCTTAAGTGACATTAATTAGAAATAAAAGGGGGAAAGTCTGTTGGGATCATTTTTTTCCTAACCAGATGCTCTTTTTCCCTTCCCTTTCCATGGCAGCATTACTTTACCTGCTGTTCCTTGTAAAGCTGGCTCAGTTTGTATTGCCTTCACCATTTAAATCACTGAGGTCTTATCTTCAGGCTAGTGTTTGACAACACACACATTCATGCAGTATATTTATGCATGACCTGAAATATTGTGTCATTTATTCTAGTGTCTCTGTAATTTTTAAGATAGGAAGATAAAAAGTGCACTATATAAAACAAAAACAATAACTGATATGAAATATATTGTCTAAAATGACTGAGGTACAATAGATAGATAGATAGATAGATAGATAGATAGATAGATAGATAGATAGATAGATAGGAATGACACTATATATATAATGCTCTTTACTATTATGTTTGTTGACAGAAGAGTACAAACATCAAGATATAAAATTTATGTACAATGTAAAATAGAGAGAGTGAGAGAACAATCATAAAACGTTGGGTATTCCACCCAATATACTTGAAAATGAGGAAATAAAGCAATAATATGTCTTTGCAGACTTGAGTCCAAAACAGAACTGAAAATTAACAAGAACATAGCCACCATTATATATCTGATAGGCAGGAAGGGGCAGGCTCTACGGGACTGGAAGTGGAAGTGCTGTCTCTAGGCAGAGGAAAAGAGGAGAAAGTGTTAGAGAACAGTGCCAACTCCTGGTCCAGAGGAGAAACACATTTATTCAAGCCCGTAATCTGTCTCCCATGCACACAAGTGTGACAATAGCTATATTCATTAGTTTCACAGGACAAACAGATATAAACCTGCTCCGCACCTTAAACGAAGCAATTACAAATGTCTGGAATATTGTCAAGTCAAGTCAAGTTGGGGAGCATGCACTGGTACAATGCGTTACCTCACCCACTACACGGCGAAACAACTCAGGATCCCGGTTTGCAACCCCCCAGGCAGACACGCGGTACAGTCCCTCACTCCGGAAATGACCCTCTATCTGCCACAGCCAGGTGTTACGTGGGTGACCTCTTGGCCTGGTACAGCCACTCAGGTCCCCAACAATGAGGATCTTACGAGCCAGATCACCTTTGGTGAAACGCAACACATGTCCGTAGTGCTGTAACTGACGGTCCCTCACAATGCAGGTAATGTGCCTCATTCGGGACTCCATGAGCAACCGTTCATTCGACACAAAGTCAAACCAATGGCACCCAAGGATTTTCCGGAGAGACACAGTACCAAAGGAGTCCAGTCTTCATCTTAGGTCACTGGATAGCATCCATGTCTCGCAACCATATACTGTAGCAAGACAGGAAGCACCAGGACTCTAAAGACTTGGACCTTCGTCCTTTTGCCTAGATATCGGGAGTGCCACACACCCCTTTCCAGTTACCTCATGACCCAGATGCTCTCCCAATCCATCTATTGACTTCACAGGAAGACTCAACAGAGACATGAATGTCACTACCAAGGTAAGTAAACTTCTCAACAAGGTCGACACTCTCTATGCAAACAGACACACTGCTGATGGCTGTGCCCAAGAGGTCATTAAAGGCCTGGATCTTGGTTTTTATCAGGACACTCGCAAGCCCAGACACTCAGACTCCTCACTCAGTTTCTCAAGCTTCCCGATCAGAGCCTCCATTGACTCTGAGAAGATTATAGCATCGTCAGCAAAGTCAAGATCTGTGAATCTTTCTTCACCAACAGATGCCCCACAGCCGCTGGACCCCATGACCTTGCCCAACACCCAGTCCACACAAGCATTGACAGATTAGGAGAAGAACACACCCTTGACAAACCCCAGAATCAACAATGAAAAAACGCAGAGGTCCCGCCTCCACTCTGCACTGCACTCACAGTACCAGTGTACAGCCGGCCATGATATCCAGCAACTTTGAAGGGATCCCACGAACCCTCAAGATGTCCCACAAGGTAGCTCGATCAACTGAGTTGAACGCTTTGCAAAAATCGACAAAAGCTGCAAAGAAACTCTGCTGATATTTGCGTCTGCACTCCATGAGAACCCTCAGTGCCAAGATGCTGTCAATGGTAGACTTCTTATGCGTAAAACCAGACTGTTCCAGTCGCTGGTAGGTGAGCAAGTGATCACGGATACTATTGAGGACGATCCTAGCAAGGACCTTATCCAGAACCGAGAGCAGTGTTATCCCCCTGTAGTTTCTGCAATTCAGGCGATCACCCTTCCCTTTCCAGATAGGGACAACAAGTTCCATTTTTCAGTCAGTTGGGATGATGCCAGTCTCCCAAATGGAAGCAAAGATTGCTTGCAATGCCAAGAGGACAGCCTTACCACCAGCCTGGAGAAGTTCACCCCGGATACCACAGATCCCTGCAGCCTTTCCCCCCCTTAGCTGGTGCACCACCTGTGCAATCTCAATGAGATTGGGTGGTTCACAGCTAATTGGAGGATCAGCCTCAAGAACCATGGACCCAGTGATATCCAACGTTCTAGCCGGAGGATCAGCTTTGAACGACTGCTCAAAGTAGCCAGTCTAGTGGGTCACAACTGCAGTGTCATCCTTAAGGAGCCGTGTACTGTGACTCTTCTCGATGATATCCAGGGTGCCCTGCAAAATAAAACACCTCCTTCTGGGAACACCGTTGACACCAACACAATCCTGAGCAACCTTCAGGGTCCTGTCACGGAAGGTCTCCCACCTCACATTAGGATCAGCAGTCATATCCAAATCTGAAGTTCCTCACACAAACTGCTTGCAAACTCATTAGAAACAGTCTGGTCTTGGAGTCTGGGCAAGTCCAGGCTCATTTTCCTAGTAGGTTGTATTCTACTGGACCTAAGCTGGATCCTAAGAGTAGCAACAACAAGTCTGTGGTCAGAATTCACAAACTGGCCACTTCTGTAGACCCTTCAATTTTGCAAGAGCCTACAGCGTCTGCCCACGAGAATGTGGTCGATCTCCTTTACCACACCGGGAATATTGTGAATGACATTAAATAAATCACCAACAAGTCAGAAATTTGCCCTTCTCAATAGAACATAGTAAAAAACTACATAAATCAAAGAAGGCCTTCAAATCTCTAGTGTTAAGCAAAAAAAGTGATATACATAGTTAATTCAGATTGACCATTTCAGCACTAGGACAGCTCCAGGAGAGTTTCAAATAATAGTTTTCAATATGCCAAGTGGCTGCTACCTACTGCACCACTATTATAATCTTCTCAACCCGGGTTAGCCATCATCTTTCCTGGTGAACTAGAGAGGTCATAAGCAGCATTCATTCCAACCAACTTCTAAAAAAAGGAGACAATCATTGTTACTAACAGATACTTATTCATTTAAATGGTTTGTTCTGGCTCTCCTGTCACAGAAAAAAGTGTATAGAAGGTATATAATAAAGTCTTTTGTGAATTATAGTAAATTTGCACCTCTTGATTAGTCTAGTTTTTACATTTTTGTGCTGGCATTAAAAAGTACATTACTGGACCAGAGAAAAAAAGCAATAACCTTCAAGATTCTACAAACTGAACCTCTATGGCGATTCATGAGACTCGATTAAAGAGGGAGACATAAGAGTAAGGTCAAAGCAAGCGTGGAGGAGGAATAGTAAGCATGGTGTGCAGCACTGGAGAAGATAGATAGATAGATAGATAGATAGATAGATAGATAGATAGATAGATAGATAGATAGATAGATAGATAGATAGATAGATAGATAGATAGATAGATAGATAGATAGATAATTTCTTGTGACACCTACAAAAGGGGTGGTAGGTGTATTTCATATAAAGTTAGAGAGAGTTTACAAGTGCTGCTAATGAGCCTAAAACATAACAACTATGGTCACAGAAAGAGATTTTGAAGTAGACACCATCATAAACTTTATCCCTCCCAAAACGGAATGCTGATACTCCAGCTGGTAAGAGCCCAGAATTCATGCCAGGATGGATTGTAGTGGCTCTGGGCTCTGATGGAATTTCTGCTTTTTTCTGTGTGGTGGGAGGCTTGGTGAGGCTGTCAAATCAATCACTGCCTTCCAGTGTAATTGGAAAGCAAATATTTACTTTTTGCTAAAACTGATTATCTCCTTAATTCCAAGCTGGCAATTATGTCATTGTGTAATAGCTTGTGAAGATTCCTGGAGGAAATGCAAATCTTTAGGCAGACCCCTGGCGCTGCCTTCTAGTTTACATAAATATTGATATTTTACAGCGGTGCTTCAATCAATACTGAAGTTAAGTTCCACACAATTCTTTTTTTTTTTTTTGTAAAGAACAAACTCTGCTGAAATCAAACAGTATTCCTAAAACTTCCTCCATTTTCCATTACAGGGATTCCCTTATAGAAAAATACATGGCTTAGTGGTTTGACAGTTAGTGCCTCCGCCTCACAGATTGAGAAGAATGGGATCAAAATTGTGATCTAGTTGGTGCCTGTGTGTAATTTGCACTTTGTGAGTTATTTTTGTGGGCTCTCTAGTTTAATACCTAACACCCCAGAACTTGCAGAATTTGTTAACTGCAGAGTCTAAGTTAGCCCTGTGGAAGTGAGTGGATGTGTAACTCAGATAAACACCTTCATCTGCCATGAGACATGGCTGGATTAAAGACAACTGATGCCCAAAACACAGTCCAACAATGGTAGCCCCTTGGACCTTCTATTGCTTAACTTGCAAGACATTAAGACATAATGGGTGATAAAACTGAAATAAGAGATTAAAACTTAGTTATCTGAAAAATCTGTAAAAGGAATAATAAAATAAAGAGTTTAGGAGATTGTTTCACAAAGCAGCTGATGTTATATTTGCTAGCCAAACTCAGCCAGTTGTTTATAAACTCAACTGAAGTAAAGCTCTTATGTCATATGATGGAAACAAATGAGATTTATGATGACATCTTCAAACCAAAGTTTTAAAATTGTGTCACTCACCATGCCAAAGAAAACATTTCTTTAACCATGTACATTAAAATCCAACACAGCAGATAAGGACAATTACAAAAATAATCAACTAAAGTTGAATAAGGCAGTGAAAGTGTTAAGGGCTTGATAGTTAGAGGAAAAACTCTGTGGTGGACATCTATTTTATCATGAAAGTTACTACTAAAGATGATGTGAGACGTTAAGCAAAATTGGCTAACTAGAAAGATTACAATATGTAAGCTTTGAAGGCAACTCTGGCCCCTTCTTCAGGCAAAGTACATCTTAGCCAATAAAAGGTGTCATTTTGCTTAACTTCTCACAGCATCAATAATGGCTAACACTGCACAAAACTCTAGTACTGCAAAAGATGTTGAGATGTTCTCTTTTTATTGGTGACCATGTTAATCCTGGAAATGCCTTAATTATTAGCCTTGTTTTACATGCACAGCCCACAATACACCTCTGAAATCCTTAAAAAGGACTGGCTACCTTTGTAAAGGATTCTTTCCTAAACCTCTGGCTGAACCGAAATGATGGCTGAGGGCACTTTATTCTGTTTCCCCCACTGCAAGGACTAAACCTTTCAAAATCCTAACAGAGGCCAAGAGCCTGCTCCTGCTGGATTCACATATACCCTTCAGCTCCTTGTTCACCACCTTTGAAGGGATTTTGAACAGAGATGCCTAACAGGGACTGGCTACCCTTGAAAGGCTTGCACTAAATACTCTAACAGTAGCCAGGAGCCTAGTCCTGCTGGGATCACAGACCACTGCCCGCTCCCAGTTCAGTACCACTAAACTCATTTTATAGCCGAGCATCTTAACACTGATGACCTAGACAAGCCAATTTCACTGAAAATAATGTCCAAACTTCAATTCAATCCAAACGTATGTTTATTTTCAGAGAATCCAGGCATACACCCAAATGTTAGCTAAAATAATGCATGAAAACATACAACCTGAACAATATACATCAGAATCACACAGCAAGTTTTGTGTCCTGTGACTAACTGGCTTTTGGTTGCTCCAGTGTGTGTCTTCTTAGGCCAGACGTGTTGCTTGTTGTTTTATCTCCTCTTCTCATGTCTGTCTCTCTTGATAGGGAAAAAATCTTGACATGCAGTTCTGTTTCAACACTCATGCATAAATAGTTCTTCAGACCAAGGTTATTATAGTTTAGCCTTTTTATATTAGTTTTTATTTCTATATTTTTTCTGACCTTACTTGGAAATTCAGTTTAGTTTTAGTTTTCCTTCATTGTGTATTTTAGTTTTAGTTTAGTTTTTATTTCACAAAGGTATTTCTATTTTATTTTTATATATATTAGTTTTAGTTTTAGTAATTATGATATGGAGCGCCTACGGAGTTACATTTGTGTCACAAATTAGACAGAACTGCACACTTAACAGATTTGGATATGAGTTTAATGTTAGTGGAAGCTTACTACACTGCCTAGTTAATTATCTGGTTTTGTTTTTGTCTAATAAAAACAAACATAATCAAAACTAGACACTGAATATGAACAATTTTACACAATTTTATCATTTTTAAAATATTTTCTCATGAAAATCACAAGGGCTTAGGAAGAACAGGACTCTTATGCTTGAATCAGTGTGCAGACCCAACCAGGCTGTATTGAGGGAAACAAAGAACAACAAGCATGTAGTGTCAAGGTTAGGGGTGGTGAGTCTTGAATAGCCCACCATAAGAACAGTAAACCCATAATGAGCAGAGCAGGAGCAGGTAATAAGAGTAGGGACAGGCACAAAACAACAAAGACAGCGTCTGAGATTAAGAACAACATATACATTATCTAAACCTGCTTATCTAGAGTAGGATTGCAAAACTTACAAGGGTTAAAGACTAACGGCAAGAATATTCATTCAAAAACTAAAACTAAAAATATTTTAGTAAATTATTATTTTATTTCAGTTAGTCTTTCCAGCTACTTTAATAGTTTTGTTTAGTTTTAGTTTTTAATTTTGGTTTTGTTAATTATTTTATTTCAGTTTACGAAAATGTTTTTTTAATAATAGTTTCAGTTTTGATTTTAGTTTTTGTTAACTATAATAACCTTGCTTCATACTTCAACAAAATATAAGTATAAGAAATGTATTTAACAAAGTCCATATATGGGATATTAGATAATCCTGCATTAGGTGACATAGAAAGAGATTAACCAATGCCTCCAACCGTGTGTCAGGGACTAGTTAAGGGTCCACATACTAGAACAACTTCATCCGACTAGAGCAGTTAAACAAAAGGCAGTGTAACTGAAAAGCTCAACACACTGAAAGAATGGTGCATACACATTTTCTGCCACTCTCTCTATGACAATTGCGATGCCTGTGACAATACATTTCCAATCATTACCCTTTACTTATTGTTTTGGTGGCTGCAGAAACAATTACATCAGCTAAACTCAGACAATTGATAATTTCCAGTGGTCTTGTTACTTGTCACTGAAGCTATAAGAACATTCCAACTGCAAACTTCCAAGCCCCTATTTCACATATTCTTGCAAGGATATACACACTGGTTAGTTTATTTGCACTTAAACATATACATTCTAATAGTATCAATACTGTTTTACTATTTGCTTTTACATGTGTGTGACTCCCAGTGTGCTTTAATTTATTTGCATGCATCCCAGAATTCTGACTCTTCAAAAACACATTTTCATTCCCTCAAGATATTATTGTGCTGGCGAAACCTTATATTGAAAAGGCATCTTATTGTAAAATATATACAAATGATATACAGTGTAAAATAGAGAGAGAGACAATGATCATAAACAGTTGGGGATTCCATCCCATATACTTGAAAACGAGCAAATAACACAATAATACGTCTTTACAGACTTAGAGTTTAAAACAGAACTGAAAATTAACAAGAACATGGCCATTATATATATCTGGCATGAAGGAGGAGGAGGGCTTTACGCACATGACATCTCAGCTAGAGTTTGTCAGAAGACATCTGTGAGACTCTGAAGTCAGTTGGAAGAAGGTTCTATGGTTTAATGAGACCAAAATTGAGCTTTTTGGTCATCCGATTAAACATCATACGCCAAACACTTCACATTCTCAGAAACATACCATACCCACCATGTAGTATGGTGGTGCCAGCATCAAGCTGTGGGGATTCTTCTCTACAGCAGGCCCTGGTACAAGTAATATTGTGAGGGTAGAGAGTAAAATGAATGCAGCAAAATAAAGGCAAATCCTGGAGAAAAACTCAATGTAGTCTGCAAGATTTGTTTTCCAGTAAGATGACAATTCCAAGTATAAAGCTAAAGCTACGCAGAAATGAAATAGAAACAACAGTGTTAACATCCTGGAGTGGCCAAGTCAGAGTCCAGATCACAATCCAATTCAAAATTTGTAGCAGGACTTGAGGAAGGCTGTTTATGCATAATCCCCATGCATTGCAGTGTTCACATGTGTAAAGCTGACAGAGACCTGAGCACACAGACTCAAGGCTGTCATGCCTGCCAAAGGTGCATCTACTGAATGATGACTTGAAAGGGATGAAGACTTATGTGATCAATTATTTTGTATTCTATATTTGTAATTAATTTAGACTGCTTTGCAGAGATCTGTTTTCACTTTGAAATTAAAGAGTCTTTTACTTTTGATGAATGCCATATAAGCCAAATTAAATCCACTGTGATTCAATGTAGTATAATAAAAAAATGAAAACTTCCAAGTAGGAATAGAATACCTTTTATTGCCACTGCATATGTTGCATGCTATATACCGTATAGTGTTTTAATGAATTTTATTTTTTTTGTGTTGTGTTGTCATTAAGTCTTCTGAAGAAACACTCAGGCAAGTGGCCAGCACCACCATTAACGTGAATTAGGTATTTACGTAGGGTGCAGATCAAAAGGGGGTGGGGGGAGCCCTGCCACACAGGTTAGCTACCAAACAGTCGGTTGGCACACTAGTAAGCTTGGCTTAGGGGACAGATTATTAATGGGGTTGGGCAGCCACACAGATTAGCTACCAAACGGTCACTGCCTCAATAATAAGTTTGGCCTAAGGCACAAAATAACCTATCAACAGCACTGATTGTACAGTGTACTGTACATATGACATTAACTTTGATTTGACTTGACTTGGCTCGGAATGTTCTGTTTGCTCCATTCCACTGAAACTGCATCTTGCTTCCCTTTTAGTCCTCAGGGTCTTTCCTGTCTTGAAAGAGGGTCCCTCCTGAGAGGATTCAGAGCTTGTCAGCAGGGTAGGTTTAAAGAATGGATTCTTGAATTCATTTGTTATCAGACTCAACTAATCTAGGGTCAAGGGGAGAAATCCTGGCAGCACTGGGTGACAAGAAGTAACTAACCCTGGATGGAGCACTAGTCCACCTCAGGTACCCTCAAACATTCATACTCAACCACAAGATGGCAATTTCGTGTTTCCAATTAACCTAATGCATGCGTTTTTGGGAGAACATGCAAACTCCACATTAGCATTGCCCTAGCAGAGCAGGTGTGCCTACTGTATGACTGTAGATCAATGTGTGCAGTTCTGTTAGCAGCTTAGTTGGTCTCTATAGATGGGTAAAGAAAGATCAGAAGCTGGCCGTTAATTAGAACACATGTAGAATTGTAGGCACACACTTAATCAGGCAAGCCATGGTGAAAATTCAAAAGGGCATGAAACCTTGCCCACACCATGTAAATATAGCCTCCCAAGTGAGGAGAATGGCAAGAGGGAGCAGTTAAAGGCAAAAGCCACTCCTTACCCTGGAAGCCTAGAACTCTTGTTGTAATACATTTACTTTAGGTTATTTGGCTGACACCTTTATCCAAGGAGACTTACAACATTTAGGATACAATTGGATACATTTCTTTTGGTTTTCCAAATGGAGCGCAGGCCGGTCAAGTGACTTGCTCATAGTCACACAGTGTCTTCTGATGACAGTCATTTTAAATTAAACAGGCTAAAGAGACTAGAATTCATTTGGACCCCCATTTCTTACGTTTGCGGGTTATCGGTGCAGATCTCCAACTTAGCATTTATATGGTACCTCAAGTGAGCACAGTGTAGTCCTCTTTGGACACATAACTGCAGATACTAGAACTCCACTTCATGGAGTGGTGCCCGGTGCAGTTTGTAACACATTCGGTGCCACTGTTGTACCCAAGTACATGAAACAGATGTCCTCTAATTAGGGCCAACATGGATTAGCTAAGTGAATTGAATATTCTATGGCAGACGCCCTTTGATTCATTCTTCGAGAGAGTCAGCTGCACTAGGTCAATAAAAGCAACTTAAAAAATCTCTCAGTCCCAAATGGAAAATTTCACTTGTATTACCATTACCACATTTAATTAGTTAAAGGTTAAGCAATTACCACTTCAATAAAAGTAATTAATTTCTGTAATGATTTCTTAAATAAATACAAGTTGCCATTTCTCTTTGAAACTGTAAAGGCCTGAGGTTGCCTTCATTTCTTCCTAAGTCAGTGTTTGAAAAAACTGACAGTTTGTAAGTTGGATCAGAAGAGATGGGGCCCAGCAGGAAGGGGACATTTCACCTATGGGTCAATAATCTGAGAGGGTCAGCCTGCCATGTCATAGAAATGCAATGGGTGTATCACTCTAGACAGGGCATTGATTTCCATGCAGCTTGGTGTAGTTATTACATGCTATGCATGCAGAATTCATACAGTATGTGCATACAGTGCAGAGAAACGTTTATTTCCAGGATTAGTCATGACAATCAATCAAAACACACAATAAGAGAAAAGGAGAAAAAGAAAAGGGTGCAGTTCATTAAGGCATACAACTAAACAAAAATTGGCATCTTAATACAATGTCTGCTGGAAATTGACATAGTGGTTTGGGAGGCTGCCTCACACCTCCAGACTTGGGTTCAGATCACTCATCTACTTTGCTGTCTCCAGGTCTTTTATATCTTGATGTTGTCTCTCATTTGTTTTGTTTAGGTCTTTCTTAACATCCTTTTTATTACTCTTTATATTGTTTATGCCCACCCCCCCCCCCTCCCCGAGTGTGGCAATGATGTCCTTCAAATCAGAAAGTGTGTTTTGGTCTTCTCTGTGCTCCATAGGTGGAGTTGTGAGTCCGGTTGGGGTTGATGCCACTGACTCAGGGGGGTTATTAGCCGCAGTTGACAGCGGGGATAACAGGGCCATGCTCAGTTCCAATAATCGTCCTGGAATCGACAAAACCTCCTTGCCCACTTCACTCGCAGTTTCGCTCCCACTTTCACTTTCAGCTGGTGCCAATACTGCAGCATCAGGTCCTGGCAGATCTGTTCCTTCGCCCATCAGGTCAGTCTCTAGTAGGCCGTACTGTGACCTTGAGGTCAGTTTTGACTTTGATGAAAGTTTATCTGCCTTATCCTTTTCTTTCTGAATCCTGTACTTGCTCTTCATGGTTATTTGTACTCGCATATAATGTAAATACAGGATACCTAGGGATGATAATAAAAATAAGGGTAAAATAACACCATTGCTAATAGAGCTCAGCTCTAGCCATCCATCTCATGCAAAGGACAAGACCAGCCCTACTTTTATGTCTAACCATGCAAAATTGGCATGTTCTCTCTGTGTAACTGACTGTAGCTTTTCCTGGGCACGCTAGTTTTCTACTGTGCAGCAAAAACTTAAGAGGAGAGCAACTAGTGATGAGTGAAACAATTCACATTAATTGAGTTTGCAGTGGGCAGCACGGTAGTGCAGTGGAAGTGTTGCTGCCTCGCACTAAAGAACCCAGGGTTTGTGTCAAGGGTCCTCCTTGCGTGCAGTTTGCATGTTCTCCCTGTGTCTGCGTGGGTTTCCTCCGGGTGCTCCAGTTTCCTCCCACAGTGCAAAGTTTGGGATCCTAAATTGGCCGTAGTGTGTGCTTTGTGTGTGGGTGTCTGTGTGTGCCCTGTGATGGCCTGGTGCCCTGTCCAGGGTTTGTTCCTGCCTTGCACCCTGTGCTAGCTCCAGGTGGGATGGGCTCCAGAATACCCATTTGTTGTTCAGAACAAAATGACGGACCGATTGAATGACTGAATCCACAGCGAAACTTGATGTTTTGCTTTCCAATAAAAATTAGGAAATAAATTATATTTCGCTTCTAGGGAAATTTGTTCCATTCACGTAAGGAAAAAGGTGTTTAGTTCCTATAATTAAGGTGTTTGCAATAATTAATTCTGCATTCATGTTTGAGTGTTTAAATAAAGATCTGTTTTGAAAATACCTGTGTTCGGATTCAGCTGGTTGGATAATGGATGGATGATAAGGTGGTTAATAGGTACGAGTATGGGAAGGAGGTTTTGGCAGCAGCTTCTTTCTTGCATAACAAGTTTTCATGTGCTGTTTCATTGTGTCTTTGTATAAAAAATGTGCGTCATGTTGAATTATTAAAAAATGTTTTGCACTCCTCCAAGGTGATGTCCACAAGAGGCATACACAGAGTTGATATTACTTGTTGTGTACAGATTACATGCTCTATACAGTTGCAGAAAAAATCCCAGGTACAGACAGAATTATGATTGAGGTGTCAGGGAGCAGTATCCCTTGCTTTTCATCCCCCCAAAAAAGATTTAAAACCCCCACATACTCTATTGAGCTTCACGGTTTTACATGTGAAATTCATTTTACTGTCAGCTTTGTCAAATTCTATGCAAATTAAAACTTGCCTATTTCACTCATCACTAAGAGCAGCTCAAAATCAGCCCTGTATAAGTGTCTCAATGTAACAGAAGACTGTGCTATATAAACCCCTTCTATAAAACATAAACCCCTTCTATAAAATGGACAGAATCTTTACCTGGAGGCTTACAGTGATATGTTTTATTTCGGTGTTTACTCTCATTTGCCTATTCTTATACTCACTAACCATCCTTATATATAATTTGATACTATCTGTATGTATGGTGTTCGCATCAATACCCCGTACGTATGGTGTTCGCGTCAATACCTCGATTAAATACAAGTTAGAACCATGCAATGGGACTCTGTCTCTGTACTTAGAACATAACGTGGTAAACGCGGACGCAGTATTGCATGATTGGCTAAGAATGTTCGAATGCTTCAGTGACGTCGCTGGACGGCCGAGTATAATAAGTCGGTGTTGGTTCGAGCAGATAACAGTAAGTTCGGTTGGTTTTTGGAACGTTGGTTTGATGGGGCGTACTTTCCAGGACTAATATCATCAACTGACTTAAACCCTTCGAAAGCTCTAGAACTGTAAGTAATTTAGAACGTATATTTGTCATTTTCTTGGTATGTCGAAATCTATCTTTGAGCACTTCGGTTTTGGCATCCATCCTTCTGACATCTATTGGCAAACTTAGTAATGACGGCTGGATATTAACAACAGTCATTGTTTAAATTTTAGCCGATCTCAGATCTAAAATGACCACGGCAACATAATTATTACTCCGACTCTGATTAGAGTAGTAAAATACGGTTTGTTTGGAAAATTTGTTTGCTGGAAAAAAATCAAATGAGGTGCACCGAAGTGCTGAGTTCACGTCTTGCAGCCCCATTTAAACATGAAGCTCTTCATTAAGGTCTATTTTAAGAACAAATCAATGCCATGACAGCAAAACCATTTCAAGGACTTAAATGAAATAATTCTTTGCAGAGAAAGCATAGATTTTACAAACATAGAATTTTTAGCCCAATTTGATTGGGCTCCCAGTCGCTAGTTAAGAATAAAAAGTTGTCTCGGTTCAGTTAGTAGCTCTCTCTCAGACTTTACCTAAGGATAACCTGGAGAGTGTTCTCTCTCCCTCACCTTTGATTGACTTACCATATATACTTCCATTAAAGTTCTCCAGGGGCTTGATTTTACTGTATAATTTCCAGTATTTTATAATGTCAGTCGTATAAGTCGAATGTGGTAAACTCACGCATGATATGCTAATGCCCACCTGAGAGAGTAACCACGGATCACACTGCCTTTTTTCTATGTATTCTGCCTATGTGACCACATGGTAATATCCAAACTATTCCGAAGCAACATTTGCACTGTATTTTTTGTATCTTATACCTTCATACACCTTTATCGTAAGAGCATCCATTATCTACAATGAAGCATTCGATGAGAAGAAAATATGAAGCTCGTTTTAAATTAAAAGTAGTTGAAGTGGTGAAAGAAATTGATAACTGCGCTGCTGCTACAAAATTCAATGTGTCTGAGAAACTGGTGTGAGATTAGAAGAAGCAAAAAGATGTTAAAAAAAAAATTAAGTGTCGTATTTTTGACCGGGCGTATAAGTTGGGGACTGATTTTATGATCAATTCTTCGGTTTTCAAGACCCCGACTTACACGCGAGTATATACGGTAGTTGTTCCCAGCACCCAGCAATAAAATCTAGCAAAATGTTCAAGGAGGAAAGTAGGCATCATAAGTTTTAAACTCCAAGAATTATAGCTAGTGCCATACAAGAAAGAAAACAGAGTGTGGCAATCCACACCATACAACCTGGTTCACCTTAAAACAGACCACATCAGCAAATATTCAATATGTGCGCCCATGTCCAGGTGACACTTATTCTTGTAGTTACTTCAAGTAAGTTAAACTATCCTTGGTGACTTTGTTCTGTTTGTTCAACTCATCATCTGACTTTATAAACCTTACTTAAATATGTTTCTCTTTCCAAAGACAATATTTTGTCTTTGATCCAGGGTTCAAAATTCTAACCCTGGCTCTTCTCTTTCCAGAGGCTCATAAAAGTAAAATTTCCTCATCTTTAATATTTGGAGCTCAGACAAACTAAAAATCCACATCTCTGATGTCAGAGTTAAATTCCAAGACGTGGTTCTAATATCAGCTTGCAGGACGGCCATCCTCATTCAATTGTCCATTGTAGAATTTGCTTGCTACCATTTAATTTCCTGGGGGAATAATTAAGGCTAGAATCCTAGAGTGTTCTAGAATCCCCTTAAAGACCACCATAACACATATTCAGTGCTTACTGCCTACAAGTGGTCATGTCTGTCTATACACTGGCTTACAGAAAGGCTCTATAATTATCATAAGATGTTCCTTAACTTACAGTTTATCACAGTCCAGTGTCATCTATTATGTGTGTTTTGCCCCAATAGCCACTTACTACCTGGGTACCCAATTATAACATATACAGTATATCAGATTTTTGTTTTTACTCAGAAAAGTTATTCAATCTAATATAATTTGTATATTGGTCTAGAACAGGGGTGGGCAAAGTCAGTCCTGGAGAGCTGCAGTGGCTGCAGGTTTTTGTTCCAGCCCAGTTTCTTAATGATAAGTCAATTATTGCTGATGAAGCACTTATTACTCAAGAGACGTTCTGATGCTTCATTTTAGCTTGTTAAGGTTCCCCACCCTTAATGGCTTATTTCAGTCTTAAACAGCTGCATTCACTGTTTTAATGGCTCCTTAATAGCAATAAGATGTAAATGACAAAGCAGCCAGCAGTTCCCCATCTAGCTTTTTTCCAATTACATCTGTGTGTGTTCATCATGCACTGTTTGATTTTATAACACACTTAAAAGAAAAATGTAACAGACTGAAGATAACCGTTTTAGGCTTCAAATCATTTTGATGATATCCTTGGAAAGGAAAAAAATCTACGATATAAGAACCTAACATTGCAGACAAACAATCCATAAAATTAAATAAGGTCTGAGATTGGCAAGGACTGGTTTCTAATAAAGCAATGGATTGGAATGAAAACCCGTAGTCACTGCAGCTCTCCAGGACTGACACTGCCCACCCCTGGTCTAGAACATTTGACCATTTGATTAAAAATCCAACATGCTAACCACTTGACCAATGCCGTTTAATTGTCATATTGAAGTAATTTGACAAAACTTAAAAATCAATTAATCAAAATAATTTTTTTAAATTAATTAACTATGTTAATCTTGAACCTTCGACTGTTTGATCGAAAGTCTGACACACTATCCATTTAACCAACACCCGCTAATTTTTCATATGTAAGTGTATTGGTTAAAAGCACTATATATGTATGTAATTGCTGAAAGTATAATATAAGAAAATGAGAAATTTAAATGTGACATAATTAATGTACAGATTAGGGGTCAAAACTGATGAAAAATTGCATTGTCATCAGAGATCAGCATGCATCAGTTTGATAAAAGTGGGTAAAAAATTGATTGCAAAATTTGACCCAGACAAGCAGAAATGGCAAGATGAAAAATAATAATTTCAAACATAAATTATTATTTATATACAGTATGAACTAGACGCTATATAGCACCTGACCCAGCACAGACTTACACAGAGGCACGTGTAAAAGTTCAGAAGACTTTTATTTTTCTTCACCTGTGGGGCACATCTTTCCCGTGAACCCCACAGGCAATACATAGTCCCAAGACACTAAACTCCACACAACACAATCCTTCCTCTGGCACCACCACTCCTCCCAGGCAACCTCGTCCTCTTCCTCCCGATTCTGGCCCCAAGTGGTGGTTGCCAGCCCTTTTTATAGTCCTCCAGGTGCTTGATCACCTGCTTCTGATTGCAACGGAGTTGTCCAGGCCAGCTCAGGGACCCATGCAGCACCCCCTGGCGGCCACCCCAGATGCCAACAGGGCTGTGGAGAACTCCATCTCCCATGGAGCTCTGCAGGAAACTGAGGCACCATCCCCAGCCAGGGAGGCTGCCACCAAGTGTCCCAGGGGAGGTACAGTATTGAGCAGTCCGTGATTGCTCCCCCGGAAAATGTGTAGAAGGAACCCGGCCGCCCGTCACAACAGTATAATTATATGCACTGTAAATAGATCAGAAGTAGACTAGTAAAAAGTTGTAAACCTTGAGGGATATTCCTTTAAAAGTCAAAGTTGAAAAAAGAAAGAATGAAATAAAACAAGAGGCACATGATGATCACCACCGTAAGTATAAGGAATAAAGGCTTCTTCAGGCAGGTCCATCATCCTGGAAAGCTGGTCTTAGAATTCTGGATGGTGACACAATTTAAATACCTTCAAAGCTAGAATCTGTGGGTCCTGCAGAATTAAGATGGAGGTGCTGTCATTCATCCTCCATAGTACTCTTTTCAACTCTAAGGGTGGAAATGGATGAGAGGTCAAACACTGTGCCAGAGATAAAAAGTGTGATTGTTCCACTAGAAAGCTAGAGAGAGCTTTTTGAAAATTAACCAGGAAAAATGACACAGTCAAAGGTCAAAAAGAGGCAAGAACCGGCAAGTTATAATGCATCGTTACCAACACCAAGTCAAAATTATGAGTAAGATTCAAGATCAGGGAAAGCTTTCAGAAAAGGGATTTCATTTGAACAAAACAATGATTGACAAAAAAGGGGTTTTAAATACTCTATTCAAACGCCATGTGGAGCAAAGACCAAGCCGGGTAGAACATAAGACTAAAGGCTGCTTGTGGATGCAAATTGTGCAGCTACTATTACCTAAAAAAGAGAATTTATTAAATGTGTTGCTCCTTCTTCTGGCTGTTCTTTCACTGCATCTGATTGCCTGAGGTTATAGATAAAGAAGGGGAGGAGGTGGAAGTGTTTAAATACAGTACAGTGGTAAGTATATGGGATTGGATGCATTCTGATAATGTCCACTGTGACTGGCCGCCTGGTCCCATGCCCGGCCGGGACGCCCCTTCAACACTGGGTCTGGGGGGAGCAGCCATGGGATGCACTCTATGTCCCCCGAAACGCTTTGTGGCACCCCTCCTGGGTTACATCGGGGCTAAAGGTGTGGGACTTCAGAACTCAGACCTGTTGGGCTCCGTGGCCACCACCCAGAGGTGCTACATGGCTTAACGAGCCTCTGTGGGCTGGAGTGCAGCCACACCAGGAAGTGCAGCCTAATTAGGCCAATTACCACCTGGAGCACTTCCAGGAGGGCTACAAAAACAGCCTGCTGCCACTACTCAGGAGCCAGAATCGGGAGGAAGAGGACGAGGTTGCCTGGGAGGAGGAGGATGAGGAGGAGGAGGAGTGGTCGTGGTGCCAAGGTGGAGGACTGTGTGTACTGTTCAATTGCTTTTGGGACTGTGTTAGGCCGGTGGGACCCGTAGAAGATGTGCCCCACGGCTGAGGGAAAAAATAAAAGTCTGTGTCTTTTTACTCGTGCCTCCTGTGTCCAATCTGTGTCAGGTCGGGCGCAATATAGCGTCTTTCTTACACCACATAATAAAGAGTATTAAAGGAGAAACTCGGGACACATAGGACCTTATACGAAAAAAAAAACACTTTTACACTGTTGTATTCATTAAAGCTGCCAACTCAGACAGGAAATGAGCTTTTCAATGACCTTTTAAACCTGTCTCATCATTGACTTCCAAGGACATGGTCCCTAACAACATGGAACACTTCCTTATGATAGTCGCACAAGTGACAATAATCATAAAACTGCAAAAATGGCAATGAAAATTGTCCAAATAAATTTATTGAACTGACACCAAGCAACTAATCCACTAATTAAATGTAAATTTGGAATCTAGGGAACAAAAAATACTAAAATAGTCTAAGACCTCACAAAAAGGTGATACACGTGAATGTGACAGAACACAGATAAACCTGTAGCAAATTTATGAGAATCTTACCTCGTGAAATGAGATCCCATGCAGCTGCAGAGACAAAGTGTATTTTCCAATACCTCAGATGACTAAAATGACTTAATGTTTTTGTTGTTCTTTGAGGAGGATGAATCAATGTCTGTGACTGGAGTTTTGATCTTGACTGAACCTGAACAGTAAATTGTCGCCTCTATCCGTGTCCGCCACACTTAAATGAATGAAGAGAAACAACATCACGCATTGTTAAGACACAGATACAGTGCATCGGCAAGAGCATTGGAAATCACAAATTCACGCCATACTACTGTAAAAACTGCACAGAAAACCCCCCAGTTTTAAACAAAATCTTAAAGTGCTAAATTACCTCTTAAAAACAAATACATAGGAATA
This sequence comes from Polypterus senegalus, assembly GCF_016835505.1. Lineage (NCBI taxonomy): Eukaryota > Metazoa > Chordata > Cladistia > Polypteriformes > Polypteridae > Polypterus > Polypterus senegalus. The sequence continues at coordinate 33,492,597 of NC_053159.1, forward strand.
TCGTTTTCATCGTGTAAAGAGTGCCCTTCAAAGTGGGAGCACCCAGGGGGTCAATTCAGGCATAACAACGCTGCTCCAATTAGCCAAGGTGTAATGTAACATTGACTTTACACTTCGTTCAATAATACAAAATAATACCAGGTGGGCCAGAAACGGTCAGATTGTAATTGAGTTGTTGTGATACACATTTAAAATGTTAAGTTTACTTTTTATTTACACAAAAAATTAGAGTGTATCTTTAATTGCCTTTTTGTGCAGACTGAGTAATAAATCAACAGTGGCTTCATGAGTTTCTCCCAAAATGCCGACCATAAATTTAAGTAAATGCAACAAAGTGGAAAGGTGAGATCTTGCAAGTGGGAACTTTGCAAATTCCCATAACAATGAGCACAGCCATTAATCCAGAGACAATATGGCCTCACCCGGGACGGCTAAATAATATGATCTGGGTCTTCTTGATATATTTTCCTGTCATCTCTTTCACACTTTGTTGGTGAGTTTATGATTAATGTAGGAGTTTTGTTCATTTGAATTTCTAACTCACACATTTAATTATATTGTTAAAATAGTATTCTTGACATTGAAATTACTTCATGCCTCACACCAAAGTCACTTAATGGAACTGTTTGTTATGATTGCCTTAATATTATTATGCACAGAAGGCCATGGATAGTGACACGCAAAACAGCAAAGCTTTGTTTCATAAAATTAACCCTACACTTTGTTTTCCATTTGATATTGCAATTGTGAAATGCAAATCTCACTAAAATAATTTTGTTTTCAAATTATGAAAAATATTGTTCCTGTAGAGTTACTCCAGAGCTGCGGATGCTCTTACTTTCTTCAGCCGCCATCTAGGGTTGTCTCAAAGTTCCGTGGCTCATTCTAAGCGGCTTGACGCAACTTTATCAGTCTGTCTCCCTGCATATTCATACCACCAGATCTGCCTCCCACAATTCATTGAGGGGCTGGAAACACAAGGGTAACACCGTCTGCGTTCAGTTTCCCCAACTTTGTAAGCCAAGGAGCAGTGGCCACATACCCAGACCAATGGATTTTAGCAGCAGCAGGTTGCTTGGCGGTGTTTACTCTCTAGCCGCACCTTCTTTGCATGCTTGGTACCATAATAACCAAGTCTGGGTTTTGCATATAGAGGGAAAAGCTGCAGATGAGATGAAACTACATGTGCTAATGACACAGATTTGGATTGCGGTGAAACACATTTGGCTTTGCAAACATTTTTGGGAAGCAAAGCTCAAAGTTTCACTGGAAAATTGGTTTCAGTAAAATATACTAGCTGTATGCGCATGGTGTGTGATATCACAGGTGGGATGATACAAGGCCAATGCCATGCACTCCTTAGTATTCTTCAGATTCTGTAAATAACGTTCCATGTATTTTCTGTTCCATGACATCTGATTAATGAGTCTTTATTTGTTACCTAGTTTAGTGTTTTGGCTCAGACAACTGATTTTTTGTTGTCTCTCAATCAAACTTTGTCTAGTTTTTTCATCACCTTCTCCTGGTCCCTTAAACAATTATCTGCCTTGAATCTCCAGGTGGTAGGACACTTGGGACCACAACAAAATAGTGAGGGAACTGCACAATGGAAGAAAAACATTCATGTAATGGATAATAGGGCTTTGTGGTATATCTGCAATGGTAAACACCAAGAACCTAAATTGTAAAACAGTACAGTATCAGTATTTTGGGATTTTTCAGTACCAGAAGTAAATTCCCTGCCCCCCACTTCCCTCAGTCTTCATTATTGTAGTTGTCGAAAAATGTCTGTTTTGTAGACTTCATGAAACAAACATACACACTGCAATGCGATCGGAATTCCATGGGAGAATTACTTTGATTACTTCAAAGTGATCCAGACTTAATCTTCTTCTTCTTTCGGCTGCTCCTGTTAGGGGTTGCCACAGTGGATTATCTTCTTCCATATTTTTCTGTCCTCTGCATCTTGTTCATGTCCTCTCTCACCACATCCATAAACTTTCTCTTAAGCCTTCCTCTTTTTCTCTTGCCCTTCTCCCAATATACTCAGCATCTCTCCTCTGCACATGTCCATACCAACCCAATCTTGCCTCTCTGATTTTGTCTCCCAACCGTCCAACCTGAGCTGACCCTGTAATGTACTCATTTCTAATCCTGTTCATCCTCGTCACACCCAATGCAAATCTTAGCATCTTTAACTCTGCCACCTCCAGCTCTGTCTCCTGCTTTCTGGTCACTGCCACCGTCTCCAACCCAAATAAAATAGCTGGTCTCACTAGCATCCTGTAGACCTTCCCTTTCACTCTTTCACTCCGTCTGTCACAAATCACTCCTGACACTCTTCTCCACCCATTCCACCCTGCCTGCACTCTCTTTTTCACCTCTCTCCCACAATCCTCATTACTCTGTACTGTTGATCCCAAGTATTTGAACTCATCCACCTTCGCCAACTCTACTCCTTGCATCCTTACCATTCCACTGACCTCCCTCTCATTTGCACAAATCTATTCTGTCATGTTCCTACTGACCTTAGTTCATCTCCTCTCTAGAGCATATCTCCACCTCACCAGGGTCTCCTCAACATGCTCACAACAATCACTACAGATCACAATGTCATCAGCAAACATCATAGTGCACATGGACTCCTGTCTAATCTCGTCTGTCAACCTGTCCATCATCATTGCAAATTAGAAAGGACTCAGAGCCTCATGTTATCCTACCTCCAACTTGAATGTATCCGTCACTCCTACCGCTGTCACATTTCCCTCATACATATCCTGTACAACCCTTACATACTTCTCTGCCACTCCCGACTTCCTCATATAATACCACAACTCTTCTCGAGGCACTCTGTCATATGCTTTCTCCAGGTCCACAAAGACACAATGCAACTCCTTCTGACCTTCTCCATCAACACCCTCAGAGCAAACATTGCATCTGTGGTGCTCTTTCTTGGTATGAAACCATACTGCTGCTCACTAATCATCACTTCACTTCTTAACCTAGCTTCCACTACTCTTTCCCATAACTTCATGTTGTGGCACATCAATTTTATCCCCCTGTAGTTACTGCAGTTCTGCACATCCCCCTTATTCTTAAATATTGGCACCAGTACACTTTTTCTCCACTCCTCAGTCATCCTCTCACTTTCCAAGATGATATTAAACAAACTGGTTAAAAACTCCACTGCCATCTCTCTTAAACACCTCCATGCTTCCATAGGTATGTCATCTGGGCCAACAGCTTTTCCATTCTTCATCCTCTTCATAGCTGTCCTTACTTCCTCCTTGCTAATCCATTGCACTTCCTGATTCACTATCACCACATCATCCAACCTCTTCTCTCCATTCATAAGCCTCTCAAAATACTCTTTCCATCTGTTCAACACACTCTCCTCACTTATGAGTATGTTTTCATCTTTATCCTTTATTACCCTAACCTGCTGCAAATCTTTCCCAGCTCGGTCCCTCTGTCTAGCCCATCGGTACAGGTCCTTTTCTCCCTCCTTAGTGTCCAACCTCTCATACAACTCATCATACACTTTTTCTTTAGCCTTTTTCTTTAGCCAGTGCCTATCTCACCTTCTCCCTAAACTCAATCTTGAAGTCTTCCTATTTCAACTTCCACCATTTGATCCTTGGCTCTGCCCTCACTCTCTTCCTCTTCTTGATCTCCAATGTCATTCTACAGACCACCATCCTATGCTGCTTAACTACATTTTCCCCTGCCACTACTTTGCAGCCTTCAATCTCCTTCAGATCTGCCTGTGTGCGTCTTCCTCCACTCTTGTACGTCACCCTATGTTCCTTCCTCTTCTTAAACTATGTATTCACCACAGCCATGTCCATCCTTTTGGCAAAATCCACTATCCTCTGACCTTCTTTATTCCTCTCCTTGACACCATACCTACCCATTGCCTCCTTGTCTCCATTGTTCCCTTCACCAACATGTCCATTGAAATCCAGTCCAATCATCTCTTGGGTACACTGTTCATCACTTCATCCAACTCACTCCAAAAATCTTCTTTCTCATCCATTGCACACCCAACTTGCGGGGCATATGCATTCACAACATTCATCTTCACACCTCCAATTTCCAGCTTCATAATCATTACTCATTTACATTCTTTTCATCTCCAGAACACTCTTGACATACTGTTCCTTCAGAATAACCCCTACTCCATTTCTCTTCCTATCCACACCATGATAGAACAATTTGAATCCACCCCAATCCACCTGGCCTTACTCCCCTTCCATTTAGTCTCTTGCACACACAATATATCAACCTTCCTTCTCTCCATCATATCAGCTAACTCTCTCCCCTTACCAGTCATACTGCCAACATTCAAAGTTCCTACCCTCAATTCCACTCTCTTTACCTTCCCCTTCTCATCCTGCCTCAGGGTATGTTTCCCCCCTCTTCTTCTCCTTATTCTTCTTCTTCAGCCTACAGTAGCCCAATTTCCACCAGCACCCTGTTGACTAACAGTACTGGTGGCAGTCGTTGTTGATTCAGGGCTCGACCGATCCGGTATGGAAATTTGTATTGTTGTCCGCATATTGATTTGGCAAAATTTTACACCAGATGCCCTTCCTGACATAACCCTCCCCATTTATCCGGGCTTGGGACTGGCACAAAGAAACAAACTGGTTTGTGCATCCCCTGTGGCTGGGCTGATCCAGACTCAATGGGGAACCCAAAATTGCTTTGACGTGATCTAGACTACAAAGGGGATCCCTATCCCCATTGCTTTAGTGTGATCTTGACTTCACAGCTATCAAGATGGAAGTGGTGCCTAGAGGGAGCCTAGAGGTTTTGGAATTATCCATTATTTACACTTGGATCATTTTGGAACTGAGGTCTGAAGGTTGATATCAATGCTGAAATCAATATTGTAGTACAGATCCAATAATAATGGATAGGAATCAAACCTCACTTCATCATCACAATCTTTACCACTCACTCTGTTCAAACTGTAGCTATGTTTCAAACTTCACTGTAAATTGAAAGTGGGGAAAAAATAGTTTATTTAGACTAAATACGATTGGTGATTCCAAACATTATGTGATTTGAACAAACTCTTGGGTTAAGACTATGTGCTCCAAAAGTTAAACATGAAAAAGTTGACATATTCATCTTCAAGTATGACGGAGTAAATATTGCTGCTGCTCTTTTTATTTGTGCTACATCACCTTTGATCAAGTTTGCTGTAAGAAAGACACAACCCTCAATAACTTTGCAGTATTGCTGCTACCCAACGTTTTACTTAAGAAATGTTTATCACATTTTAAGCTGTCATTTAATACCAAGATCAAAGTCTTTGCCTCAAACCCTTAGCATTTCATATATAGAATAGAAAGATAAATTCTCATATCAGCCCCAGACAGAATTCTTCTTGCAAAGCCTCATGGGAACTGTAGTATTTACATTTTGCAGATATATATGTGTCACCACAGAATGAGACATCAAACAGGCATTCACTGTCTTGCACAAAACTTCTTCTCAGGCCAATAAAAGTCATGGAGGAATCGAAATCACTTTGCATGTGTTCCTGTCTGGCACATTCTCACTGGCTTTTACTAATCAGTGTTCTCACCACTTATCATACATCTGCTCATACTACAGGATTTGGAGCTGATAATTTCAAACCTGATTTAAAATGTTAGTGACAAGTCACAGACTAGGTCCTAATGTGTCACTGACCTGCTTGTTTTTAATGAGTAGTGTTGATGGGTACAACCACCGATTTTCCTCCAGTCTGGGGATTTTGTTGCACACCTAAAAATAATGTCTATGACAAGTTAAAATTTTATAGTCTCAAATTTCCCTAATGAAACACAAAATCGCCAGACCTCTCACATTACATGACATTCTTTCTTATGATCCATTGTGTTGTCATCGTAATCAGTTTACATATTTCAAGATCTTTCCCTTGATAGACAATATCCAATTCAGAGAGTTCATTGTCTCATTAAAACATGAATGAGATGTGAAGGTTTCTTTTCACTGTCTTTGTGAGAATGAAACTGGAAGAGCATCTTTCTCGCAGATATTGTGCTGATAATTTCTTTTTTTTTTTTTTTTTATTAATTTTATTACAATCAATACATAGCAATCACATTTTTACAAAAAAAAAAAAAAGAATTATGCTAAGAACAGATCGATCCCCACCCTTGAGAGAGAGAGCAAGCCAAACGGTGTAAAATTTAAGGCTTTTAAAAATACCTAAATCAACAAATTCTCTGTGCTTTATAAACTTATTTCAAAATATTACTGATTAGATCCTGCCATGTTTTGAAAAAAGTCTGCACAGATCCTCTAACTGAGTATTTGATTTTTCCAATTTTAAATAATATAACACATCAGTTTCCCACTGACTTAAAGAGGAGAGTTTGGGTTCTTCCAGTTTATCAGAATAAGTCTGCGTGCCAAAAGTGTAGTGAATGCAATCACAATTTGTTTGTCTTTCTCCACTTTAAGACCCTCTGGAAGAACCCCAAACACAGCTGTTAATGGGTTAGGAGGGATTGTGAGTCCAAGACTGTCTGAGAGGTAATTAAAATTTTTGTCCAGAATAATGTTAATTTGGTGCAGGCCCAGAACATGTGACCTAGTGAGGCTGGAGCTAATTTGCAGCGTTCACAGGTTGGATCATGCCCTGGAAACATTTTGGAGAGTTTTAGTCGAGACAGATGTGCTCGATATATAATTTTGAGTTGTATAATTGTATGCTTTGCACATATGGAGCTCGAGTGAATTCTCTGCATTGCTACTTTCCACTCCTTTTCTGATATATTAATTGAGAGATCATTTTCCCAGTGTCCTCTTGGATCTTTGAAAGGAAGGGATTGTAAAAGGATTTTATATATTGTAGAGATGGAGTCTAACTCCTTGAAATTGAGCAATAATTTTCCAGCGTGGATGAGGGTGCAAGATGAGGAAAATCTGGAAGGTTCTGTTTAACAAAGTTCCTGATTTGAAGATAGTGAAAGAAATTTGTAGCTGGAATGTTAAATTTGGAATGTAATTGTTCATAGGATGCAAAGGCGTTGTCTATATAAAGATCTCTAAGCAAGTTAATTCCAAATTTTTCCAGATATTAAAACTGCACATGTTTGTGAGGGTTGAAAGAGGTGGTTCTTTTGCAGGGGTGCCACAGAAAGAAGCTTCTCCGTCTTAAAATGCTTTCTACATTGGTTCCAGATTCTAAGTGAGTGGAGCACAATTGGGTTATTAGTGTATTGCCGATAACGTGTGTTTATTGGTGCACAAAGCAAGGAATACAAAGAAGTACTGCAGGATTTTACTTCTATTGCGGTCCATGCCTGTGTATGTTCTTCTATTTGTGTCCAGGTTCTTATCGACTGTATATTTGCGCCCAGTAATAAAACTGGAAGTTAGGTAGAGCCATGCCGCCTTCTACCTTTTGTCTTTGTAGAGTCGCTCTTTTGATGCGTGGATGTTTAGAATTCCAAATAAATGAGGTTATTGTTGAATCTAATTGCTTAAAAACGATTTATTAATGTATATTGGTATGTTTTGAAATAAAAAAAGGAGCTTAGGAAGAATATTCATCTTAACAGTGTTAATTCTTCCAGCTAGTGTGAGATGAAGGGTTGACCATCTATGCAAGTCTTGTTTAATTTTTTCCATGCAGACGACGAAATTTTGTTGATAAAGAGCTTTATGTTTACTTGTGATGTTTACCCGAGGTATTTAAACTGTTCTGCAATGATAAAAGGAAGGGTGTCTAATCTAATATTATATGCTTGCGAATTCACGGAAAGAGTACACTTTTATTCAGATTAATTCTGAGACCAGAGAGCTTTTGAAATTCTGTGAGTGCTGCTAAGACTGCAGGCACAGAATTTTCTGGGTCCGATATATACAGTACCATGTCATCTGCATATAATGAGATTTTCTGTTCCAGTCCTTCTCTGCTAATCCCCTTTATCTGATCAGTATTTCGACAATGTATTGCCAGTGGTTCAATGGCAATTGCAAACAGCAGTGGTGACAAAGGGCATCCTTGTCTTGTGCCACGTTCTAGTTTAAAGTAGTCTGAGCAAATGTTATTGATGCAAACTGAAGCTTCTGGGTTAGTATACAGTAATTTAATCCATGCACAAATGTTGGGCCAAACCCAAACTTCTCCAAAATAGTAAAAGGTATTTCCATTCAATCATGTCGAATGCTTTTTCTGCATCCAATGATAATAATATTTCTGGGGTGTTTGATTTAGTTGGTGAGTATATTACATTAAACAGGCGTCGAAGATTTGAAGATAAGTGTCGGCCCCTAATAAATCCAGTTTGGTCTTGTGATATTACTGAGGGAGCACTTTCTCCATCCTTCTAGCTATGATTTTAGAGAGTATTTTAACGTCGTTATTCAGAAGTGAAATTGGTCTGTATGATGCACATTGTAATAAGTCCTTATTTTGTTTTGGGAAGACAGTGATTAATGCTTGGCGAAAGGTTTGTGGAAGAGATTGGTTATCTCTGGCTTCTGTAAATGTTGCTAATAGGAGGGGAGCTAGCTGAGCGGAGAATTTCTTGTAAAACTCTGCAGGGTAGCCGTCAGGGCCTGCTGCTTTTCCACCTTGGAGTGACTTTATAGCATCCAGTAATTCTGATAATGACAGAGGTTTATCGAGCTCCTCCACACTAATAGCGTCAATTTGTGGTATCTGTAATTTATCCAGAAATGCATTAGATTGTATATTGTCTTCTTTAAACTCAGTAGTATATAGGGATTTATAGTAGTCTCTAAAAGTGTACATTATATTTTTGTGTTTGATGATTTTATCTCCGTTCGTGTTAGTAATTACCGAGATTGCGTTGCGTACATCAGCTGATAATTTCAAACTTGCTTCAAAATGTCTGGGTGATAACTACAAAAACATATCGTTGTCAGATGGGTCATACTTAATGAGTGTAAGTGATGAACACGTGCAGTGAGTTAGGTTTGATTGGAGATTTTACCATTGATCTCAAAAATGTGTCCATGAATAAATGTATTTGTGAACCCAGCAAAAGTAAATGTACTTGCTATTAGAGGCCACAGTTACTGCTTCCAAAACAACAAATACTCACTTAGACACCAGACCATGTTGGAGGTCACATCACTGTGTTCCACTTACTGTGTAAATGTGACGATCACAGTCCCAGGCCCTTGCAAACCTGTAGAGATCTGGGCGACTCTTAGAAATCTTCTCTACAGCATGGCTCCTATCTCATGAAGCCTCCTTGACCTCACCACAAAATATTAGCTCTCCTAGCTCCTTCCAGCTAAGCAGCTTCTCCTCAATTTGCTTATCGGGTTAACTTCCCCAGCTTTCATCCACCTCATTCAGACCCTCATTCTTTCCACCTGCCTGACAGGTAATCCCATTGTTACCACAGTGTTGCTCAGCCCCAATATAACCCCCCACACACACACACAAAAAAAAAAGCAGCTGTGGAAAAGACACATCAGAGCTCACTGTCATTCAGATTACTGGGTAATCTAAGTGCTTAGTCTGCCATCTTATCTCAAGAACCACTGTAGTAAGATGTACCCACCAGATCTTTAAATGAGTTGGTCTATGAGCCTCTAAATTATGTCAAATTTCAATTGTTCATTTAATATTACTGATTTAGTGGTGTGTGATTTTCCCATATACAGATATGGATAAATTAGTTGGTTCCCTTATAGCTCATTGAAAAAGCGATGTACACTTCCTGAGCAGTAATTGAATGAAAAACGATTGTCCCCTGTATACCAGCATGCCTTTGATCTGTCATTGAGTAAAACAAAGCACATATGAAAACAGAACAAGTATTGCTTATTTTACACTGAAAAACGTATAACCTCCATTCACCTTAAAATAATTAAGGTAATGATTCACACTTAATATTTCAATCTGAACCAATATAATTCTTTTTATCTTATTGAACCCACAATTTTTAAGTTGAGGCAAATCATTTAGATTGATTGGGTGTAGTTCACTTGTTTTTTATTGAAGTAAATCTATTTTTTAAGTTGTTACAATGTAAAATGTTTTATTAGTTGTAACCTGTTTTTATGCTATTAGAAATATTATGAACATAACACATTCCAATGCTGTACTTTTTACATTTATTTAAAAATCTAGTGCAAATACACAAGCATTTTGCAGTGTAAATCTTAAATATACAACAAAAAATGTTTAAACGTTTCTACAGCTTTCTTGAAAGTATGTTTTATTATGAGTTCAAATACTTAAAATTAACAGTTGAGAAACTGGGTTACTTACCAGAAATCCTCCGTTATAAAAGTCTGCTGTTGAAAATGCCCAGACCTGTATAGCCACGTCAACTCCACTCGGGAGAGTGTTCTTCTTTTTGGCAGTTGGAAAGCCAGCACGCTGGAAAGTTCGACCGCAAGAATATACAAACAGCCCACGAACAACCTAAAATATTAGGTTACCTGAAACAGGATTTTTATGTTTATTCCCTCCACCATAACTTACTTTGGTACAAACATTTTTTTTTACTTTGATTGAGATCTGAAGCCAAATATTTCAAGCTACAACACTAAAATGATAAAAAGCAGTCACTCTGCTATTTGGTATCACCGTGTGTCCCACACTGAACATGGACTAGAGAACGCAAAGAAGAGAGTTGCCTGAGGAGATCAGAAAGAAAATTATAATGAGGTTAAATGAGTATCTCCAAGCAGCTTGATGTTCCTGTGACAACAGTTGCAAATATTATTAGGAAGTTTAAGGTCCATGGGACTGTAGATAACCTCCCTGGACCTTGGTGGAAGAGAAAAATCAACCCCAGAATGTGCAAAAGGATAGTGAGAATGGTAGACGAAAAGCCAAGGACAACTTCCAAACATATACAAGCTGAACTCCAAGGTGAAGGTCAATCAGTGTCTGATCACACCATCCGTGGAAGAAGACCCAACGGGACACCACCGTTGAAAGAAAAACATAAAAAAGTCAGACTGGAATTAGCCAAAATGTGTATTGGCAAACCAGAATACTTCTGGGAGAATGTCCTTTGGACAAATAAGACAAAATTGAATCTTTTTGGCAAGTTACATCAACTGTATGTTCACAGATGAAAAAATGAAGCTTTCAAAGAAAAGAACACCACACCGTCTGTGAAACTTGGAGGAGGCTCAGTTATGTTTTGCAGCTGCTTTGTTGTGTCTTTTATGGGGTGCCTTGATTCTGTGCAGGAAAGAATGAAATCTCAAGACCGTCAAGACATTCTGCAGTGAAACGTACTGCCTAGTGTCAGAAAGCTCTGTCTCAATCGCAGGTCATGGGTCCTCCAACAGGATTATGACCAAACACACACAGCTGAAAGCATCTAATGGCGCTTTTCCACTGCATAGTACGGCACGACACGGTTCAGTTCAGCTCACTTTTGGGGGGTTTTCCACTGGGAACAGTACCTGGTACCTGGTCCTTTTTAGTACCACCTCAGCCGAGATTCCAAGCGCCGAACCGTTACCAAAGCGTGGCGTGTAAACTCTGCTGGTCACTGATTGGCCGGAGAAAATCGTCATTACTGCGTCACTGAACTTGCGACACGAGACACAACAGACCCGCTCGATTTCTAGCACAGCCAGCGAAGGTTCGGACGCACCATTTTGTTTTAACCAAAAATGGCTGTTTCGTGGTCTATTGAGGAAGTACAGACGTTCCTCTTGTTGGTAGCCGAGGAGTCGATCCAGTGAGAGCTGGATGGGGCGACGCGGAATGAAAAAGGTTTTCAGGAGGTTGCTTCTGGCGCATTTACGATGATGTCACGGCAGTAGAGGCGGCGCAACTATAACGACACGTGAATAATCCCGCCCACTCTAAAGCGGTACTAAACTGCAGTCGAAACGCAAAACCGAGCCGAACTGAGCCGAACCAAGGTGAGCTGTACTGAACCGTGCTGTGCCGTACTATGCAGTGGAAAAGCGCCATTAAAATGGATGAGAACAAAACACTGGACCATTCTGAAGTGGCCTCCTATGAGTCCTGATTTGAATCCTATTGAACATCTATGGAAAGAAATGAAACGTGTAGTTTGGAGAAGACAACCCTTCAAGTCTAACACAGCAGGAGCATTTTGTTCAGGAAGAGTGGGCCAGGCTACCTGCTAACAGGTATAGAAGTCTCGTGGAGAGCCCCTGGAATTGCTTGTTTGTAGTGATTGCCTTTAAAGGTTGTACAATAAATTATTAGGTTAAGGGTTCTGTTTTTGCCTATACCATTTTCATTTGTGATATTATTTGAAATATTGTGTTGAATCAAAACTCTAAAGCAAACTTTGATTTTGTTAAATACGGTATAAACAATGATGGATGTCAATTACTTTCGCCCGTTTCAGGCTATTTCAGAGACAAATATGGGCTCTTCTTTTTTCAAGGAGGTGTGCCAAATAGTTTTCTATGTCTGTACACTTTTAAATATTAATTTTATACTGACGATTCTATTATTTGTTGGACATGTAGTCAAATTTTCTGAAATTAGCTCTGTTGCTGTTAGAATCCTACTGAAGCATTCATAGCAAGTGTGGTGGCAACCCGCATGCTCACAGTGAGATTATAGTGCCACAGTTGTATAGACAAGACAATCAGTAAAAGACACAGGGGCTGGGGCTACGGGCCATACCGTAGCATCCTAATGAATACATCAGTTTTCAAGTGTCAAAATGTGGCAGGGCAGCATGCATCTAATTAACTAGGAAATTGTAATTAGTGGAGTTTAAGTGGCTTATTAAGTCTAATACTGTTCAGACATCAGGAGAAGACCGGCTGACAGTTGGTTGACACTTCTGTGAAGATGTGAGTAGTTATTAGTTACACAAAGTACAGGCTAACAGGGAATAAATTAGCCAATTTGCACTCACCTCTTTCACAAAGCACTGAGACTTGCACCTTTTAGGCAGGTCATTCATCCACCTAGATGACTTTTAACTCATATAAGGCTGATTGTCCTGGTGGGTCATCTTCACTGTTATGTTTCTCTCTCAACAGCAGTGGGTTTCCAAAACATGTTCAGGTCCACACCCTATTGCAGAACAAGTGTCTGAGCTAGTTCAGTCATTTGTATAACCATTTTCAGTAAGCGCAGGTCCAGATTTGTAACAACTTACAGGGAAAACTTGGGGGTTGATGGGTCCCAATCCAAGTGGAGACGGCAACGCGCTATCAGCGAATGCTCCTAAACATACAGTATATATCACAAGTAAATGCAATTATAAGCCTTACAAATTATTAATTACAGAATAAGTACAGATAAAGATACAGCTTTGTTAAAACAGACAGGAGAACAACTGACTGATAGTGTTGTTGGTTATAAGACTATCTACTTCATAATGGGCTTATTCCATTTGAGCCCCGCTACATCAGAACAACTGAACAGAGTGAAGAACAACTCTAAAGTGGGGTGCCATTCCATTACAGAACACACACAGATTCAGGGCCATACAATGCGTGTAACTTGGAAAATTGGAAGGTAATAATAATAATCAGGTCAGGTTGGGGAGCAGGCACTGGTACAACACATTGCTGAAACCACCTCACGATGAAACAGCAATTTTATTATTATTAACAACAGCAGTAATAATAATAATACATTAATTACATGTATACAAGTATCACTCTTCTAATTACTCAAAGCACTTTACATAGTATGGAGTCACTTCAACCACCATAAATGTGCAGCATCCTGCTTCCAGGTGCCACACCATGTGTGAGGTTCTCTTTTTAAAATATATTTTGATTTATTAATGGTTTGAATGCAATTAATTCATGTTAATAATTACTGATGTTAAAATTTGGTCTGCTTGTCATCATACATTCCATCCATCCATCATCCAACCCACTATATCCTAACTACAGGGTCATGGGGGTCTGCTGGAGCCAATCCCAGCCAACACAGGGCACAAGGCAGGAAACAAACCCTGGGCAGGGCGCCAGCCCACCCCAGTTGTCATCATGCATTTTGAAGTAATATTTATGCTAAACTGAGGAGATGCTGCTATCATCACAGACCCATGCACCAGCCCACCTCAACTGCCTCTCAGACAAACTGCGAATTTGAGAAATGTCACATAGTGAGCACAAAAGATCCTATGGCTGCCTACGTCTATAACATTGGAAAACATGGGGTATTAAATATTCCTGTATTTAATTGCTAGCACTGCAATCACCGCCCCGTTACGCGCTGTCAGAAGAGCTGCTTTTCCGAAAATGAAATTGGCCGAAAGACCGAATATCAATGGCAAGAATAAAAGCTACAAGCTCATCTGGACATGAAAGAGACGAAGATTTAGAGCGAGAAGTAGAGCAAGGTGAAAAGGATTTGGAACTGGGCTGGCTTTGTATATTATGAGACATGTTCTATTGCTTTCATGTAAGTTGTTTGAACTGTTACATCTTATAGTGAGTTATGGCACCCTCAAGGAACTTTGGAGTACCAGCTTACACTTCTTATTTCAGTTGACATCTTAATGCTAGACAGATTTCATCAGATTGAGTGGAAAAAGCAGGAGGAGGACTGGAGATATTTGTGAGTGTGCAGTGACAAAAAAGGGGGCACAGTATAATTAAAACTAAATGTTTGATCCAGTCATTGAATTGACTAAATTCGTCCATATCACTGCCCGGGAAAGTAAACTACCTCATCGTGGCTGAATCAGCAACAGACATGAGTCACTTTGTACCAATGGTGTTTTGATGAATCATTCTTAACGCTGGTGACTTCAAAGAAGGAATCAAGGCCCATTAGGCTTGTTAAGTCATGGACCCTGCTTTATCAGCATTCCTGCTAATGGTGATATCCACAATCAGAAAACAATTCTTCAGTGGGTGGCTAAATTTAGACAGATGGGTACACTATATTGAACAAAACAGAACAGAATCGCTGTTATTCCGCTTGAAATGGCCAAACGAATGATGCGAGCGTTCAGAAATCGCCTTGAAGAGTGTATCGCTAATGATGGCCACCACCTTGAAGACATTATTTTTAAAACACAGTGAAAAAAATCTGTTTTATATACCCTTTCTTATTTCGTAATGAAATTTATTTTATCTTGTAGCATTTTTGTAGAATAAACATTTGAAATGTGGTACTTCTTTTTGGCTCACCCTCTAGATAGATAGATAAATAGATAGATAGATAGATAGATAGATAGATAGATAGATAGATACTTTATTTGTTCCCAAGAGGAAATTAAATTATTACAGAAGCTCCAAAAATAAATAAATATGATAAAAAACAAACTACAAGCACCCCAAAACAAGTACCATCTTTACAAAATTCTGGCTTGGCTAACAAAGAAATGCTACTGTCAATACAAGCTTGTAGGTGGCAGTAAGATGAGGTCAGACCAGCTCAGACTGTGCCACAGGTTTATAGTTATAGACAGTAATATTTGGATAGAGCAGTGTTCATAAACGGAACAGGCCTAATAATTTTATACAGGATGAAGCAACAAGTTGCGGTCTGTCATTTCCATAATTTGGGGGAAACTGAGTCTATCTGAAGCTGAGTGGTCCTCTGCATCACCCTAACCATTACATTACATGAACTTTCATTTATTTCTGTCATTCCTTAGCCTTGTAGTCACAAGTGAAACAACCCATGATTGTTATATGATAACAAAGTACAAATACTTGTTTCTGTACTTGAGTGTGTTTTGAGAATATTTCTACTTTCCTTGAGTATAACATTTTCTGTCCAGTTTTATTTGTACTTCATCGCATTTTCAAATGCAAATGGCTACTTGTACACCAATATATTTTGCTTGACACATTAGTTTCTCAAATATTAAACCTGAAAACAAAAGAATTTACTCTCCCTGTTAGTTATCTAAAATACAGGCTTCCCCCGCTTTAGATTATTTGCAGATGTGCAACGCTGGCGCTAACTCACAGTCATCTACATGGCCACTCCAAGTACACCTGGCCACAGCCCTCTCAGCGGGGCAGGACTGGATGTTGGTGTCACTCCGTCCCATCTCAGTCATTCTCATACCTGATGCTGTCTTCACTCACTGTCCTCATGGCAGCCTGCTGAATGGGATGAGGCTGATCCTCAGGCTGTACTTGTGCAGGTATATTTGTGTGTTTACGTGCTGTGGTTCATTCACCTGGCCATGTGTGTTGCTCATGTGTCTTCTCACATTTTCCTGAGGCATCACAGCTCCAAAAACTGATCCTGAACTATTTGGAAAAGCCCAATGAAACACTTTTGAATGTGATGGACTCAAGGTAAATTGGTTTATTAAACACAATTTAATGAAAGGCAGTGGCTGATTAGGGTTTCTTTTGATGACTAATGCTATCATTATGGTAATTCGGTCAATCTACATGTAGTTTGGTGTTATTTGAACAAAGTTTTTTTTTTTTTGTACTGAAAACCCTTAAAAATGTTTCCTTTTAAAATCCTTGCAATTAGGAGTTCATGTTATGAAAATTCACTTTCTGAAGGGGTTGTCAGGAATGGATTAGACACTTCTTAAAGCAGGAGAAGGTCTGTATGCCCCTCACATAAGGACCTGCACCACTGAATTAAGATACAATCATTACGAATTCTGATCTCACTTCTTCATGTTGCACTTACTTCAGTTATTGTGAAACATGAAAAAGAAGGTAGTCTGATTTTAAGTTCATAAGAATATTTTCTTGACTATATAAAAGTGTGGTTGGTGGGTACAGAGACACAGTAGTAGTGCTGTTGCCTCACAACAAGGAAACCAGGGTTCAAGTCTTAGGTGCTCCTCGCATGGACTTTGTATTTTCTCCCCATTTCCATGTGGGTTTCCACTGGGAGCTCCAATTTCTTCCCACAGTCCAAAGACATGCAGGTTAGGTGGACTTACCCTGCTAAATCGCCCCTTATCTGTGTGTGTGTGTGTTCAGCCTGTAATGGGCTAGCACCCTGTCCAGTAATTGTTCCTCCCTTGTGCCCAAAGCTTGCTGGGTAAGATCTGAATACTCCATGACCCTGCTCTGGATGAGGGAGGTTCACAAATGTATTAATGGATGGATGGATGGATGGATGGATGAATAAAACACAGGGAGAGATCCTGCATTTACTTGTACTTAAGTGCACTTAATATTAGATACTTTAAAACTTCTATTTGAGTAATTTGCTTATGGTCAAATTTTATTTTTAATTGAGTCGCCTTTCAGAACAATAACTATTTTTATTCAAGAATGGCTTTTTCAATTGACTAGTTTTGGCTGGATACATCTATCCGTCAAGATTCAACACAAAATGCATGACTGTTTAATGCAGGTTTATAAACTAGGAATATAAATTCACTAAACAACCTAAAAAACAAAGTTGATACTACAGTAGTAAAACATTTTGTACTGAAAGTCTGTCTCCGGCTCAGTTCTAATGTACTTATTAGTTTTTTGTGTGTCCATGTTATACAATACAATTTATTTTTTGTATAGCCCAAAATCACACAAGAAGTGCTGCAATGGCCTTTAACAGGCCCTGCCTCTTGACAGCCCCCTAGCCTTGACTCTCAAGGAAAAACTCCCAAAAAAAACCCTTGTAGGGACAAAATGGAAGAAACCTTGGGAAAGGCAGTTCAAAGAGTGACCCCTTTCCAGGTAGGTTGGGCGTGCAGTGGGTGTCAAAAAGAAGGGGGTCAATACAACAAAATACGCAGAACAGAACAAAAGTAATCCTCAATACAGTATAAAAATAAAAATATTACAAGTATGAAGCAGAATTTATATGTTGCCCCTTCTGTGGTCTTCACATTCCTGTATTTAGCTGCTCCACACAGCAGGTGGCACCAGTGAACACCGCTGCATTTCTTCACAGCTGCCCTCTTCATTCTCAGCTTTTACCAGTTCCACACAACAGATGGCGCCATACCCGTTTAAAAGGTGTCACCCTTTCCTGCTATACTTGTTTTTCTATCCTGTTATTCTATGGAGCAGTTTTGGGCACACAATATATTGCTTGGTAAAATTATGGGGGAATGCTGCAGACGTTGTACAAAAGGCTGATTTTGGATCTCTATCTTGTTTAAAATAAAGCTTCTTTGTAAAGCCATTGTGAGAAGAAGATGCAAACTCATTTTTTTTTCTAGCCCATTCACTCGATTACACACAGGGCTCAATTCAATATTTAACTAATTTCCTAATTTATTTTCCTTTGGAATGTGGAAGGAAGCTGGAATAATCAGAGAAAACTCACTTGTACACAAGGAGAACATGCAGACTGCATATAGAAAGTGACAAAGATGGACTGTGAAGAAACTGTTTGCACCACTATTCTTCCCCAAAATCAAACGCTTATTGAAAAATCCTCTAAAGTTTTTTTTTTTTTTATGTATAGCCCCAATGGAAGTCACCATGGTCTCCAAATCCAAGTCAGGCTGAAGTGTTTACACAGATTTATTTCAAACCAGCTGATAGACAAGGTTCTTGGTGTGGCACCAGTCATATTCCCAGAATTCTGCATTTTGCACTTCATGGTTTTGCAAAGAGGAGGCGCTATCATAGCATCACTTCTCTAAGCTGATTAATGCCAGGTAGGCCATCACATATATATTTAAATTGAACATAACCTTCTCAAAGTACTCCCTGAGTGGAGTTTGCATCTTCTCCCCATGTCTGCGTGGGTTTCCTCTGTGTGCTCTGGTTTCCTCCAACAGACCAAAGACATGTAGGTTAGGTGATTCTAAATTGTCCCTAGTGTGTGCTTGGTGTATGGGTGTGTGAGTGCGCCCTGCGGTGGGATGGTGCCCTGCCCGGGGCTTGTTTCCTGCCTTGCCTTCTGTGTTGGCTGGGATTGGCTCCAGCAGAACCCTGTGACCTTGTAGTTAGGATACAACGGGTTGGATAATGGATGGATGGATAACCTTCTCAAAACCATTTTATCCAATTTAGGGTCACAGAGTAGCCACAGCTTTTGTCAGCAACACCAGTCGTAAGTTTTGTAAGACCCACTCATCCATACACTCACACTACATGCATGAAGAGCAAATCTGTGTTCACCAGTGAGCCGAACATTCATGTCTTTGGGGATGTGGGAGGAAAACTAGAGTACCAGGAGAAAACACGGCGGCAGACACCTCTTCAGTCTTAACAATTTACATTAAAAAACTCACTGAGCAAATTATTAGGAAGTCATGTACACCTGCTTGTCTATGCAATTATCTATTCAGCCAATCATGTGGCAGCAGCACAACACATAAATAATATCATGCTAATGAAGGTCAAGAGCTTCAGTTAATGTTCACTTCAAACACCAGGATGGGAAAAAATGTGATCTTGACCGTGCCATGATTGTTGGTGTCAGATGGGCTGGTTTGAGTGTTTCTTTAACTGCTGATCCATCCATCCTCTTCCGCTTATCCAAGGTCGGGTTGTCGGGGCAGCAGCTTGAGCAGAGATGCCCAAATGCCCATTAACTGCTGATATCTTGGGATTTTCACACACAGCAGTCTCTAGAGTTTACATGGTGCAGAAAATAAAAAAAACACCCAGTGGACAGCAGTTCTATGGATGAAAATGCTGTGTTGTTGAGAGAGGTCAAAGGAGAATGGCCAGACTGGTTTCAGCTGACAGAAAGGCTTTGGTAACTTGCCTAACCAATCTGTACAACTGTGGTGAGCAGAAAAGCATCTCAGAATGCACAATATGTCAAAACTTAAGGAAGAGTTGCTACAACAGCAGCAGAACATGTTGGGTTCCACTCCTGTCAGCCAAGTACAGAAAGGTACAACTGCAGGGTGACACAGGCTCACCAAAACTGGATAGCTGATGACTGGAAAAAACATAGCCTGGTCTGATGGATCTTAATTTCTGCTGAGTCTCACAAATGGTAGGATCAGAATTAGGCTCCCAGGGCATGAATCCATCCACCCCACCTACCTTGTGTCAGCAGTCCAGGCTGATAGTGGTGGTGGTGTAATGGTGTGTTGGAATGTTTTTTTGGCACATTTTATGCCCATTAGTATCAATCAACCATCACTTGAATGCCACAAGTATTGTTGCTGACCATTTGCATCCCTTCATGGCCACAGTTTACCCATCTTCTAATGGCTACTTCCATCCTGATAATGTATCATTACATAAAGTAGAAGTTGTCTCAAACTGGTTTCATGAACATGACAATGACTACAGTGTTCTTCCTAGTCATTGGACTTGAATCCAGTAGAACACTTTTGGATGTGGTAGAAGAGAAGACTTGCACCATGAATGTGTGATGCAATCAGGTCAACGTGTCCTGCAGTCTCCAAGGAATCCTTGTGGGATCCATGCCATGAAGAACTGAGGCTCTGAGAGCAAAAGGAGGCACTACTCCTGGGTGGTCTGGTAACAGCAACATAGGCAAAGTAGTGCACTGGTGATAGCTAAACAGAAACAAACATAGGCATCAGAAACATTGTGGGTCCCTAGGCTTCTGGGCTGGCTGCCAGTGCCCATTGTGCCCATACGCTAAGACGGCCCGGCAGTACCCAATATTAGAATAGTGGTCCTAAGAATTTGCTCAGTGAGTGTGTGCAGCCTTCCCAAAAAGGTCAGTCAATGAAGTTTTAACCTTTCCTTACCTGAGGCTGCTGCTTAAAGGCTTGACTGCATAGATCCAAAAACCACCGTCTGACAAAAAAAATTGTGTCGTAATCCCAGGAAAGTGAACTGCAATAATAATAATAATAATAATAATAATAATAATAATAATAATAATAATAATAATAATTTAATTGCCTGTACTATGACAAAGGAGAAAACGATCTACATTACTGGTATCTGTATAGAGATACAGATATACGTATAATTTGCACTTGTCTTAATTGCGCAAAAAAAAAAAAAAAAGACGCTATATTAAATAATGTTAGGTGGCGTCGTGAAGCAAAATATCATGGCCAGTTTAAAAGCCTCAACGTCACCCAGTCGAGAGCCGGACAGGGTGATGCGAGAGAAAGGGCCGGACATCCTTATCTGTCAGTAGCAACGCTTCATTCTTTATCTCCTAAGAAGCACCTGCCACGAGACGATTGTTCTTACTAGACAAAAAATTAATAATAGAAAAAGTCGTTAGGATGCATATAATTAAAAAGGAGAAAGAAATAGAAACAATTGGTACGAGTGACATATTGCTTGACACCACGCTTAACGCATTTGTGTCGAGGAGCCGTTTTGCCTTTCTTTTCTGCCTGTCAGATATGATTAATTTCTTTGCGGATTTCGGCAAACAAACAGACAGGAAGCAGATGTTGTGTGATTTCTGGCCAATTAATCTCGCAAATGATTTTTAACCCTTTGTGGAAATTTGCGGAAGCTGTTCCGCACATTAAAGCAGAGAGATGACCCCCTGTACCCCCGTCCCCAAATACATAAATAAATAAATAAATAAATAGATAATAAACGGATCGCCTCGTCAGGCAGCTGCTCTTCCTCTCCGCGCCAGTCCTCCGCACTTTCGCTACATCACCACCACCTTGCGTTATGCCATTCTCGTGTCAGACGCCACGCTGTTCTTCCCTAACGAAAGCATCCGGGCGGGGAATACTTGTTAACAAAACGACGGGAAGGGGTTTTCTTTGATAACAGTTTTGTAAGGAATTTAGAATTTTAGGAAAGGCCAGTTTAAAGGTATGTCCATTCTCAACAATCGATCATTTTGTCCCAAAAGTCCCTTTGCGTGCCTCATATTTGTTTAGGGATAAAACAATTGGCATAAATATATATTTGGGCTGGTGTAGAACTGGTAAGTTTTAACCCTGATGGTTAAATAATTCATCCTCATTTTTATTGCACTGGGTTACTGAGATGCTGGGGCCTGTGCCAGGAAGCTTTGGGAACAAGGCAGGAGCAATTCCTGGAGGCAGTAGTCAATAACAGGACAGTCAAACTCGAAACACACACACACACAGCAGGACCAATTGAGCATTACTGACCCATCTAACCTACATGCCTTTGGATTGTGGGAGAAAACGAGCACTCAGATACGGAGAACATGCAATCTCCATACAGGGAGGACCCAGGACACTGTGTCACCAAATCATTAAAAATTACCATATAAAATAAGGACAGCTTCTGTGTCTTATTTAAAACTCGTTTATATATTGTTTAATAACAAAGAACCCATACAAGCCAGCACTTTATACATTTTACCTGTAAAGCTCTTGCAGGTGTTCTTTCAATAACATTTATTATGTACAATAAATACTTTTTTTTTGTGATTGTGAAAATCTTTGAATAAAATAGCAATTATTTGATTCAAGAACTCCTGAAGTTGCTTTCTAAAAGCTTGTAAGGTCTGACTTACTTTGAAAGGAGCTAGATAAAAAAAAATCAATATTGAATTGAATTGAATTGAAGATTCATTTTGCAACTCCTCCACAAAAATAAATAAATAATCTTCCCATAAAATGCTAAAAAGAGCACAATAAAACAATACAAATATATAATATGAAAACATAATGTACGTAGCTGGTCTATGGGATGAAACTGTCTCTGAGCCTCAAGGTCAGGGCCGGATTTTCTTATTGGCTAACTAGGCTTCAGCCTAGGGCCTCAAGATCAAGAGGGGCCTACATTTAAATTGTTAGCAATTTGAACAAACTTAAAAATGGGAGGTGAAAGGGCCTCATAAGTGGAATAGCCTAGGGCCTCTTTTCATCTAAATCTGGCCCTGCTCAAGGTCCATGCACAAAAGGCTCTGAAGCATTTGCCAGATGGGAGAAGTTCAAGTAGACTATGGCATGGGTGAGTGGAATCCATGCAGATGCTGATGGTGGCTTCCCTGAAGAAGCGTGTGCTATAGATGTCCTCCAGGGCTGGAAGCTGCACCCCGACAATCCTCTGCACTCTCGACACAACCTGCTATAGAGCTTTCCGATCAGCTGGGATACCACACACAGACACAATAGGTTAAAATACTCTCTGCGGTCCAGCGGTAGTAGGTCAGTAGCACCTGTCAAGGGCAGGCCAGCTTTTTTCAACGTTCTTAAGCTAAACACCCATTGCTGTGCTTTCTTCAGCAGTGCCATAGTTTTAGCTGTCAATGAAAGGTTTCTGGTGATATATATCCCCAGGAACCTTAAGCTTAACTAAGGTTTATTATACTCCATCCATCCATTTAATTTTAACTCATTTCAGTATCAGAGAAAGCCATTGTCTGTCACAAAGGCATTGGGTTCAAGATGGGAAGCAGCCAAGGATGGAAAATCAGTTCTTCACAGTGCCCCCACGTGCACATATCAATACTTACTTAATTCTGGCCAGCATGGAGCTGTCAGCTAACCTTCTATAATAAATCCACAAAATCACAAGAAGAACACGTAAACTTCACATAGGGCTGGACCAGGCCATGAACCAAGTACTTTCGAGATGTAAAGTCATTTTATCTATCTGTAAACTCAAAGACGAGGCTTTATTGTTAACACCCCAAAGTTTTGCAAGCACGACTTTAAGAGCCACCATGTAAATTTTAGCAAAGATTAAAGAAGTTTCTGCAAGTTAGGGAAATCAAGGCCTTTCACAAACGTCACCATGCTGCATGTTGGTTGATGTAAAGAAACAACATACGGTAAATTGTCCTTCTGATTTCATGTAAAATTAAATGCAGGTTCTTTCCCAAAGATTCCATATTGCACTTTGGTATCTTTGGTTTTCATGATTTTCTTTTTGCTTTGTGATGCAGTAGTCTAGGATTCTGTCTCATACAGTTGATCCAATGACATGAGTTCAGTTCCGGCATGTTCTTCTTGAATGCTTTTCTCCATGTGTTCCAGTTTCCTCTCCAAGTGTGTGCAGTAAGTTAACTGGCAATTCTGAACTGATCAATAGTAAGCAAGTGTGGCCTCTGTTGGTACCTTAAACCCAATGCTGCTACGATCAGTTTTAGACTGGCCATGAACTCTCGTTCTAGTACACTTTACTATATTTGTGATTGCTTAATAAAGTGAGTTACATTGGTGTTTCCTGTGAAGGCCACTTTATCAGATGAATATCTAATGATTGGTTATTTGTACTGCTCAAACTGCTCCAAGGTCCTTTACGTCTCTGCTGGTTAGGCAGGTCTGGCCTTTGAGAAGAGACAGCAGCATTTTAAACAGCCAGCGCTCCGCTCGTATAATTAGGTTAAGTGCTGCAACATTACACAGTGACACGAGCTACGGCACTTCTGGGCCGTGAAGGAGAATGGGTTACTCATCTGGAGAGCCACATCAAGCAAAACTTCAAACCAGCCAACGCATACAGGGACCCATTTCCAAAAGACTAATGATGTTATTATGGACATGCTGTGTCTTGCTGGTAAAAATGACTATTTTCTAGACGTCTGGAAAGCAGAATTCAGAAGGTCATCTGAGAGCTGGTGAAATACAAGACTCATGTTGGCCTGACCAGTATGTGATTAATAATGAAGCTGAGTCCTCAAGGTAGAGAAGCGCATTAGTCAGTCCAAAGAATCTATCAATCACAAAATGAATGGCTTTAAATTATGCTTGAGTGCTTGGCAATGCACTGATGTCCCATCCAGAGTCGACTCCCATTGCTGGAAAAATAAGCTCTGATTTAATGAGTGTGTCCTGTGATGGACTGGTGTTCTTCTGGAGTTGGTCCCAAGTATACAACCATCCATAATTTGTAACCTACGGTTAAGGTACCATATACAGGTATACTCGCATTTAAAGTTCTCCTGCGGAAAAGTCAGGGCTTGATTTTAAAGTATAATTTCCAGTGTTTTATAATGTCAGTTGTATAAGTCAAATGCGGAAAACTTACGCTTTTAGTCTAAGAGATTATGATATGCTGACGCCCACCTGAGAGAGTAACCATGGAACACGCTGCCTTTTTTATCCATCTATTGAGCCTATGTGACCACACGGTAATATCGGAACTATTCCGAAGCGACGTTTGCACTGTTTTGTGTTTTTTGTATCTCACACCCTCATACACCTTTATTGTGAGAGCATCCCTTATCTACAATGAAGAGTTAGGTCACAAGGAAATATGAAGCTGGTTTCAGATTAAAAGTCGTTGAAGTGGCGAAAGAAATTGGTAACTGCGCTGCTGCAACAAAATTCGATGTGTCTGAGAAACTGGTGCGAGATTGGAGGAGGTAAGAAGATGTAAAAAAAAACAATTAAGCGTCGCATTTTTGAATGGGCGTATAAGTCGGGGTCGGATTTTATGATCGATTTTTCAGGTTTCAAGACCCGACTTATACGCGAGTATATACAGTAGTTGAGTTCAAAGCTTAACAGGGAAGATTAAAATCTACACCTTACAATATGGCATGTGGTCAAGAAGTCACTTAATCATTAAATCATGTACAGTCCAGTCAGTTGAATTGTGCAAGACATAGTCTTTTGGATGAAAGGTACTACATAAAATGAAAACTAATTGTGATTTGTATATGAAACTATTGAAATTGGTGTTAGCCATGAAGGGCAGAGTACAGTATAAAATGTAAAGCAGTGTTGCACACAATGGCCTTTGAGATGGTGTTGGTCCTCAACACAATATAACATATCACAATGGTGTAGCTGGCTTGCTGAAGGTCCCTGTGCAGCGCCCTGAGGTGGGTCCCTCCTGTCTAGCATATCTGTTAGTAATTTATTTAGAACTAGATCCTAGGCTGGCTGGACAGTGGCGTCTGCTACCGCATCACTATAAGATCACACGTGCCGGTGGTAGTCGAAGGGAGCAGTACTTGTGTTGGTAAAAAAAACAAACCACCTCTCTAAATGGAATTTGAATACTCTTTTTTTAATCGCTTTATTACAGCTGCTGTAAGTTAGCAAAAATAAAATAAATTGTGGAAATGAAATGTAGGGTGTGTGGGAATTCGGAGTAGTAGATAACTTTGTGAAGAAAGATGATTAAAATGTAACGTAAGCTAGGAAGTAAATGGACATCATAAAGTGGTCAAATCCTCACTGTAGCGACACTAATGCACAGTAAGCCATACTAAGGTACACAATTACAGATTACAAATATGTTAAACTGTTAAAGATTACAAAATTGGAACTGACTGACAAGTCACAAATCATATTACTTATAATATCATTAGTACCTTAAAATGCTTGCATGACTTTTGCTGTGTAAAAGTCTCAGCAATGTTTGACACGTCAAGTTGTCGCTAACACTCATTTTCGATTGAGAATACAGCAAAGCCACTCCAGTCTGTCCTGCAACCTGGTACTTCTGAGGTAATTTTTAATGAGTTTCACCTTGGAGAACGATGGTCCACATGCAGCAGCAGTCACTGGTATGGTAAGCAGTAATATGTAAGCCGTGCAAACGTCACTGGAAGTAGACGAAGTGCTCAGTGATCTGTCAGCAAAAGTTCAGCTACTTCGAAAACTGTTCGACTTGGTTGACAGGATGGATTGAAAACACGCACGAAATGGCAACAATTGAGCGGAAAACACCGGTGAATTGTCGGTGCTATAGCATTCAACGAGAAGATCGGCAACAGCATACAATTCGTCATCAGTCATCAGCAAGGTGAGAGTTGATGGTAACAAGACATTGAACGTTAAAGACATTGAACGTTAAAGCCACTGAATTGAGACTGTGAAACTGTTATTTTAGTTAAGTTATTAAAATTTGAAAAAAGAAATCTAAGCAGCCCCCCCCAAGTTGGCCCCCCGAGCTTTTAGACCCTTGTACTTTAGATACTTGTACTTGTACGATAGACATAGCATCCTCAGGCCTACTTAAACCAAATCACGATTTTGGGGGGCAGTGCCTAATCAGGCGACACAGGGAGGGAAGCAGGAAACAACCCTGGAGTGGGTGCCAGTTCATCACAGGGTGCACTCACACATAAGATCAGTACAGTGGAACCTTGGATTGCGAGTAACTTGTTTTGCGAGTGTTTTGCAAGACGAGCTTTTAATCAATTTTGACTTGATAAACGAGCGAGGTCTTGCAATACGAGTAGTACACATCCACTTTGTCTACCAAGCGTCACGTGATCACAACTGAGCTGATAGTTCTTCTCTCTCTCGCTGAAGGATTGTGGGTAATCATCTCCCATTCTCCGTCTGAATCGGCGTGCCTCACTCATATAGTCTACATCCGTATGAGCGTATACTGTTTTACTATAGTATGGTGACCACGTGTGTGTGTGTTGTAATGTGTGAGTCCCTGTCTTACATCCCAAAACATGATGCTGAGTCTCAGTACTGTAGCGACACCAGCTTTATTCAGCTTGAAACAGCAACAGCACAGTTATTTATTGTAGTGGGATCTGCCAGTAACTATACACAGACACAGCAGTCAGGCAAGGTCAGGGCCAGGTTAGTGGCCAAGTCATACTGTGCCCTACACATTTTTAATGTTCCTGTATTACCCATCAATGGCAGGCGCTTATAGCATATCCACAATCTTTTTGGATTCGCTTTTACAGCAAACTGCTACAGCACTTGGAGCATGCGGTTGCTTCGTGATGCTCTTCCACCTGTCGTCCCGTTGGGTGGAATCCCAAAAGAGTTTAGGAACTCACTCCCACCAGCCACGATTCTTTTCAAAGGTAAAGTACAGGTTCATTTGTTTTATGTATTTTTATTTTATATTTTGTATTAATCATTTTTATATGAATAGTTTTGGGTTGTGGAACGAATCATCTGAGTTTCCATTATTTCTTATGAGGAAATTTGCTTTGATATACGAGTGCTTTGGATTGCGAGTACGTTTCCGGAACGAATTATGCTCGCAAACCGAGGTTCCACTGTATATAAGAAATGGACAAACAGACAAGGGAGAACCTGCACACTCCACACACAGAAATTGGGTTGGGAATTTATCCTAGAATAATGGATCCATGAGGCTGCAGTTAAACAATGTCACTCATCATATAGAGGATCTGGCTGGTTGATGAACTGGCACCGTTTGTATGGTTGTGCCATATATTGCCAGAAGTGGCTCCAGCTGTCTGAATTTCCAAACTTGGATTAAAGAAGATGCTGAGATAATCTCTGAGACACCTGCAATTCTTCAGCAAAACAAAAAGAATTATCAATGGATGGATGAATGGATGATCTGAAAATAGATGAATGGGTGGTGTAACCAGCAGGTCAAACTAGTCATAAAGTCCTGTTGTGATGTAGGATTTTGCATATAACTTGATAAATGTTTTGTATGTCTTTATTTATAATTTAGGCAAACCAAGTTGTGAGAGGTATTCATGTTTGCCTTCCCCCATCCCTCATTTTACGACTGTCTCTTTGTAATTTTATGACAGGATTTGGGGGAATGTGTCTTAAACCAGTTTGATCTCCCACACAAAGCCAGGTTAGCTTAACTTATGGTCTTGGGGGGGTTGAGGTGTTAAATGTACTATTTCTCCCATTGGTCTGAGGTATGGCTGTTTGGAATTGGCTTGTCTCAGAGGCCTTCAAGTACCATGATGTCCTATTGGTTCTAGGAATTGGAGAGAACATCTATAAATGTACTTGCTCAACCACATTCTCTCTCTCTCTGACTGACCCACATATGATGATGAAGACAACACATTGAAGAGCACAGCTCAGCAGCCATATTGAACAGACATGTGGCTGAAAGCTGAGCACCAACAATGCCTTAACTAGAGACATTTTAAGTAACTGCAAGTCTGTGTGCCACCTGAATTACACATCACCATTTTATCAGGTTGTATGGTTGCCAATATTCAAATGTACTTTGCATTTTGTTATTATTTATGAATATTATCAATAATACATTATTTTATGTGTAACTTAACTCCTGCTTGTCTTTTTACTACATCTAATTGCCTGAGGTTATAGATATAGAAGGGAAGGTGGGGATAAGTTATATACAGTGGTAAGTCTGTGAGATTAGGCATTCTAAGGCTACATATTAATACAATAGGGGACAGTAGAGCAATATATATTACTCTACCAAGATAAAACAAGTCCTTTTACATTAACACACATAATCTTGCAGACAGAATACAACTATCAAAGTCCAAATAGCCCAGAACACAATCCTTTACATCCACATTCCTCTCATCAAGCCTTATCCATGTCTTCCTGACTGTCCTGTCAAGATGACACAGTTCCTTTGATCTTTGACCTGACAGTACTTTTGAGGCTAGGACATTGTTTGTAGGAAGCACTTCCTGGGTCAGATGAGAGTCCCACAAAGTAGAGACTATATTCCTCCACAATACCCTCCCAACAGTACTGTAATTCAGCACTCCAGTTCCCATAATGTCCTATGAGTATCCAAAGGGGACCTGAATCCCAGGGATGCTGCCCTCTAGTGTATAGGAGGACATAGTACCCAGATACTGGTGTCTCTTCTGACCCTCCCACCATACTGGCTTCCCTGCTAGTTAAGGATTCTTGTTCTGATCTGGTCAGAGGGACTGTCCTTCCATTTTCTTTTATCATGGTGTCCCGTCTGGGCAAGGAATCGCCCTCAGGGCACTTACAATGGATGGTAATCACTAGCTGCTCACCAGCCACTCAAATCCCACATGTTGCTTTTGCTTTTACCTGCTATTGAAGTCAAAAGCTTGAATGTAGTGAAAATGGTAAAAATGTATTTGTAATAGCAATTTCCATTAGGCAGTCACCTAGAGTAACAAGTTAAGTGATGCTGACAATGTCTCCCAAACTCAAACGTGTGGCAATGTATGATAAAAAACACAGTCACTTAGAGGTCATATTGCGAGTACCCCACTGTTATGTAAGCATTAGTCAAAGACAGCTATATGATGTCTGTCACTATTGAACAGTCAGGATGTCAGTGCTACACTTGTGATCTTTATAATGTTCATTATCATATGGCTTCCATCCTCAGTCGAACCTAACTCCCTCCATTATATGGCCTTATCTTGTATATAATGCTTCAGAAGCTCCAAGATCACAGTCAGAGCAAACTATCACACTGCCAGGTACAGACAGGAACAAATGAAATGTCTCACAAAACAGGCCATGCAGAATGTAATTTTAGCTAGGAGATTTGCAACATGGCCAAAAAGAGATAACTGGCATCACCACATTATGGAGAACACAACAGATAAACTGGATCTGTTATAAATTTCAGTACTGGTGGCAAATTTAAACCACTTGATAGATAAGATCCTTTGCTGATAGATGAAAGGATTCAGGGCTGTTCTTGTCATGTTTCACCAACACAGGGTTAGCCAGTGATCCCTAAGATGTGCACCTTTATTTAAAGCAGCTGTAAACTCTCTCTTCTACTTAATTTTTTAAAAATCAGCATTGTCTATGTACAACAGCCATTTCGTTCCAGTGTCTGTGGTGGTTCTTCAAAAAAAGAACACCTCATTTTACTTAATGAGGTACAGATTAGGTAAGTTCCTGAATCAAATCTTATTTAACGAAGAAAAGCACTGCTGTGGTCATCAATATACTCTTGCAATATGACCAGTTTGGATTTCAATAACATTAGTAGTAGTACCTTAAATGTAATCAGAATGCTAAAATATATATTCATTGTGCCAAAAGAGTTAAAAATGAGAGTTCTAAGTGAGAAAAAGAAGGGTGAAATTCTGACTTTACTAGCAAAGGGAAACAGTGAGCATAAGGGTGCTTCTGTCCTGAGCATTTCACAGATGGCAGTTTATAAGAACAAGGTCAAGCAGTAGACATTGGGGACAACAAAGTTACAGACCAGCACAGGGCAAAAACGACTATCCGCTGATCGCGATCTCCTTCTAATGTCACTCAATAACCGTAGGATGACATCAAGTGACCAACAAAAAGAAAGGCAAATGGCAGCTGGGGTTAAGTGCATAGCAAGGACACTTCAAAATAGACTTCTCCGGGTGGGGGTGAAATCATGCAAAGCTAGAAAAAAGCCCTTCATCAATGAGAAGCAAAGTACAGTCAGGCTGAGGTTTTCTAAAGACCATAAGGACTGGACCATAGAGGACTGGAGTAGGGTCATCTTCACTGATGAGTCCAATTTTCAGCTTTCACCTCGCCATCTAATGGTTAGATGGAGACTTGAAGAGGCCTATAAGGCACAGCGTTACACACCTACTGTGAAATGTGGTGGAGGATCAGTGATGATCTAGAGGTGCTTCAGAGAGGATACAATGGGGAAGATGTTTGTTTGTGAAGGATGTATGACTCAATTGATATACAAAATTGTGCTGGAAGAAAATATGCTTCCTTCTGCTCTGACAATGTTCCCTAACTAAAGGGATTGGGTTTTCCAGAAGGGCAATGCTCCATGCCACACTAGCAGCTCAATCAAGGTGTAGATGGAGGCCAGTCCAATCTCCAGACCTGAATCCCATTGAAAACCTCTGGATTGTGATCAAGAAGAGGATGGATTGTCACAGGCCATCAAACAAAGCTGAGCGGATTGAATTTTTGTGCCAGGAGTGGCAAAAGGTCTCCCTAGAGCAACATGAAAGACTGGTAGAGAATAGGTTAAGAAATGGAAGTGACATCATCATTTGTCCCGGTACTGAAAGTGACATCATTATTGGCCCTGGGACAGGAGGTTATGTCATCAGTAGGGACGAAACCAGAAGTGATGCTATTCGGCCCATAACCAGAAGTGACATCATCTGGGCCAAGCGGAATTTCCGTAACTGGTCTGCAGAGAAATGAGAGAAAGAGTTAGTGAACTCCTCCACCCTCTGGTCTGGCCCTTTCATTCAGGCCCTTTAGCTGCCTCCCATGTGCATGTGTGTGACAATATAGAAATGAATGGATGGGGGAAGGCAGTTTCTTTAGGTAACTGTCTCCCCCAGAACACTAGATGGCAGCTCTCCTGGATTGCAGTTGGTGCCCTGCATTCTCACAGAGCACCATGGGACTTGAAATTCTATATCTCAGCCCTGTTGAGTAACATAGGTGCTGCCAGCGGGTGCTGTGGAAATGGACATGAGATTTCCACCTTACCCAGAAGTGCTTGCATATCACGTAGACGGAAAAGCATTTCCAGGTTGGGCAATATAAAAGGATTTGCCTGCCTCACAGGGACGAGCCAGAGTCGGGAGGCAGAGAATGAAGCTTGCAGGGAGGAGCGGAGGAGGCAAAGACCTTAAAAAGAATGAAAGAAGAGTCATTGTGCTGTACTTGTATTGTACTTGTCCTCACAGGTGGCACAGTAGTAGTGCTGCTGCTTTGCAGTAAGGAGACTGTGGAAGATTGTGGGTTTGCTTCCTGGTTCCTCCCTGTGTGGATAGCACTTTGAGTACTGAGAAAAAGTTCTATATAAATGTAATGAATTACTATTACTTGTGATGTGGTGGTGGGAAATACTTTGTTAAGAGTTTTCCCCACAATTAAAAGGCTCTTTGGTGTTTTAACTTATGCCCTGTGTCTGTGGTGTTGGGTTTGAGGGAGCTGGAATGCCTACTAGGGTCTACAATATATATTTGAACCCAGATTTTTAGGTCTGTAATTAAGTACAGCTAGCCACTCTGCCACTTCAACAATGTAAAGCTACTTTTTTTCAGTCTGAACAAAAATTATCAACAACAACAACATTTATTTATATAGCACATTTTCATACAAATGGTGTAGTTCAAAGTGCTTTACATGATATGATGAAGAAAGAGAAAAAAGACAAAATCAGTAAGAAAACAGAATTAGGGAACACTAATTATCAGGGTGAGACTGGCCCAGGGTTCTTATTAGGATAGTCATCGCCCCCTTGGATTAGAAAATTGATGGACTGGTTGATCAAGGGTAGTATTTCAAGCTTAATAAGTGGTAGCTGATTACTAAGAATTTTCGCAAATAATCATAAGAAACATACTATTTGGTAGAAATTATTTAAAAATTTAGAGAAATATGCATTTGATCTGGAACACCAGACCTAAATACTGCAATCAACAGAGCCTCCAGGGGTCTGAGAGCTTTTCTTGATGCCCTGCTCTTATTATTTTCATGGCAGCACTATCCAATTCAATAGTCTCTCCTTTCGTCTTCTTTTGTTTCCAACTGCAGGCAGGCAGTGCTGTAATACCAATGTTTACCTGTAGGGGCAGCAACTCAAAAGATTTTTTTTTTCTTTTTCATTGGGTGGGTACTTGAATGCTTAATGAGTAACAGTTCACAGGTTTAATGGCCTATGGGCTGATTAATTAAATTTATTAGCTTCATTTCTGGGTTGTAAATATGCTTAATTGTGGTTTAATAATTTAATTCCCGCAGAAAATGGTTTTATGGCCCAGTTCAAGTGTTTGGTTATTGAATCGTTGTTTTATTGCTTATTACACATGATGAATATGGCTTCATTAATGTTCTTGTGGGAAACTGATCTGGCGGAAATAAAATTACCCAGACTAAAGCTGATCGAGGTTTAGCGGCTGTAGCTGCAGACAAGCTGGAAAATGATAACCTAAAGTAATGACTAGATTGTAAGTGCACAGAGGTGCCCAGGCAGCTGCCATAGACATCACATATGGGTAAAGTTGCTACCCTGCTTTACATATTAAGTTGTGCCAATTGAAAAATGAAAGTGGGTTTACTTTAAAATTAAAGATTGAGGGAATGGATCATGTCTTCTCATTAACTCAGAATAGCACTTTAATGCAGGGCTGTTGATGACAGGAGTCATTTATCAAAGGTTAAGTGTTAACTTGGTGCCGTGCCAGTCCTTAATAACCCAGCGGTAACTGCACCTTCATAACTTGGTATCTGCAGTTGAGCTCCATGCCACTGATGCAATACTGTAAGTTACATCTCATTTGGTGAGAATGCACATTCATTCATTCCTTTTCTGAACCCCCATATATATTTTGGAAACTCTCAGACTTTGATGTGCCGATCAGGCACAAAGGAGGAAACAGCCTGTTATGGGATATCAATCTAGTGCAGGACACACTCACGCACACTCCCTTACTCACTCATACTGTGTAAGTTCAGAGCAACCAATTTGCCATATGAATATGTAAGGAAGCTAATGTACCTGCTTGGGTACAGATGGTGAGCCATTATGCACTTAAATATCATTATAAT
Source organism: Polypterus senegalus (assembly GCF_016835505.1). NCBI lineage: Eukaryota > Metazoa > Chordata > Cladistia > Polypteriformes > Polypteridae > Polypterus > Polypterus senegalus. The sequence continues at coordinate 33,526,517 of NC_053159.1, forward strand.
TAATATCAAACAATGAATGACATCACTAGAGTTTTTGGTATGAAAGTCCTTGCAGAACCACATGGACCTGGAAAGATGCTTTACTTCTTCTTCAGTACACTTTAAACGTACAGTGCTGCACATTCAATAGAGCATGTTGTCTTTCATGTTACTGGGCACAGTTTAAAACCATGTGCCCTCCACACCTTACACATGGCAAGGCAGGTCACTAACTGAGTATAATATATAGTCAAAGAGGCTAGAGATAGTTAAAATATACCATTTCAATTCAACTTATAGGGGTTGTAAGAACCTCCCATAGACTATACATTAATAACTAGTAAATGGCTCTTACACATCCAGCCCACAATTATTTATGCTCAGGGAAAAAATCAATTACTTTAACATTACTTAGTAAGAGCCTTAACTATTTAATGACCTTAAACTAAAGTTAGGAAACTTAAAACATAAATGTTAACTTAAACTCTATTATAAAAGCACAAACACAATTATGCAAATTAAGCATGCAAAACGTCAAATGAATCATTTCAATTAATTGCTGCTTCCTGGAAGAGACAGGCTACAAAGGACTCTACAGGCTCTCTGAAGGGGCAGAGCTCTCCTGACATCAGGTGGTGTATGTGTGTGTGTGAGGGAGAGGGAGAGAGATGGCCAAACACTTACAGAGCAGAGCTTACAAGATCCGCTTCACTACTTAAATCCTTTTGCCTGGGTTCATGGCTGCAAACTACTTTCAGGAAAGATCCTGGTTATAATTGGCTTATGGAGTGGCAGTTTTCATAGTCATAGTATTCAAGTGCATTCAACGGCTTGGTTAGCAGTTTTGGAAGTTGGAGAATTTTTAATTTAGGTCCATTTGCTGCCATTTCCCTAACTTATAAAAGTTATTTTGAGAGAACACCTATCATACGTTTAAAGACAGACAATATACAAATTGCAAAAACCAGCATGAAGGCAAAATTGAAAGTGTAAATTATTTAGTAATTAAGGACACCCAGAAAAAGTTTCACTTTGTATATTCTTTCACAAAATTACCCCTATAATTAATTTTAGATGTACTTTTGCAATTGTGAAATGTAAAACTCACTAAAATAAATTTTTTAGGCCAATTTAAAGTTTTGCTTGAGATGGAAAGAAAGGAATATTGCTCCCTAAGGGTTTTTCCACAATCAAAACTATTGCCTCCTTCTTTAGCAGCCTTTAAAGCTTCCTGATCTTCCAATCTGCCATGGCTCCTTCAGTGATGCTCCACACACTCCCATCTACCTTGTGCACCGACTGTCTGCATATCCTCCTCATACCACTCCTTTGGGGTGAAAGGTTACACCATCTGTGCTCAGTTTTCCCAACTCCATAAAATCATTCAAGCTAGGGTTCTCACCAGCAGCCACACACCCTGGCCAATGGATTTTAGCAGCAGAGCAGCGCCTCCAAAGTGCTTGCAGAGGAGTGCTCTCTAGTCATGCTTGCTTTCCAAACTTTGGATCAGGGTTTATTTCTCTTTTGTGTCTTCACATGAAACGCTACAGATAAGATGAAAATATGCAATGCTAATGATGTGAATTTCACTAGTCACAAAAAAACATGTATTCACTAATATTTTGAGAAAACCGCAAACTGTTTTGCTCATTACTAGTACCAGACTGGATTGTGGATGTTTTATTATTCTTATTATTCTACAAAAGCTGAGTGGACTCAAAATAGGAATTAGTCACCCGAGTCTGATGGGGATGTATTGTCTCTTGTCCGGTAGACTTCTAAATTGGAGACCATTGCCTTAGGAGGTAATCAATGGTCTTGTTTGTGATACCAGACATTGGAACACACAACTTAACATGCCAATTTGCATCAATCAATGGGTAAAGGTAGTGATCCCACCAGATGCAGGTTCCCAAATGAATGCTGGCTTCTGCTTCATTGATGCTTATATATGCCCCAGGGAGGATGAGGCGGGGTATCCGGACCAGTGGCCTTATGTATAAATGGTGAGTATGCATAAACAAGTTGTGAATGCCTGTTTCCACGCTCACATCACAATCTTTAAAAACTAAACATGGCGTAAAGCCACGCAAATTCTCACACTGACTCAATCCATTGCGTACGCAAGTTTTCGGCTCGGTTTTGCAAACTAGTGGCACCCAGTGTCAAAGCAGTGCTACTGTTCCTGTGTGGAACTTTATTTTTTAGATTCATATCCCTGCCGCAGCTTTATCAAATACACTGAAATTAACCACATATTATTTATTACTTTAAGACATCTGATTGTAATCACCCTGTAACAATATAATGGTCCACAGAATGGCCAAACTATTACAAATACCATAGCTGCTTTAGTGTTGCTAAGTATTTTAACCTACTGTATCTGAGTGTAGAATTACAGCTGTACAGCACCTGATCGGAAAGAGGATTCTCGGAATAAAGCATCTAGCACATGCTGCCTCAGCCAAGCGCACAGTCTATTTGAACTCTGTTTATATGGCACTCATATATGGCCTTCACAGCCTTTCCTTTAGGGACCTCGCGGTTCAGAAACAGTTTCATCACAAAAGCTATAAACGCACTCAATGATTCAATCAAGTGCTCCTGGTAGAACTGCTTGTACTTATAAGTACAACTACATTACTGCAAACTTGCACTACAGTTGTAATATTGCACAACCTGAGCCACTTTATGAACCATTTCACTGTCTGCACTATATGTACATGTATATTGTACTTATGCTTTCATATTGTATGTTTTTATTTTTTTATTGTATTATTATTATTACAAAGTATTATTATTATTATTATTTCATCATTTTATAGGAAAATAAGTTTATGGAGGATTTGCATATTGAATCTCATTTTACCATACAATAGTAATAAAGGTATTCAATTCAATTCAATAGAAAAGAGCACCTATTTACAGATGATGACGACTGGCTACTAATTCTATTTAGATTTCCAAGCTCTATCTTCTTGGAGTGCTTGATATGACTTTTAAGATGAATTGCAGTAAAATATGTATATTGCATTTGGACAAATAGTTTTTTTTACTTAATTTAAATAATGTATACTGTTAATAAGTAAACCTGTGTGCACGATGGTGCAGCGGTAGCAATGAGCTGATGCCCTATTCAGGCATTGTTCCTGCTCGTGCTGTATGCTTGCTGGGATTGGCGCTACCCTAGATGGAGAGATAGATGGAATAATTAAACATGTGCTATGAAGATATTTCAATATTCTTTAAAAATATTGAAGAATCAGTTTTCTAAGCTTACAGTTGGATGGGGCACCAGCATGTTGCTATCACTGCACCAACGTGCTCCCATGTTTAATCCATGCTTTAATTTCTATCATCATGAAAATGATATCAAGTATATATGTTCATATTTAAATAGTTCAGGGAGCTGTAATATCATGAATGTAATGTATGTCGGCATAAGAAAAAGCCCATTTAAAAAGCACGTAGTGATTAACACACATAGACTACATAGAAGAAAATTAAATGATTTTAAGATGTTTATGACATTACACTTTAATGACAAAATAAACTAATTGATTAAAGTGGAAATTTTGAAATTAAAGTTGACATTTCGACATTTTTTTCCCACTGTGTCCCTATTTTGTTTTTCTTTTCTTTGTACCCTAATATGCTTCCAAATGACACTCAGACGGTGGGATACGATTCGTAAGTTCACGGCAACTTTAATATCAAACCACTTCTTTCTTATTTCGCCATAGTGCGACTTTCTGAACTTAAAATTTTTAGTTTCTCCGTCACTTTCTGTTATTCAATCAACTTCCTTTTGTTGTTTATACCACTGCTTAAAGCAACAATAGTACATTTTTCCTTGCCTCTACTTGGTTTTTGATGAAATTCTTCTTTTTTAACTGTGCTTTTGCCATTTTCTTTTCACAGAAAGCAAAACATACAGTAAGGGGCCATTTATATGGATTTGCATATTCAAAGGGGCGTAATTCTCGGAGAAGTCGGGATGGGATGGCAGGCACGTGCACATGTGTTACATTTTACGCAGACTGGGATTTAGGTAGCAGAAGTACATGCTAGCTGCCTTATGCATAAACGTATGCATCTGGATTTTTTTGTGCATACGCACATTTCTGTTTTTGTCCATATGCCATGTTTTAGTGTGAATTCTACGCCCGGCGTTGTACATGAGACCCCAGATGTGAAAATATTGTCAGAGCTCTTCTTAGACAGTGAGGCCTGTGGGTGAAAAGGTAAAGGAGGTAAGGGACAGCTCCTCCACTCCCTCTGAAGGAGAATTACCAGAATATCCAGAACCTTGAAGTCATTCCCTAAGTGCTCGTGTCTGACAGGGGTATTTAATAGACTAAAAAATTTCATCATGACCTCATGACCAGAAAACCAATTGGCTCACACCACTATATGTGTAGTTCTGAAATTTTCTTAATCAAGAAGATCAGTGCTGATACCATATCTTTATTTCTCTATAGAATTTCCATATTTAGGAAATACGCCAAATATTCAGATTCTGCTGTTAATCATTGCCTTTTATTCAAAAAAGACACTGAGTTGAAGAAGCAAGGTAGGCAGATACAATGTTCTCCTCCCATTTTCCATGTATGTGATCACCTGTGATGTTGGTTGAATTTGTTCATGCATTCAGTGAGGCATGGAGGTATTCTGTCATGACATTTGGCTAATTCATTGTTTCTCAACCTTTAAGTATTTGCGACTGGAGTTTTCATAGCAGTTTTAATCGCGCCCCCCTACATTTTTGAAATGTAGATGCATATTTTATTATACCTACTTAACTTTTATCGACATTTATCTAACTGCATATTTATTGTTCTAATATCAGAATGTAGTTTAAGTTAATTTTTTTTGGTTTCAACAGATGTTTGTTTCATATTTTTGATTCTTGTTTTCTTTTTTTCACATCTTCGCTCCCCCCTTTTTGTTACTTCGCTCCCCTCTAGGGGGGCCTGCCCCACAGGTTGAGATCCACTGGGCTAACTCGTTGTAACCTCCTTTTTTATATCAGATTGTCCTAATTATCATGTACTCCTCAGTGCCAGTTTGCCTGCCCCCTACAATCCACAAACGATCAGTGAAATTTAACAGTCCTTTGGGTTTGTGTTGAGCCAATCGGTTATCATGCCCTTTCTCTCCTGCCATCATGTCTCCTTGTTTTCCTTCATTACTATTTTTATCATTTTCCTGAGTGTATCTTTTACAAATTTATCATTTAAAAATGCCTCTGGTGGTCTCTTTGCTTTTGAAATGTTGAGTTATGCCTCAGCCACTGGGACCTAACTTAATAAATTAGAATGCAGCCTCTCCTTTTCAGTTGCAGGTGAGTTATTATACCTCACAGATTTTTTTTTTGCTGCAGGCCTGGTTCCCCTTTTAATAAATCCCACCAGAGACATGTGGCGATAAACGCTGCCCCCTAGAGGAATTTAGAATGTAACTATTAGGACACTGGAGAGGGTTTTCTCATCATGTACCTGGTCAATATTTAAAAAGGTATCATAAACCAGCACTGAAAAAACAGATGCCAGTAGTATGTATTGTGCAGTATCTACACATCTATTGTATAAACAGCTTTTCTTTAGCAGGAAAGACATCCCTCTTCTTTATATAAGATTCCAGCTGTTTGAAGATGTTTCTAAATTATAATACCTCCAGCCAGCCCTGTACTTAAACCTACTTTTAGAGATTGTTTTTAGAGATGTACTTGTTACCCCTCCAGTGGGAGGAAGCCTGAGACTCAAGAACACTCCTCTGGTGCCTTCTTATCTAGAACAGCAACCCCTATCTACTCTGTGGTCTTTTCAGATTACCAAGCACCTCACTCTCTCATTAACTCACAAATTAAGATCAGTAAACTATAATAAAACCAAGTTTCTGTCCTCTGTCTAGTGCTTATATCAGTTTAGTCCCTAATCATATTTTATGATGAGAAGCAAGGAAGAAGTCAGAGAGTTTTATCCAAAAGCGCAGCTCCCACTTCACCAAAATGTGTATATGGCTGACAGCTCTTAGACTACTCCTCTAATCTGGTTATCAACCTTATAAAGGCAGGGACCTTTGTGTGCTCTGCCCTCTATTTGAGGAATACAGAGTTAATAATAATAATAATAATAATAATAATAATAATAATAATAATAATAATAATAATAATAATAATAATAATAATAACAATTCTGGGCACGTTGGCGCAGTGGTAGCGCTGCTGCCTCGCAGTTAGGAGACCCGGGTTCACTTCCCGGGTCCTCCCTGCGTGGAGTTTGCATGTTCCCCCCATGTCTGCGTGGGTTTCCTCCGGGCGCTCCGGTTTCCTCCCGCAATCCAAAGACATGCTGGTTAGGTGGATTGGCGATTCTAAATTGGGCTTGGTTTGTGTGTGTCCTGTGGTGGGTTGGCATACTGCCCGGGATTGGTTCCTGTGTTGGCTGGGATTGGCTCCAGCAGACCCCTGTGACCCTGTGTTCGGATTCAGCTGGTTAGACAATGGATGGATGGATAATAATTCTTTACATTTACTGTATATAACACTTTTCTTAGTACTGAAAGTGCTTTTCATAGTGAGTGGGAAGCCACTTCAACCACTGCTAATGTGTAAGCTTCACTGTGAGGATGTAATGGCAGCTATTTTTAATGAGTTATTAGGTGGTGAATTAGTGAGAGAGATCTAGTCAAATAGAGACGGGGGATGATTAGGATGCCAGAATGACTTTGCCATGGTGGACAATTTAGCCTGGGCATTGAGATACACCCTACTGTTTACGAAGGATGACCAGGGATCTTTTATGACAACAGAGAGTCAGGATTCTCGGTTTTACATCTCATCTGAGGGATGGCACCATTATAATAGCACAGTGTCCCTATCATTAAACTGGTGCATTGGGATCCACATTCAGACCACAGGGTAAGTTCCCCCTGCTTGCCTCACTAATGCCTCTTCCAGTAACAACCCAAGCTTTTCCTAGATGGTCTCCCATCCAAGTACTTGCCAAGCCCAAACATGCTTAGCTTTAGGTGATGACCTCTTCTGAAGTGCAAGTGTGTTATGGCTGCAGATTTGTATAGATGGTCTAGACAGCTTAAATTTGAAAATATTCTTAACTGACCACACTGAGAATTCATTCATTTATTCTTACAAGTAATCCACTTATTCCAGTAATGAAAGGCTGGAGCCTAAAATCTCTATATTTGCTACTAGGCAGGAACCAATACTTGATGGGACATCAACACACTGTAGGGCACATTCACTCATACTAGGGCAACTAAGAGTCATAATTCAACATTATATATATATATATATATATATTGTGAAGCCGACCCGGACACAGACAGGCGGACATGTTGTTTGTCACCACCACACGTTTATTATATATACAATATTTACAAATATAAAGTCCAGTGCACACTCACAAACCCCAATACAGTGTCCTGGCCACACAAATGCCTTTTCTTCAGGCTGCCTCCACACTCCTCTCGTGCCTTGTCCTTCTTCCACCCGACTCCAGCCTTGAATGAAGGGAGACAGCCCCTTTTATACACCCCCGGACGAGCTCCAGGTGATTCCTGGCATTCCCCTCTTTCGGCCACGCCCCAGTGGGCCGGAAGTGCAGGCTGTTCACCCGGCAGCTCTCCGGGTGTCCGTCTAATTCTTCCCCCTCAGCACTTCTGCCACAACAGTCCCCAAGGCATTGGGGCGCCTCCTGGCAGTGACCATGGGCCCCTACAGGGTGGGGCTTCCATGCCCTGAACCCGTGGCCCCCAAAGCAACCAGGAAGGCGGCCCCCACGTGATCCCAGATGGGCACATGCCCACTTTCGTTCCTTCAAGGCGTCCCGGCTGGGTCGTGGCCCCTGGCATCCTCGACAATATATATATATATATATATAGATATATATATATAATGTGGTGAACGGCTGGGTCACTTGCCCAGCTGGGACACCTGGAAAACGGAAGGACCGGGAGAGAGGCAATATCTTTGATGGGACACAAGATGGCAACCCCCCTGAATTGCATCAGGGCCACAGGACTGGAGCTTGGAAGCTCAACCCTATTGGGGCCCTTGGCCACCGCCAGGCAACCCCAGATCATTCCAGAGCCATGGACTGCAGCACTTCCACCACACCAGGAAGTGCTGACGGAAGAGAAACCGAATGTACCTGGAATGCTTCTGGGTGCCCATGCAGCACTTCTGCCACACCAGGAAATGCTGCAGGAAGTTCATCAGGGCACATCAAAATGCAACATAAAAGGGTGCACCTCACTCAATTTAGGGGACCGGAGTTGAGAGGCAGAGAACAGAGCTGGCGAGGAGAGGAGTGGAGGCGGCAAAAGATGAATAAGAAAAAGGAGAGGAGAAAGGAAAGAAAAGTAAAATAAAAAAAAGGACTAAGCTATATCATGGCCAATTAGTGCATTGTGTGTGGTATAAAGGAAAATAAAAATAAAAGTGTGTGCTTTTGGACTTCTGTGTGTCCTGCATCAGTCTACAGCTGGGCATCTTCCACAATATATATGTATTTTCCTTTGTGTCTCCTCACAGACTCATCTGAAGTATGTAGTAACCTACCACTGGTATTAGAGTGGGTGCTGACAACTTTTTCTCCTTCTCTCCCCACAGTTCTGAGAAACCACCCATTGGTGGACCTTAGCCCCACCCATTCTGGGTAGCATAACAAAAGAAGCCAGGCTGTCTAGAAGGAGGCATCTTTTGTGAACAAAACAGACCACAAGACAGAGCTCCCAGAAAGACCCTTGTTATGTCAACTAATAGATAGATAGATAGATAGATAGATAGATAGATAGATAGATAGATAGATAGATAGATAGATAGATAGATAGATAGATAGATAGATAATGTTAACGTTCCCCCATGCTGGAATTGAACAGTCGCATATTGTGGGGTAGGAATGATCACCTCAGTTTGTCAGTGGAGCAAGACAGTGACAAAAGTCTGTCATTGAAACTACTCCTCTGTCTGGAGATGATCCTGTTCAGTGGATGCATAATTGTACTTGTTTTGCTGATTTGTTAATCTGCCTGCGCAGGAAGCCATAAAGGCCCCATCTTAAGTTGTCTGTTGTATTAAACGACATTGCCTGATTGGTGTCCGGACTATTCTTCAGTTTGTGTGTCCTGTCATTTTGGCACTCAGCCACTATATATATATATATATATATATATATATATATATATATATATATATATATATATAGTACAATGATATATTATGTTTACCAATTCAAATATGGAGGAGTGATGCTAATGATTATAGGAGAGTGACATGCTGGCAAAATGGTGAGCATTTATGCTTCACAACTCCAAGGTTTTAGGTTTATGTTCCATATCCATTGGATTTTCCCAAGGCCTTCAATTCCCCCCCACTCCCCCATTCCAATTATTGACTTTAATTTACTGAGTGTGACAGTAAATGAGGGCATAATATGTGAGCGTCCTGCAGTGGGCTGGCTCCTCATCCAGGGGTGATCATTACCTTTGTCCTGATCCTGCTGTCTAATCTTCCATCTTGCTAAAACCCTAACTATTTCAATGGGCACATTTCCCAGGTTTAGAGACCTAGTGGTGATCTTCTCGGTGTCCATCAGATTGGTTAAATTTTTCTTTTTCCATGCTGCTTACTCTTTCTTCAACTGCCTTACTCCAGCTTATCTTTGAATCTTTTCAAAGTTCTTCAGCACGGGAATATTTTGTTTTTAAAAGACATGAAGCAGAATTACTGAGCAATGTAAATCCAGGCTTTGGGGAATCTTTCTTTAATGAGAATAAAGTCCAAACTGCTGAAAACATTGTTTTAATTATACTGTAATAAAACATAAATCCCAACCTTTAATAAATCTCGGTCTGTCAGCAGGCGTTGCAGGTGCTCAGGAGAATCTCGCTTTGAGCTCTTACTCGGCAAATAAAGGCAGAAGGGCAAACCCAAGGTGCCCGTTTGTGCAAGGTGAGAGACATCAGAGTTTTTGGGGTATCAGACAGTCCTGCTGGGTAATAGATAAGAGACATTAGTTAATTAGCTACTGGAGATCTGAAAGACTTGTAATTTAAGGTGCCAACTGAACTGTCTTGCAGACCCCACTCCATCCGTCCACTTCGTACACCTGATGCACAGCTACTCATGCGTTAGTATTTCACTTAGAAGTGGACTTTCCTCAGTCACCTCAACAGCCACTGCAATTCAACATCCTGATACCTCAAACCAATATTCTGACCTTGTGAAGTAATTTGAGCTGGTTTTATGTAAAGAAAATCAGTACCTACATTTTCCAAGCATATCAAAACAATTCTTAGGAATTGCACCCAAAGTTTGATTAGGAGAAGAATTTGACCTACACTAGAGTAGGACATGAGAAGTAGCTATGAAGAATCCTACACTTACTCTCAGGGAGGATTAGAAGCTCACGTTATTAGAATAAAACATGCCATGGTTTACCGGGATCTCGAGCTGCAAAATGGTACACATGAAGGCATTTTGTGATGATGCTTAATAGATTTCTGATACTAAAGCTAGGAAAGGAAGAAAAAGAAAAACATGTTGTTTTGTCTTTTCCTCTTTTGTATTATTAATATGTAGCCTTTGAAAGAATGCCTCAAATCTCACAGACTTACCACTGTTTATAAGTTATTATAGTATATAACTTCTCCCTATCTTCCTTTCTACATTTATAACCTCAGGCAATTGGTGTAGTAAAAGACAAGCAGGAGTTAAATTACAATTTAAACAATGTATTATTGATAATATTCATAAATAATAACAATATGCAAAGTACATTTGAATATTGGCAACCATACAACCTGATAAATGGTGATGTGTAGTTTCAGGCGGCACACAGACTTGTTCATTACTTAAAATATCTCTAGTTAAGGCATCATTTGCGTTCAGCTTTCTTCAGAACATGCCACATGCCTGTCTCAATATGGCTGACGAGCTGTGCTCTTCATTGTGTTGTTCTTTTCAGTTCATGGTGTTAGATGGTCTTACAAAGTACATCAGTTTGGTAAAAGAGAGAGACAGCTGGGTAAAGGAAGCAAATTTATAGGTTTTCTGTCCAACCCCTACAGCCAATAAGGCGTCATAGTACTTAAAGCTTTTGATACAAGCCAAATCCTAAAAGCCACACTTCAGAACAATGGGGGACTAGAACACCTTCACATCTGCCCTCCAAACCACATGTTAGGGTAAAGTTTGGCAGTTGAGCAGCCTGACTTTCCTATGGGGGTTGAGAGACTTCAGAGAAACATTTACCAAACTTGTTTGAGGCACTTGCCCCAACTCTGTTGTAAAATTCACTTTCCTGACTTAGTCCTGGGGTTAGAGAGGCATGACTGCTTCTCACTAATGCAACACTAATATTACATTGCTTTGCCTAAGTTACAAATAAAGACATACACAATATTTATCAACTTGTATGCAAAATTTCACATCACAACACATAATAAGTAGGATATTCTGCTAAGCTGCTGTTACTGTTGCCATTGTACAACATCATCAAGAGTAATACTGTAACAAGCACAGTGACAAAAACACTGAGACACACACACCAAATTAGAGTAAAGCCCAATAACAGGCACATTTATTTAATAATGAATAGTCCACAGCCGTACTTACAGAAGAATCACCTTTCAGATATTATTACCATGGGAAACACTCCCTAAAGTAACAGTTATGCTGAAACTACCCACGGCTATTCTTGGTCTGATTCAGTCTTCCATGTGTTCTCAATCTTCTTCCAGAGTCTGTCTTGTTCGGTGACCCCCCTTTATCATCTGTGCGACTCTGTTTATCCAGCACCCTAGGGGTCTCAGTTTGCCTTCTTGAACATTCTCAGGCTTATAAAAATGATATTTCAGGGATTTGTGAAATGCAAAGCTTAGCGCACCTGTGTGTCATTTCATTGTCAATCATCCATCCAGTCCCACTTATCTTCTGGGTAATATGCTGGCTACTACAATGCAATTTGCAAACATGACCACCTGTGTGCTGATGCTGTGATATCACTTGTGATTCACGCATGCGTACTTATCCACACTCTTTGGGCAATGAACTTTATGTGTGTGCCATCAATCACACCAGCAACTCCAGGAAAACCAGTGATTTGCATGAATGCAGCCTGCTTTGATGTCACCTCACGTGGAGTAGTGGGGAATAAATTTACAAATTACTTCATGCTTTGTAAGGGAGTTGAAAGTTGGTTGCAAAATTAGAGAAATGATTGGTTGTGACATAAACAAATATCACTTTGGAAAGCTGAATTTTTCCCAGTGTCCAAAAATGTTACATTACCAGTACTTTAATTTTGGCTGACAGTGTGTGGCTTCTCCACATTGATGAAGCAGTCACATGATGTACAAAATTTGTTACATATTTTACTCCAGGTGAAATAGGAATATATGAAATCAGTTATTTTTGTATCCATGTTTTGCTCATCATTTCTAAAACATCACAAAATTTTCCCAGAATGTGTGTGCCAATCTCTACTTGAATGCCATCTCCTGCAGCTTCTAGTGAGACAGGCCAACTCGTGAGATCTCCTAAATGCTGGTAAAGTTAGTAGTAGTTTCCTAAATTAAGAAAATTAATAACATCTTTAACTCCTCCTCCTCCTAAGAGTTGATCAAATCTGTGTCACTGTGACATTTCTGGACCATTTATGACTGTTTTCCTATGACATTTAATAAACACTGGCTCAGATCTCATTTACATGAATCATCTTTCAGAGGGAGGTCAGGTTCAGTGCTTTGCTTACCTCCTGTCTTCCCTTGTGATCAGAAATCAAAGTACGACTTATCAACATAAGCAGCACTATGTGAAAAGGGAAGGGTGGGTTAACTGTGTTCATCTCGAACACAATTTACAGTTTTCTTGCCCATTCTGAAAGCCTCCAGCTTGCATTGGTTTTGATTTGTATCCGAGATAAGAGGCAGGAGAAACACTTTGGTGGACATCAGAGGCAGGAATGGTGTTTCGTCAGATGGCAGAATGTGTGGAAGATCTTGTCTGGTGTGAGGGACATTTTCTTCAGAGAACAGATGCTATTTTGGTGATGATAGGAGAGCAGATGTCCTAAAATGGACACTGTTGGCATATACAATCCACCATCATTGGCAATCATATGAGAATAGACTATACTCTGGAGTGCCAAAGAGTTCTGTGGTGATGAGTACAATGATTTTTGTCAAATTAAGTTTACAGAAATACAATAATATACAATTTATTTTTGTATAGCCCAAAATCACACAAGATGTGCCGCAATGGGCTTTAATAGGCCCTGCCTTTTGACAGCCCCCCCAAGCCTTGACTCTCTAAGAAGACAATGAAAAACTCCCCCAAAAAAAAACCCTTGTAAGGAAAAAAAATGGAAGAAACCTTGGGAAAGGCAGTTCAAAGAGAGACCCCTTTCCAGATAGGTTAAGCGTGCAGTGAGTGTCAAAATAAAGGGAGTAAATACAATACAATACACAGAACAGAACATAACACAAGTAATCCTCAATATAATAAGGCAATATAAATATTACAAGTACAGAGAAGAAATCAACAGTAGATGATATCACATAATACAATTTAGATTTGTTCGGAAGTCCTGGAGACCTCGGCCATCAAGCTGCCTCCCCCTATTGGCCATTCCACAGCTGAGTCAGTAAACCTTAGTGTTTTACTTCACACACACACACAAAAAATTGCAAAATACAATTGCATTGCAGTTCCAGTGAAATTGTTGCTATTCTCGCAGCATGAAAGATTTTTAGATCCTGTCTGGTAGCATTTACACCCATTAATTCCACATGGGTCTATCTGCTATTTAGTATGTATATAAATATTTCTAGTGAAAAAAACAAAAATCACTGGAAGTGTATGTTCATATCCTCAACTTGGATAAGGTTGCTACTAGGTAATGGCGGAGAGAGGGAGTTTTGGCCGTGGCGACTTTCCGTCCTCTCAGTTTTCCTGTGGAGGAAACACAGTACTGTGCATGATGGTACATTTTAGTGTACCTTTATGTAGGAAATGAGCAACATGTCACATTTTTAAAGAATGTACTGCACCAATCTGAAGTGATATCAATAGAACTGATTTTACTGGTGTGGTATGGATAACATGTATTATGCAGCTACAGAAAAGAAGACAAGTAAACACAGAAGTGTGACTGACACTTTAGGAAGCAGTATGTCTTGTTTTGAACGTAAAATCAAGACTTTAAACCCCCAAAAAACTCTTTAGCAAGTTTAGTGTTTTGCCTGAACAGAGCATTTTAGTATCAGTTTTATGAAAATGAATGTGAACCGAACTTGCCTGTTTCACTGATCACTAGTTCTAACTAAACACAACTGGAAGTGAGGCCTGCTGGGGATATCAAAGTCACTATGAAGGATGTATCTGAAAGCTCTGTGCATACTATATAGTAAGTCTGCTGGATGTTTTTTCTCTGTATCTTTACTTATCTGAAACCATCAGATTAGAATGAATGTTAAAAGTGTAAAAACTGAGCCCAAGTACGTGTGTTATTGTGGAATGAGGATAACTCACCATGTTTGTTATTGGAGTGGTCTACTCTCACACTCTTAAGCTTAACACACACATAATGACACATACACTGACACTTGGATCCTTTCCACACAGTACATATGAGTGATGCCTACACTGCCAGTCTCCCCTTAGTACTCCACATAGGGACTCATTAGCTTGTGTAGATCAACAAACGGGTGCACTTCGAGGCTTGGTTAAAACCACTTTCTAATCCACTTTAATAAAAAGATAGATGTCTATGTGTCTGTCCGGTAGGTACAGTATGCCTCTAATATTCCAATAGATGACACATTAAACACATTAACACTGCTTTTACAAACCCAATACCAAATGGTGCGCTGCAAACATTAAAGCCGAGTTCTACATTGATTATTTAGATTTTACCCCATCTTAGAAGAGTAGCACATCTGGTCAACAAAAGTGTGATGTGCGGGCAGCTGCTGACCTTCTATTAAAGAAAAGAAAGGGAGGTGGGCTGTAAGTGATGGGGCAGGGATGAGTAGTTCTGTCTTGTAAAGGGAAGACACTCCTCTTAGGAGATGAGTGACAGGAGGAAGGGTTTGAGAAAAAGGCAGGAGCAGCAGAAGGAAGGAGAGAGGTGAGTCAGAAGACAACAAGCAGGATAGAGGAAGACAGAACATGAGTGGTCTAAGACCAACTGATAAATAGGGAGAGCTTTCTTTTAGCATTTAAGAGGTGCACTCAATAACCCAGCAAACTGATTAGAGGACAGGGCACCATTTGTTAGCGATCTAAGTGGCCATTTATCTGTTCTTATCCTCTTAGATCTGAGTGCCGCATTTGATACCATTGATCACAATATTCTTAGAAATCGCCTTAGACAATGGGTGGGCCTCTATGGCAGTGTCTTAAATTGGTTTGAATCCTACCTAGCAGGTAGAAAATTCTTTGTAAGTTGTGGTAATTGTACTTCAAAGACACATGATATTCTATATGGTGTTCCACAAGGCTCTATCCTGGGTCTGATGCTCTTTTCAATTTACATGCTTCCGTTAGATCACTTTAGATCTAAAGACAAAGTAAAGAAATTGGAAAGCAAGATGGTATTTATTAAAATAGAATAACACCAGTAGAAGAAAATTTAATAGTGAAATATAGCAAAGTCTGGATATATATTTAGATACTGTCTTAAAAAGCTTATGGAAGATTAGCAGCAATGTCAAAATGGATGCTGTCCTGGGCAACCTTGTTGCATTGTTGGACATACAAATTAAATACTGTCTCTTTCTCTCACATGGGCAGAGTGGTGGCTCTGAGGCTAGGGATCTGCACTGGCAATCAGAAGGTTGCCGATTCAAATCCTGTAAAAAAGCCAGAAGTGAATCTACTCCGTTGGGCCCTTGAGTGAGGCAATTAACCTGCAATTGCTCTGTCCTGGGTATGACGTTAACCTGCGAGCAGGTCTTCCAAATTGCAAGGGAAAACTTGGGGGTTGGTGGCAGGATTGTCAGTCCAACCACTGTAAAAAATCTCACACTGTTCCATTGTGGTGCTGAAGTGTCACCTGTTGGCTGCACTCGGGTCCCAGTTCGGGTGGTATGTCATGTGGTGGGTGCAGCAATGTGCTGTAAAATCAGTGCATGCTCCCATCTTCTCTCTCTCTCTGACTTTGATGTCTCTTGTTGGTTGATCCCACTAACAGGCCATGTTTTATGTCAAAAATCCACATGGGATTCCACACCTTGTGATATTATAGAAATTTGACTGGCTAGCTGACCTACTGACAGATGACTCTGCCTGAAAACATTTGATCGTTGGTCTTATCTCGCTGTCTCCAGGCCCTTTACTATTAGTTTTTTTTTTTTTCTCTGAATGTTTACATATGATTTTTAAAACTGCTGCTCATTTTTTTTCAAAACTCTTAACACTCAACAACAGGAAATGTGTCAGACATCTCTCATTGCACACCATACCGTTGTCTAAGCCTGAGCAGAGTTGCAGAGGGATGGAGCCTATCCCAGCAAGTATAAGGCTCAAGGCAGGCACAACACCCTGGACAGGGGACCACTATATTCAAAACCATTCGAACTTCTGTAAAAACTAGATTTTTTGCATCAAAACTCTACACACAAGCCATCAAATGAAAAGTTCATCTTCAGCACTAACCACACACTGATGGGATAAATGGAAACCACTGCAAACCCTATTGCATTTATAGTGCATGGCAGTCTGCTGTAATTGGTTTTAAATGTATTTAAACATTTCCTCAAATGTTACATGAATATAATACTTGAGGAGGGTCAAATTTAAGTTTCTAATAACAATACATTTTAATCCATAACTGGGAATGAACTTGGGCTTATAGGCATAACAAATACAGAAAATACTGGAAACTGTTTTTAACAGGAAAAAAAAATAAGTAAGAAAAGAACTAGAAGGGAAAAAGGCTCCTATTTGGCTCCTGTTTGGGTCTGGCTGCAGCACCTCATCGACATTGCAAGTGATGCTCTCTCTGCCAAGACAGCAGAAGAAGTATCATCTGGAGTGACATATCCACCCCAGGCATGCCCCCCTCATCTATATCTCCAGAGGCTTTCTCCATTGCCTGGGGAGTGGGGTATGCATCTGTAGGTCTGGCAATCACACACCTTCCATCTCCACGACAAAAACATTTTTTAGGAATAGTGTTTATCACAGAAGATACAGCCTGAAAAATTGAGGATAGGAGTTGAGCCAATTTTCAACCAGAGCAGGCTTTCACATACTCAAACTAACTGGTCACATGATCAACCAGGGTGGCCCAGACTGCATCCATCATGGTTCTCGTTTCTCTACTTTCATGTCATTGTCCTCCTTATCTTATCCTCACACCTCTTCCTCTTCTTCTCTGAGCAATATGTGTCTCCATTGTGGTTCAAACCAACAGAACTAACCTGTTGCCTATTCCTAGTGCTCCTGCCCTGCTGTGTAAGTAAAGAAATTGGCAGTATGTGTTTACACACTGGAGAATTAGGCATAGGCAATTGGCCAACGAGTATGCCATTTTGAAAAGCAGTATTTTCCAGGTTTAAACAAAAGAGATTTCAGATTTTGATATCAGTGTCTAGTGTAGTGAACTGTGTGTAGAGTTTTGTAAATGTGCATTTTGATGCTGCAAACTGGATGCTAAGCTGAAAATGGTCATGCAGTTCTGCAGACTGGCTCAAAATTAAATGATGTTAGTGACTGTGCCCCAAGTACCAGTTTTTGGGTGTTCATAATCAGGAAAATGTTTTATTTGTAAATTGTCAGAATATTTTTTATTAATAATATTTTAGAATAAGCATTTAAATCGAGGAAGTGGATTCTTTTCCCCTTTTCATTCTATTTATTTATTTACTTATTTATGTTTTCTACCATTAAAGTTTCAAAAATTTTAAAGTTGGCCTAGCTCTATTTCTCATAGGTGGGGTTGACTTGATTTGAACCTAATTTTCTAAAATCTGATTTGCTTTTATGGAATGTTGTTTGATTTTAATAAATTCAATAAAATGTTAAAACATGAAAAAAAGAAATATAATAAACAATTATATTTTATTACAGCGCATTCATTCACACCATCACCTACGCTTTGCGTATGCTATTCATATGCAAATGGAAACCATATGTTCAGTGCAGGCCGTTGTATGTTAAAACAAACCTCCTGTTATTATTCAGTAATATGCTATCCCAGCGTTTTTCAACCTTTTGCGACCCGAGTTTTCATAACAGTTTTAATCGTGCCCCCCTAACATTTTTTTTGAAATGTAGATGCATATTTTATTATACCTACTTAACTTTTATCGACATTTATCTAACTCTATATTTATTGTTCTAGTATCAGAATGTAGTTTAAGTTAATTTGTTTTGTTTTCAACAGATGTTTTTTCATATTTTTGATTCTTGTTTTCTTTTTTACATCTTGCCCCTTTTTGTTACTTGCCCCCTAGGGGGCCCCACAGGTTGAGAATCACTGTACTACCCTAAAATGACTCATAAAAGACAATAACTTGATGTTCGCTCTTGGACAAATGAATATAGATTTGTACAACAAAAGGATTGTGCTGTGTGTGCGTTATGCTGTGAGAGTATCGTGTGTCGTACGTCAAGTGTACAAAGACATTATCAAACTAAATATCAGTCCACATTGACAAACTCTGATGAGAAAAGTAAAGCTATAAAAAGGGCTGTTTCTGGCTTTAAGAAACAAACTACTTATTTTAAGTCAAATAATTGGAACCAAACATAAAGCCACTGAATGTAGTTATGCAATTGCTTTGCATTAATTGATTAATAGAATTAATCATATTAGAATTCTTGATATTTTTTCTTATTCAAACTATGTGTTTTGTATTTAAAAAAACTTGTAAATTATATTTGTAATACAATTTTGAATAAATGTGTTGAAAATTAAAATTTGACAAAACATTCTTTTCACATATGATCCTATGTATTTTAAAATATTGAATGACCAATAATATAAGATCCGGTTATAATGGGCTCCAAAAGCATGCCCGTTACAACCAGGCCAATTCTGATACTATATACTGTATAACAAAATTGGTAGAATTATGTCGGCATGCGGAATAACATTGTAACATTGGTTCGGCATGACACCGCTGAAAGGCTGCCGACCCCTGACTCAGATCATAAGAAAGAAAGAAAGAATGCAGATATGTAATTAATCAACTTGCCTTTGCTTCAAGGGTCCTGTAAACTGCCTTTGCAAATTTAAGATGTTCTTTGCAGTTTAAGCAAAATTAAACACTTATAATATAGTCAGACTGAAACATGCAATTGTTTTTTTAATATAGTGCAGTGGAACTCAAGCTTTTCTATGCCCCGGACTCCTAGAAATTGTTTGATTTGTGTTTGCACCTCCTAGAAATGTAATATCACATTTAAAATTGAAGAAGTCAAATTTTTGAACCACAAACTAAAGCCACATTCAGTAATGCCAGTGAACAAAATTAAATAAAGAACATTTTAAATTAAGCAATGTACCTTTATAAATCCAAATAATCTTGTAAATGCGACCCATGTGAAGCTTAGACACTCGACTGATGATCCAAGGGCTTGTTGTATCCTGTGAAACATCAAGCACCACAAGGAAATGACACATGGTCAATAATCGAGGGGCCAATCCCGGATTGGAGACCCCCATGAAGCAACAGGTGACAACTGAAATATAGTCATTGAGATTTGTTTCCCAATAACACCTAGATGTGCCACACAATTAAAATTGCTGTGCTACTGCCAGGACTGCCAGAAGGAGAGATGGCCTGATTGTAAGCAGCAGGTGTTGCATCCAGTTCAGTCCCACTTATCCCCCCCCCCTTCACAAAAATGTCAACCAAACTTCAAAATCAATGACATTTCACATCAGGTCTTGCACAGAAATCAATACTAGATCTCACCCTTCTCTACGGATCATTACAAGGTCCAAATTCCATTATTCTTTACAAACGCTTCGTCCTCAGCAAGGAACTCACTAGAGTGCGTACTTTTACAGCTCATTCACAGGTGACAATTACACACACAATGCTTGATTCCTTTCATATAATAGAACAGGAGCACTAACCAATAAGTGAACACAGCAAGACACTAATTGGACTACAATAATGCACCTCACTAAATTCTGGCGAATCACAACACAGCCTTCCTCTGTTGCACTCCCTGTAATGCCATCGGGCACCTCAGATTGGGAACTCCTGATACAGTGTCAACAGCTCTAAAGTTTTATTGAAGGTATTTAAAGCATGTAACATTCTATACAATGAAGTCAAACTTAACAAAACTTAATTGAATTCAACCCTAACCCATGAGAAAGAGAGGAAGGTCAACGGCCAGAGACAAACTAATAAGAGTGGTTAAGAGAGAAAGAAGTCTTTCTCCCAAATATAAATGCTTATTCTAAAATGTTATTGATTAGATCCAGCCAGGTTTTTAAAAAGTTTTGAACAGATCCTCTAAGTGAGAATTTGATTGTTTTCCAGTTTCAAGTAGTATATAACATCAGTTATCCACTGACTTAAAAGAGGTGAGTTAGGATTCTTCCAGTTGAGCAAGTAAGTCTGTGTGCCAATAGTTAAGTAAAGGCAATTACTGTTTGTTTGTCCTTCTCCACTTTAAGCTCGTCTGGAAGTCCACCAAACACAACTGTTAATGGATTAGGAGGGATTGTGACACCAAGGCTGTCTGATAGGCATTTAAAAATATTTGTCCAGAATGATGTTAATTTGGTGCACACCGAAAACATATGGCCCAGTGAGGATGGAGCTCGATTGCAATGTTCACAGGTTGGATCTTGCCCTGGAAACATTTTGAACCATTTTAAACAAGACAGGTGTGCTCGATAAAATATTTTAAGTTGAATAGTTGAATGCATATGGAGCTAGAATAAATTCTGTACATGGCTGCCTTCCACTCCTTTTCTGAAATATTGCGTAAGAGGTCCTTTTTACACTGCAATCTGGTATCTTTAAAAGGAAGGGACTTCAAAATGGTTTTATATATTTTAGAAATGCTGTCTGCATCTTCAGGACTGATCAATATCTCTTCTGGAATAGAAATAGGTGGCAGGTGAGGAACATTGGGCAGATTTTGTTTAGCAAAATTTCTAATTTGGAGATAGTGGAAAAATTGTGTTAATGGAAAGCTAAATTTGAAGTGTAATTGTTCGCAGGATGCAAATACATTATTTATATACAAATCTCTAAATGATTTAATCCCATTTGTTTTCCAAATATTGAAAATTATGAAAGTTCCAGAGGGTGGAAAAAAGTTGGTTATCATGTAGAGGTGCCACAGATAAAATATTCTCTAACTTGAAGTGTTTCCTGCAATGCAATAATGACTTTAACCTCCAGAAACGTATGGTGAGGAAAAGTCACATCAACCTTCCTTTACTGTGGGATTTGAAAGAACAGTATGGGCCGAAACACCTTCAAAACACACTGCATTTTGCGGAAAGAAAAATGAAAAGGGAAGAGTTAATTCCATCTTACATAAATGAAGCTGAAAGGACTTAAAGGTTATTTTTGGTTTTGCTATTAGTGACTCTAAATTTGTGTGTTTTGACCTTTGTCTGTTCCTTCTTTAAAAGGCATTTTTTTTTCTCTGCCACTCAGTTCATTTACTCGTGCCGTTGCTTAAAACAATCTTGATATTTTAATTATTAGTCAAAAGGTGTTCGACAAAACAGGTAAAAATATAGTTTTGATAAGGGGCCAGCATGCGCAAAATAGCACCATAATCAAAGGTCTTAAAAGGTAAAGTGTTGATCACCAGGATCTCAGGTGCAGATGTGGTAAAGTAGGGACAAGCAACACCATTCTCACTGTCATCTCACACCTTCTCTAAATTATATGCAGAGTAAGCTGCTGAATAAATCTGCCTGCTAGCGAAAGAAAAGAGAACTAGTGGAACATTCAAGTAGTTTTGTTTTTCCTTGTTTCTTGTCATTAGACCTGTGTGATAGTTAAAAATTAATCATAATGGATCAGTGATGTTCTATTTTTACATCTCTCCTGGAAAAGCGTCGAGCAGTGCATGACAAATCAGACACTTCAGAAGCTGTGGAATATGATAAACTACACAATAAAGAGCAGTATTGGGTGATGCTTGTGCGTTGGCCTATAATGGACTGGCCGCCTGGAATGGGCCTCTTCCTGCTTTGCCCCTGCTACCCTACCTCAAATGGATTATGTAGGTTAAAAACTGGAGAGAGAGATGCCTGTCACCAGCCGGCTTTAGCTTCACCTCTGTCTGTCACTTAGCTCAAGACATCTCAATTGCCCAATGGGTTTTTTTTTTTTTTTAGACCGCCTAATTACTTGTGATATGCTGGAAATCATTTTGCAAGTGGCTGTTTCTCGCTGCGTGCTGTTTATCAGGCGCCACAGTCTGGGTTACACAGAATCCAGCTTAGCAAGATGAAAGGAGAGCGGCAAAGGCTCTCTGCGGAAGATCAGCCCCACGGGGGATCACCAGTTGCAACCGAACGAGGTCTTTCCGAGTGCAGCTTGCCTCAAACGCTTTTTTATTAATTGAAGAACGAGTTCGGGGAGACGAGTTAATTGCCTCTGGATGAGATTCCTTAGCCAGCTTTGCTTGGATAGCAGCTCTGCTCTGTAAAGAAAAAAAAAATGATCAGACATTTTTTCATGAAAATCAAAGCAGAAAATTCTTTAGTCACTCTGGGTGAGGGAGTTTAAAACCGCCACCTCATTCATCCATCCATTTTTCAGACCAGCTATATTTTAATTGTTTATTTCTGATTACTACATGGAGAAAGTACAAATTTCTGATTATTGTTAAAATTTTCATATTTATGTGCCCCATTTTGGATGTTACATAATAAAGGTGCTCTATAAAATAAACATTAAAGCTAAGAAAGCGGTGTAAGAGCCCCAGACCAAATCAATGAACTGAAAGTTTCTCTTCAAATAAGAAAATTCTTTTGTCGCTTTAGGAATAAAATACATTTTTCACATAGATCAGCTTTTTTCGTCTCATTGTTGTTCAGCTTCCATTACTCCATTTGGTCTCTTAGTTTTTGATAAATGTGAAATCTTATTATACGAGTATATTGCTTTCTATGTGCAGTCCTTTAGCGTGATGATCAAATAATTAAAGGCATTTATAAATAAATATGTAAGTGCCGAGATCATAAAAATAGAATACATGGAACATATACAGTACCTTTAAAAAGTATTCACCTTGTAAGAGAAAGAGACTGCAACAAAAAAGAGTTCCATCCTGGTCACCCAGTATAATTGGTTTTGAAGAATTAGCAAAATAAGTCAGTCCAATTATCGTGGAGTTATATTTGTAAACGTGAACTCCAAACAGAACTGTTCCAAGACAGCAGAGCTTCTGACAGGAAGAGGAGGGTCCAGGTGGACGGACACCAGAAGTGACATCAGAGGTGTTCCAGCTGTCAATCATCTGATCTGCAGCAGGAGGAAGAGTGAAAGGCATTAGGACACAGTGGCAACCCCTGGTGCCCTGGAGGTAGAATTACAGCCACAAGAGCCCTATAACTTTTCACTATGCACATGCGCATGACAACCTCTTTGGAAGTTTTCATATTTTATTCTTCTACACAATTGATTCAAAGTGGATTTAATTTGGCTTTTTGGCAATAAAAGACTGCTTAATGTCAAACTGAGAACAGATCTCTGCAAAGGCAGTCAGTCAGTCAGTCATTTTCTAACCCACTTAGTGCTGAACAGGGTTGCTTGGGGTGCTAAAGCCTATCCCAGCTAGCACAGGGTGCAAGGCAGGAACAAACCCTGAACACTATGGCCAAATTAGGATCGCCAGTCCACTTAACTTGTATGTCATTGGACTGTTGGAGGAAACCAGAGCACCTGGAGAAAACGCTCACAGACATTGGAAGAACATGTAAATTCCACGCAGGGAAGACCCAAGGTCTCCTTACTGCAAGGCAGTAGTGCTACTACTGTGCCATCCCTCTCTGCAAAGTGATCTAAATTATTACAAATATAAAGTACAAAATAATAGATCTCAAAAGTATTCATTGCCTGCAATATGACACTCCTAAATATTCACTGGTGCACCCAACTGGTTTTAGAAGTCATAGAATAAATCCCATGGAGATCACCTGTCTGTAGTGAAGGGGTGTCACTTGTATAAAGGCACCTTACCTGGAACGGACAACTTGTGGCATTCTTTACACAATGAAGACAGTAGAGTACATCAAGCTAATCCATGAAAAGGTGAGTGAAAAACATAAGTAAAGGGATTGAGACCATAAAATATCCAAGTCACTGAACATCCCCTATAGTACAGGTAATGGAAAGGGGATAGCACAGCTGTAATTCTGCCTAAAACAGGCCATTCACTGTAACTCGGTGATCATGCAAGAAGAAGACTATTAAGGAAGACCACCAAGAGTCCTAGGAGAGCTACAGTAGAGATATTGAAAAGACTGTGTAGACAACTGCTGTGCCTGGGTGCTTTACCAATCACAGCTTTATGGGGGAATGGTAAAGAGAAAGCCATGTGAAAAAATTGGCTAGAAAAGGCACATGACTGTCTCTGAAGGCAGCAGGAAGACGGTTCTATGGTCTAATTAAACCAAAACGGAGCTTTTTGGCCATCAAACTAAACAGCGTGTTTAAACACTACACCATATCAAAAACATGCCATCCCCACCATGAAGCATGGTATTGGTAGCATCGTGGAGTGGGGATGCTTCTCTGCAGCAGGCCCTGGGATACTTGTGAGGGTAGAGGGTAACATGAATGCAGCAAAACACAGGGGAGTCCTGGAGGAAAACCTGATGTCCAGAGTTTTTATCTATCAAGCATCTCAGAATTACTCTTAGAAATTGCCTGACTAGGATAAGAATTTGTCCTACTTCAGATAAGGACACAAGAAGCAGTTATAAAGCGTCCTACTCCACCTCCCAGTGAAGAGTAGAAATTCACATTTGAGAATGAATAATGTTGCGATTTTGTAGCATGCCATACCACAAATTGGCACTTGTGATGATATTTTATAGCTGTTTGATACTATGGCTAAGGGATCACCACAAAGATAATAATAATAATAATAAAAGTAGCAAGAGAGGAAGATAAAGAAAAAAGAAAGCACAATTAAGGTAGGATATTGCACTGAGCTGCGTGTAATTGTTGCCACTTCTCAACAATATTCGGAAGACGGAAAGACTGAGGCACACACAGTGAATGAGAGTAAAGTCCAGGTAATGTGCAAGTTTTTTTAACAATGAACAATCCACTGCCATACTTTCAGAAGAATCACCTTCATGATGTTATGGCTACAGGAAACACCCGATAAAGTAACAGTTACAGTGAAACTAGCCCCAGCTCTTCTTGTGCTGTTTGTGAATTGGTGTTCACTCTTCCACTGCTCTGGATTGTCATGAGGAGTCACATGCCATGCTTCTCTCCATGATCCCCCCAAATTCTCTGAGAGGCTTTATTTCTTCAAGTCCCCAGGTGTCTCTGTCTGTCTTCCTCAGCCTTCTCTGGCTTGTAAAGTGGAAAGCGATTGTTCCAGAGGTTCAAAGCTTACTGTACCTGTGTAATATATCACTGTCAATTACCCAATCCTCCCTGCTTATCTTCAGGCTAATATGCTGCCTACTATAATACAGATTGAATCCTTCAGCACCTGTGTGTTTATACTGTGATATTTTGTGTGATTTACATTTTTGTGTTCATCCACACTTATGATCTTTATGTGAACACCGATTTACACCTCACAGCACAGTCACAATAAGCAAAGTCTACAGCATTTTTGTCAAAGACAGCTGGGATCCTTGCCCGGCCAAGACGCCTCGTCCTTAGAAGGACCGGGGGAGCAAGTGTGGACAGAGCATTACTCCCTGGAACACTGGGTGACAGTGGTGCCTCAGACTCCCACAGGGCTTTATGGGAGATGGAGATGGATACAGCTCTGTTGGGATCCGGGGGTGCTGCCAGGGGACGCTGCAGCTGCTCCAGAGCCCATATACAGAAGGTGATCCTTACACGACACCCGGAAGTAGATCATCAAGCAACTGGAACACTTCCAGGTAACATATAAAAGGAGCCAGCGGGGAGAAGGGAGACAAAGCTTGCCGAGGAGGAGTGAAGGAGAAAGGAAAAGAAAAGAAGGAAAGTATCGTGCAGTGTTTTATGCTTTGGAGTGCGTTGTTGTGTTTGTGGGAGACAGGGAAGATGTTTCCAACAAAGGAAGAAAATAAAATAAAATCACGTATGCTTTTATAAGTGTGCCTCCTGCATCTGTCTGTTTTGGGTTGGGTGGCTGGCATATATGCATGCTGTTAAAATAAAGATTTAAGCATAGAGTTTCAATTTTTCTTTTGACCACATTGTATCCTTGCCTTGGTAAAATGTTACTGGGTAGAAAGAGAAGACATAAGCAGAGTTAGGGATTCACCGTAGGCTCTAGAAAAAAGAATATAATTGTCAGTCTTTAATCATTCACACCTAATGGCTACCTTTATATTGAAACTGATGGTCATTTGTGATTTCTTCTGGTGACTGGAAGGGATGGAGCTGGCAAAAAGTCAGAGACATGTTCACAGGAGTTCTTCTAGGCCATCATACTCATAACTGTAGAAACACAGTCAAACATGTGACTTGTTGTGTAACCTCCAAATCTTTCCCTGGAGTTTCTCCTAAATCGGTCCAAGTAAGCCTTGTGGCAGTTTTCCGTATGTGAAACACTGACTGAACCCTTGTTACAGGTGCCTTGCTAAGGCCTCCACACTTTACACATTCACTTCATCAATTTTTTGATCACACCAAAGCAAAGGCAGGTGCAAGGGAGTGAGCAGAGTGCACTTGAAGAGTGAAAACGTTTTTCTTTTTTCTAACCCGGTAACGGTCATGAGGAGCAGCTGATTACCCTGATAATATTAGGTGCATGGAAGGCAAGACCCCAGGATATTGCGCCAGATAGCACTGACTGAAAAATCTTCACGACTTTACCCAAAAGTCCTACGCAGAGAGGATATCCATTCAGCCTTTCATCTGGGAGCTCATGCTGTGTGTACACAAGTGTGTACAGGGAAGCTTCATGCCACCTCCACCACCTCCTCTTTGCTTAATTAGATCCTCAATTAGTGACTTTTATTAGTAGCTAATGAGTCCGTTGTTTAGTCATTTCATTCACTAATTGTTGTCTGTAATTACCTGGGTGTCCCCCATGTAGATGATCCTGCCTAAGAGGAGATGAACTAATTTATTTTGGAATGAACAAGGGGAACCTGACCTGAAACACACACGCACTCTTTGTTATGGTTTAGCCATCAATTTTTTTCAAGGCTGAAGTAAAGCTTTCTTTAATTTACTATTTTTATTGTTTATGAAATATAATTTTGTACATTTTCTTATTGGTAATGTGTTTGTTTATTTTGTTAATTAATTATTTGTTAGGTATTGCATGTATTTTATGTATTTTTGCGTTGATGCAGTTATTGTATGTTTAGTTATGTGCCCAGGCCCTTTAAAATAGAGTATTGGGTGGAGGCCACCATGTCGATCCATTGGAGGACCAACATTTGCCAATTTTTTCATGGCAGAGAGTTAGGCCCTCCAGAATGGCATTGAAGTAAGTGGAGTAAAGACTTTCTTTGTGAGAATCTTATTTCACTTTCTCCATCACTTTCCCTGGTGAGGGCTGTGGTGACAGCAGGCCAAGTAGGTCAACCCAGATGTCACTGTCCCTTAGCTATGGATTCCAGTTCTTCTTACTGAATAATGTAATCCACCCAGTGGGAACATGCACAGACCAGCTCCAGAGTAGGCTGAATGGGGGCATCTTTATGACATGCCTCAACTGGCTCCTCTCAATCCAGAGAAGCAGCAATTGTACTCAGAAGCTCTCCTGAATTTCTAAGCCTTTCACTCTATCATGGAGTGTCAGCCCAGCCAGCCTGCGAAAAATCGTGATGTATGCTTCTTGTACTTGCGATCTTTCAGTTATTATCCACAGCTCATGATCATAGGTGAGATCAGTGATGTAAATCAACTGGTAAACCAAGAGTTTTATCTTTACACTCAGCTCCAGCTTTACCACCATGAAGCATTATAGCACCTGCAGAACAGCTGTCACTGCTCCAATCCACTTGTCGATTACAGGCTTCCTTTTTCTTTTGCTCATGGACAAGATCCTGTGATACTTGAACTTGCTTGTCACTTGCTCTTTTCCAGAGAGAACCACAACCTTAGACTTAGAGGTGTGACTACTGCATTGGATTTTCTAGTTTACTGAATTTTTCCTTCTGTTTATTGGATTGGTTTTCATTTTTGGATTTGTTGGCTGTATATTGCTTTTTTGGCAAATCATTCAAGACCATATTTTTCTTTTTTCGTTTTTTGTTCTATTTTTTGATATTTGTGAATAAATTCCTTGTCCTTTATGCCAGATGTTTTATAGTTTCCTCTGGTCTTTTTTTTATAAATTTGGTTAATTTAGGGCATAGTTTTGAACTGCAAAGCTCTGAACCTCATTTTGGTCCTGTGTAGGCCTTGATACCTCATTGTTGAGTTTGTATGTAGGCTGTTTGGGGTGAGGCCTGTTTCTAGACAGACAAATGAAGGTCCAGGGGCCTCATATATAAACGGTGCGTACGCACAGAAATGTTGCGTAAGAACTTTTCCACGTTCAAATCGCGATGTATAAAACCTACACTTGGCGTAAAGTCACGCACTTTTCCACGGTACCTCATGCCTTGTCGCATAGTTCTCCGCCGGTTTTGCAAACTGGCGGCACCCAGCGTCAAAGCAATGGTACTGTTCTTGTGTGATTACTCATTATTTTCATGACGCGGCTTTATAAATACACAGAAACTAACCGCATATTGTTTATTAGTGTAACGCATCTGATTGTAATTAACTTGTAACAATATAATAGTCCAGGGAACAGCCATAGTATTCCAAATACCATAACTGCTTTAGCGTTGTTACTCTCACTTCTCCTTCTTCTCCTTCTTCTTCTTCTTCTTTCAGCTCCTCCCGTTAGGAGTTGCCACAACGGATCATCTTTTTCCATATTGCTCTCACTGCACGACTTGGAGTATTTATATCACTGTATCTGAGTGTGAATCACAGCAGCAGCTGATCGGAAAGAGAATTATCGGTATACAGCTTTAAGGACACTCTGTCTCAGCCACTGCAAAATGTTTTAAAGCCTTTCCTGTACGGACCTCGCGGTTCAGAAACAGTTTCATCCCAAGAACTTTAAATGCATTCAATCAATTGCTCCTTGTAGAACTGTTGGTACTTATAAGTACAATCACCCCACTGTAAACTTGCACTACAGTTATAATATCTCACAACCTGGGCCACTTTATAAAGCGCGTATTTACATATGATGACGATATCATTTTTAAGGTGAAATGCAGCAAAATATGTTTGTTAAATTATACACATAAAACTTTAACTTTATTTAAATAATCTATATTCTTCACTGGGAGTGTCATGAAGGATAGAATAATTAAACATGTACTACGAAGATATTTCAATGTTCTTTAAACGTTTTGAAGAATCGGCGCTAAGCTTACAGATGGCTTAACTTCTATTACAGAGCTGATTGTGTGGCGATCGGTTACTTGGGGAAAGAAAAGCAAGGACTCTTGGGGCGGCCACGCCAATACAGTATATATTGAATATAAAACAGAAAGATAAAATAACAACACAGCTAAAAACGCAGCGACAAATTTCGACAAAAGATAAATGCTTGTCATGAGCACGAGGCTCATGAAACACATGTTTAATAATGTGCTTTAGCTCCTATCATCATGAAAATGACATCACGTATACATCTCAGTATTTTAGTTATTCAGAGAGCTGTAATATCACAAATGTAATGGACTCTGTGTCCAGTTGGAGGAAGAGAGCCAATTTAAGAAGCAAGTAGTGATTCACACACATAGAGCACATAGAAGATCAAATACAAAACAAAGCATTTAACGTGCTACTTTATTACGATGTAATTTTGAGAAACTGGTTAATTAAACGATTTTAAGATGAAGTTTATAATGTTCTACTAAATGACAAAATAAACTACGTGATTAAAGTGGAAAATTCGAGATTAAAGTTGACATTTCGTGCTTTTTCCCCACCGTGTGCCTTTTTTCTCTGTACCCTAATAAGCTTTCATATGACACTCAGACAGTGGGCTTACAACTCTTCTTTTCACGGCGACTTTGATATGTGACTTCTTTTTTATTTCCGGCACTGTGCGATTTTGTGAATGTGAGCTTTCAAGTTTCTCCAACACGCTATGTCACTCAATCAACTTCATTTTGTTGATTATACCACGGTTTATTTGAACAAATAGTATATTTTCCCTTTGCCTCCACTTGGTATTCGCTGAAATTCTTATATTTTCCCCGTGCTTTTCCCATTGTCTTTTCACAGAAGGCTGCGCTTAAGGGCGGTTTATATTGATTTGCATATTCAAATAGGCGTAATTCTGGGAGGAGTTGGGGCGTTACAAAATGCGCGTGCACGAGCGTTAGTTTTCACACTGATCGGGATTTATGTAGCGGAAGAACGTGGAAGTTGGAGTACACACAGATTCCTGCATCTGGATTTTTCTGTGCGTAAGCACATTTCGGCTTTTGTGCTTACGTCATGTTATAGTGTGAGTTCTACGCACGGCATTATACATGAGGCCCCAGGTCTGGTTTTGGTTCTTTTTTGAGGCCAATCACTCCTTAACCATCATATGTGGTTTCAGGAAGGTATTCACTCCTTCGTTTTCAGCACACTTTATAGTGCTATATATTTAAATTTAAATAGATTTGACATTTTTCCCCAACAATCTACACTAAATAACCTATATTGACGAAATGAAAACATGTTTTCAGAATGATTTGCAACTTTATTAAAAATAAAAAAAAAATCTACCATTCATATAGTTTCTCTTAATTCAGTAGTTTGTAAAAGTCCCTTTGGCAACAATTACAGCTTTGAGTCTTTATATAAAAATAAATTCAGCCTCTCCTGACTAGAGGTATCCTGCTGCAGACAGACATCCTGAGACCTTGAAGCTAACTAATGGAAGCAAAGTCAGACTGTGCCAGGTCACCAAGTGTGGCTATCTATTGACTCTGAGGCAGATAGGGATGGGCAAAGGGGCAACGCATATTGGAGATGCCACCAAAGTGCTCACTAAGTGCCATGTCTGTTGAACACTCTCTCAGAGCTCCTTTTCAAACTGACATCTCCAATAGTCCCGACCCTTCAGATAGTTGAGCACATGTATAAGATATAATGTGTTTGTAGTTAGTAAAATAATGGTGTGCCTTGGGATAAGTTTCGCTACA
The DNA here is from genome assembly GCF_016835505.1 of Polypterus senegalus. NCBI lineage: Eukaryota > Metazoa > Chordata > Cladistia > Polypteriformes > Polypteridae > Polypterus > Polypterus senegalus. The sequence continues at coordinate 33,557,866 of NC_053159.1, forward strand.
AAAAGTGTATCACTACAGAAATAAATGTTGGGAAACATTGATCTAGGTAATAGTATGGGGCTACATTGTTTGTCACATTGAGTGAAGTGACTCAGTTTAAACAGAAAGTAATTGAGAAATTTTCAGGCCTAAAGAAAAGGAAGGCAACATTTATGTTCATGGAAATATAAGTAATCTGATCATAAAGGCAAAAAACGATTTAGGTTGGACTTGTTCTGTGAGTGTACAGTTAGTGCAAGACAGGTTGGGGGGAAAGTTATGTTTTAAGATGTGGGGGTCTGTGGATCTTACAATGTGAATTTGTGCCCAGGTGTAAGCCTGGCAAACTTGCATGCTACTGGGCAGACTGGTACTAGATGTAGAATACAATTAGGGTTGGAATGACTCTGTAGGTGTGGTAAATAATAAACTGAGAAATGACAGACTTCAGAAAAATCAGAGGATTAGTGATTGTGTGATGTATATTTATGGAATGCAGTGGAAATGACCAAGAATTGGGAACTCTATTAGCAGAGACAGAATAAGATTTGAATTTAACTTATACTACGGATGTGTTATCAATTATTGGAAATTTACAGAGGTGTGGGTGCATTCTGTTGTGTTTTTTTGCAAAATGGGGAACTGGGCAATTTGGAGACAAGTGCATTATAAAATTTTGGTAGCAGGTGCACCTGTTCCTTTGCACATCTATAGGACAAGTGATTGGAAAAATAATGGGACTGTGGATGTCACAGACTTAAGATTTGGATCACAGTAGAAATGGGAAAGTTGGCATCAGATTGGGCAGCAAGGTGAAAAGGGTATAATACATTTTAGCCTGGATTTGTCCTATGGGTCTGGACAGGCCTAGATGTGCATTGACACTATGATAAGGACCATGAGAGCATGTGGAATAATCAGATAGATAGATGATAGATAGATAGATAGATAGATAGATAGATAGATAGATAGATAGATAGATAGATAGATAGATAGATAGATAGATAGATATGAAAGGAACTATATAATAGATAAGTGCTTCTTTAGTTTATCCCCCTAAAAACTTTGCCCCCACCCACATGTTTTTCATCATCTGTCACTGCCTCTTTGCCAGCTCTGCTGATCAGCATGGCACATACTAGAGGAGAAGGAGGAGAATTGTAAGGTGTGCCACGTACTGTAAATGTAGGAACAGCAGCAAAAAGACACCTGGATTTAATAATGGCGTAATAGTAAACATAAAATGTCAGCACCTCTTATAGTGACAGGAACACCTTGCCAGTTTAGGTGTGATGCTCTTCTCTGGTACAATGCCTGTATATTAAGTTTGTGTTTTATATTTGTAATTTATTTTGACAACTTTGCAGAAATCTGTTATTATTTTGACACTAAAGAGTCTGTTTCTGTTGATCAATTTAAAAAAAATAAAAATTAAATCAATTGTATTTAAATGTTGTATAACAAGAAAGTGTGAAAATGTCCAAGGGGCAAACATTTTCTATAGGCACTGTACATATTCAGCAGTTTACTTTTTTAAAACTTTCCCTCTCCTCACACTTTCCAGGAGATGCAGTTTTCATTATACAGTTTCCATTCCATTTAAGGACAAGATGAAAAAAAAAAAAGTCAATAATGCAGGATTTGGATATTAAAATGTTCGACCAGCTTCAGATTTGGTGGAACGCCCAGTAGGCCTAAAGGGTTTTGAAATGTGTGGCTTCTGCTTTACATTTCATCAAAATGTATCTCTGCTATTCAATTTTCTTCAACTTTGATCTTCCATTGAGGTCCTAGGGCACTGGTGCCAGTTTCAAAGTGGAGGAATGTTCTAAGTGTACTGGGAAACCACAAGGCCTCATGGGAGATGTTGTATTTATAGCTGAATATGTTGGGGGGTTTAAGGCATCGGCATTCTGCAAGTGTGTTTTTGTTTTCTTTAGTTCCACTGATGTTCTTGGCTCGTCCAGTTCTAAGAATTAAGGATGAATTACTTTCACCAAATAGTTTAAAGTTTTTTCTCTATCTTTTTCTTTTCTCTAGTGGGAAGCCATTAATGAGATGGATGAATACTTCAGCCCCATTCACACCTACCAAGTGTGTAACGTTATGACCCCTAATCAAAACAATTGGCTGCGTACCAACTGGATCCAACGAGATGGTGCCCGTCGTATTTATGTTGAAATCAAGTTCACGCTTCGTGATTGCAACAGCATGCCAGGGGTTCTAGGCACCTGCAAAGAGACCTTTAACCTCTACTATTACGAGACTGATCGGGACGTTGGGACAAACATCTGGGAAAACCAGTTCACCAAAATTGACACCATTGCTGCTGATGAAAGTTTTACTGGTGTGGACCTGGGAGTGCGACGGCTTAAGCTGAACACTGAGGTGCGTGGAGTCGGCCCCTTAGCAAGACGAGGCTTCTACTTGGCTGTACAGGACATTGGTGCTTGCCTTGCCATTGTGAGTGTGCGGGTCTACTACAAGAAATGCACAGCCATGATTCGCAATCTGGCAATGTTCACTGATGTGGTGACCGGGGCAGACTCCTCCTCTCTGGTGGAAGTGAGAGGCCAGTGTGTGGGTCACGCTGAGGAAAGAGACACCCCCAAAATGTATTGCAGTGCAGAGGGAGAGTGGCTGGTCCCAATTGGAAGATGTGTCTGCAGTGCTGGCTTTGAAGAGCATAGGGATGCCTGCATGGGTGAGTGTGCCAACAGGACGGAGATGGGAAGGGAGGTGGGCAGGGGCTGACACTAAGCAGAGTCTGAAAGGTAGGTAGAATCCACAAGGGCTAAAGAAGATACTGCCAACCTCACCTCATGTGAATAGAACACAATAAATGCTAAAATCAATTATAAACATTGGTCAGCAGGACTTGGCTCTAGTGTCACGGCCAGGTAGAAAACTGGTGGTGCTGCCAGTATGTATCCATCATATGTGCATGACGTACAAATATCAATTGGAATAGTTTACTGGCCAACAATGTAGCATGGTTTTTGATAGGCCATGGAGTGTGGTGGCAGGCAGAAGAAAAAGGAGGCCATGGCTGAAAAAGAGGGTATAAGAGAGGGAATAAGGTGTGGTATAAGCGAGCTAGCCTTCCTCATGAATACTTTGAGGCTCATTTACCACAGGGCTTATTATTATTATCATTACTATCATTATGAGCTACACCAATTAAGGAATTGTGACATTATCTTCACTACCAAATTAAGTAAACAAAGCTGAGCCTGTGGCTCAAAAGAATCCATAAAGCCAAAATGTCTCCTCTGCTCCAGGGCTTCATGTATCTCTTGTGTTTGCTCCATTTTAAATTAGTCCCCGGGTAGAAGAGGTCCGCTGTTATCCTGTCTAATCCATAGCTTCTACAAATTGGCTATTTAATTAAAAGCCACTAATCCTAAATCTACACTCAGAAAATGCAAGTCAGCTGGGTGAAGTTTGTGGAATAGCAGCACTGGCGGTGACCTTTTAAGAGCCCAACTCTGCTGGGAAGGCACTCTGATGTGCCACAACCCCATTTGCATTGCTGTCACATCATGTGACAGACAGCACACTTTTATATCCTCACACATACCAAATAAGACGCATTCTCTTCATTGTACCCATCTGTACACTAAAGCAGGGGACCCCTACAATTGAAGATTGGAAATTTAACAATTTGGCTGCTGGGAAAGTCTTCAGTACACATTAGGGCATTATTCATCAAAGGGTAACCTCAAGTATTTGTAACATTTTTGGGGTTTAGTCAGTGTGCAGAATACCCTGTGGTAATTAGGGGTGACCTGATTGTGGTACAGTATTGACTGAACACTGTAATCCAAAAACGGTACTATGGAATATGCAATGAATTAGCCAAGGAGACTGCTGTCACTTAGAATATGCATAGCTTAAGTATTGTTGTAAGAGTGGAAAAATAGCAACAAGAAAAAAAAAATAAGAATCAGGAGAAAAAACTCAGATAAGAGTAAAATAAGGATCGTAACTGGAAAGTCAAAAACGCACTCAAAGGTAAAATTAATAATGAATGGCCCAGAAAGCAAGGAAAGCAAAGATCAAAAACAAAGCATCATCAAAACAATCTGAAAACCAAAATAAAAAGTCAGAAAAGTATAGCCTAGAATTCTTTATGTGGAAAGTAAAACAAATTTGAGCAAAGTCTGTAGTTTATCCATAATTTCAGATAGTGATTGGATGAACGGACGATCCATTTACTCAATGACATTACACATGTGCAGCCAGGTCATTACTAAGATGAAAATACAAGTAATGGTGATGCCCTTTAAAACAAGCATGACATTAAAGATGATTATGTTTTTTTTTTTTTTAAATATTTCAAATATCCAACAGTCACCACAACCAATGACAAAAATTCTCCACTGCACAGCAACATATATTTGTATTGCACATTTTCATAGAAACAATGTAGCTCAAAGCACTTTACAAGATGTCAAAGAGAAAGTTACAAGAAAAGAAAAAAAAACAAATAAGATAAAGTAAGAATAATAAAGAATATGTCACAAAGAAAAATAAATCCATACGATCTTACAAAACATCACTATATACAGTAAATAATAGAAGAGTGACATCCTTATGTACAAAGTCATATTGTGTTTCTAAAAATGAGTCTGGTGATAGGGTCAGATGACCAGGAGGAGGCAAAACTCTGTAGAACCGAAAAAAAAAAGCCAGCACTAAGACATAATAACATTTCCATAATAATAAAATTGAAGATGAATACAATTCACACCAGGAAGATTTTATGAGGCATTCCTGTATGTGATGGGATATTCACCTGGTTTTTGGGCTTCTGTGGATTACTGAGGACTACCAACGGTCTTCAAGAGTTTAAGGACATTAGTATTTATTGGTTCACAGTTTGAGGTGCTCATTTTTTAAGAAACAAAACTTTATAGCAAAATACAACTCAATCAAGCACAAACACAGTAGCAAGAATGCTCTACAAAAACAACAGTCAATGCCAAATAACGAACTAGGCAATCTTGAAGAAGGTGCTTAAAACAAGAACACATGTATGGAATTTGAGCAAAGAGTTTATTGTGGAGTTGAGTTGGCAGATTCCTCTGCTTATGTGCAGTTGAAGGCCAAGTTGACTGGGGCTTTCTTTAAATTACTTCCTGCTGCATCTCTTATTGCTATGGTGGAGAAAAGTATAAAGCTACCAACATCTGGAATCGCACCTGTACCTAATGTGGACACATCAGTGGATTTTGTTTAATGTATCAGCAGCAGTGCAGTGCTGCTCAGATTAGCACCATCACAAGGATGGTGAGTTATTTATTTTTGGTGGAGATTCCAGGAACGCACACAGCCTTGGCCCGCATACACTCACAGATACAGACACCAATCAAACAAATGAGTGAAGTAAATTAAGTGTAAAATCAAATATAAACAACAAAAATTAGACAACCATCTCTTTCCTTTTCGGTGAAACAAATATAACACACAACAATCAATCCCAACAATCAATACTCATAACAAAGACCTCATCATAGTTCCAAAACTGCAGAAACGGATGAAATGGTATGGAGTAAAGATGACATTGACAATCTCTGAAACAGCTTCCGTAATAAATTAATTAAACAGTCCTACTAGTAGTCCTGAGAAGTGAGGGGTAATATTTGTGGGAGCGCTCCCTACAAAGACACACAATGGCTAATCCACCACTATTACCACAATGGGTGGTCGGAAAATCGAGAGTACACCTTATGGGAAGGATTTAGTGGACATAGTGGACTCTAAGCTATCAACTTCCCGACAGTGTTCAGAAGCCATTAACACTAGAATTACCAGAGCCTACAAAAAATCTGTTCGCACCTCTCCATCAGCGTCTTTTGTCCTGTAAATGTGCCGATAAAGACAAGCAGCAAGCAGCCTGCTATTCCATCCCCCCACAGCTGCAGAATGTGCACAAACTTCTCCTACCTCATGCCTTGATTGATTATCTGGGAGTGAAGTGCCGGAGTTTTAGAGTGGAAATAATAGATTGTTATTTAGAACACATGCATTTCATGTGTGTTCCGTTTCTACAATAATCTGTGTAAACAATTTGTGTTAAGAAGGCTAACAGAATGTTAGGTTGTATAGCACGATGTATGGAGTACAAGTCCAAGGAGGTTATGCTCAACCTTTATAATACACTGGTGAGGCCTCATCTAGAGTACTGTGTGCAGTTTTGGTCTCCAGGCTACAAAAAGGACATAGCAGCGCAAGAAAAGGTCCAGAGAAGAGCGACTAGGCTGATTCCAGGGCTACAGGGGCTGAATTATGAGGAAAGATTAAAAGAGCTGAGCCTTTACAGTTTAATCAAAAAAAAGTCAAGAGGTGACATGATTGAAGTGTTTAAAATTATGAAAGGAATTAGTACAGTGGATCGAGAATGTTATTTTAAAATGAGTTCATCAAGAACATGAGGACACAATTGGAAACTTGTTAAGGGTAAATTTTCTCACAAACATTACAATGTTTTTCTTTACACAAAGAATGATAGACAATTGAAATAAGCTACCAAATAGTGTGGTAGACAGTAAAACGTTAGGGATTTTCAAAACTCAACGTGATGTTTTTTTGGAAGAAATAAGTGGATAGGACTGCCACACTTTGTTGGGTTGAATGGCCTGTTCTCATCTAGAGTGTTCTAATGTTCTAATTTACACAACAGGTAGGTAAGAGACAGTCCATTCATCCTTGCAAGTAACAATCCAGGCTAAAAATAATTACATTGGACGGGACATACGGGTTGCAAGGAAACACAACCAACACCCTACTCCCCCAAAGCCCCCCAAATGCTGCTTCAGCAGCCCTTTTTGAAGTTTTCCATTGTCCCTACTTGTCCCCAGCAGCTCCTGTGCCCATTTGCGGCAATCACTTTAGGGCATTCCCGTTTGGGGCTGCTGGGAAATGGAGTTCTTCCAGTGGTAGCACTGCTACACCTTCATTATAAACCAAACAAAGTTCAAAGTTCTAATTCAATAGGTGGGACTACACAGAAAAAAGAGAAAGACATGGGGTGGGGTTGAAAGTGACGGGCAGGGCACATACTAAGAGAGGGACATTAAATTTGATCAATCCATGATAACTCAAACAGGATGGACTCACAAATTCTCCCCATCATTTTTTTTTTTTTTTGTTCTTTATTTCACCTTATACAATTTCTTTTATTAGGGAATTTGTTAGTTTTCGCATACCCCTTGAGGTCAGAGTGCAGGGTCAGCAGCCATTGTACAGCACCCCTGGAGCAATTACAGGTTAAGGGTCTTGCTTGAAGGCCCAGCAGAGTAGGATCTCTTTTGGCAGTGACAGAGAATCGAACTGGCAACCTTCTGGATACCACCACAGCTTCTTAGCCTCAGAGCCACCACTCCATCCCAAGTAAACCCTCAAAATCTGAAAGAGAATGAAATGCTTCTCTGTGTTGTTTTATAGAGTAAATCTGAAGAACATATTGAGCATTTGTGTATATTTTTCTGCATTTTGAAAGGGTAAACAATACATTTATGGTCTGTTGCACTGCTCTTTGGTGTTTTGAAACTCCTTCAGTACACGCGTAGAGGCTAAAACACATCTGCTGTTGTTTGTGTGTTTACTGTCATAAGTGATATGTGGGAAGTGTTGATGCTGGAAAGAGAGTGACCCATCGGCTAAGTTCCTACTGATAAATACACTTATGTAACTTCAAACATTCCTTCACCTACCAGAGCGCTTTGATCTGCCGAAATGTAAAATCACCAAGCAACAGCACTCTTTCCTAGTCTATCCATCCTAATGCAAGTTCTTTTTTAGGAATATGGGGAGCAAAAGCTGATTGTAGGAGTTTTGGGCACACAAACCTCCCTCATTGAAATGGTGCCAGTTCAGAGTCACCACTTACTGTACCATAGCATGAATGATTTAGGAGGAATTCAAAGTACCTGGAAAAATGTGTAAAACATGTGCACTTAATGCAGGATAAGTAGGCTGAAGAACTAAAAAATGCCACAACAGGTCATCTTTGTGCCACCATGTTGAATTGTATTGGCATAATAAAAAATAATAGTACTATACAAAGGGGCCATCATGTGCAAAGAAAATATGTGGCAGGGGGGTGAACGTAGAACCCTGTGCCTATGGTGCTAAGTAATGCACAACACTGCCATTTTCTCTTTATCAACACTGTTGTGTTTTATATAATTCCTTTTGCAGTAAGAACTTGCAGAGTCACCCTCTCTCTTCATTCTCACTTCTCCTACTTATGGTTATAGTGGAAAAATCTGAACTGCTGTCCATAACTCAGCGCTTCTCAATTATTTTCTGTCATGCCCAACCTAGGAAGAAGAAAACATTTTGCGCGACTATAAATAGTATCATTTGTCTATAAAATTGTTATAAGTACACCTCTGCATAACACTGTATCCTTATTAACGTATAAGAGAATAAAAAAAGAAAGCAATATGGACCAATTTACAACAAAGAATAGCTTTATTAAATGTAACAGAAAATATTTAAAGTGCATTCTAAATTCAAAAAAAATTTAAAAGAAAAATAAAAAAGCATGTTCCCCGAGGTCAAACGCGCCCCCCTTGACGGAGCCCCACTATTTGAGAAACACTGCCATAACTGCAGCAACTGTCTCTCATTCCTCCAATTAAAACTATCAGAGGATCTCAAACAATCTGAAAAATGTAACCTCTATTTTGTTCTGGGTCTTACCCAAGTCTCCCTCATTAACACAGTAGGCTACCTGGTGTACGTCCCTCAGGAAGCTACCGTTAGTCAACCACAACTAGCTACTCTTAATCCAGAGGAGCATCAGGTTACCACAGAAGTCTGCTCTGTTGTGAAATCTTGACACTACAACATGAAAAAATGGTTGTAGACCACCAAAAAAAAAAAAAAAATACACAAAAGCCTAGGCCTGCCCTGTTCTTAGGTCAGGAACCATTGGATTGTTCTCACCACTCTCAGGCAGGGCAGAACACAACAGGTAGACTTCAGGGCAACCTAGGCTCAAAAACAGGGCAGAGGCTTCTTTAAGGTTCAATATCTGTAAATGTCCACAACGAAGGAGGGGAGGGGGAACTTAATAAAAGCAAAAACATTACCTTTTAAACTAAGCTGGGATCAAATCCAGTAAGTCCAAATATTATAAATGAAAGGCAGGAAACAAAGCAGAAACATGATGCCAATGCTGATCTGTCTTTTATACAGCTGAGGCAGTCCAACTAGCTGCATAATCAAGTGGCCCCGCCTCTTTGGGCTCCACATACAGGGAGCAGGGCAGACAGCAAATAATGCTATGCACATTAAATATAAGAAAATTAATACATTATGTCAATAAATATCATAATATTAAATAAATACAAAGGCAAAACAAAAATACAGTAGTATTAATAATATAATACAAAAATGTATATTTAAGTAATTAAAAAAATATTAAATTAACAGGAAATAAACTTAGGTCAGGCAAAAACCATGACTGTACCATAACAATCTAACATTGAACAACATCCCACCCTTTCATGGATTATATATTTTAGAAACTTTTTGTTCCTGCCTTCTCATTATTTTAATCCTTCTGAAAATCTTGAAACCAAAGGTGATGATTATATCATAGGTTGATTGTTCAATGGAGAGCTTTGTCCAAAACCTTAAGCCTTGCCTTTATTTTTATTGTCTGGTACTGTGGCTGCTGGACCCATCCCATGGTCAGTTTCATGATCTGATATCCAGTCAATGGAAAGCGCAAACAGGAGACAGAGATCAAGAAACAAACTTGACAGAGCCCCCAACTGACTTAAATGGATTTAACTTAATACAAAGTGTGCAGCTGCATGCCTTTCTCTTCTTGGGGGTCTGAATACAATGCACCATGGAGAAGCAGGCTAAACATCAGGCCAGAAACGAGAAGTTCTCCAGTAGAGTTGCAACTGTGATAGAGCCTCTCTACCCACTTCAAGGATCCCAGCTACAAAAATGCACCAAGTTCCACCAGACACTGCCCCCCATCAAGCAGAGAGTATCCATCATGGTTAGGAATTCCTGCAAGTGCTCTTTTCAGTAAGATCAAGATTGCCATACTCTTTCTGAAAACAGCCTGAGTAATGTCCCACTTAACCTTCCTGAGTCATCCAGTGGTTTTCCAAATCCTAGTTGTTATGGTCTCTCCAAACTTCTCCCATTCACAGTCCTTCACAGTCACTCTTGGAAAGCTGAAACTCTTATTCAACTTTTGAAATCCCCCAAGCTAGAATTACACATGGAGTCTATTTCTTTAACTTAATGGCCTTCTCAGTCATTGTTGTCCATCATTTGCTTCAACAATCATAAAAGGCAATAATTATTTTTGTGTCCACAGAACCTAGCAGAGGCCTCTACTAATATGTTATTGAACATGGCTCAGTCAGACTCCATTTCCCTATCATCACTAGAAATATAGGAGAAGCTCTTCTGACCTCATCCTGAAGAGAGGTAGCTCCTGGCACCTCCTAGGATATCCCAGAACACCTTCACCATCACCATTTCGATGTTCCAGGTGTTTCCAAGCATTTCCAGTGAATGTTTCAACTGTTTGTGTTAATATGCAACAAAGTTATGATCTGTTCTCAGGTCTTTAACCAAGGACCTTGGTGCTACGCATAGAGGTTAGTCTGCTCATACTCCTTTTCTTCCCTCATTAGCCATGGCCCCTTCCATTCCATGTCTCAAGAAGCAATGATTTTATCCAAATGAATATCTACCACCTCAGGAGCATTACCAATGGTAGTCTTGGGTCGTTTGGTGCCCTAGGCACCCCCCTACACACCAACACCACGACCACCTAAGCCTTTCATGGACAAAAACTTTACTTGTACGTGTTGTAACACTGTGACATTAGTATCTGACTTTCAACATATTTAAATTCAAAGTGCAGTCATATGTTTTGCCCACTAGACAGCACTGGATTCAAAGGTCAGGAATGGAAACTCCCAAATGTTTAAGAAGTGCATTTGAAATGATATATATGCTAACAGTTTTGCTTCTGACTGCAGTTAGGTTATTACAGAGTTTCATTATGCAAGACAGATTTTTCTACAGATAAGGAAACATAAGGCCCTTATATATAAACAGTGCGTATGCACAAAAATGTTGTGCATGCCCATTTCCATGTTCTAGGTGAGAGGTATTAAAACTAAACTTGGTGTAATGCTACACACATTTTCACGGCAGCCTCAGACCATACATATGCATGTTTCTGCTCAATTTTGTAAACAGGCAGCACCCAGGGTCAAAGCAGTGCTACTGTTTTGGTGTGGTTTCCCTTTCTTTTTTAGATTCACATCCATGATGTGGTCTTTATCAAATACACCAAAATTAACTGCATATTATTAAGACACTTGATTGTAATCATTCTCTATCAATATAATGGTGCACAGAATGGCCAAAACTATTCCAACTACCATGGCTGCTTTAGCTTTGTTAGAAGATATTACAAATGAAAGAATTAGAAGAGAGCATGGATTTAGAGATCATACTGAATTCTTGTTCCATGATGATGACTGCCTTCTGAGTCGAGGTTGATTCCCAAGAGCTATCCTCTGACACCGGCTTTACAAAGACAGACTTTGAGGAATTGTGGTCTGCCTGCTCCTTTACAAGTTCTGTCCACCCTCGTGTTTTTAGCCACAAGAGCTTTTCAACGTGAACTGGCTGACCGATCGGGTACTTCTCAGTCATCAGTGAGTCACCATGCCAGCAGTATGGGATTATGGTATTATCCACTTGTCATCAAGATATATACAATTTCCTTACACTGTGGTTGAACAGACAATGTCTGGTTTTCCAAAAGTATTCAGAGCAATTGACTGTACATATATATGCTATAAAGGTGCCTTTAGAGAAAGAATTTGCTTATGTAAATAGAAAGCAGTTCCACTTTATTAATGTGAAAATTATCTGTGATGCAAAAATGCATCTCATTAATGTTGTGACGAGATACGTATATAAGTGGCTTGCCAATAACTGCAGCAGTTCACTGCTCAAACGGTGTGAGCCCCGGAATTCCACTACCTCCTTCGGTGGTGCTGACACTCAGACAGTGGACTGCGACTTACCTTTTCACATTGAGTTTGATATCTGATCACTTCTTTTTTATTTTGGGCACTGCTGCTTGAACTTTTGAGTGCTTCCACCACACTTTGCTACTCCATCAGTTTCCTTTAGTTGCTCATATGACTGCTTAAGCAGCCAAATAGTATGTTTTCCTTGCCTCCACTTCACTGAGCAGGACCTCCATTTCACATTAGTTGAAATTCTTTTTTACACGTGCTTTTGCCATTGACTTTTAACAAAACACTGAAAGAAGGGGCTATTTATATTGATTTGCATAATCAAATATGTGAAATTTTGAGAGAAGCCAGGATTGGGCTGTAAGCTCATGCATGTGCATTAAAATTCACATTGATTGGGATTTATAAAGGAAAAGTACACAGAACTTTGCTTAGGAGCAGTTTTATGAATCTGAATTTGTGGTGCATATGCACATTTCTAGTTTTGTCTGTATGCCATGCTTTGGTGTGAATTCTATGCACTAAGGCATTATACAGGGTGGTCCAGATCTAATTATGCAGTTCCAGATCGTCTGGATGATTTATGCGGAAACGATTCCAGTTCGGCGCAAAGATGATTCTTCATGTTGTCAGTTTGCACACTTCTCGATAGTCCAGGATTTTTCGGGTGATTTTCTATGTAATAAACGTAATAAGTTATAGCATAATGAAAATTGCATAATTAGATCTGGACCACCCTATACATGAGGCCCCTAGTCCTTAATTAGAGATGTCTAACAATATGCCCCTGACAAAGTGGAAACAAAATCAATGTAATGAAGATGGACAAACCAAACCCACTAACTTGTGGGAACTTTTTATTATTTATTTTATTGCATTTAATTAATTTATCTATTTAATTGTAAATGAGGCAATATTTTTGGTATGCTGCATTAATTGCCAAGGGGAATTTTCTTTTTCACATAACCCAACTTAGTTTTAGGAGCAGAGCACAGAGTGAGCTATTGCACAGCACCCCTGGAGCAATTGTAGGTTAATGGCCTAGATTTAGGGCCCAATGGAGTAGCATTCCTTCTGTCACTACCAGGATTTGAAGTGGCAATCTTTGAGTAACCAGCCCAAATTCTTTAGCCGCAGAGCCACCATTCCAGATTTTATAATGTAGATCTTATGCTGGTGTACTATTCCATATACCTGAGTGCATTTAAAGTAAAGAAGAGTACATGCATATATTTTGTGAGATGTCATTTCACAGACCTGCTCAGTACTGGACTTTGAGTAACAAACTCCTTTTCTGCCACCACTCCTCCTTCTTGGGCTCCATTCTGATTATCAGACACTTACAGAAGTAAAGATGGAGGAGTGGCAAACAGTGAAAGAGGCACCAGCTACAGCCACCAACATAAATGCTGTCTGGATGTGACTGGGGAGACAGGGGCATCTGTGTGTCTGGGTCATTTACCTCCCTACACGTTTACCTATACTGACTATTCTAGGAACCACCTCTGTGAATTACAACTGGCCCCTCATAGTTTCTCCACGCAAATTTTATGATCAGCCAGTCCAATCCATGTACCTGGCACTTTCTGAAGAATGCCATCCCCAGGCTTGACTTTAGGAGTGACTCCTGTAATCCCTCTTCCCTGTAAGGTCTTATGAACCATATGAGAAATTCAATTTTTGAATAAACTCTCACCTTGGACTAATTTGTTATAGTTAATCATAGTAGGAACAAAGCTGTAAGGATCACAATGGTATGGAGACCCCTGCAGTACACAAGGGAAATAATTCAATGACGAGGTTTAATCAGACTTTTTACACAGACTTTTCTTGTTGAAAACTATAGCAAAGTGCTTTGCAGAATCTACTTTCAACTTTTGCTCATCACAATGAGAACTAACAGAAAGTGTATTTCAAAACCATTCAGTCTTAACTTGCTTTATTACTTTTGAGGCTTAGAAACATATCCAAGTGCTTTCTAAAATCAATTAAATTCTATTTCAGATTATACCAGTTATAGTGAGGATTATCACAGACTCTTTTACAAAATCACCAAATAACCTAACCTTCTCAAACCCACTTAATCCAATTCATGATTGTAGAGGCTCGAGCCTATCCCAAAAGCACTTAGTATTTTATTCAATTCAATCTATTTTTTTTTATAGTGCTCAACACTGAGTGCTGTCTCACAACACTGTAATAAGTTTACAGATTAATTACTATTACACATAGGGCAAATTACTAATTAATTAATGCATACGCATAAAGATACAGATTTGTCCAATCACACAGTCAAACAAAGCGACTTGCTGAAAAATGTCCTCCCCAGCCTTTTGTTTGTCCTGTCCAAAATGTTGTTCCTGTCATGTGCCCATTGATTGCTGGGATAGACCCCAACCACACAGCGACTCTGCTCTAGATATGTGGGTTTAAGTGGGGATGGATGGATGGAACTTAATAATAACTTTTCAGATACATTAACGGTGAAATTTAAGCAGTTGATAGCAGATGAGAGGAATACACAAACTCCAGACAGCAGCATTCCAGGGGAAAATAAACTACTGAGGATACATGGTCAGTTAGAATAGATAAAGTCAGACACAGTTACACTCCTGGAGACCTATGCCAACTGGAAGCCCAGCCTCTCCTGTGCACTCTAAAGTACTCATCTGTGCTGGTCTGTCTAATTTGATGATAGATGTTTTCCACCATTAGTATAATGCAGGAAACCAACACATTCACTAATACAGGGTCAGTGCAGAATAGCCAGTTAACCTAATCTGCACATCTTCAGGATGTGGGATGACAACCCATGCAGTTCTTGAGGGAACATATGGACTCTACAAGAACAATGACTAGGTGAGATAATGAATCCATGACACGGAAGCTCTTTTATCAAAATCAATCAGTCAGTCCGTTTCAAATCAGTTTATTCCAAGGTAGGGGTCATTGGGGCCCATCCTGCACTTTTTAAAAACAAAGGTGCCGAAGTGTTCTTTTAGAGTGATGCCATAGGAGATACATTTTTAGTTCGTAAAAGAACCATCCACATAAAGGTTTCAGAAAGAGCCTTTAAATCCATAACAGGGTCCATGACTAATCACAGATATATGGTAGCAGATTTGTAAATTTCAAATAGGCTCATGATTTAAAAGGAGAGTAACATGTGTTAACTTCAAGTTGTCTTGATTTGTCAGTATCCCATTAGGTTGCATGCTATACATTAAAGATTTCTGTTTATCCACATATTAGGAATGTCTTCAAAGCCCAAATAACCAAGCAATGGAATGAAGTGGTTCTTTGTCAAGTGATAGTTCATCGATTAACCAAAAAACTGAATAAAATACCATCTATGGAACTATACATTTTAAGAGTGAGTAGCGCAGGGTTCAACGCAGCAGGGTGCTGGTGCCCACACATATACTGAGGTCAGCTTGGAATTGACAATCAGTCTGACACACCATTGAGGTTGTAGAATAACAGAGTACCTGCAGGAAAACCGAGGCAGAAATGGTGAGAACATGCAAAATAAACACAGACCACATCAGGATTTGAACCCAGACAACTAGATCTGGGAAGCAACATCACTAATCTCTTTTATAAAATTAGTCAACCTTTATTCCACGCCACCTTCACAGATTGTGACAATATGCAAGAACTGTCACCAATTGTAGTCAAAAGTATTCCATGTATTTAATGAATCCCCTTATAAAATTAAAAACCACAGAGCCCTTTCAGAGCGTCCTTTGGCACAAGGTAGATGTGATGCCAGTTCCCTGCCAGGCACATTCCTTCATAAAACTCTAACATGAGAAGTAACAAATAATATATTCTGCAGATGTTTATGTTTGCAAAATAGATTGGGATGTTGCCTAACAGCCTTAATAACTTGGGTTTGAATCTTGGTACAGTCATTTCCGATAAGGAATTTGTACAAATTTCCCATCTTTAAGTGGATGCTGCCACACTCTAAGCATGTGCATGTTAGGCAAACTACATGGGCCTGATGTTCTCTGTGACAGACCGGTAATTTGCCCAGGGTTGGTTCTTGTCTTGTGCCTAAAGATGATGCCTCACATAACCCTGCAATTCATTAAACAAGTTCAGTAATGAATGGGATGATGGATATTTGTAATGTATGGTCAATGCATGTTTATTTTATATCACATAAAAAGTTTCACCAAACAACTGTTTTTTTATATTAAGCGTTTCATACGGAAAAAAAGATCTGAAATACTTAACACATTTCATTTTATTAGGATACATTGTAAAATATCTTACCAGTTTAACCAAGCTTCATCTCATCCATCGTTCTGCCACCTGTTTTTAACGGGTCATATCTTAAAAACTTGAAGTCAGATTTATAAAACTTGTGTACACACACAGCATTACGTATGTTACTTTTTTTGCTAAAGCTGAGATTTCTCAAAGAAAACTTGATGACAGAACTTGTGTATAGTTAGACCAACTCTGCCCCATTTGTATGAAACATTTTGGAGAAACAGAGAAATGATGGCACACTTGATCAAGTAGGGAAATGCAACTAAACCAGCTAAATGGTGACTAATGCCATTACAGACCTGTTATTTTGAAGTGCATTACTGTGATGAAATAGGTGTGTTTGAATTTTTTTTTAAATTTTCATTGATGTCTTCCTAATCTTTCTAATTCTAATACCCATTGAGAGCTATCGTGCACAAAAATTTCAATATAGATTCTAAAATTTAAAAAAATAGTTCAACTAGTTTTGTGTTGTTTCCCAACCCAATTGTGTTCACTATGACATGATTAGGAAATTGTGATGTGACATTACAACCCATGACATCACGAGTGTAACAGGAGAAAGTTTGTCAATATGTACTTCTTGTTGTCCAAGATTACGGATATCTTTCTTGAGACTTTCTTCTGTCTTGTTGTAATGACTGCACAGGATGGCAGCAGTTTTAAGTGGGATGCAACCAGCAGTAGTAATAGTAATAACAAGCTAAGGTAGAAACTGGGAGGATGAGAATCAAATAAACACCTTCCAGGACATGAGAGAAAATTGTAATTTGAGAGAGATCCTAAGCCAAAACAAAAAAACGAAATCAAAGTTGAAGAAAATAAAACAGTTTGTTGGCAGGGAGATGTTTAATGACGATAATGCTAGAATATTAACTGTTAAATTAGTCACAAACTTGGGCAATAAAGCGTTTATAATGCTAACCTTTATAAGTTCACGATAATTACGTAGTGTTTTGCAAACACTTGAATATCTTTCCTGTAACAACCCTGCATTACAAACAGTGAACAATGATGGTGATGATATTAAAAAATAAAATGGCACCTCGGGAAGAGACATTTTAAAATTCGAAACATCTTAAACCAAGAAGCAGACCAAAGCTTTAAATTCCTTGACCTTGACTCCATAACACTACCTCCATTATTTTTATGGGCCATGGAAAAGGCTATAAAATATAAATAATTAAAAATAAAAAACTAAATCTGCATCATCATGATAATAGTTAACCTTGGTAAAAGAATTTTAACTACAACATTTGACCTGGATTATGAGTTTTGCTTTTGTTTTTTTGATATCAGAGTTTTTTATGACCTGTGCATGATTATTCTGACTATGTTTCATGTTCTGGCCCATTTTTAGTTGCATCTCCCCCTCCACCAAATATGGCAAAGCACCTGGGCACACACCCACCAACCCAGGGGAACACTGCAGGGCCAATCAATCCAGCCCCTCAGCTTGGAAACAGGCACCCATCACGAATACAATTTCACATGTTATAAAAGGCAAT
Organism: Polypterus senegalus; assembly: GCF_016835505.1. Classification (NCBI taxonomy): domain Eukaryota; kingdom Metazoa; phylum Chordata; class Cladistia; order Polypteriformes; family Polypteridae; genus Polypterus; species Polypterus senegalus. Next base: position 33,575,681 of record NC_053159.1, read on the forward strand.
GTTTTTCTAGAGAAGTAGTTAATTGAGTATACGATGGAAAAATTGGAGCAGAGATGCTTTACATCTCATGGCATATGTTTGGAATATGGGAGGAATCTTGGAGAAAGAATAAGGGTCAAACACGCACACTTCCCAGTGAGGAAACAAACCTGTGTGTAAGCTTTATGATATGGCAACTCTGTTGCTTTTCTTCATTTCTTGTACTGTTACTCATAATGCAGACTGAGATTTGTGATTGAGTTACTAAGTGCAGGGTAGACTTCAGACTTCAAACCCTGAGATCCATCCATCCATTATCCAACCTGCTATATCCTAACTACATGGTCACGGGGGTCTGCTGAAGCCAATCCCAGCTAACACAGGGCACAAGGCAGGAAACAAACCCTGGGCAGGCCGCCAAACCAACGCAGGGCACACACACACATGCACCAAGCAACACATTAGGGACAAGGATCACCAATGCGCCTAACCTGCATGTCTTTGGACTGTGGGAGGAAACTGGAGAACCCAGAGGAAAGCCACACAGACACGGGGAAAACATTCAAACTCCACTCAGGGAGGACCTGGGAAGCGAGTCCGGGTCTCCTAACTGTGAGGCAGCAGCGCTACCCACTGCACCACTGTGCCGCCCAATCCTAAGATTGTAAATTCAAATTTTTTTTTATTTTATTGATTTTATTGTAATCATTCCATATAAATAGATTCATTTTTACAAAAATTAGGATTGAAAACAAATCAAACCTCACCCCTGAGAAAGAGAGCATGGCCAACTGAGTAAAACTTAAAGCTAGTAAAAATAAATAAACTGATGAGTTTAATAAGTGGATAAAGATAAATGCTGCGGTGGGCTGGCATCCTGCCTAGGGGTTTGTTTCCTGCCTTGCGCCCTGTGTTGGTTGGGATTGACTCCAGCAGACCCCCGTGACCCTGTAGTTACATTGTCGGGCAACTGGTACGCCATGGCGCACTGGTGCGCCGTGTACTTTTCTAGGGGCACCGCGAAAAACTTTTGTAAAATATTTAAAATTGCTAGTGTTTTTGAACTTTTAGTTGATTAAAAAGATAATGTTTTAAAAAAAAATATATATATATATTTTGGAGAAACAGATAACGGAACACTTACGGAAATGAAGTCTAAGAAACGTGAGAGACTTCAAATGATCGACAAGGAAATGCGCGTCTGTCTTTCGAAAATTGATCCTCGCATATGTGCTGAAAAACAATCTCAACGTTCACATTAATTCAATTTAAGATTTATCCTTTGATTCCTTTATTAATAAAATGTCTTTCAAACTTGTAAAATTAACTGTTTTTATTGGCGATTGTCCATAGATTGTGTCGTCACAACTTTATTTATGGGCAGTCCCTCAGGTGCGCTGCGAAATAAAATTTTTGGACTTAGTGCGCCGCAACTCATAAAAGTTTGCCTTTCACTGAGTTAGGATATAGTGGGTTAGATAATGGATGGATGGATAAAGATAATTGGAGAAGGAAAGAAAGAAATGGGAAGAGAATCTGCTTCCTCAGTGCTTTAAGAGCTTATTCTAAAATATTATTGATTAGATTCTGCCAGGTTTTGAAAAAGTTCTACACAGATCCTCCAAGTGAGAATTTGATTTTTTCCAGTTTCAAATAGTCTAAAACATCAGTTACTCAGTAAATTCAAATCTTACTACTGACACTTGGCAAAACAGAGGAAACATAACAAGGTGTGTCTCAAATGTTGTAAGCTGTTTTACATAAAGTCATCACCCAAATAAGTACTACAAGTGTAACTAAACCTTATCTCATATACCACCTTTGATAAAAAAAAAAAAAAATCATCAATAGTTTCTTTACAAAACAAAATCCATTTTTTCTCTTACTTTCATGTTGTCAGTGAGTGCCATCAGGGCAGAAATTTTACGGTCAGCATTTGTGCAGTGTGGGGTCTGCCATAAATCCACAGCACTGCACTTTAGATAGGCAGACCACCTCACAACCGTTTCTTTCTCTGCATAAGAGAAATGAAAGAATGCTGACTAAAATCATATCAGTTGTTTTTTTCTATGTGTGTATGGATGGAGAGTTTCTGAACATCTATGGGGTGGTAAGTCTAGGATCAGATGAAAGTGAATTTATCAGGTTTTCTTCACTGCATACCAAAGTGGGTGGCCTTTGTGACAGACCCTCATATCAACAACAACAACAACAACATTTATTTATATAGCACATTTTCATACAAACAGTAGCTCAAAGTGCTTTACATATTAAAGAATAGAAAAATGAAAGACATAATTATAAAAAATAAATCAACATTAACATCGAATAAGAGTAAGGTTCAATGGCCAGGGGACAGAAAAACAAAAACTCCAGGCGGCTGGAGAAAAATAAAATCTGTAGGGATTCCAGACCATGATACCGCCCAGTCCCCTCTGGGCATTCTACCTAACATAAATGAAACAGTCCTCTTTGGATTTAGGGTTCTCACGGAAGGGCTTGATGATGATGATGGTCACGTAGACTTCTTCCTTTTAATCCGTCCATCATTGTTGGAGCATCATGAAGCTTTGAGTAGGTGGAGGTGGCACAGGCCACCACCACAAAGAAACGGAAAAAGAAACAGAAAAGAGAGTAGGGGTCAGTACCGATTTTAGAGCCACCATGAATAGTTGTTATGATGAATTGAACATACAGAGTATCAGGATTAAGTTAAATTACGATTAAAATGAAGTTATAAAAAGGCCATGTTAAAGTAATGTGTTTTCAGCAGTGTTTTAAAGTGCTCTACTGTATCAGCCTGGCGAATTCCTATTGGCAGGCTATTCCAGATTTTAGGTGCATAACAGCAGAAGGCCGCCTCACCACTTCTTTTAAGTTTTGTTCTTGGAATTCTAAGGAGACACTCATTTGAGGATCTGAGGTTACGATTTGGAATATAAGGTGTCAGACATTCCGATATATAAGATGGGGCGAGATTATTTAAGGCTTTATAAACCATAAGCAGAATTTTAAAGTCAATTCTGAATGACACAGGTAACCAGTGTAGTGACATCAAAACTGGAGTAATGTGTTCTGATTTTCTTTTCCTAGTTAGGATTCTAGCAGCTGCATTCTGCACTAGTTGCAAACGATTTATATCTTTTTTGGGTAGTCCTGAGAGGAGTGCGTTACAGTAATCTAGTCGACTGAAAACAAACGCGTGAACTAATTTCTCAGCATCTTTCAGTGATAAAGAGGTCTAACTTTACTTATGTTTCTTAAGTGAAAAATGCTGTCCTAATGATCTGATTAATATGTGATTTAAAATTCAGATTACAGTCAACAATCACCCCTAAGCTTTTTACCTCCGTCTTGACTTTTAATCCTAATGTATCCAGTTTATTTCTAATAGCCTCATTGTATCCATTATTGCTGATCACTAAAATTTCAGTTTTCTCTTTATTTAACTTGAGAAAATTACTATTCATCCATTCTGAGATACTAGTCAGACATTGTGTTAGTGAATCAATAGAATCGGGTCATCAGGTGCTATTGATAAGTACAGCTGTGTGTCATCAGCATAGCTGTGGTAGCTCACGTTGTGCCCTGAGATAATCTGACCTAACGGAAGCATGTAGATTGAGAATAACAGCGGACCCAGGATAGAGCCTTGTGGAACACCATATTGGATATCATGTGTCTTGAGTTGTAATTCCCACAACTAACAAAATATTTTCTCCCTGTCAGGTAGGATTCAAACCAATTTAAGACACTGCCAGAGAGGCCCACCCATTGACTAAGGCGATTTCTAAGAATGTTGTGATCAATGGTGTCAAATGCAGCACTCAGATCTAAGAGGATGAGAACAGATAAATGGCCTCTGTCTGCATTTACCCATAAGTCATTTACTACTTTAACAGTGCAGTTTCTGTGCTGTGATTTGTTCTAAAACCTGACTGAAATTTATCAAGAATAGCATGTTTATTTAGGTGGTCATTTAACTGCATAATGACTGCCTTCTCTAGAACTTTACTTAAGAAGGGCAAGTTAGAGATGGGTCTAAAATTTTCAAGAGCGAGGGGTCAAGATTATGTTTCTTAAGTAGGGGTTTAACTACAGCAGTCTTAAGACAGTCTGGGAAGACCCCAGTATCTAGTGACAATTTACTATGTCAAGAACATTATCAATTAGCGCCTGATACTTCTTTGAAAAACCTTGTTGGTATCGGGTCAAGGGCGAGGTGGAGGGTTTTAATTGAGATATTATTTTTGTAAATCAGGTAAATCTATCCTAGTGAAAGAGTTTAATTTGTTTATAACAGGATGTTGGGGTTTAGGGGATCCTTAGTGTTGGGGAGATATACTATGTTATTTCTAATATCATTAATTTTTGATTGAAAATACAGCGACAGCCTCACAGGTTTCACTGGAAGCACTTAGGAGGCATTCCTTTGAGCTACCTGGGTTTAGTAGGTGATCAATTGTTGAAAATAAGACTCTAGGATTACTAGCATTGTTATTTATAATCTTGAGAAATAGCAGCGTCTCTCAAGACGGACAGTGTTATTGTATTCTGTTATTTTGACTTTTAATATTTCGTGGTGGATAGTAAGTTTAGTCTTCCTCCATTGGCGCTCAGCTCTACGGCATGTTCTCTTTAAATCAGACACTCTTTGGGTCTTCCATGGTATACCAATGCTAGAAGATTTTTTCACTGTCTTTTCAGGTGCAACTATGTCAACAGCAGCTCTCACTTTAGAATTAAATCTTTCCACCTTACTATTTACATTGTCCTCGCTATTATAGCTGGCACTATAAACGGACTGATTGCTTAAAATGTTTGTAAGTTTTAAAGCTGCTGCGAATCAAAGAAGCGTTTTTAACAATATGCTTCTCATGAGTGTTTTTATCATTATTTCTATATTAAAAAGTAGAAGAAAATGGTCTGATAGACCAATATCAATGATCTGTTTTATATCAACTTTCAGTCCTTTAGTAATCACTAAGTCTAATGTATGACCTGCTTTATGTGTAGGCTGATTTATGAGTTGTCTCAAATCAAAAGAATCCAGGAGGTTCATAAATTCTTTTACTTTTAGATCACACTGATTATCTATATGAAAATTAAAGTCGCCAACTATTAGGAGTGTGTCATAATTAGTAATTAAAATTGACATTAAGTCAGAGAATTCCTCAAAAAACGACGCGTTATATTTAGGAGGTCTATACACGGATAGTATTAGAACTTGAGAATCTCCATGAATAACAACGGCGAGATACTCAAAGGACTTGAACTTACCAAAACTGACATCTTTACATTTTAATCGGCTCGAGTAAATGTTAGCCAATCCAATCATATGACAGCACATAATGTATTTTTCATTTTATTTCACATCTTCTCCTGAACAGCCATCAGTGTTTGGGTAGGAACAGTCACCACTGTGATCATGATGATCTATTTGCCCTGTTCAATGGCTTCACTTGGCCATCAGTATTTCTTCTTCTTTTGACTTAAATATTATATTTTTATGGTTCAGTAATTAGTTTTATATTTCTGATAAAGTCATTATATTAAAAGTATATAAATAAATTTTAAACTGACACCTGATGCCCGATGCTGCCTTAAGGTACTCATATTGGAAAATATGAAAGTGTATATTAGGAAGGATGGATATTAGGTCACATTAAATTGGTCCTCTGTAAGTGAAGGTGTCCTGCAATGGAACTCTGCCCTCTGCTGGATAACAGTGGGCTATGCTTTCAGCCACCGGGGCACCCAGTTTTAAAACATAGGGTAGGGGAAAGAACAAATCATAAGATGAATCTCTAGTGCCCCATGTGCCCTACTGGGTGGCCACAATTCTAAAGAGGAACCTCTTTTTAGACTCATTGCCTAGCAAGAGTTCCAGTCAAAAGTCCTAAAAATCCATCTGTTCTCAGAATCATTCCAATGACTCACTCCCTGCCCATTTTACCTGTAAGTGGCGCTGCTGAGTCAGGGCTCCCTTGGCAGATGACTGCTTTTTCAGTAATTAATGCAGAGATAAATGTCAGAAAGGGGAAAGCACTGGCAGACAAATCTATCATGTTGTGTAGATTACAAGTAAAAATGCTGGGGCATTTTTGAGGTGATAACTCCAAGTCTGCTTTTCAGCTCTACAGGATGTGCAAAAAAAAAAGACCCATAATTAGACTTGCGCCGGTATGAAACAGCAGCTGCAGTCAGACTCATTTCTCAACTCTTACGTGCTGACAATGCCTTTCTTTCTCAGTCCATGCCCTTTAGCCTCTCTACGCCCTTCTCTGCTTTCTCTCAGTCTTTTTCTCATTCTCTCCTCCCACACAAATTCAAAAGTATTCTTTGGTAAAGTACAGAAACTGTATACTTCCAAATCAACACATATAATGAGAATATCCAGCATTTTTATGGTCTGCTTATTTTAGTCTTGATCAGGAGCTGCAGCCTATCAGAAAACCACTGAGCACAAAGCAGGAGGGACCCTGATCAGTGTAAAGCACTGCGAGCAGAACGCCATTGATAGCAGATTACCAGTAATTTGGGAGGTCAGGTTGGAATCCCAGTTTGAAATTCTATGTGTGTGGAGTTTGCACGCACTCTTGTGGTTTTTTTTTTAAATTATACCTACTAGAGTTTTTCTCAAAGATGTGCAGTCCAGGGAAACTGGTCATTCTAAATTGTTCGGGTGCGGTGGCATAACTATAGGCTGTACAGGCAAAGCAGTTGCCCCGGGGTCAATGAGGCTGTGACTACATGGGCGTTGTTTCACATGTTACTCTAACATGATGTTGACATGCCTACCTACAGAATGTAAGGTTAATGTTATCATTACCACAACTTCATAAAACTCAATTATGACTTTTGACTTTTTATGGTAGCTTCTTGCTTGACATATCTCATTTTTAATTGAGAGAGAGAGAGAGAGGAAGGTTAGGAGCCGATGCTGATAAAGCATGTTGCTGCATCCACCACATGACAAACCACCTCAGGATACCAGATTAGGACCAGAGTGCGGCCATATGACAGGTGACACCTCAGCACCACACTAGTTCAGATGGAATGAAACAGTGGGAGTTTTTATTTATGGTGGCTGGAGTGCCAATTCTGCCACCAACGCACGAGTTTTTCCCTGCAGGGTGGAGGGCCTACTTGCAGGGCTGGATGCAGATTAACGTCATACCCAGGATGGAGCAATCGCAGGTTAATTGCCTCACTCAAAGGCCCAACGGAGTAGAGTCACTTCTGGCTTTTTTACAGGATTTGAATCGGCAACCTTCCGATTGCCAGTGCAGATCCCTAGCCTCAGAGCCACCACTTCGCCCAATGAATCCAATAAATTGGATTTAATTTAATTTTACAGGAGGGTATTTTCTTACATGAAGGCCCATAAAGTTCTAGCTATGCCTATGGCAAGTTTGAGTTTGTGAGTTAGCGTGTCTTGCAATAGACAATTCAGGTTTGGTGACTGCCTGACTGCTGATGCTGCTGATATAGCTTGCAGCCTTTTGTGATCCCACGATTGAATGAGCAAATTCAAACAAGAGATGGATGGATGGATGTATTGTTAGCTATAATGAAGGGTATTAAGAAAAAAGGTCATTGCACACAGCTACATGAAGCCATTTCTCTGGAATGGCATCCTGTCATTTAGGGGCCCTTGTAGTCAGTGTTTATTGGTTTCTTTGTTAACTCTTCCTCACTCCTATAATTACAATAATAATCCACCCATCCGTCCATCATCCAACCCGCTATATCCTAAATACAGGGTCACAGGGGTGTGGTGGAGCCAATCCCAGCCAACACAGGGCGCAAGGCAGGAAACAAACCCCAGGCAGGGTGCCAGCCCTGCACACACACACACACACACCAAGCACACACTAGGGAGAATCGCCAATGCACCTAACCTGCATGTGTTTGGACTGTGGGAGGAAACCGGAGCACCAGGAGGAAACCCACACAGACACAGGGAGAACATGCAAACTCCATGCAGGGAGGACCCGGGAAGCAAACTCGGGTCTCCTAACTGCAAGGCAGCAGCGCTACCCACTGCGCCATGGTGCCGCCCTACAATAATAATAATTAAAGTAATTCAAGGAAGAATATAAGTTTTATTGGCCTAGTTTAGATATTATGAATTATTTACCTAATATTTTTCTTAATTGTGGGAATGCACCTCAGTAAATGTTTTAAATAAACAATAGAACCCCAGTTATCTGTGCCCCAGTTAAATGAGGTTCCACATTAACTGAGGTGAATCTGTATGTCTAAGACACTACATTTAGTTCACTAAAGCTCTGCTGGGAATACTGTACTGAGCACGTAAATGCTGTACTTTGAACTTCAACTGCACTGTGCAGGCGATCAAGGAGCTGGTGATGGTGGAAACTTGGGTGTCACTCACTCAGCTCTCCCCAACTACACTTCTCAGCTGTGTGTCAGTGTGTCACCAGCATTGACCGTGTTGACCTGCTCTACTGATTTGTTCACTTAGGATTTTTGTATTTATACCACAATGAGGACTACACAAAAGATCAACACAAGATTTCTCATACAGATGCTTTAAATGCCATCAAGACAACACTTTTATATATTGATCAGCAGCAAGACACAACATCTGTCGACATTTTGATGCTGAGGTGACTGCGGAACATTGCAACAAAGAAGTATGGAATTTTAAATTCCCTAAGGTATGAAAAGAAGCTTAAAAGTGATACTATACCATATAAATTGGCACAGATCTTTCCGTAATTTTTAATCCTAAATGACAGTGGTCAATCATTTTATCTGAGGTGTCAGTTATTCGAGGTAGCATCAGTCCGCATTACCTTGGATAATAAATTAAAAACCTTTCTGATTTTGGGTCTTTATTGCTTTCCATTTATCACAACTAGCTTGGGGCCAGACTCTTTTATTCTTAGAAAACTCATTTCCCGTATAAGCTTATACACCCTTCTCCACCTCCACCACATGCACATACTTGTCTGTCATAAGAAATGGATTACAAGCTCTCTGATCTTAGAGATCCACCATGTTAGTGTCAGCATGGCTTAGCAGTTAATGATTTGGACTGAAAACCACAAAGTCCAAATGGAGTCATTTAACGCATTGTTTTGTCGCACTAGGATCCTAGGGTGACCCTACTTTCCCTTTTAGACTCTTGATTGTGTAGATTTGAACAGCCCTTGTACAGCATGCTTACTCTTAACAGCCTGACCATTGTCATGGCTAACTGCTATTGTAGTTAAATATGTCCCCCTTTCTTCCATCCATCCATCCATTTTCTAACCCGCTGAATCTGAATACAGGGTCACCTGGAGCCAATCCCAGCCAACACAGGGCACAAGGCAGGAACCAATCCTGGGCAGGGTGCCAACCCACCGCAGGACACACACAAACACACCAAGCACACACTAGGGCCAATTTAGAATCGCCAATCCACCTAACCTGCATGTCTTTGGATTGTGGGAGGAAACCGGAGCACTCGGAGGAAACCCACGCAGACACGGGGAGAACATGCAAACTCCACGCAGGGAGGACCCGGGAAGCGAACACGGGTCTCCTAACTGCGAGGCAGCAGCGCTACCACTGCGCCACCGTGCCGCCCTCCCCTTTCTTTTACTGTATATATTTAATCCCGGGCAATTAGATAGAATTCTAGAATAGGCAGAAGAGAAAGTTAGCTATTTATTCATGAACTAGTTGTGCTATCTAAGACATTGTGAAATCTAAGCAATCAACAAAGACTTGATTTTTTTATTCGATATATGAGTTCTCCATTCTGTTTTGTATAATAATATGTACTTGATCCCTTCACCTCACTGCAGTTTTCTCCTCTTTGGAAAGAGCTGTACTTTTTTGCCACTTCCTCTCGGCATTACACATCAAACTGACCACTCTTATAGTAGAAGTGTTTTGCTGGGAAAATGCGGCAGTGGTCCCTACTGCATTGGCCTGGTTTAGTGACTCTAGCCTAGTCATGTCGAAGATTTGGGTTTCCAATGTTCATATTGATTTATTTCTGTTATCACTCGTCCATTGCTCACCACAAAAAGTTATCAGTCACTAGACTTACAGCTCTAAACTTCATTCAAAGAGCCCAAGCAGGTGCAAGAAAGTTGCTACCACGGTGCTGTTGGAAGCAAATAATGTCAGCTGATAGAGAAGGCTGATAAGGCCTCTATTTTTATTATCATTTTTGATTTGTTTTACCTTTCTTGTTTGTGGTTTGCCTATTGTTTAATCTTTCTTCCTAACCTTACCTACTAGACGGACACCCAGATACACAAATATACACACTTGAGCTTGTCCTTTTATTAAGGTACATTATAGATAATATGCCCATGTACAATAAAATGAGTGTGACAAAATAATTCAAACTGGATAACAGGCTACCAGGTTGCTCTCTGTCTTAGCATGTTGATTGGTCTCTGGTCCATCATAGTCTGGTATGATCCTTGGATGGAATGGTAGAAATAAACAGCATGGCCATCTGTATATTGTAGGCATAAAGACAAACAGAGTGAGTTTCTTTGTTAACCTACATTTCTGGTAGTTCAGCTTCCTTGATGAACGTTCCAGACCAAACAGGATGTAAAAATGAAGGAGCGACTCACTTGGTGTATTCCAGTCCTATTTCAGCATGACTTAGTCTCCATTCCTGCTTATGCTTTTCACCTGGAGGACTGAAGTGCACTTATGTTTCTGAAAATCTGTCTTTCTACCAGAACCTTATAAATGTTATCTATACCTTTAAATCTGTGGTTTCTTCCTTGAGGGAAGGGCTCATAAGATCTGAAGTGTCCTTGTTTCTGATATTGGAGTTCAAACAAACTAAAACAATGCTTCTGATGTGTCAGCACACGGTTATAGCAAAGCATCATTGTAAAACTGGTTACAAGTAGACCACTCGCTCCATGGGGTTTGTGGTTACAGCCTGCAAGACTATAAAACGTAACAGCAGGTCTTATTAGCAAAAGTTAGAAGGCTGCTTCATTCTATTTAAGCTGCTAACTCAAATGACATTATAATGTACAATTATCATAATGGTAGATATTACAAATACACAGCAGAGTAAAGCACAGCAAAAGAAACATTAACAAGTAATATTTCAGAAAAAAATATGCAATTTTGTGAAACCCTATAGCTAAGTTAGTTTCTCCTCTGCATGTTTTCATTTGGAAAGCATATTTTAATCTGCAACACACTCACCAATCGGAAAAAAAAAAATAGATGCATCCTCTGATAAAAAATAGTTTCACTCAGCACCAATGGTTTAGTTTACAAAAGAACTGACTCTGTGTGACTAGGGAATGATTTCAAAACCACAGCAAAGGGCTATGTGTCAGGTCACTTTGTATCCGCTAAAACTCCTGTAAGTTTCTCTTTAAAAGTAAGAGAGAAATTTGTGTTTTGCACTTTTTAGTATGCCTTGATTTGCATTGTTTTAAGGCAAATGTACTACATTTATCCACCTGACTATTTCTTTGTTTTATGTCCCAAGTGGCAGGGAGCAGGACCTTTGACCTATAAGCATGGGGCCAAAAGTGTCTGAGATGTCAGGCAAAACCTAAGGAAGCCCTTGTGTAAACAGGACCAGGTCAGAGTCACCAATCCACCTGACCTGCCCAATTTTGGGAAGCATTTGTGATATCTTTCCATAGAAAGTTCATCAAAAGTGCCTTGTGGCATATGAAGGAGGAGTATTTACAGTATGCTCTTGTTTGATTAGCAGTGGTTTTCACCTAACTCATCCCAAATTAAGCCAATTTTTAGGATAGATAGATAGATGTAGCAAACCCGCATCGTCACAGGCAGTTATGTTTCTTTGCCATAGTTTCACCATTAAGAGCAGCGACACCGTTCACAGATAGATAGATAGATAGATAGATAGATAGATAGATAGATAGATAGATAGATAGATAGATAGATAGATAGATAGATAGATAGATAGATAGAACTTTATGCATCCTGGGGGGGAATTTTTATTACATCTTTAATAATTACCACAGTCTCAAAGAGATTTCACGTGAAACAAAGTCACTTTATGTTAAGCAGCACTTTTAGTGAGGGGTGTTCATATGACTCAGTAGTTAGCCCACTACCTGGCCCATCCATGCTTCCTTGGGTATTTCTGTTTTTTTTCTCCCTAATTTCTAAAAACATGAAGGTCTGATCAGGCCCTCATATGGACCAATGTCCTCTCCAAAGCTGGGTCCTGCCTTGCCTGCAATGCTACCAGGATAAGCTTCACATTAGTGGTGCCCCTGAATTGCATGAAGTCAGTTTTGAGCGTATTATCTCTTATCGGGTCAGTCTCATTGTTTTTCTCCATAATCATGTGTAGGTGCTTTTATTGCAAATAAATAATCTAGACCTCACAATTGTATTTTCACCTAGCAGCTTTGGAGCCTTTGCCTTTATCGGCTGCCTAGTATTTATCCACCCAGAGATGTCTTATCAATAACTAATTGGCTGTAAAACCCTTTCTATGTGTTACCTGTTCAAAAGCTGCTGAAATTGCAATTCAGAAGCTAACAAAGTATGTGTGGGAAACCTGGAATTGCCTGCCTCCCTCTAAATGCCATTAAACAATCTGAATGAGCCTTAGTGAGAGACACGCCAACCTGGGACTTCCTCAACTTGCTCATTTCCATAATGGTTTCTTTTTTAAACTTCTGCCTTGTAAGTTGAGGAAAAAATGGGCTGGAATTATAGCAGAGTCATGAAATAGCATCCTGAAGAAAGTCTGTGTGGATAAGAGCAATTAGCCGGTACCAAAAAAAAAACTAATTTCTGAAAAACAGCTCATTAATCAGAAGAGTTCATATTGATGAATTGGTAGCCTTCTTGTGAATTCCTGTTTAAATCCACAGAGCTTTCAGTGCAACTAAATAAGTCTGCTTGTAAGTCTTCACAGGCTTCTCATCTGAAAATCAAGTAAGTGATTCCATTTCGTAATAATAATCTATCGACTGTATATATCTTTTTATCTATCACATGGTGCTTTTCATGTCTATTTAATTATTGTGTAGTGAATTATCTGTCAGGAAACATGTATTTTATATTGGGACTTCCTGCAGTAACCTGGCCCAGTGCAGATTACTGCTTTGATAAATTTGTTGGCTTATTTCTTTGACCGGCAGACTAGAAGTGACATGATCAGGGTCACACCGTGAGTGAGTGCTAACCTTTCACAGTGTAGTCTTAGACACCATAGAGCCAACATTTATAATGATCTTTGTAGGGTCCTTTATTTACCCACCTACCTACAGGATCTTTTAGTATAGTTTATTTCAGCTGTCTTTGGAGGAATCTTTACATCAACAGGAGTTGGAATCTGCTGCCTATGAAACCAGTTTCAGCCAAATGACTGTAAAATGGTATAAAAAACATTCATCTATAAAGATCTCTCAGCAAGTTAATTCCACGTGCTTAGAGATCTTTATATAGACAACGTCTTTGCATCCTATGAACAATTACATTCCAAATATAACATTCCAGCTACACATTTCTTTCACTATCTTCAAATCAGGAACTTTGTTAAACAGAACCTTCCCGATTTTCCTCATCTTGCACCCTCATCCATGCTGGAAAAATATTGCTCAATCTCAAAGACTTAGACACCATCTCTACAATATATAAAATCATTTTACAATCCCACCCTTATAAAGATCCAAGAGGACACTGGGAAAAAGATCTCTCAATTAATATATCAGAAAAGGAGTGGAAAGTAGCAATGCAGAAAATTCACTCGAGCTCCATATGCGCAAAGAATACAATTATACAACTCAAAATTATATATCGAGCACATCTGTCTCGACTAAAACTCTCCAAAATGTTTCCAGGGCACGATCCAACCTGCGAACGCTGCAATCAAGTCCAAGCCTCACTAGGTCACATGTTCTGGGCCTGCACCAAATTAACATCATTCTGGACCAAAGTTTTTACTTACCTTTCAGACAGTCTTGGACTCACAGTCCCTCCTAACCCATTAACAGCTGTGTTTGAGGTTCCTCCAGATGAGTTTAAAGTGGAGAAAGACAAACAAATTGTGATTGCATTCACTACACTGTTGGCACGCAGACTTATTCTGCTAAACTGTAAGAACCCAAACTCTCCTCTTTTAAGTCAGTGGGAAACCGATGTGTTATATAATTTGAAATTGGAAAAAATCAAATACTCTGTTAGAGGATCCGTACAGACTTTTTTCAAAACATGGCAGGATCTAATCAGTAATATTTTAAAATAAGCTCATAAAGCACAGAGAATTTATTAATTTAGGTATGTTTACAAGCCTTAAATTTCACGCCGTTTGGCTTGCTCTCTCTCTCAGGGGTGGGGATCGATTTGTCCTTAACTCAGTTTTTCTTTTTGTAAAAACTTGATTGATTTGTATGGATTGCAATAAAATTAATAAAAATATAATAAAAAAAACATTAATCTATACTAATAATACATATAATTGCATTCTGTTATCACTGTTATTTCTTAGTATGATTAATTGTTATAAAAATATGCAATAAACAAAATTGTAATATAAATTCTTTGACAAAGTGACTAGAAAATTTTAAAATGCTCCAACTTTCAAACTGGCTAACCAAGTCTCTAAATGCACCTGGATACTACGTCATGGCTTGAATTCTTACTTGTTTGTATGATAGTAAATCAAAAAGTAAGGTCAATTTGAAAATTATGTGGTAACTGAAATAGACGGAAGCTAATGCATTATAACATGTTCATTATTTATTAGTCTAGTTGAAGCAAAGATTAAGTGAAAAGAGACACTCATCTGCGGGACTGCATCGTTGTTGAACGAGGCACTGCATTGAGATTTCTTTGGACAGAGGGAGTGAAACCTGCTGAAATTTACAAAAGAATGTTGACTTAGTGCGGAAAGGAAAACCAACTGACTTAACGGAAAGTTTAAAGGTGGATAGAAATGTTTAAATTGGGTAGAACAAGTTAAGCCAATGAAGCTCGATCTGGACAACCACCAACATCATGCACACAAGCCCACATCAACATGGCAAACAGCTTAATCAGAAGAGACTAATGGGTTATGTTGTCTGCTGTTGCTTCAAATTTGGGTATCAGCTATGGTTCATCACATGCCATAGTGAAGGATGACTGTGCGGAACCATAATGTTTGTGCAAGATGGGTGCCCAAAACATTTTACTGATTTGGACAAGCCAACATTCTTCAGTGAATTGCAGCAGGTTTCACTCCCTCCGCACAGGTAACACAACACTACGGCGTGTTGTTAAACAAAGGTTGCAATCTTTCAGCAGAGCGTCCATGTTCATTTGACCTTGATTTCAACAAGACTAAACCCATAAGCCATTGTGAAAGTATTGCATTGCATCAGCTTCTATTCATTTTGGTTACCGCGTAATTTTCAAAATGTAAATGTAAATATTTCAAATAATCATAATCACTCAAGGGCGGCACAGTGGCACAGTGGTAGCACTGCTGCCTCGCTGTAAGGAGACCTGAGTTTGCTTCCCGAGTCCTCCCTGCGTGGAGTTTGCATGTTCTCCCCGTGTCTGCATGGGTTTCCTCCGGGTGCTCCGGTTTCCTCCCGTAGTCCAAAGACATGCAGGTTAGGTGCATTGGCGATCCTAAATTGTTCCTAGTGTGTCGGTGTATGTGTGTGTGCCCTGCGGTGGGCTGGCGCCCTGCCCGGGGTTTGTTCCTGCCTTGCGCCCTGTATTGGCTGGGATTGGCTCCAGCAGACTCCCGTGACCCTGTGTTAGGATATAGCAGGTTGGAAAATTACCGACTGACTGATAATCACTCAAAGATAAATGCTAAAATAAATCTTTGCCAGAATGTAGGTAATTTGAATATTTATTTTGGTCTTTAATGTGAATCCATTGTTGATTTAATTCAGATTATTTTAATAATTACACTAATAGCATTTTTAAAGCTTTATGTTTTAGTCGAGAAGTATAGAGATGGCCGAGAAGTTGTTGCATTGCATCTTTGTGGACCTGGAGGAAGCATATGACAAGGTGCCTCAAGAGGAGTTGTGGTATTGTATGAGGAAGTCGGGAGTGGCAGAGAAGTACGTAAGAGTTGTACTGGATATGTACGAGGGAAGTGTGACAGTGGTGAAGTCTGCGGTAGGAGTGACGGATGTATTCAAGTTGGAGGTGGGATTACATCAGGGATCAGCTCTGAGCTCTTTCTTATTTGAAGTTGTGATGGACAAGTTGACAGACGAGATTAGACAGGAGCCCCCGTGGACTATGATGTTTGCTGATGACATTGTGATCTGTGGCGATAGTAGAGAGCAGGTTGAGGAAACCCTGGAGAGGTGAAGATATGCTCTAGAGAGGAGAGGAATGAAGGTCATTAGGAAAAAGACAGAATACATGTGTGTAAATGAGAGGGAGGTCAGTGCAATGGTGAGGATGCAGGGAGTAGAGTTGGTGAAGGTGGATGAGTTTAAATACTTGGGATCAACAGTACTGAGTAATGGGGATTGTGGAAGAGAGGTGAAAAATAGAGTGCAGGTAGGTTGGAATGGGTGGAGAAGAGTGTCAGGAGACAGACAAGTATCAGCAAGAGTGAAAGGGAAGGTCTACAGGGTGGTAGTGAGACCAGTTGTGTTATATGGGTTGGAGATGTTGGCACTGACCATGAAACAGGAGACAGAGCTGGAGGTGGCAGAGTTAAAGATACTAAGATTAGCATTGGGTGTGACGAGGATGGACAGGATTAGAAATAAGTACATTAGAGGGTTGGACAGTTAGGAGACAAAGTCAGAGAGGCGAGATTGTGTTGGTTTAGACGTGTGCAGAGGAGAGATGCTGAGTATATTGGGAAAAGAATGTTAAAGATAGAGCTGCCAGGGAAGAGGTAAAGAGGAAGACCAAAGAGAAGGTTTATGAATGTGGTGAGAGAGGACATGCAGGTGATGGGTGTAACAGAACAAGATGCAGAGGACATGAAGATTTGGAAAAAGATGATCCACTGTGGTAACCCCTAAAAGGAGCAGCCAAAAGAAGAAGTGTCAGTGTGGTCTTTGGAGAGTAGTAAAGTATAATTTTTTTTCATTTCCTAAAAATACTTTAATTTCAACAAGCTGTCACGAGAGCTACAGCCTGGTCGGCAGCGTTCTGTGCAAGGTAGGAACCAACCCTGGAAAGGACAGGGAACTAGTCCTTCGCAGGACACCCTCCCCAGAGAAACCCAGACTCTCTAATAATGATAGTCAGTTAGAAAAATGTCTTTGAGATGAAGAAGGAAACCAGAATAGATGGAGACAACACACAGGTAGAGAAAAACACACCCGCACTGTACAATGACCAAGCCTGGATTTGAACAGAATCATGGAGCTATGAGAGAGGCGTACTAACACATGACAGTATATTAAAATATATTATTCATTCCTTTTAAGAACACGCATATTTCAGTACAAGCTCCTCAGGATCTGTGGCCTGTTCCTTCAGCATTAAATCCAAGGCAGTAAGCAGCCTACCCATAACATGTCATACTGTCACATGTACACTCACTCACTTTAGCGTTGCCATTTAAGTTACCCTGCACATCTCTGGATGTACCTGGAGAAAGGTCACACCATAAACACCACACACAAACCAGGACTTTGGAGGACACAGTATATGACATTATAATATTGTCACCCAAGGTTTACTTTTCTTTCTCTTGCTTAAAAAAATAAATTGTTAAAAAGGAAAATGTTTTACTCTGTAGGTTGCCAGTAAAAAAATCTGTCCAAGAAAAGATTGTAATGCTATGTAAAACAGTTGGGTTGACTCCAATAAGTACATTATTTTTTAAAATTTTATATACAGTAATATGGCATTTCACTAAATAAGTGTGAGGCAGAAGGTGGTGAAGCTTCCTTTGAGTTTGCTAACAGTGTATGAAGGCCATAACACAGACTCTGAGCAACAGCCTTGTAATGATCATATAATAACTTCTGAAAAATATCAAAAGTAAATCAATGGGGAAAAATCACTATTTAACCATTTTTAGCACTTATGAAAAAAACATCAACAAAAATGAAAAAGTCTCCATTATTACCCCTAATGGATTGTATTCTCCATATTTCAAGTCAAAACACTGAAGTTAAAATCTAAATCAAATTACCAAATCCCACATTGGAGTCTTAATGTGCTCTGAGGCCTTAGTACAATAATGGAAAATGAAAAAAATTAAGAAATTAAAAAGTTAAAAAGCAGGTTAAACTGAACAAAACATTCCAAGGTTAAGACTATGAAAATCTTTACAGAAGTGAGAAATTGCATAAAAAGACATTTAAAATACTAGTAACTTCCAGTAAAAAATATAATGAAGTAAAAGGCTTTTTTTTCCTGCTTAAATCTCCACCATGGTGAATTTCACAATTGTTTATTATTGTATAAGTACATTATTTCCAAAAAAAGAAAGAATAAACAAACAATTGGAATTATGTTAACTTGCAGCTGCTATTGCTTTTTGTTGTTCTTGAAGTTCTTCTTCTTGTCTTCTAAAATTATTTCTCCAGTTCCTTCAAACCATCTCCAGCCACCCATCAATTAAAATGTTGCCCTCCTGGGCTGAGGAGGAGTGAAAAAAAAATGGAAATGTGAAGTTAGATTAACTTTTTTTACTCATGAACTCAATTAAGCTTTCATTTTTAAGCTGGAAAGAACAATGCTTCTTCAAAAATAACCAGAAATGTCTTTCACGTTCCACTTAAACATTACTACATAATATAAATAATACTTCCAAACCCACTTAATCAAAATTGAGGTGGCATTTCTGCTGGAGCCTATCTGGGTAGCATTATATAACGGTGCCAGAGCTGTTCTTCAGAGTGATGCCGTACTGGAACCATTTTTGGTTCCCAAGAGACCCATCCACATGAAGGTTCCAGGAAGAACCTTTATTTATTTAGATCTGTGTCAGACTTCAAACTGTAAATAACCATGAACAGATGGTATCATATTTGTGAAATACCAACAGGTTCCTGATTTTAAATAGAATTTTGCTGCAAACGTACAGTAACATAGGCTAGCATCCTTCTAGGTAGGCTACCATACATTAACGACTTCAGCTTTTTCCTACAGATTAAGATGTTTTTCAAATCACAAAGAAATAACTTCATATATAAATATTAAAATGGTGCTTTGTCAAGTAATAGTTCTGAGAGGATCAACTCAACCCCAGAAAGACCCACAAAGTGCCATTAAAGAACCAGTGAAGGTGCAATGCAAGAAACAATTTAGGACACGGTGTCTGTCCTTTGTAGCCTCTGATATTACTAATGAACCTAATCTGTGCAAAACTTACACCTGACTTCAATCTAAAAAAGGCACTGAGTGGGTGAGGATATATATTTACTAGCGACTGGGATTTCGGGCTACAAATTCTACATTTGGGAAATCCATACTTTCTCTGCAAAGAATTATTTGTTTTTTTAAGGCCATGAAATGATTTTGTTATCATGACACTGATTTGTGGTTAAAATAGACCTCTTCAGACGATGTAATAAAGAACTTCCTGTTTAAACGGGGCTGTGAGACGTGAACTCAGCTCTTCAGCGCACCTCATTTGATTTTTTCCAGGAAACAAATTTTCAAAACAAACCGTATTTTGCGACTCTAATCAGAGTCGGAGTAATAATTATGTTGCCTTTGGTCATTTTCGATCTGAGATCGGCTAAAATTTAAACAATGACCTTGGTAATACCCAGCCGTCATTACTCAGTTTGCCAATAGATGTCAGAAGGACGAACTGCCAAACTGCCCAAAGATAGATTTTAACGTACCAAGCAAATGGCGATATGTTCTAAATTACTTACGGTTCCGGAGCTGTCGAAAGGTTTATGTCAGTCGACGAAGTTAGTCCTGGAAAGTACGCCCCACCAAACCAACGTTCCAAAAACCAACCAAACTTACTGTTATCTGCTTAAACCAACACCGACTTACTATACTCGGCCATCCAGCGGCGTCATTGAAGCATTCAAACATTTTTAGCCAATTATGCAATACTGCGTCCGCGTTTGCCATGTTATTCTAACTACAGAGGCAGAGTCCCATTGCATGGTTCTAACTTGTATTGAGTCGAGGTATTGACGCAAACACCATACATACAGGGTATTGACATGAACACCATACATACAGGGTATTGACATGAACACCATACATACAGGGTATTGATGCGAGCACCATAAATACGGGGTATTGACGCAAACACCATACATACGGATAGTATCAAATTATATATAAGGATGTATATATATATATATACATATATATAGAGAGAGTATGTACATACACTCACACACACAATATATATACTGTATATTATGAAAAGGAAAATCATAAAGAAGAATAATGGTTGGGGATCTCCAGAAACCCTGCTTAATTACTATTCAATATACTGTCAACAAAGCTTGATACGGTGCACTTCTGGGGCAAGATCCATTCCCTTCTGAAGGCTGGTCCATGAACGAATGCCATCTTCTGCATTTGACTCTGTTTATATAACTGGCAGAGTGGAAGGGGGTGCTTCTGAGCTTGTCCTGTAAGTGACCTCACTTCTCCTCCTGTGCCTCATTTTCAGCTCCATGGAGCAAAGAGGAGAACATGTAAGCAACCGAGTTACCCTGCCTTCTTTAATTGGGTCCCTTATCTTAATGTGGCTCTGTAGGCACACTCCTAGCATAGGTGTTGGACAATGTATACACACACATACTGTATGATTATTTGGGTGGTTACCTACAAGGCTGCAAGAAACAGATCATAAATATGTTATGCAGTATCAGCCAAATAATAGAAAGAGTACAAAGCACGTGTTCGTCCTTATTGGAGTCTCGTCAAGTGTATACACTTTTGCATTCCCTTATGGGGATCAAACTTCAGATGTTACTGCCTGAGGTGAAGCCTCTGACGTTGTGCCATGGCAGCTGGTTTGGTTATTTGACAGTGTGAAAAGTATTACATTCTTAGGTCTGAGTCGCAATCTGATTGTTTGGGTGGCAACCTTCCAGGTAATGCAATCTGTTTATATATATATATATATATATATATATATATATATATATATATATATATGTGAACGCTGGCCCCGGCACAGACAGACGGACAACATGTTTCTGCCCAACACACTGTTTATTTACAAGTTTGCTATTTACAAAAGTCACGTGCACTCACACAAACCCCAGTGCCTCTGCACTGATTTCCCCCAAGTCCAGGGCCCACAGTTCTGTGCCTTGCTTCCTGGCCGCCTCCTGTCCTCGCTCTCCAGCTCAGTCCGCTTCCTCCCGACTTCCACCAATGACTGGAGGGAGGCGGCCCCTTAAATAAGGCTCCCGGATGAGCCCCAGGTGTTCCGTCCTTAGCCACGCCCAAGCGTGGCGGAAGTGTCGGCTGTCTTCCTGGCAGCTCTCCGGGTGCCACACAAAGTCTTCCCCCCGGCACTTCCTGGTGTGGCGGAAGTGCCGGGCTCCCGGGATAATTAGGCACCGGGCGCCGCCTGGCGGTGGCCACGGGTCCCTACAGTGCTGGGCTTCAAAGCCCTGTACCCGAGGCCCCTGCCTAACCAGGACGGACGCCCTCACTCTGTCTGGAGGAGGCACTCGCCCTCCTCCGGTCCTCCAAGGCGTCCCGGCCGGGCTCCAGCCCGACCGGCAACCGCGCGGGATAAACCGGCATCGGGCGCCGCCTGGCGGTGACCACGGGCCCCTACAGGGAAGGGCTTCCATGCCCTCAACCCGTGGCCCCCAACAGAACCAGGACGGACGCCCCCTCGCGGTCTGGAGGAGGCACAAGCCCTCCTCACGTCCTCCTGGGCGTCCCAGCCGGCTCCAGCCCCGGCCGGGGGCCACAATATATATATATATATATATATATATATATATATATATATATATATATATATATATATATATATATATATATATATATGGTAAGACACAAAAATAACCTGACTGGGCTTGGGGCTTTCCTGGAAAACTGTCTGGAGGTCGGCCTGACAAAAATAATAGAACTATATCCCCTCTTACACACCCTCTTCAACTGACGACTGGCTAGGTATATCCTGTGAAAAGCCTAGTCAGTATTTGCACAACAATCGCTACATGAGTTGCAGCGATAATGTCCAGTGAAGAATGCGAACAGCAAGTCAACATCAAATTTCTCTCAAATTTTCTTTTTTTCTGTAAAGCAGTTTTTGACTGACAAAAACATTCCTGTCCTTGATCATCCTCTCTATTCGCCTGACTTAGTTCCCTGTGATTTTTACTTGTTCCCGAAAATCAAAAGTGACCTGAAGGGAACACATTTTTCTTCAGTGGATGAAGTGAAGACAAAAACAGCAAGCCAGTTGAAAAGCCTCAAGCAAGAAGACTTACTGCTCTGTTTCAATCCGTGGAAGATACGTATGGAGCGGTGTAGAAATCAGGAGGGGGAGTGTATAGAAGGTGACAATGTTTAGGATGCTGCAATTAATCAAAAAAAAATATATTTTTTACCAATCTGTATATTTTTGTGTCACACCTTGTATGTATATATATATATATATATATATATATATATATATATATATATATATGTACAGTATATATATATATATATACTAATAAAAGGCAAAGCCCTCACTGACTCACTCACTCACTCACTGACTCATCACTAATTCTCCAACTTCCCGTGTAGGTAGAAGGCTGAAATTTGGCAGGCTCATTCCTTACAGCTTCCTTACAAAAGTTGGGCAGGTTTCATTTCGAAATTCTACGCGTAATGGTCATAACTGGAAGGTATATTTCTCCATATACTGTAATGGAGTTGAGCTCGCCTCCCACGTAATCACGTGACCTGACTGTCAGCACAGAATGGAAAACCAGGAAGAGCTTCAAAAAGCGCTGAAGAAAACGTGGATTAAATAATTGAGAAGGCAGCGAAACAATAAGAGTCGAGCGAGTTACATATACAACCATATTCATGAGTGCTGCTACTTCGGAAACAAAGCACGGTGTAAACATAAAGTTTAAATTAAGTTCATAGACACGCTGCCGCTGGCGTTTGTCATGCCCACGGGTAATGCGGGATACAAGTTTAATGAGAGGACGCAGGATATAAGCGAGAGTTTTGATCACTTTGTAACTAAGTTAAAATTGCAGGTAAAGGGCTGTGCTTATGCAAATTCCGAGAGATTGTGTTTGTGGGGGATTGACAGTTAAGGCGGGTGGGGGAGTCACATCATCATTTCCCTTCCTATTCACCTCATTTCACTCTGAGCTGCGCTCCGCAGCTAACACAGTCTTACAGAAGTGACTTTGTGATGCTGCTACCAAATACACACAGAAAAATCCACAAGTTAATACACACGCTGTCTGTATAGTTTCTCCACACTGAATCCTCCAGGCACTACTTACAAAAGGTTACATTGACAATCGTGTTACGTTATTTTTAAAATGTTTCCTTTTCTTAGCACAAGCACAGCTGAGAAGCTTCGATGCATGTGCTCCATAACGCGTTAAAAAATCACACATTTAATCACACTTTGCATTACAAACAAAGGGGAACTTCTGTCAATGCATGATTTCCTGGTACACCGATTACATTGATCAGCGTTTCCCAATTCATTTTACCCTCACACCCAATTGGTTTGAGAAGAAGTATGAAAAAATATGAATAATTGATTCGCCATCAATAATTGTTTTGGTAAAGCCATACTCAGTGTAATCCTCCTTCCATTTTATAAATTTTCTGCCACTAGCCATGATTAAATGAACGTAAAAAAGTAAGAGCGAAGCGAGGGTGACTTATTCAGGCAGGCAGGCGACAGCTCAATAGCTAGAATTTGGATATAAGTAGGTTCTATTTAGTCCCCAGAAATATCTTTGGTAGGAATGGAAGTTGAAGTTAGTCTTTCAATTTCTATGGTAAAGAAATAGTTATGCAATGATGACTAAATCTAACTAGACTTTATATATTCAGGTTTTGACTTTATATATTCCAGCAATGACTTTATATATTCAGAAACAAGTTTAACTTTATATATTCTGACACTGACTTTCTATATTCAAGTTTTAAATTTATATATTCCAGCGATGACTTTATATATTCAAGTTTTGACTTTATATATTCAGAAAAAAAGTTTTGACTTTATATATACCGGAATGACTTTATATATTAAAGTTTTGACTTTATATATTCTGACGGTGACTTTATATATTCAGAAAATCAATGTATTTGCCTGTTTGGCACCCCATAGTATATGTGTGTGTGTATATATGTACACATGTATATATAAATATATATATATATATATATATATATATATATATGCCAGCAACACTCATGACAATGACAAAACAATTACGTTGTCAATCATGTTATGTTATTATTAAAATGTTTCCTTTTCTTTTTACTTCTCCGCTGCCAAGCTCGGGTATATTGGTCTATATATATATATATATATATATATATATAGATATATATATACTGTATATATATATATACTGTATATGACACCAACACTCATATCAATGACAAAACAATTACATTAACAATCATGTTACGTTATTTTTAAACTTTTTCCTTTTCTTTTCATAACTTCTTTTAACAAACTACTTCTCCACAGCGAAGTGCTGGTATTCTGATATATATATATATATATATATATATATATATATATATATATATATATATATATATATATATATATATATATATTTTTTTTTTGTAGGTAACATCATGTGGCTCTAAAGGCACTCTCAAACAAATGTGTTGGAAAATATGTACATATGTATATATAGACATTTTTGAGGAGACAGTAGGGACAAGATAAAGAGTTGGTGATCTCCTTAGTAATCCTGATTAATGTTCTCAATAAAAAAATGACAAACAATACAAAACAACAAAACAATGAGCTATGGGACCATTGTGGTTCATGAGACATTTCCACTAATGGAACCAAAGTGCTTTTAAAGGAAGACCTTTCTCCTCTTCAGTCGTGGGTTCCATACTGAATGCTGACTTTCGGTCTTTGGTCTTCTTAAATATCAAACAAGATGGAACAGACTGGTCTTCTGAGTTTAAGGAGGAAATGTCATCACGTGTTTGCCTTCCAGTCTGCTGAAAAAAGTGGAGAATAACTCCACTCTCCATCCCCGTTCTCCTTATCTCTGTAGTGACCTGGAGATGCTCCTTGGTGCATGTGTGTATATATGTATCTGAAAAGCAGTGTGTTTTACAGCCTTAAATAATCTCAGAATATGGCTTTGGTTTATTAAGGGGAAGGATGATAGGGTATCATGGAGTAAGGTAATGTGTCACTCAGTATTTACAATTACATTTATCTTTCTACATAAACTCCATACAAATCTGTTATATATCCTTCAAATGAACTTCTTCATTTTAGTTCATTTTTCTTTATGATGTCTCAGGGCATTGGCAACTTGTTGCATGATTGTTTCCACTGTACTCTGTACACATGCCAGTATGAGTACTACTACTACTACCCTGAATTCAATTTAGGCAGAGTTTGGAGAAACATGGTGAATGAACTTTTGATTCCATCTTTAGTCCAGTGCCTTTATTCTCAAAAATTATCACTGTTCTGAGTCTTCCTTCTAAATCTGTATGGGTTTACAGAGAAAATGACAAATCCATCACTATTCTAAAACCATTATTCAAAGACTAAGAAGGTCTCTAAAATAGTGGTGAGTAATACTGGGCACCACGAAAATCAAAGTGAAAAAATGATTCGGCAGACTAGTCCATTTTGCTGAAATTTCATTGCAGCAACTCAAAATCCTACTCAGTAGTTTGTATAGCCTGACAATGTCGGGGCATGCTCTTAATGAGATGACAGATGTGTCCTGGGGAATCTCCTCCCAGATCTGGACCAGGGCATCACTCACTTCCTGGACAGTCTGAGGTGCAACCTGGCGGGTCAGATGGACCGAAACATAATGTCCCAGAGGTGTTCTATTGGATTTAGGTCAAGTGAGCGTGGGGGTCAGTCAATGGAATCCTGTTCCTGCTTGCCCAAAGGAACAGATACCGGTCCTGCTGATGGGTTAAGGACCTTCTATGGCCCTCTCCAGCTCTCCTAGAGTAACTGCCTGTCTCCTGGAATCTCCTCCATGCCCTTAATACTGTGCTGGGAGACACAGCAAACCTTTTGGCAATGGCACATATTGATGTGCCATCCTGGAGAAGTTGGACTACCTGTGCAGCCTCTGTAGGGTCCAGGTATCGTCTCGTGCTACCAGTAGTGACACTGACTGTATTCAAATACAAAACTAGTGAAGAAACAGTCAGAAAAGATAGAGGGAAAAATGTCAGTGGCCTCCACCTGTTAAACCATTCCTCTTTTGGGGGTCATCTCATTGTTGCCCCTCTAGTGCACCTGTTGTTAATTTCATTAACACCAAAGCAGCTGATACTGATGAGCAAGCCCCTCTGCTACTTAACTGACCAGATCAATAGCCCAGAAGTTTCATTGACTTGATGCTATACTCAGATTAAGAAGTGTTCATTTAATTTTTATGCAGTATACTTCATTGTTAATGGTGACAATCAAGCAAGAAGATTAACAGAAATCACATCAACCTTTCATTAATAACAACATTAACAATCAGATAATCAACTAAGAATGCGTACATTTACATCAATAATTCTTTCCCTTAGCACTTGCAGTGAGTTGTTTGTTCACCACATACTTTACGATTAGTTGGTGTCTCCACTTTGACACCTTCCTCCAGATCTTGTGATAGATGTACCCCCTGGCCCCCTACCAGATGTTTCCTCTATGCCACCATATTAGGCTAGTGGTCACACCCCACATCCCTCCAACCGTTAATGCCCTTGTCACCTCAATACCACACACACATCAATTCTCCTTCAGTTTCATATCCTCCAGCCAGTAGAGGTTTCTGCCCAGCCAAACTGCCCCTTCTGTTGTTGTTCAGTCTCTCCACATGGTACTCTAGCTATCAAAGCCATCTTCTGGTGAGCGAGGTTCATTGAGAGGTATAGAGAAAAAAAAAGTCCTGTGTGCGAACTGTACTGATTTTTCTGGTTTTCTGAGTTTTGATATTATCTTTACATCCTGAGTATTGGATTGTTGATTTAGATTAATTTGCTTTGAATTGCGGTTTTACGCAAATCCTTTTGCTCTTTTTTCAAATTTTTTACTCTTATTGGTTATTCTAAATGAATCCTTCTTTTATTAATACTCTTTGGCGGTCTTGTCATTCAAGCCAGAAGTTTTATGGTTCATCCTCTCCCTTGAAAGGCATTTTTAATATATTTTTAACCATTTAAAGTTCCACATTTGGGGCCAGTACAGGAAGAATTTTGTCTGTGGGGTTTGGGGTGAAGCTGCCTGGGGTGAGGCCATCTTTAAGCTCAGCAGTGAAGGTCCTGGCTTGTTTTGTGGGACGTTTAAAGGAATCATAACCCTTTTTGTCATCTTATGTACACCCAGAAACAACAAAATGAGCCTTTTCTGAAAAGCAAAAAGCACATTAAAATTAATCATTCAAAACCAATAAAAATAACAATAAAGCACAAAAAGAAAGTAAAAATAACCTAGTGAACAAATCCTGGTTGTAACAAAAGTTATAAAAATCCTTAAAGA
The DNA here is from genome assembly GCF_016835505.1 of Polypterus senegalus. Lineage (NCBI taxonomy): Eukaryota > Metazoa > Chordata > Cladistia > Polypteriformes > Polypteridae > Polypterus > Polypterus senegalus. The sequence goes on from NC_053159.1 coordinate 33,603,261, forward strand.
TCGAAAATGAATGGTTACCCTCTCCTCTAAAATATATTTTTGAATATTTTGAGGTTTTGCCTGTACTCTTGTTTGGACTGGAAAGCCTGCCTTTTGACTTTGGGGTCAAGCTGCTTTTGAGTAAGCTTGCTTTCGGGACCCAAACCTTGAGACATACTGGTTTACATTTAATAATTTCACAACTTACACTGCTTCTTTTTATTTTTGTGTTGTGAGATCACAACAGCTACTTGACCACCAGAACCTTTTCTTTTGTTTTATCCTTTCATTTCAGCAGAGTAGACTAGTGTGTCATGACACCCAGTATATATCTGTACAGCACATACAGTATCTCCATTGTACCTCATCCATCCTCAGATCAATTCATGCATCAGAAGAATTTGCTCTTCTACTACACTGTATATCCTTCTCCATTGTATTTCATTTCTAGTTCTGTGTCATTCCCTGATTTTAGAAGAAGTCATTACTTTGTCATGAGACTCCATATTTCCCTGTCCAGCAGGGGCTTTCATCGTGCTTTACTGATTTCTTAACCCTTTTCTTTTGTACTCTAAATGGAATTTTTGTGTTGCCTCACTTCATCTCACTTTTTTATTAGTGCACCTCATAACAGTGTACCTCATATCTCTTGTCTTATCTGAGCTTCATTTGTCTTTCTATATGCTGTTCTCCCCATCCTGCAGAGCTCCATAATGCATGCACTTCTTTCTACCAGAGGTGTCCACCATGTGTACTCCTCTCTATATCCACTCTTCAGTCAGAAGCCCATGATCTGCACTGCATGCATCTTTATGTTCCTTCTGTCCATCTAGTAGAGGTCACTTGCATAACTACACATTATGTACCCTTGGCCAATGCTCATTCCCATACTGCTCCAACCTTCTAGGGTCTTTCATCTAATGCTCTGTCATACCTAAGGTTTGCTTCTATACATTCTAGCTAGCAAATATCATTTGCATATCATTATGTTAATGTCCCCTTTGGGTGCCTAATCTTAAAAACGATAATATGATTTGTGTCACGATAATAGAAAAGTACCAGAATTCCATTGTTCTGTTTTTATCACCTCACCCATATCTCTCCAGCTGCTAAGGGTCAATTGTACACTATCTTTCTTCCTCCAATGGTGGTGTGGATGGGACATCATTGTGCTTGAATCCTTCCCTTACTACTCCAGCTTTGTGGGCTCTTTCACCTGCATGCTATTACACCATGTGCAACTCTCCATCACTCTGCTTCTAAATTATGTACTTCAGCCAGCAGAGGTCATTTGAACATTATCAACACCCCATACCCCTTGTCTGCAGGGACCTTCTTTGTTCTTGATCCCGTTTCTTTTATCTTTATCCAGCTGGAAGAGGTCAATTGAACATCATCTTTATATCCTTATATTCTTGTACTTCAATCCTTGCCTTACTACTCCAGCTTTGTGGGTTCTTTCATCTGTTCCTACACCATGTGCAACCATCCTTCTGTGTACGTCCATATTATGCACTCCAGCCATCAGAAGTTACTTGTATATCATCTTCTCTATATGCACAGCCAACTGGGGTCTCCATTTTTCTTGACCTCCTTACCCATATCACTCCAGTTAGCAAAGGCTTCATTTTTGGCACCCAGCCTGCTGTGCCCTGTTGTGTTCAGCAGATTGTGGGATCTGCTGAGAAAGGCCATAGCAGACATCTCATAAAAGCGGATTCTTCAAATCAGAGTCAAGGCATATATGGATAAAGACTCTTTTTTTTTATCTCAGCAGAGAAAATCAGGAAAACAAAATTAGCAATTTTATTGAAATTTCACCAGTTAAGTGAACATGTCACCTTATTTTAATACGCATTATAATAAAAATGACTCCTATTAACATGAAGCTGGAAAATAAATTGCACAAATGTACTTTAGCAAGGGACTGAGCTGCAGGGTAGGAAACGCAAAAAGTCTCAAATGAAAGAAGAGAAATGAAGTGCATTCTGTTAAAGATTTTTTTTTTGTTTGTTTCCTAGCTCAAAATGTCAGTTCAGCAGTAAACAAGCAACAATCTAGCTGTCCTGTAAAATTTAAATCAGGCCATAAGCCATAATTAAGAATCGCATTTACACCGCTTAAAGAGCATTCTAGACTTCTGTTTATTAGCATATTTGCCTGGATAATGAAGGCACGTTGAATCTTTCTTTAGATTGTCAACTTAATGTTTTAGCTCCTCATATCCCCGCTCTTCGCCTTGTGGGTCGCAGCTTATTGGAAAATTCTTGGGAGCTTCTTTTCTTTTTTTTAATTATTATTATTGTTTTAATTTTCCTTCCATTATTCAAAATGCCTTTCCTTAAACGGAAGCATTCTTGATCTATTTATCTGCGCCAAGAGACTAGATAAATGATGCATCTCGAGCAGCATTCGGCAAGGCGAAGGGCCCCTCCGTTTTCTTTTCCGAGTTATCACAATATCAGGGCTGCAATTAAATGAGAAAAGGAAACTCCTCACTCAGCTATTATTGGGTTTGAGTCGGCGCGTAATGGCGCGCCAGGAAGAAAGCATCAAAAACAATGTATTTGTGGATTTACTCCGAGAGTTCATTTTTCATCTTGTAAAAATGCCCTTCAGGAAAGATTTATAACCAGAGCTTCAATGTCAGAATGGAAAATTAGCCGTTTTAATTGTCATCCAACCACAAGCAGCATTTCAGCCATAGACCTGGGGATAATTTTTCATTTTCTGCCTTCAGACGGGAGATATAAATCATGTTTTGTGCCCTAATAATCCTTCAATAAAAACAGTATCTTTTTTTATTTTTTTTAAACAGAAATTAAAGTTCAGCCTTCTAAATCTAATCCGCTGAATAGCTTCCTCTATGAATTTATTTGCTTTTTGAGTCTTTAATTTTGACAGCCAGGCTGATCGTTGTAAAGTGCCGTCCGGCATCCGACTGTGTTTATTGTAGAGGTAATAATAAATCAGAAAAAAAAGGTGCAAAACCGTCCACAGTTTGAAATCAATCTTTATTTCGGATAGTGGCTTTTTATGTTGAATAGAGTCTCAAAACACAAAAGGCATGATGAGCTGCATTGTGAGGCAGATTGTGTCTGCAAGAGTGATAATGAATTGCATTTGGACGGAGCTGAAGGAGGGCTATTAATGGCAGCGGCGCTGCGCTCTTTATTCCGAACGCTCGCATCTTTCAATAGGCGGCTCTGTATGAGGGCAGCGGAATGACGAGCGCGCACCGAGAGCCTAGCGGAACGCCAACTTGAAGGCGTGTGGAACACTTGGTAGAGCTCGACAAGAGGTGGACGTGGCGCACTCATGGGCTGCACCGAAAGTAGACAAAGACTTGGACTACAAAGAACGGGGGTGCGGCTTCGATCGCACCCGCCGATATATAGCGAATAAGTTGGCTGGCTGCCTGTGTTGCAATGCAGACGTAAATACTTGTAAGTCACTTTAGATAAAGGCTTTGACAAAATAAACGGTTCCGCGAATAAAAGCCCACCTGAATTATACTCCACCTCCATTGATGCTATCTGGACAAGTGATAACTGACCTGCGATTTAACGGTCTGCCCGTTGTGTTTTGCAAATACGAGAAAAGTTGCACTTGACATGTAATGCTGCACCAGATTGTAAAAAAATATTACTGTCATGCCGGTAAAAATGAAAAAAAAAAAAAAAGAAAAAAAAAGTTAAAAGACAGAAGGTTTTGCCTGTACAGCCTTCACTGTGCATTCTTAAAAATGATTGTTCTTTAATAGTGCTGTATGATTCTATACTGGGTTGTGTGGTTCCTTATAACAATTGCTTGACAAAGAACTATTTCATTCCGGGATGCATTTGAAGTTGGTTCTTTTGTGCTTGGAAAAGCTTCTTAGTACAGTATATATGGTAAAAAAGAGAAATATTGAATGTATGGTAGGCTACCTAGCAGGGCACTATCAGATTAAGAAAACCTGGACTTAGCCTGTGTTATTGTATGCAGCAAGAGTCCATTTAGAATCATGAGCCATTCTGTTACCATCAAGTTATTACACCTGCCCTGTCCAAGGGTTGTTCCTTCCCATCTTAGGAGATGCTCCAGCTGTTCCTTGTCGAGGATAAGCAGGTGTAAGGGATGGACATATGAATGGATCAATGAATACTATAATCAATGCTGCCCAAAGAAGATGTTTCTTGCATGTTACCTACCCTTAAAACAGATAGAGAAATACCCAGTCAAATCCAAGCATATTACAATAACAACACAGTGATATGATATTGGACTTTCAGAAAGCATTTGATAAGGTGCCACATGAGAGGTTGGGCATCAAGTTAAAAGAAGTGGGAGTTCAGGGTGATGTTTTTAGATGGGTGCAGAATTGGCTCAGACACAGGAAGCAGAGGGTGATGGTGCAAGGAACCTCATCAGAACTGGCCGATGTTAAGAGTGGTGCTCCACAGGGGTCAGTGCTAGGGCCGCTGCTATTTTTAATATATATACAGTACATGATTTAGAAAGGAATATAAGTAACAAGCTGGTTAAGTTTGCAGATGATACCAAGATAGGTGGATTAGAAGATAATTTGGAATCCGTTATATCATTACAGAAGGACTTGGATAGCATACAGGCTTGGGCAGATTTGTGGCAAATGAAATTTAATGTCAGTAAATGTAAAGTATTACACATAGGAAGTAAAAATATTAGGTATGAATACACAATGGGCATTCGGAAAATCGAGAGTACACCTTATGAGAAGGATTTAGGAGTCATAGTGGACTCTAAGCTATCAACTTCCCAACAGTGTTCAGAAGCCATTAAGAAGGCTAACAGAATGTTAGGTTATATAGCACGATGTGTGGAGTACAAGTCACAGGAGGTTCTGCTCAACCTTTATAATGCACTGGTGAGGCCTCATCTGGAGTACTGTGTGCAGTTTTGGTCTTAAGGGATCAAAAATGACATAGCAGCACTAGAAAAGGTCCAGAGAAGAGCGACTAGGCTGATTCCAGGGCTACAGGGGGTGAATTATGAGGAAAGATTAAAAGAGCTGAACCTTTACAGTTTAAGCAAAAGAAGATTAAGAGGTGACATGATTGAAGTGTTTAAAATTATGAAGGGAATTAGTACAGTGGATCGAGACTTGAATTTTAAAATGAGTTCATCAAGAACACGGCGACACAGTTGGAAACTTGTTAAGGGTAAATTTCGCACAAACATTAGGAAGTTTTTCTTTACACAAAGAACGATAGACACTTGGAATAAGCTACCAAGTAGTGTGGTAGACAGTAAGACGTTAGGGACTTTCAAATCTCAATTTGATGTTTTCTTGGAGGAAACAAGTGGATAGGACTGGCGAGCTTTGTTGGGCTGAATGGCCTGTTCTCATCTAGAGTGTTCTAATGTTCTAATGATGTACAGTATTATGTGGAGAGGTGGCCTTAGGGGTGTGTAGCGCCTAGGATTGACCAACCCCATTCAGGGCTGTTTACGTCAAACACTGTTACTGGTATGTGTGGACTGTATAAACTTGCGTGTGAATTTAATAAAAATAATGTTAACCTACACCGGATTTTCTCATTACAGTATTCAGCTAAATTTTTGCAAGATAACACACAGACTTTATCAAAATATAACGATATAATCTATTAAAAAAGTTCAATTCATAATTCAAGACAATATTAGAATAAGAAAATTAGCAGGGCCTCTTCTAGAAACGTACCCAAATTGGAAGTATACTTTGAGTTTCGATATGCAGGATGTCATAGTCATAACTCACATTGATGTCGTGTTAGCTGGTTATCCTTAGCAATACATGTTTTTGTGCATTAATATTCAGACATGTTTATGGCCTACAAATAAAATGTGAGTTTCAGTGTTTCGACAGGAAGTGTGAAATGAACATAGAGGTATCATCATTAAATCTCTTACCGGTTTCCTTGTTTAGAGACGAAAATCCATGTTTCTTGCCTTCCAATTGGAAAAGTCGTTGATGACATCTTTGTAGTCTAATCTGTATTTTTCTATAGATAGGAGAAGCCAACCCAACGACTAATGGGCTATTCTTATTTTAGGAAGGGATTATACTGGCGACCCTTTTTGGACGATGAAGGTGGACTATGGAATTTTTACAACAACGTACATGTACGGAATGTGACATTGAAGAGGGATTTTAAAGGAGTTCCTCTTAGAAGCATCTCAAATATATAATATAACTTGACAAATCTAATCAAACTGGACACATGGATCTCAAAAGCAGGGCCCCCCCTTTATGCGCGGGGCCTGGGGTGGTCACCACATTTACCACCCCCAAACACCACTCTTGATTATGTGCTTCAGTTGCCCTTTACCTGGTTTGGTTGCATTTCCCTACGTGATCAAGGGTGTCATAATCTCCCCATTTCTCTGCAATGTTTTGCACTGATGGACCACAATTATTCACCCGTCAAGTTTTCTTTTATAAATCCAGACATTTACTTAGAAAACTGTGTATGCCCATTTCAAGTTTCTATTTGTGCATACATAAGTTTTATAAATCTGATCACTGGAGAGGGCAGATGTCTATGTTGCATCAGACAAGCACTTTTACTATTTACAAGGAGACTGTATGTTTTTGATGGTAGAAAAAAGTGCAAAGCATCTTCACAGATAGACTGGAAACAAAGGAGAAGTGCCAGCTGTGTGGACCCCAAATTTAAAAAACCAGAATGAGGCAGGCCCACCTCACTGCTTCGGGACATCGCCAATCAGCATCCAAAAGACTGGAGCTCTGTAAGCAATATGAAACTGTTTATATAGTTTGTGGCCATTTTTGTATTTTGTTTGTGGCTATCTGTCGATCTTTTGTTGCTTCAGGCATGGTGGTGTATTGGTTAGCACTAATGCCTCACAGATCAGATCACATTTTTGGCCACAATAATCAGTCCTGCATAGTTGGCAGATGTTTCCCTAGTCCACCGGGACACATGAAAGATCATTGCACCATTAATTATAATCTACTTATAACTAGTTCAGTTTCTTCTTCCCCATTAACTTCAAAGTATTCAGAGAATTTCTCAATCTTCTCAAACATTTCTGCGATTTCACTGAACTCAAGTTGAAGCAACTTCAGCGAGGTTTGCTCATCACTAAGAGCTGTGTGTGAATGGCTTTCTCAGCAGTATAATGCTTCATTCTACGAGGTTTCAGTCCCATGATAATTTTATCACATTGTTGCATTGACCTTCTCTATCACCAGATCTTAATCCAGTCTATGATGTGTGCAGCATGATAGAAGAGAATCCACCATCTGCTAACTGCACATCTGAGATTACCTGGGCCAGAGTGCCCACACCTTGCTGAATCCATAACTTGTTAAATTGTGGATGCTGTACTGGCAAGTGAAAGATTAACTTGCTTTCAAACAGGTGAACCTCATACATTAGCTAAAACATCCAAACTCTTCAAAGACAGTGAATGATATGGGAATTTAAGTCCTGTCACTTTCTTGAAGCACTTTGCAGAAATCTGTCTTTACAATGCAAAGTAAAATAAAAAAAAAAAATAAAAAAAAAACATAGAAAATTCAAATCTGCTTAGTTCAATTAGATTCCAGGAAACAGTCCTGGGCAAGGCACCAAACCAACACAGGGCCAATTAGCCTAACTTGCATGTTTTTGGGCCATGTGGGAGAGAAACCCATGTAGATATAGAAAAAAAACTGCATGTAGACAGTGACCAGAAGCAGGATTTGAACCTGGGATGTTGAATCAATGACATCACAGCACTACCCAATGGACCACCAGGCCACCTGAGAATAACATAAATAACCTTAAATGTAATCTATATTACATACAATATGCTCTAGACTGGCATCACATGAAGAAGATTTCCTGAATTTAACACCTAAACTGTCGACAATGATGAAGGCCAAAGATTTTTGATTATATAGGGTGGTCCAGATCTAATTATGCAATTTTCATTACTCTATAACTTATTAAGTTTATTACATAGAAAATCACCTGAAAAATCCCAGACCATTGAGAAGTGTGCGAACTGATGACAAGAAGAATTGTCTTCGCACCAAACTGGAATTGTCACCTCATAAATCAAAGTCATCCAGATGATCTGGATCTGCATAATTAGATCTGGACCACCCTGTATATTAAGGTTGAAGACAAGATGGGCTTCAACTTTTATTCCAGTCATACCTTTTTTATAGGCTATGACCTATTAATTTAATTTTGTGAACATTCTCTAATGATCATTGAGTCCAACTTTTTCTAAAGCACAGATCCCCACATGGTCGGTTCAATCACATACTTACAAGACTTCTACTTGCCAGTGCCATCCGTTCAGGACTTAAGACTTCTAGAAGTTCACTATGCCATCTTTTATCATAAATTCAAGCTGAACATGACAGAAAAAGAGATAGCACCAGGGGACAAATTGTATCAGCAGACCAGCAGCCCGCTGGCATTCCTCTTGTTTTGATGATCTTTCATTTTCCTGAACATCAGTGTGGCAACTGACACGACTGACAGGAGGAGACATAAATGGATTGCTCATTCTATTTATGGGGTGTTTAACTCCATATGTGTAATGCTATTGCTTCCATGTTATAATATATGAACCCCCTTTTACCTCAGTGAGTCTGATGTGGAGTCCTTCACTCTGTACTGTTGTCATTTTTGACAGTGAAATGCTCCTCTATTCTACATTTCAGTAAGCTGCCTTATTGTAGCGGCTTTATGGAATAAACAAGCACATGACAGAATGGAAAGGTGCCGGCATTTACAGAGTATAAAAGGATTCAAATACCTGTGCATAATGGAATTGCAGAGGTCTGCTTCAAAGGCTCTGAGAAGGCAGCAGTAAAGAGAAGTGTTATAAAGAGCTGCTTGCTGGGGAAATGGGATCATAGGGACTGTTTCATGGGAGTCTGCCCGTGGTCATCTCAGTTGTTTCTTTTATGTTCAGATCTCTGCACACACAGACAAATACAGAGAGGCAGAACATGACACTCTTTAAGTCAATGAAAACAAAGCAGTTGGCCAATTTACCTTCTTCTTCTTCTTCTTCTTCTTCTTCTTCTGACAATTAAATAATTGTTTGCTGCCAAATAATTCAAGGACTCTGGTAGATGTGATGCTTAGATCACATGGTCAAACTCATTCATTACAATAAGACTGACCACCTCTGGTTGCAGCTTGAAACTGAAGGTCTACTAAAGTCTTTCATCTCATTACATTTAGGTGTCACCACCATCAGGGGCAGTGCCACCACAATTTTGAGAAACTCATGGGCCCTTGGGTGTAAATTTTTTATTTTAACCTCTGTTTCCACTCTCTGATGGTGATAATCAGGATCAGGTGAAATGGTGGACTGAGATGTAAGAGGATGTGCCTCATTCTCAGCAGCTTTTTTAATTAAGCTTTGAAGAAAGGTGAAGTTAAGCTTTCTTTCATTCTGTTGCCTGTTTAAAATGACTTGCTGACAGCTGGTAGAGAGACGTTTCTGTTTAATATGGCCTCTTCCAGCCCATCTTAGGTGCCTCTCCTGCTACATTGTCTCGTTTAAGAGCTGAATTCAAGATGAAGCGTCCTTTCTCAACAAATGAGCATGGGGATAATATATCATTTAAGCTAATGTTTCTCAATCTTTCAGGTCTCACAACCTAGTTTTACCTTCAAATGGTATGTTCATGACCCACAAGCTTGGGGGTGTTTCTCCTTTGTGAAATGATCGTGAATATAAGAATTGGGGGCCTGGTTCCCCTTGGTCAATCAAGCACGCATGTAAGATTGGAGGTGGTATTCTGAAATCCTAATCAAAAATACACTTTGAGCGAAAGAGCGGTTTTATTATGAACACAGTTTCTTGGAACAGCCTCTAAAATTCATTTCACATACAGTTTAAAAACTACAAAACACTAAACTAAAACACTAAAGAGTTTTTCTGAGTTTTTAAACTTGTTTCAGGTGGATAGCTAGGAATATTGCCCCTTAGAAGTTATTCAGAATTACGGCCTCCTTCCTGTGCTGTTCTTTAACACCATCTGATCTTCCAAGGCTCCTTCCATGTGACTCCACGTGCTCTTATTTGCTGTGTTCACTGCCTGCCTGCACATTCACACTGCTGGATCTGCCTCACGTTGCTCATTTGGGGTCAGTGATAACATCATCTGTGCTCACATTTCTCAACTATATCAGCTGATCCCAGCCAAAATTCCTCTTAAAACTTATGGATGGCCTCACAACTAGGCCAGCAGAGTTTAGCAGAGAAGAAGCGACACCAAAATTCTATCTCCCTGAACCCCCCATTTCCATATTTGACACCAGAAAAAGTCACTGACAGTTCTGCACAAGAACAAAAGAACATAGAAAACATTTGTTTTTGGTTACATAACTTATTGAAGATGTTGTAAATATTAACTCTTATGATGCAGTGCCATCTGTGCTTTATTATGGGTGCAGCCATTTTAGATCAGAGGTGTTAACTGTTTTCTAGCACAGGGGTCATCAACTCCGGTCCTGGAGGACCACCTTGACTGCAAGTTTTTATTCTAACCTTTTTCTTAATTAGTGACCTGTTTTTGCTGCTAATTAACTTCTTTTGAAGTACTTTTAATTGACTTACTCTTGAAGACTCAGACCCCTTAATTGTTTCTTTTTCCTTAATTATCAGCCAAACAATAATGAGATACAAAATGAGCCCAAACAACTGGTGTCCATCATACAATATCTGAAAATAAAGAACGATGAAGGTATCAGGAATGTTGGTCTGCTCAGGTCCCCAAAACATTTTAAGAGTGTGCTCGTAGAAAGAGAAAATCAACAATTTCAGAAATGTCTTCTAATGTAGCACAAGAGCAGCAACAAGCCAAAGAACGGGTTTAATAAATGACAAGAATCGGCACCTCATTAAGCAGCTGGTCAGAGTGAAATTGGATGGAGTCTGAGGCCCTAACTTAGTTGGTCTTCTGTTGGCTCCCTCACTTCACATTTCATTTCTGTTTAGATGCCATTTAAGGAAAGAAATGAAGCAATTTAGAGGAACGATGAAGAAATCTTAAAATAAGCAATTCAATTTATGTGAATTCACAAGAAGTTAATTAGCAGCACAAACAGGTCACTCATTAAGAAAAGGGTTAGAATGAAAACCAGCAGCCACAGTGGTCCTCCAGGACTGGAGTTTGGCGACCCCTGTTCTAGCAGACTGTTCCCAGATATCCCTTGAATATGTGTTGCATGTTATGTGATCAAAGCAATGGTATAAAAGCATGCCCCTGATGTCCCATTGCTATCCAAGATTGACAGATGACCCCTATTTAATTTGCACATTAAATTCTGGATCATTGTCTTCCTTGTCAGCTTGATTCTGACCATATTTTTAGGGGTGCATGGGGTGCTCAGATTCTCACTGTTCTAAAATGGTGATTTTTTTTATTTTATTTGGGGCAACAGAAAAACACATTCAGTGCTGACTTGGCCCACACACATTCACACACACAGACAAAGAACACCAGTTTTAGATTAAATTCAAACAGAATGTATTGAACTGCGGTGGTCTGGCGCCCTGCCCAGGGTTTGTTTCCTGTCTTACGCCCTGTGGTGGCTGGGATTGGCTCCAGCAGACCCCCATGACCCTGTAGTTAGGATATAGCAGGTTGGATAATGGATGGATGGATGTATTAAATAAACAGTAAATACAGAAACCCACCAAAATGAACCCAGGTGACGATAACTGATATAGATATGCTTAAATTAATATATATTTACAAAAGTCCACGAGATGATTCACACTATACAATTAAACACACACAAGCACAGTCCATAACCCAGTCCAGCAGCAGAATGTAGATGATGATAATAAATAAAATGTCCCCAGTGCACAGATTACTAAAAGAAATCAACAAAAAGATAGAATGCGCTCCATGGATGAAGAATTCCTGACCAAACAAAACAACACAACCAGGCATGTGCAGGACACAAATGGGCACATTCTGCCCATTCTAATGCCCAGTTGAACCTTGGACTGATGCAAGAAACCCTGGCCTGCCTAATTTATACCATACAATTCGATCATGTGACATATAACATTTTGGAACTTGTGTGAAAATGGGGCTGTCTGTAATAAATCTGATATCATCCAATTTTAGTTTGTAGCAAATAACCCCTGGTGAGGAAACTAAAACCGCATTCAGTGATTAAAAAATGAGGCCTGTTGAAAAATATTTTTTCCTCTTTCTCTTTTTACAAAGCTCCAGAAAGAAATCCATCCCTTTCCCTAAAACCCACTTTGATCTTTATAGGGTACAAAGACAGAAAGAGTGCATATTGAAGTATTGGGATATCATCCTGGTAAAACCTTGTTTAATGAAACTAAAAATAATAAATTAAAAACAATGATGGCCTAAGCCATGGTTCAAATGTATTACTAGTTAGCCACTGAGCAGGAGCTCCATTTCTCTTGAGTGCTATTTTCAGCAGAACCTTCTCTACTGGTGATTGGCTGTTATAAACAAGGGGTTCTCTTGGAAGGGGCAAGACTTTTGCATTTGGAGGGAAAGTGAGGCCAACCATTTTCTTGGAATTGCTCCTTGGTAATGTGGATGAAAGGGGTGTAGCAGTTAGCAAACATCACCCCCTATCGACCTGGGGAGGAATTGCTTACCCTAAGAGAGCTCTGAAGGTGTCCCCTAAGTGAGTGTGTATGACAAGTGTCATGTCTCAGCCAGAGTTCCTCCCTTGGCTGAAGTTCAAATTCATGTCTTATGTTTCTTTTGTTCATTCTTTATTCTTTTTTTTATTTTGATCATGTGTATCATTCATTACTTTTAATTATGTTTATGTATATAAGTTGCCCTTTTTATGTTCCATGTGTTTTCTGGGATGTCCCCTGAGAAGTGGGGCCACCTGCCAATCACAAACATGAACTCTCCTCCACCCTATAAATGCGGATGGCCCAGCAGTTAATTTCGAATGTGCTTAGGAGTTTCGATGAGTTACATTTTTATGCAATAAAGATCCTGTGTTTCGCCCTTATAGTTAGCCGGGGTTGACAGAAAAATCCACCCACAGTAGGCATTTCTGGGAAGTGTTTTTGGGATTTAGGTGCTTTGGGACTCTTGGCTCATGATAACATAGGTTTACGATACTAACGCTAATCAGTTGCATAGCAGGGCCAGTTTAAGATGGAACTAAATCTTCTATAAATCTCTTTGTGACTTGAGAGAAAATGAGAGGACACACAATGAACATGCAACCTTCACAACACTGACAAACAGTGGCTGTGTTTGAATTGGCACCACTGACCCAGAGTTGGGTGGCAGTAGTACTGACTACTGTGCCAATGTCAATGTTTTATTTTAATATAGTGCGTTTCTAAGGGATAATCAGCACAAATAATAAACAAGTACAGAAACTCTAAATGGAAATCCAAGGGTGCCACGTTGTAAAGCTTGAGTGCCTTGAAAAAAGGCTTAAAACACTTTTAAGATTGCAAATGGGATTAAATATCCTTGTTTAAGATATCTACAAACAAATTCTTAAATTATCCTTAATTTTTATTTTCTTGCTTGTGTGAATTTGCAAACTGGAACAAGAAGTGGAAGTACAGCTTAAAAGCATGGTGTAGTGGTTAAGACTCTGGGCTTCAAACCGTGTGGCTGTGGGTTCAGATCTTGTTGCTGACCCTATGTGACCATAACAAGCCACTTCACCTGCCTGTGCTCCAACTGGAAAAACAAAGAAAATGTAACCAGTCTTAAATGTTGTTAAGTCGCAATGGATAAAGGTGGCAGCCAAACAAGTAAATAATAATCATCTAGTAATACTACTGCATCCTATGCTATGTGGCCACCATGAAAACGAAAACTCTTTACTGCTCTGCCCCACCTTGATCGATACCATAAAATGCCCCCCACTCATTTCATGTGTAGAGCTGGTGGGCTCTTATCTCCTTTCATGCCTGACTTAAAGGAGTTTCATGACAGAGGATGGAAATCAGAGGCTTTTTCCTTTTTCTCTCTCATATTTTTTTTTTGTTCCCTCGGGCCGGCCGCCTCCAACTATCTCATCAACCTTTCCGCCAGCAAAATGGGAGAATTACAGTTGTCAAAAAGCGAGGAAAGTAGGCAGGTGCCAGCGCTCGGGATGGAGCGTCGAAGGAGTCACTTAATAGATTTCCATCACAGTAAAGAGGCGTCGGACTCAACGCACAATGTCTGAAACCTTTCAGGGGAGGCTTTTCACCAAGCTTTCAGGCTCCCAATTTCCGTAAATTGACATTTTACTTGTGCTCCACTGACTCTTTCGTGTGTTTGCTTTGCAATCTCCTCTGCCCGTCTGTGCGGCGTCCCTTCTTATTTTACTGTACATCGATTAGACATGCTTAGGTAAGTAAGAGCACATCAATAGCATAATTAACAGCAATTGAATGCTCATTATGCTCGATGCATTTGCCTCTTGCGGTTTGCTTCTACATGGTAATGCAGCTACAGTGTGCTGTGGGTCTTGGGCCAGCAGGCTGATGCAGCGTGAGCCCCATTTCCATTTCTCATAAAATCTAAATGTGATTTATATAGCACCCTCTGCCAGTGAACCTACAGTTCCTATACAAAGTATTCACCCCCCTAAAAGTCGTCACAATTTCTTAGTAGACAAATTTCAATTACAGTGGATTTAATTTGGTTTTTTTGACACTGATCGATGGAAAAAAGTGAAAACAGATCTCTGCAAAGTGGCCTAAATCTATGCAAAGTGGTCTATATTTATTTATTTTTTTATTTTTTCCATTTTATTGATTTTATTAAAATCAAATAACATTCCATACAAATAATTCAAGTTTTACAAAAATAGGTTGATTTGTTTCTAACCGATTTCGAGCCTAAATTTATTACAAAGAGAAAACACAAACTAATTGATCACATAAGTATTCATCGCCCCAAACACACACACTTATGTTAGCATTCAGTAGATGCCCTTTTGATAGCCATGACAGCCCTGAGTCTGGGGGCTCCAGCCTCAATCAGCTTTGTACATCTGGACTCTGTCATTTTTTCCCATTCTTTTTTGCACATTTGCTGAGGTTCTATCAGGTTGCATGGGGATTGTAAGTTAACAGCTTTGACAAGTCCAGCCACAAACTCTCAATTGATCTGAGGTCTGGAATCTGAGTTGACCACTTCAGGACGTTAAGATTGTTATTTTTAATCCATTTGCAGTAGTGTTGGCATGCTGGAAACAAAATCTCCCAAGGCACAGGTTTCTTGTAGACTCCATCGGGTTTTCCACAGGAATTTCCCTGTTCTTTAGCCTCTACCCTCACACACCTGCCCAAACTTGCTGAAGAGAAGTACTTTCAGAGCTTGAGGCTACCACTACCATGCTTCACACTTGAGAAAATGGTGTGTTTTTCATACTGTGCATTGTTAAAATATGGGGTTTATTCAGATGGCCAAGCAGTTCGATTTAGATTTCATGAGACCAGTGTTTCTTGAACTATGGGTCACTAACTGTAATTGAGTTGTGAATTGCAATTGAAGAGAATGAGAAAGGGTCAGAAGCAGTTGTGGAATGCCTTGCAGAAACCCCTGGACTTTGTTCATTAGTGATTCTTTAAGGGGACACCCCCAACAAAGGACTTTGTTCATCAATGACTCTGAGAACCCTCTCTGACAACCGTTGGTGGTGAATCTCCAAGGGGGAGGGATGATTTTCAGGGAAACTGTATAATTTTCAGCAGTAATTCAGGATTGAAAAGACATGTAATAGGTCAAATTGGGTCTAAACGAGAAAAAAAAAGTGTAGGCTAGCATACTAACTAATTAACTAACTATTATTAAAATTATATTATTAAAATTAACTAATTAAACTAACTAATTGCGAATTTCCCCTTGGGATTAATAAAGTATCTATCTATCTATCTATCTATCTATCTATCTATCTATCTATCTATCTATCTATCTATCTATCTATCTATCTATCTATCTAACCCACCACAAGTTGGACCTTCCACATGCAGGATCCTTCAAATGAAACCCCTTAACTACAGAGAGGTGATCTCCATTGGACTAACTCTGTGAATTCTAAAACCAATTGGCTGCACCATTGATGATTGTGATTTGGTGTTTTATTTTTGTAATTAATTTAAGACCACTTTACAGAGATCTGTTTTCAATTTGACATGAAAGAGTCTTTTTCTGTTGATCGGTGCCAAAACCAAATGAAATCCACTGTGATTCAATGTTGTGTAATAATAAAATCTGAAAATTTCCAAAGTGGTGAAAAGTTTTACACACATTGTATATCATTCAGTATATGTGTTAGACAAAATGTCAGCCAGTGGTGATTTCCTAGATCAACCATTGGGTGATACCACTTCAAAATCACAGACCAAATTTTTCTTTGGGCAAATTCCCATAATCTGGAAATCTGTAACCTGTAATTTTTGTATTCTAAATGGCTCGTTAAAGCAGGCACCATGTCAACATTTAGGGTTGAATCCGTACATTTGTGACACTTATTCTGCATCACACTGCTCATTTTAGATCAGTGGTAATATCATTTGTATTCACTTTCACAAACTCTTTATGCTGATCCAAGCCAGGATCCTTTCAGGGACTCGCAGGCAGCCATGCATCCATGCACCCATGCCAATGGATAATAGCAGACAAGAGGCACCCCGAGATATAATCTAGAAATCTGTCACCTGTAATTTTTATATTCTAAATGGTCCATTAAAGCAGGCACCATGTCAACATATAGGGTTGAATCTGCTCAAACTTTGCCACCCGAATGACTCCTGAGTGAAAAGCCAACACCATTGCCTTCAACATAGTACTATTATTATGCAGTATATAATCAATGCAAATTAAAAGATTAGGATAAATTGCAATTAATGAAACATAGTTTCTTAAAACTGGCTTAATTTAATTCAGAGTCCTGAGAAACAGGAACGAGTGAAAAAGTGGAGTTGTATTTCACCTATGGTATTGCATAGCCCCAAAATATGTTTTTTGTATGCGATGTTGCAACTATGAAACTCTAAATTCACAAAAATGTATATTTTATTCTGGTGGAAGTTGTTCCAGGTTAAGTAAGGAATATTGCTCCCTAATAATAATAATATTATAATAATAATAAATTTTATTTATTCATAGGCGCCTTTCTAAACTCTCAAGGACACCGAACAACAGATAAGGCACACATAATATACAAATCTAAAATATAAAAATTTAAAATCAGACAGAGCAAATATAATCAAAGAGAAAAAGTGAAAATGAAAAGTGAGAATGAATCAATATTTCCAAGCTCAGAAGGTAATGAGTTAGAAAGCTGGGGAGCAGAGCAACTGAACACTCTGCTTCCCATGGTGGTAAGATGGGAAAAGGGGGCAGTCAAGTGAATGGAGGAAGAAGATCTAAGGGTATGGGAGGGAATGGCAACATGGAAGAGGTCAGACAGATATGGTGGGGCAAGATTGTGGACAGCCTTAAATGTTAACAGGAGAATTTTGAAGTCAAAATGGAACTTAACCAGAAGCCAGTAAGGCTGCTGCAAGACGGGAGTGATATGGTGAATAGAGGGGGTTCTAGTAATAATGCAGGCAGCTGAATTCTCGATCAGTTGAAGTGTATAGAGGGATTTGCTAGAAAGAAAAGGAAAAAGGAATTGCAATAATGTAGACGAGAAGTGACAAGGCTATGAAGAAGGATAGCAGTGGTGTGGGGAGTGAGGTAGGGGCGAATACGATTAATGTTACGCAAGTGGAAATATGCAGACCGGGAGATGTTATTGGTGTGGGACTGAAAAGATAGAATACTGTTAAAAATGACACCCAGACTTCTAACCTGTGGGGAAAGGGAAACAGAGGAATTATCAACAACAAATGAAAAATGATCATTTTTGAATAATTAGAATTTTGAACCTCAGTTTTTGTCACTTTTTAATTTAAAAAAATTTGAAGAAAACTGGGATTTAATTTCTGCTATGCAGTCAATAAATGAGGAGGGTGGAAAGGAAAAAGTAGGTTTGCTAGTGAAGTAAAGCTGGGTGTCATCAGTGTAATAGTGGAAATTAATTTTTTATTTACAAACGATATTGCCGAGGGGAAGGAGGTAAATAATGAAGAGGAAAGGCCCCTTGACAGAGCCCTGAGGCACACCTGAAGTAACAGTGGAGGGTTGGGATGTGAAAGTTATAAGCTGAATGAACTAAGTGCCTGCGGTGGGTTGGCACCCTGCCCAGGATTGGTTCCTGCCTTGTGCCCTGTGTTGGCTGGGATTGGCTCCAGCAGACCCCTGTGACCCTGTGTGTTCAGATTCAGCGGTTTGGAAAATGGATGGATGGATGAACTGAGTGCAGCCTAAGAAATAAGATGTGAACCAATGTGGTGGAGTGTGGGTAATGCCAATCGAACATAATCTATTGAGAAGAGTGGTGTGACAAATATAAGAGTAACTTATTTATAATAGGGTAACTAAGGGTAACTCTGTGACTTGACCATCCATGGCTCCTTCTACATAGCTCCACATACTGTCGTCTGTCTCACGCTTGGCCTGCCTGTGCCACTTATTCTGCATCACACTGCTTGTTTTAGATAAATGGTAGCATCATCTGCACTCACTTTCACCAGCTCTTTATGCTGATCCAAGCCAGGATCCTTTCAGAGTCTCACAGGCGGCCATGCACTCATGCCAATGGATAATAGCAGAGAAATATGAAATACAGTATGTGCATGCAAATGCTTTCTACCTGCGTCCCCCTTTCCATTCTCTAAACAAGAAAACAAATGTACTGTGCATTTGCACATGGATAAGAAGGCTACAGATGACATGAAAGTATATGTGTAGGTGGCTCAGATATCACTGGTTGTGAAACAACATTTATTTCGTGAAATTCTGCAAACTCAATTTCATACAAATCATTTCACTCACGACTAATGGGGAGTCAGAGTCTATCCTGGCAGCAGCAGGTATAAAGTAATAACCATCCTTTGAAACGATGCCAGTCCATCACACGGCTTTGTTAAATACATTCCCGCATTCATATTTGCCCAGTTTATAAATGCTAATTAAGCAAACTTGCATGTCTTTAAAAATGTGGGAGGAATACCAAACACAGGGAGAATGTAAAAAAATACACACAGACAATGACCAGACTCAGAACTTAAGCATCAGGATCTGTGAGGCAGCAGTGCTAACCACCGTGCCACCTCATTTTGCAATCATTTATATATCATTTTTATAAACGGAGGTGAAGCAATTAATTTAAGATCTCAAAGGTAGAAATTGAAACTACTGAAGACTTGTCGTTTAAAGTTCAGTGCCCCTAACCTTATGCTACACTATATGCCAAGCATTTGTTAAACAGTGCTGGTGAAGAAGACTTGTCTGATTTGATAATCCTGCCTACCACACTAAGGGAACAGCCTCCTATGTTGGGTCACCAAGTGCTGGAAAATGCCTCTTTATAAATTCTGTGTGGCACAGAAGCCGTGTGCTTTAATTCTACTCTGTGGGAAGTTTCTAGAAGGCAATGTAGTGCTTTCCAATTTGATGGAAGTATTTTTTATGAAAATGTAGCACATCGCTGGCTGGAAAATGCCTGACAGGTAATCAAAGTGTACTCCTTGAAATGGGATGTGACAAGTGGAAATGGAAACAAAGTGCATATGTAAGGAAAGAGCACCTTGAAATCGGGTTAAAAAGAAATAGGATTGTACAAGTGGCACTCATGACTCTGTAATAACAGTCCACTATGTCTCTGTCAGTGGACAGGCAAAAAAATGAAATGGTTCTAAATGTGACAACTGGGCCCACCCCAATGTGCTCCCCTGTGCCATAAACATCCTGAAACCTGTTTGTACCCTCACTTAACCTGTCGTTTTAGACTCTTGCATGTTGACCCTATAGTGAGCGCTGATAGTGTGCATATCACAGGCAGCCACTTTGTATCCAGATGATGGAGCAGGCGATGATGCCAAACGCTCTGCAATAACATATCTCTGGGGCCATATATGGTGTTACCAACAAGCTCAAAAGGAGCTGCCTGCTTTCCTTTTGATGATTTGGATAAAAATGCCAAATAATGATATAAGATGCTTTGTTTTGAGAACAATACAGACTTTTAATAACAATAGCTTAAGGCCTTAATGATCTTCTCACACTTGTACAGTTTTAATAACTTTAAATTTTAAGATGATACTATTATATTCTTGTTAGAAAGGGGTGGCAAATTATTTTTAAAAAATGTATTTGGAAAGATAAAGTAAGACCTCAAGTATCATGAATTCTGTCCCATCATCATGCATACACAAATCGTTTTTATCATTGTTTTGATGGTCCTCCATAGCTGCAATGCCTGCTATTGTCTACGGTTGTTAGGATGAACGTTGTCACATCATTGGCACCATTACATCATGTGACATCCTTGCTAATCTACTATTGACACAGTGCAGTGCAATGCTGTTGATATCCCAGTCCTTAAAACAGAAAACTCAAGTCTCAATGGCAATAGCTTTACTTTTGGCTAGGGATTCTCTTGTTAATTTGTTTCATGCCTCGAGCCTGATTTCTGTCATTCAACTCTGACATTTCCCACAGGTTAGTTTGCTGATTTTCTTCCTTCCCATTACAGTATCCTGTGTGCTCCTTGACCTGACCACCACTCTTTTATTAGGAAACATGTTTCTTGATCTAGCCTTTATAAAAGTCACTGTTGTTTAGATGGGCAGTCAGTCTGATGATTACATCAGGTATAAGTGGAACAGCAGCATGATGGGCAGTATCGCTACTTAATTTTTAGATGGGTTGAAACCCTGGACCAGTCATTGTCTTTATACAGTTTATGTAATTCTGTGGGCTGAACCCGAGTTTCTTCCCATTTAGAGCATCGACACTGATCACGATAGATAGATAGATAGATAGATAGATAGATAGATAGATAGATAGATAGATAGATAGATAGATAGATAGATAGATAATGTTTGTTTCCCATTGATATACTGTTTAAGGGGGAGTTTCTGAAGGGCAGTGTGGTGTAGCGGGTCCACAGCGCACGACAAAAGGGCCACTTTTAAATAAATAATCACTGCGCTCACGGCTTAGCGAGGGGGCGTGGTAGTGTGACTGAAGCGGCTCTCAGGGTGATTCGAGGTGTAGGCGTTTCTCACCTAAGTGCACAGGTGAGAAACTGTCCACATCCGTGACACATCCGCCACTGATTTGCCACAGCTGCTATGCCTTCTAGATAAATAGAGTCAGTTTGAGAAAAAAAAGAGAAAGAAAGAAGAGAAGGCAGGAAGCAGGTGGAGAGAGCCGGTGTGAGGGAGAAGAGTGAGCGAGCAAGAGCAGGCTCGAATGAGAGAAAGCAGGCAGCTGGGAGGTGAGTCCACGAGGGGAGTGTTTGGCCGACACTCGGTGGGGCTGAAGGTAGAGGTCGCTCCAGCTGAGTGATTGTGGAGCTCGAGTGACCTGTAGAGGAGAGGACTGACCACTGAAAGGAGCAGGAGTCGAGGAGGCTTTGGGTGTTGAGTCCCAGTGTGAGCGCCTTGGCCGCTGGAGAAGAAACCCAAGTCTCAGCCCGGTTTGGAGCCCGATGTAGCAAGGGATTGGAGGGCTACCAGACTTGTATAAAAGGCAGCTTTTCCTGCAGATAGGCAACTCTCTTGTTGCAAAGCCCAGATTGGGTGAAGCAGGGGAGCCGCAAGTAAAAAGAAGACACCGGGCTTTGTTGTTTTAAAGGATTGCTTCCTGTGCTATTTTAACCTTGTTGTTTTTAAGAAGACTTTTCCATTGATTTTTACCTCCATGATTTCACAATTGTTTTTATTTGTATTGTATTTATTTTATTTATTGACTATTTTTGAATGACTGCACTTTAATTTGAACACTTTGTTTTGATTACTGTTTTAATAAAAGCACTTGGCATTTTTGCACCATCCCCTTGCTATGTTGTTGCCTCACTGCCTAGCTCATTGGTAGCATTACAGATGGTGACAGGTTCAAAGGCTTCCAGACAGCAGATGGGAGAATGTAGCAAACCCGCATCGTCACAGGCAGTTATGTTTCTTTGCCATAGTTTCACCATTAAGAGCAGCGACACCGTTCACAGATAGATAGATAGATAGATAGATAGATAGATAGATAGATAGATAGATAGATAGATAGATAGATAGATAGATAGATAATCATTTGCTCCCAGGGAAAAAAATTTCTTTGTACAGAAGCTCTTTAAATAAATAAATACATAAATATGTAGATGAGTAAATAAATTGACACGGACACTCTAGTCTGAACAAAGAAGAAAAACAAAAAGAGAGAAAACTTTGCAGCCACAGTCCCAGTAAACCATATCCAGGTGTCTTGCTGTTTTTATAAAGGAGTTCCTGTAGTGTTTCTTGACGCACTTCTGCTGAATTTTCATTGGCTGAAAGTCCTCAATGTTAGTGTGGCAGAGAGAAGATGTACAGTATTGTTCATATTGGCACTCAGTTTTGTTTTAATTCTCTCCTTTGCTACAAACTCCAGGGAGTCCAGAGGGCATTCCCTAAATGAACTTTCCCTTTTAATTAGCTTGTTAGTTTAGTGTGCTTCTCTGGAAGTGATGTTACCAGTCCAGCACACCATAGCATTGAAAATCACACTGGCCAGTTGCAACAGATGTGAAAAGTCTTCTATAGTTCCTCTTTGTTCTGACACCAGTCCAACCTGTCATTAATATGAACCCCCAAGTACGTGCAGGAGTGGACCACCTCTACATCTACTCCTTGAATAGTGATCAGACTTACAGGCTCTTTGGTGCAGCTAAAGTCAGTAACCAGTTCGTTGGTTTTGCTGATGTTAAGATGCAGACAATTCTCTTTGCACCAAGAAGCAAACTTCTCCACCTGACTCCTATAGGTCAGACTGATTGGTGTGAGTGTGTGAGGGTCCTGTGAATGGACGGGTGTTCATTTGCCTCGTGTCCTTTACGGCCATTGTCATGACTCTCTGTTAGAATAAGTACGTTTAGTAAATGAATGATTTACAGCTCTCATATGAATAGTAATACAGCTCAAAAAAGATACTAATTCACCGAAATAAGGTGATAATATCTTGCAGCTATTTCTTACTAAGTCATGGAAATTATTCAATAGCCCACAGCCATTACATCTAAAGTCTGAACAATGTACTTAATCACAAATAGTAATTTGAGAGCTAATGCTCTAAATATCTGTCATTGTGGAGTTTTCTTTGCCCCTAACCCTCACTGTGCCTCCAAAGATTTGTGGATGTGGGTGTGTGATTGGGCTTTCTAATGGGTTGGTGCCTTGTCCAGAGTTGGATCCGGTCCTTCATGCTACCAGAACAGAAAGCTTTTTTTATTTCATGCTCATTTTTTCCCGAAAGACATACAAATATATGAAGAATCAAGGGAGATAAACTTCACTTTGCTGTACAGTACTCTTATAACATTAACTCAACTACTTATTATTTGGGCCCCATGACTGAATCATGACCTGTTTCTTTCTAAAACTAAATTTCAAAAGCAAGATGAAGGCTTCTATATTACCTTCCAAGCACAGAATCACAATTAGGGATTCACAAGACTGAAATATTAACTCACAATGATTTGAAAATCAGTCTTTAAGGCATCTTGATTTATTAAACATATAAATTAGCATGGGCACAACACAGTAATAATAATAATAGACCAAAATTAAGTAATTATATAGGGATCCCAATAGGGATTCTAGGGAACTCAAGAATAAGTATTGGCCAGTAGAAGTTATAATAAATCTTGATGAAATATTAATGCATGTCCATGACAGTGGAGGTTAAAAAACTAAGCCATGACACTCCAGGATGCCAGTTCAACACTCATTCCTTCTTTAATTTCATCAGCAAATGCTCCAAATAGGTAAACATAAGAATTATTTATTGATGCCCTTTTCATTTCCAATTCATCTTGGGTGAATCCATTAGATAACAAAACATAAATGAGGAATTTCTTGTTGATGTTCTGCCTGGGATCAGTTAAATCAAAAGCAAATCATTGAAACCAACCCAGAGATGGATGTTCAAAAATCTGCATCAAAGAAGCGTAGTGAGGCTGTTACTGAAGTCAACAAAATGCTGGGAAAATAAAGTTCAAAAATGCTAACTAGTAATGAGCGAAATGATTCACAAAAGTGAATCGTCCAGCGAAATTTGTGTTATTGACACAAGACAAAAAAAGTTGAGTTCCTATCTGGAAGTGTTTTCATGAATTAATTCTTCATGGGTCTGCCTGCCATCCAGTATTAATTAAAAGTCTCTAGTAGAAAAAAAGTATCCTGACATGTGAAGAAGTTTTGATGAGCCAACGTCTAATTATAATTCTGATATTACTATGATGATCACTTTGCCAGTTATGAGGACACTCATGGCGATCAGGTTTTAAGGAGCAGAATTCATTGTTTTCTGTTATGATTCAGTCTCTCAAGTGGCTAAGGTGGATAAGGCCTACTAAAACACCCAGGGAAACAGACCGGAATCCCACCAGCTTGCCCAGAGGAGATGGACCAAAAGCCAGCCTATCTTCTATTTGAGTGGCTGGCTTCACCTGCAAAGGGCAAAAGTGCCTTTAACTCTCAAAGTTAAAAAATATTTTTACACTCAAAATGACCCTCAGGCAAGAAGATAATCGCCATCCCCTGTCTTGCACAGAGCAAGGCCACAAGAAATCTTTATGAAGGAGGAATTTATTGAATGAAAAGGAAAAATGCAACAAATAGTTCAAAGGAGCAAAAAAGGCAAGACAAAAAGGTTACAAATCAAAATTGACAAAAATAATCCATGAAACAGAAGCAAACCATACAAAAAGGAAAGCAATACTTGCAAGAACAGTCAAAATCAACTGAACCACCAGGGGACTTTACTTCCCACCCTGCCTTTATTCGCTGGGGGCTGTCCCTTAATGGTAATGGAACGGTGGCTCCCACTTTTTCACTTACAAAATACACAGAACACCAGAGAACAGAATAACATATGGAGGAACTAAATATCAACTAAATAGAACAAAACTAGCAGAAAAAATGTAATTAGACAAGATTTATCAGAAATGATAGAAAACAATGAACAATAATGAAAAAGAAACAAAGATGAAAAAAAAAGAAATATAAACATTATCCAGGGGAGAAACCTTGGCTTAATCATGACAATACAGTGCATCCAGAAAGTATTCACAGCGCATCACTTTTTCCACATTTTGTTATGTTACAGCCTTATTCCAAAATGGATTAAATTCGTTTTTTTCCTCAGAATTCTACACACAAGACCCCATAATGACAACGTGAAACAAATTTACTTGAGGTTTTTGCAAATTTATTAAAAACTAGCAAAATACCCGCGCTTTGCAGCAGAGAAGTAGTGTGTTAAAGAAGTAATGAAAAAGAAAAGGAAACATTTTAATAATAACGTAACATGATTGACAATGTAATTATTTTGTCATTGTCATGAGTGTTGCTGGCATATATATATATATATACATTGAGTGTGGAGAAACTCTAGAGACAGCCTGTATATTAACTTGATTTTTCAGTGAGTATTTGGTGGCAGCGTGACGAAGTTGCTTCCGCAAGTTAGCCGCGGAGCTCAGCTCAGAGCGAAATGAGGTGAATGGGAGGGGAGATGATGACGTCACTCCCCCAACCACCTTAACTGTCAATCCCCCCACAAACACAGTCTCTCGGAATTTGCATAAGCACAGCCCTTCACCAGCAATTTCAACTTAGTTACAAAGTGATCAAAACTCTCGTTTATACCCTGCGACTTCTCATTAAACTTGTATCCCGCATTAGTCGTGGGCATGACAAACGCCAGTGGCAGCCTGTCTATGAACTTAATTTAAACTTTAGGTTTACACCGTGCTTTGTTTCCGAAGTAGCTGCAGTCATGAATATGCTTGTATGCGTCACTGTGCATGACAAACGGCAGTGGGAGCGTGTCTATAAACTTAATTTAAACGTACTCTTTACACCGTGCTTTGTTTGCGCAGATTCAAGTCTGGGCTCTGGCTGGGCCACTCAAGAACATTCACAGAGTTGTCCTGAAGCCACTCCTTTGATATCTTGGCTGTGTGCTTAGGGTCGTTGTCCTGCTGAAAGATGAACCGTCGCCCTAGTCTGAGGTCAAGAGCGCTCTGGAGCAGATTTTCATCCAGGATGTCTCTGTACATTACTGCAGTCATCTTTCCCTTTCTCCTGACAAGTCTCCCAGTTTCTGCCAATGAAAAACATCCCCACAGCATGATGCTGCCACCACCATGCTTCACTCTAGGGATGGTATTGGCCTGGTGATGAGCGGTGCCTGGTTTCTTCCAAATGTGACGACTGGCATTCACACCAAAGAGCTCAATCTTTGTCTCATCAGACCAGAGAATTTTGTTTCTCATGGTCTGTGAGTCCTTCAGGTGCCTTTTGGCAAACTCCAGACGGGCTGCCATGTGCCTTTTACTAAGGAGTGGCTTCCGTCTGGCCACTTTACCATACGGGCCTGATTGGTAGATGGTTGTCCTTCTGAAAGGTTCTCCTCTTTCCACAGAGGACCTCTGGAGCTCTGACAGAGTGACCATCGGGTTCTTGGTCACCTCCCTGACTAAGGCCCTTCTCCCCCGATCGCTCAGTTTAGATGGCCAGCTCTAGGAAGAGTCCTGGTGGTTTTGAACTTCTTCCACTTACGGATGATGGAGGCCACTGTGCTCATTGAGACCTTCAAAGCAGCAGAAATTTTTCTGTAACCTTCCCCAGATTTGTGCCTCGAGACAATCCTGTTTTGGAGGTCTACAGACAATTCCTTTGACTTCATGCTTGGTTTGTGCTCTGACATGAACTGTCAACTGTGGGACCTTCTATAGACATGTGTGTGCCTTTCCAAATCATATCCAATCAACTGAATTTACCACAGGTGGACTCCAATTAAGCTGCAGAAACATCTCATGGATGATCAGGGGAAGCAGGATGCACCTGAGCTCAATTTTGAGCTTCATGGCAAAGGCTGTGAATACTTATGTACATGTGTTTTCTCAATTTTTTTATTTTTAATAAATTTGCAAAAACCTCAAGTAAACTTTTTTCACATTGTCATTATGGGGTGTTCTGTGTAGAATTCTGAGGAAAAAAATGAATTTAATCCATTTTGGAATAAGGCTGTAACATAACAAAATGTGGAAAAAGTGATCATTAACACTGAGAAAGGTTTGTGTTGGGTCTTATCCGGAATCTCGGACAACCAAGAGGTCACAATGTGGCCTTTTAAATTATTGCAATAATGATATTATGCATCACAATCTCCTGGCTGTCATATGCTAGCAAAATAGCTACCAATGGTACACCAGCACTACACAGCAATTGGGATGTCTCCAAAAATTAAGACAGCATCAAATCAGACAAGATGATTTCAAAGTAAAAGAATAATGACAACATTTTCTTGTCTCAAAACTCTTAATGGAAAGAAAAAAATGATAAAAAATGACTAGTAAATAAAAAAAGAAATGGAAGACATGAATGATAGCTAGGGATTTGTAACTCATGGCCAATTCGATAAGCAGTGATGAGATTTAGATGATACCTTTCCTATATATTTGTTTTCTTACCTGTTTATCTAGGTCAGGGTCACAGGCAGCCAGGGTCTGTCTCAGCAGCACTGGGCACAGCGTGGAAGCCAAGTCTGGATGGTTGGCCAATCAATTAACAGGACACATACTGTACTATATGCACAAACCTCACACTTAGAACTAGTAAGGAATTAATAACTTGGGCACAAAATGTGAACTCATTGTAATGAAATCATACTTAAAGTGAGAACTTTTACCTATACTTCCTAGTCATTAAATATTCCATCTTGGGAAACAAATTATACATATCTCATAGTTATATGTACTAAGTATTGGAAAAAGATAATGACTCCAGCCTCGAGACGTAAAGTCTTTGCAAATAAATAATAAAACAAGCCTCAGGATAATAATTTGTTGGAACAAGGTAATAACTCATGAGTATTAGATATTTAGTCACAGGTAGGAGAAAATATATCATCACTAACCACAAGATAATAATTAGGGCCACATGATGCTAAGTCATTAAAATGAAATAATACATTAGGCACAAGATAGTAACATTAGGTGATACCGTAATAACTCATGGCTGTTATAGAATAGTAGTCTTGATAAATAAATAGTAACACATGCTGTACAATACTTAATCATCAGGATGAGATGATGGCTCATTACTAATAATGAGATAATTACTAGGGCACGAGATACAAAGCAATTGCAATGAAACAATACTAACAAAATTAATTTGTCAAAATATGTTAATAACTCATGGCAATTAGATTTTATCTCAGATGTCACTTTATACCTCAAACTTATATATGCTAAGTACTGGCATAAGTAATGAGGCAAGCATCAAGACTTTAAGTAGTTTCAATGAAATAATAATATGAGGCATAAGATATTAATTTAAGGGAATAAGGTAAGAAATAATGGCAAGCAGGTACTTAGTCATTAAAAAGAAACAATAATTCATTGCTAACCTACAAGATAATAAGTCACTGCCATGTAATAACAACATCACTTATCCAAAAGAGTAAAAGAAGAAAGAAACACAGCAACTCAAAACTTTAGACATAACATCTTGGTAATCAGTTTATAATGTATGATTGACAGATAAACATCAGTACTAATATGTCATCTGGGCCCTAAAATAAAAAAAAAGTCATTACAAGGAGATAATAGGAGAACTTGCAAGATGCCAGTTTTGTCTTGACCATTGAATAGTAAGGGGTGACAAATAAATAGATATTTAGTCTGAAGGGTTAAGTGATCATTGAAGACATTATATATTTAATCATGAGACTCAGATAAGAAATCCTTGGGTAGTCACGGATCATGGAATAATAGCACAGGCCATGCAATATTAAGTTATGAGAACCAGACAAGAACTCTTGGCCATTAGTTACTAAGTCTTGGAATTGACACTAACCATAGCCATGAAGAAGTAAGGTTCATTATTGACTCTATATCAGACCAATATGTGTGAGAGTGAGTGTGTGAGTCTACCCCATGGTGAACAGGGAACCTTTAGAGAGTTGGTTCCTGTCTTGCGCCAGTTGCTGCTTTGTGAGGCTCTGTTTCTCGTGACCACAATCTGAATTAAGCAGGTTTGATAGTAGATGTATGGGCAAGTAGTCAATATTCATGATGAGCAGGCCTCTGTAAGGACCTCAAACTGAATGAGGTCCTTATTCATTAACATACATTTAACTTTTATGTCCTCATTTCTGTCATGCACCCCATGAAATAATGTAGTTGTCCCTAGACAGAATTGTGTAATTTGCAAGCAAATGGAATGTAAAAGATTAATTTGGAATATTTGTTATGCTCATGGCTGCCACTAGAGGACCGAGATTGAGACACACCTTAGAATGGTGCTGGAGACTGTGACTTAAAACAAGGGGCAAATTACTGGTCTTTTGGATTAGCATTGTGTCACACTGTCTACAGGTCACTGCCAACTCCATTATTAAGTCTGGTTAGATGCTTCAAGCGACAGTCTAAGTATTCCGCACCTGAATGACTCAATGCCACAGTGCATAGTTGCTTGTATTCCCATTTGCTCCCAGTACTAAAGTCCCCAAGCTGTTTTCTGGATCAATAAGTCATTTGCTTATTCTGATTCTCTATCTCTGATTTCTTGCTCTTGTGTGACCAGTGGTATTTTTCACATAAGAATTCTGACAGGGCTACTCTTACCTGGGATTGTGATAGAGTCAGAAGTAGTGGAACCATCCTGAGAAACCATGTAGCCAGAGTCTGTGAGAAAGTAATACAGACAGAGAAAGACAATGATGATGAAGCATTTATAGTCTTGGGCTAAATGTTGCTACTGTTTATATTGTCATTGGGTTGTGGTGGCTTGTGTTTTGATCTCCCTCCATCTTTAATGATTTTCCCCTATTCACCAAGAGGAATGCTCCTCGCCCGCTCTGACAATCGCAATTGACTCATTAAGGGGAAACCCCCCAGCTCTGATGATTGCGCTTGGTTTGGGATCATCAGAATACACTTATACAGGAAAAAGTAGGTTGCAACACCAAAAAGGTCAAGAAACACTGACTTAAAGCTCATAGCTTATTAAAAGCCATACCCAGCTTAACTCCATTGGCTTGGACATGTGGTTACCAGAGAGCTTTGGAAAGGTTCCTGATTTGGTTTGGCTAACAGAGTAAGACAAGTGAATGTATATTGTGTTGGCTCTGAGTAAGGAAGGGAATGAAGGGGAGACATTGAATTTCAAAATGCATTAGGCCACCAGTACCAGTGATAATAAAATGTCAGCTAAAAATGCAATAAAGAATCAGAAAAAATGAAGATTTAAATTGTTTGGACAGCAGGAATGAGAAGGAAGGAGAAATGGAGGTACCATTTGTCAGAGATGGCTAGGGTGGTGACCCAGCCGGGACACCCAGGAGGACCCGAAGGAGGGCTTGCGCCTTCCCCAGACCATGTGGGGGCGAACACCCTGGTACCTTTGGGGGCCACAGGTACAGAGCTTTGAAGCTCCACATTGTAGGGGCCCGTGGTCACCGCCAGGGGGCGCCCCAATGTCTTGGAGACCCTGGACCTCAGCACTTCCGCCACACCCGGAAGTGCAGGGGGGAAGAAGAGCAGGGACACCCGGAGTGCTTCCGGGGATGCAGCCGGCACTTCCGCCACACTGGGAGGTTGCTGGAACTCACTTGGAGCAAATCCGGGTGCTTATAAAAGGGGCTGCCTCCATTCAAATAATGGCAAGAGTCTGGAGTGGAGTAGGGCAGAGCTCAGGAGGAGAGACAAGGAGGCGGCCTGAAGAGAAAGGCATTGTGTGGTGTTGGCCAGGACTTTGGGGACTTGGGGACTTGAGAGCACTCATTATAAATATGGAGCACCAAAATAAATGTGTGTGGGGTGAGTCAAACGTGTCTGCCTGTCTGTGTCTGGGTTAAGTTCCACACATTCAAAACAACACTTTTGGATGATGGTTCTCTCTCAGCCATAATAGAAATTGCTGTCTCCTTCCTCGACCACTAATAGCACCATCTTCCAGGGCTCCTTTCGTGTGATTTCTATTTGCCTGTGCATATGAACTGTGCATGAGGAGCTTCATAAAAGGGGTTTCCACAGCTGAGCAGCTGCACACAAATCTAAGATCACTACATGCAATGCCAAGCATTTGATGGAGTGGTGTTAAGCACACCACTGTTGAACTCTGGAGCAGTGAAAGCCTGTTCTCTGGAGTGATGAATTGTGATTCATTATTTGGCAGAATAATGGATGAATCTGGGTTTGATGGATTCTAGGTAAACACTGCCTTCTAGACTGCATATTGCTTACTGTTAATTTTTTTAGAGGGAGGTATAATGATCGGGGGTGTTTTTTTTGGCATATGGGCTAGAACCCTTGGTTCCAGTTAAAGGTACTGTTAATGCTACAGCATACAAAGACATTACCAATTGTGCATTTCCAACTTGATGGCAACAGTTTGGAGAAGAACCTTTTCTGTCCATGACTGCACACCTGTACACAAAGCCAGGTCCAGTTAGACACACAGAAACTCGAGGGGTTTGCACAGAGCCCTGACCTCGACTTTACTGAATATCTTTGGGATGAAGCGGAATGTTAATTGCAAGCAAGGTCTTTCCATCCAACATCAGGTCTTGACCTTACAATTGCTCTTTTGAGTGAATGGGCACAAATTCTCACATAAACAATTTTATGGAAAACCTTTGTAGAAGAGTGGAGGCTGTTATAGCTGTAAAGAGGGGGCCAACTCCATGTTAATGTCCATGATTTTGGAATGGGATTTCCAACATGCTCATATAGTGTGATGATCATGTGTCCTGAAATTTTTGGCCACAGAGTGTAGGTTTTATCAGTCATGAATTGCTCCAGTCTACAACCATTCTTTGTTACAGAGTTACTGGCTCCCTGTGCATTTCACAAATGAGAGCAGGTTCACCCTGAGCACATGTGACAGATGTGAAAGGGTCCGGAGTAGTCATGGAGAACATTATGCTGCCTGTAACATCGTTCAGAATGACCGGTTTGGTGGTGGGTCAGTGAAGGTCTGGGGAGGCATATCCATGGAGAGACGCACAGACCTCTGCAGGCTAGACAATGGCTCCTTGACTGCCATTAGGTATTGGGATGAAATCCTTGAACCCATTGTCAGACCCTATGCTGGTGCAGTGGGTCCTGGGTTCCTCCTGGTTCACGACAATGCCCGGCCTCCTGTGGTGAAAGAATGCAGACAATTCCTGGAGGATGAAGGAATTGATACCATTGAATGACCCCCACGTTTGCCTGACCTAAATCCAATAGAACACCTCTGGGACATTATGTTTCGGTCCATCCGACGCCACCAGGTTGCACCTCAGACTGTAAGAGCTCAGTGATGCCCTGGTCCAGATCTGGGAGGAGATCCCCCAGGGCACCGTCTGTCGTCTCATTAGGAGCATGCCCCCAACCCCAGAAAGCAAGAAAATTGAAGAATGAAGAAAAAGGGAAATTAACTAGACGGATGGATGGTTGGATGGATAGACACATTTCCTGTACATTACTCTTACCAGGTGTTGGTATATATTTGATCCTATAATGTAACTTTGTCACATCTGGTTACAGACCCCTTTTGTCAGTCACCCCAAAGGCCAGGGCTTTATTAACCAGAGACAGAATAAATCAAGATTGTACAAATCCTAATGGAAGGAAGCTGTGTGAAATGTAGGGAAGCTTCTGGATCTCTTTGTCCTTCATGGCAATGCCTAGTCACCTTCAGGGAGAAGGCCACCCACTATCATGTATTAAGCCAGCCATCTGTAGCCCTAGACTAATTATGCTTCAGTGTAATTGCCTTCCTCATGCAGGAAGGGCCCAACTGTTAGAGCAAAGCATTTCTTAGCATATCACAAAGGCCAAAAATACCTTGGAGAAGATCCTGCCTCAGAACAGTAGACAGTACAAAAATCATCTATTTTGTATTCAGCCCTGATGAAGAGAGATGAAGTCATGGGAAATGACAGGCGTGAACCACGGTGCCAAGTCCCAATCAATCAAGGTGTTGCATCTTCCCGCTGACCTTGGAGACATACTAGCAGGTGTCTCATTACGTGTGCCCACTCTCTCCGGCGACACTGCTCGCTCTCCTCCCAGATGTGCGCACCCATCTGTTGCAGCTGTCACTCCTGCTTATCTGCAGTGGAGAGGTGTTGGCCAAGTCTGTAACTCAGACAAAGCTGTCAGACTGTTGCTTGGCTTTTCAGTGTCAGCTGGGAGCAAAGCATACTGGGAAAGTTAGGCCTCAAGTGAGGATTGCCTAAAAGAAGTGTTTCTACTTAAGAAGACTACCAGAGTTTGAGCAGCAGCCCACAGGTTTGAGCGTGCTATACTAGAAAATTTGAGGGGCACTCAGCATCCCTGGTGGGCACGCTGTGATATGAGAATCTGTGGTTATTTCAATGGTATTGGGGAAGATGTGTTTTAGTGATAACATATGCTGCCTGCAACTGCAACCTAATATGTATAGAGAGCCAGAAGTAACTAACATGAGTTGTGCTGGTGGCGGTGGGATACACCCAATAGGAAACACCGCAATGCAATTATAGTTAACATCGTGTGATGACTTTCATGGCCATCAATTAACAATGTTTATTCCTTTACATTTTATTGCCTCCCCCTTATAACACTTTAAATCAAACACTACTACCGATGTGCTGGTGGGAGATCAAATAGTGCCATATCGTATCATGTGCTTCACTTTTGCACCTGTGGCTCAACATTGCTGACCTGGAATGAATAAAGTGCCAAATCACTACCTTGCACCTCAGGGTGGCTCATCTGTGATGTGTCTGGGCCAACAGGCAGCAGTCAGCATTTTGCACGCTCCAGAGCCATCGGTGTTATGTTTTTGTGTTAGTGTGGAGATAAGTGTCTGAGAGAAGAAACACCCCGGGTGGTCTTTAATCAAAGTGCTAGTTTCACTCTTTGAGCGGTGATGCATGTGCTAGTGACTAATTAGCAAAGCTGCACATTTTCCTCTTCGATGATTAGCGGCGCTTTAAAATATTTAATAGCGGGATTCTAAATACCCCCGAGGAAGCTTTCAGGTAGATTAAACTTCATGATTAGTTTATCAGCAAGACAGCGATAAAGTGGCAAAAACTCTACACTCTCCAGACACAGCTCACCAAGACAGGAATGAAGGCTTTACAGACCCTCTCAGTGAATCCCATCATTAATGACAAAGAGGGCCATCTGCGCCCATATCAGTACTGTAAGGTGCACAGTACAAGTCAGTCTAAGACATCAGAAATGTGTATGCAGAGTTATTCGCTATATTGTGATGAAGCAAGATTTATGAGGTCTCTGGTGTCTGGGGCACCGGACATCAGTTTATTATTTAATTCAGTTTACTTTTGTATAGCGCTGTTCACTGAGTTCAGGCTTAGAGCACTGTGACAAGTTCACAGGGAAAGGCAATTACCTGAGGTTACTGCCAACTGCCAGCAAGTTCTGAGTAAATGTCAGAATGCCCTCTGTGGAAACTGGCATTTGAAATGGTTTATTTGAAAGGTGCTCTACCAATGAAAGTTCACTCACTCACTCACTCACTCACTCACTCACTCACTCACTCACTCACTCACTCATCATACATTTTTTTTCTAAATTACTATTAGCATGACTAATAATCATTAAATTACTCACTTGAAATTTAATAAAAAACACCTTTCACAGAGATTGGCAAAGCCCAAGCCATCAAGTAAGAAAGTTGCAAGACTTAGATGGTATAAAAGTTAGCAGAGAGCAGATTCTAACTCAAGTGATATAAAGGTTCATGTGCTATTGATTGCTGTAGGATATGGAGGGTAGATCATGAAAAAAACTTGGCAGAGCCCCACACCAGCTTTAAATGGATTTAACTTAAAACAGGGGTGTTCAACTCCGGTCCTGGTGGGCCACAGTGGCTGCAGGTTTTCATTTTAACCCTTTTCCTAATCACTGAGCAGTTTTCACCGCTAATTAACTCATTTTCCTTCATTTTAAGGATTAATTCCTCTGAATTGATTCGTTTCTTCATTAAATGGCAGCCAAATTGAAATATCAAACTCCGGCCAATTTCACTCCAACCAGTTTCTTAATGAGAAGCCAATTATTGCTGTTAATTAAAGCCGTTATTGAATATCATGCCTTGTTGCTGCTCTCATTCTGCCACAGCAGACTGTTGATTTTCTGTTTTTTCTAAGACCACCGTCAAGATGTTTTGGTGACCTGAACAGACCAACATGGCCGAGACCTTCACCTATTTTCAGGTTAGCTGGTCATGTGGTGGCTTGTTTCATGTCTCATTATTGTTTGGCCGCTCATTAAGGAAAAAGAAACAACTAGGGTGTCTGAGTCACGTCAATTAAAAGTAAGGCAAAACAAGTTAATAAGCAGCAAAAATGGCTCACTAATTAAGAAGATGTTTAGAATGAAAACCTGCAGTCACTGTGGCCCACCAGGCCCAGAGTTGGACACCTGTGACTTAACAAAACGTGCGCAGCTGTATTCTTTGATTCACTTGGGGACCCTGAAACTGCATACCAAGTCCACATAATATAGTATGTGTGAGCAAAATTGACACATTTCCTCAGAGATAGATAGATAGATAGATAGATAGATAGATAGATAGATAGATAGATAGATATTTGTCCCTGGGGAAAATTTTGCTTTGCATAGAAGCTCTTTAAATAAATCAATACATAAATATGTAGATGAGTAAATTAATAAATAACTTTACACACACATTTATATTCCTTTTCTTTCTTATTTGTCCACAGGGGAAATTTGGCTTTCTACAAAAGCTCTTTAAATAAACAAAATACATAAATAGATAAATAAATCGACATACACACATACAGTACTATGGCCTGAGCACACACCAGAATGACTACAAAGGAGAAAACTTCTAAATTGGCAGTCCCAGTCACAGTGAGGCATAATGCAGGTGTAAGTATGTATTTGTATAGTAAACATATATCTCCATACGTATAGTGTCTGTGGCTAATTGTACAGTGCCCCCCATAATGTTTGGGACCTAAACACATTTTTCCTTGATTTGCCTCTCTGCTCCACAGTTTAAAATTCCACATCAAACATTTCAGACGTGATTAAAGAGCACATTACAGACTTTCAGTGTGGCATAGCCATTAAAATTGTGGACTTCAATCCATGGTGTTGTTGGTTCAGATCCTGCTACTGACACTGTGTAGCCCTGCACAAGTCAATTCACCTGCCCGTGCTCAAATTGGAAAAGTAAATATTTTAAGATAAATATGTCAGGCAAATAATCAGTAATAAAAACAAGGAAACACCTCAGTGATTTGACTGCGGAATTCATTGATTGGCTGTTAAATTTCTTAATGAACTGCTTAATCCACATACGTTTTCATTGACTGATCCTTTTGACTCTCTTGAGTTAACTGGCTGATTGATCAGGTGTTTACCTTCCAAATTAATTTCTTGGTTGATTAGTTGGCTAATTAGTTGAATGATTGTCTTTTTCATCAATCTACTATTCTTATTGGTTTTGTTGACTTTTTAACTGCTCGCTGGAGTAATTTTTTGATTACTTACCTATAGGTTTTAATTTCTTGGGACTAAATGACAGATGAAATGACTGTTTAATAGGTTGAGAGCTTAATGAACTTGACAGTGTTTTGAGTGACTGGCTAAGCAGTGTATTACCTCGCCGGCTGGTTTGAACATTAGTTGGATGATTGTTTGACGAATTGCTTGATTGGTTCATTGAACGATTGATTAATTGAATTAGTCACATATTAATCAGTCAGTCAGTCAATTGATCCAACATTCCCAAGGCAGCTCTAAACTGGCCCAGTGAAATCGAGTTTTGGTGTGTGTGTGAATATGCTCTGCGATGGCTTGCTTTAGAGTTGGTTCTCACTTTGTGTTCATAATCGTGAATGAGGTAAGAGGGTGGAAGAAGAATGGAGTGATGTTTAACTTGATCAATAATTTGATTTACTCACTTTTTTCATTTATGTGTTGGCTTGGTGACCAATTGTTTGATTACTTGTGTTGTCTATGTTTTCACCCATCCACATTGCAACACCGAGCTGGTGTTTTCAGAAGTATACACCTTTGGGGAGTGTTTTCAAACATTTCCAATTTCAGGGGTTACAAATGCTGAGGCAGAGAGGGCAAAATGTTAAAATTAATTTCTCTACTTTTAAATGAAATTATAGGAGAGCATACATAGCCTGAGTTGTGTGCCTTTCATGAAACTGAAGAATGTTTTTCTACTGAAAACAGGAGTCTTAACCAATGAATGGTTGGGAGATCTTAGAATTCAAAAGCTCAAGCGTATTTGAGAGTGCTACCTGTTCATGCACGTCTGTCATTATCCAGAAATATTGGATTATCCTTAATCTAAAGTTTAATTGCGGCTGGCACATTGTGAGTATACTAATAAATAACGGATGCTTATTATATGATATGAGTAAACTGAGATTTTGTTTCATTAATTTATTTAATGTTGAGTGCTGTTTTTCAATATTGGCCCTCTGCTGGTATATTATTTTAAATTTTTTCCTCATTTCCTTCAGCTCTGTTAGTTACTCTTTGCATTGAAACATATATTTTTGGGATCGTAGAACACAATTTTGCCGTTGTTTTTCTTTTTCTATTTTAAAAGTTATATATTTTCTATGTCCTTTTCTAACATCTTTGTTTATTGGAGTTGCTATTTTGAGCATCAATTGCTATGGAGTTGCTATGCTACAATCCTCGAAGGTGTGCAGAGCTGATAGGATAAAAAGCAGGCTCTGAGTTTGTGAGTAAACCTAAAGTCTTTGGTATGTAACTGTTCTTCTTATTCATTGTTAGTTTTTTAGACCCTTTCTTCTGTCTTTGACTCTAATTTTTTGTTCAGCATTTAGGATTGACGTAAACAAGAACAGATTCTTGGTATGATACTCTGTCTTGTACATTTTGACGTGTCTTCTCCCAGTCACTTCCATTATGCTAAACATCTGCTATTTGTTTTGGCAGACATAATAGTTTTATCATAAACGTTGTGATCTCTATCATTCTTGAGAATATGAGGTTAGAAAGTTTTCTTGGATTTCACTAAAAACAATACGGGGTAGAACAAAGATGAACAAAAATAATCAATTTTGCATGGAGCATTCATTTACATTTTCCAGAGTACAACAGGGACAGAGATAATTAGGAGATTCCAACATAAAGCTGAACTAAGTGTGTGCTCATTGTGCCCAACAAGAACATTTTTCAATGAAGTGAAGAGTACCTTCTAAAAAATAAAGGTGCCAAAGTGATTCTTCAGAGCAATGCCATAGCAGAGCCATTTTTGATTCTCAAAAGAACCACACACATGAATGTTCCAGAAAGAACTCTTGATTTACTTAGATCCATTACAAGTTCCATAAATAACCACGACTAGATGATAACAGATTTGTACAAGACCAATAACTTCATGATTTTAAAGGAACTCTTGCAGCACACAGTAACATACACCGAGTTCAGATTTTCTTGAATTGTCAAAAGCCTGCTAGGTGGCCTACTATACATGAAAGATTTATATTTTATCCGCATATTTGGGACTTTTTTTATAGCCTAAAGAACCAATTCCGCATGTAGAGACCCCTTCCCAGAATGAAATGGTTCTGTCAAGAAGAAGGAGCTATGCCAAGCTACACAACCTAGTAAAATGCCTTTTTAGAACCGATATTTTTAAGAGTGTAGAGACGTCAAAAAGGAGAAATATTTATAGTAAGAGGCAATAGAAACTGAAGAAAACAGAAAATTTCAGATAACAGCCCTAAATGTTGAGGGGGGCATTCCCAGGACATAAACTGTATAGAAACGTTATTTCAAAAATTCAGTGGATGGCAGTTGGGACAGGAAGTAGATCCATGGCACACAGCTCATGTGGAGCAATAAACACTCACATAGCAAATTACTAGGAACCCCTGTACACCTGCTTATTCATGTAATTATCCAATCAGCCAAGCGGGTGGCAGCAGTGCGATATATGAAATCATGGAGCTAAAGGCCAGGAGCTTCACATAATATTAACATCAAATACCAGAATGAAGAAAAAATGTGCTCTCAATGATTTTGACTGTAGCATAATTGATGGTGCCAGATGGGCTGGTTTGAGTATTTCGGTAACTGCTGATCTCCTGGGATTTTCACACACAACAGTTTTGTAGAATTTACTCAGAATGGTATGGAGAACAAAAAAAAACAAACTTCCAGTGAGTGGAAGTTCTGTGGATGGAAAGGTTTTGTTTATGAAAGAGGTCAGGATAGAATCTCAAGACTGGTTTGATTTGACAGGAAGGTTCTGGTAACTCGGATAAGCACTGTGTACAACTGTGATAAGCACAAAAGCATTTGAGAAGGCACATCATGCCTAAACTTGAGACAGATGGGCTGCAACAGGAGAAGACCACGTCGGGTTCCACTACTGTCAGCCAAGAATAGAAAGCTGGGACTGCAGAGGGCACAAACCCACCAAAACTGGACAGTCAAAGACTGCAAAAACACAGCCTGGTCTGATGAATCTCAATTTCTTCTGAGGCACTCATATGGTAGGAGGGAATTTGGCACCAACAGCATGAATCTATGAAATTAACTGCTAGTGGTGATGGTGTGGGCAATGTTTATGGCACACTTTGGGCTTGTTAATATGAATCAATGACTGCCATAGCCTATTTGAATATTATTGCTGACCACATGCAAGTTTTCATCGCCACACTTTACCCATCTCCTAATGGCTGCTTCCAGCATGTCACAAAAGTTTCATGAATGTAACACTGTGTTCTGTGTTCTTCATTGGCCTTCGCAGTCACAGAATCTGAATCTTTGGAATGTGGGAGAACAGGGGATTCACAGCAAGAATGTGCAGCTGACAGATGTCGAGAAATTGATTGTCCACATGGACTAAAATCTCAAGGAAATGTTCCCCACATCTTGTGTAATCCATGCCTTGAGGAATTGAGGCTGTTTTGAGGGGACAAAAATGGGCCTATGGGCTGTGTCAACGTATGGGCACAATTTGGCACTAGCTGGGTGTGCCAGGAGCATAGGAGCCTAAGATGTTTATAATGCCTATGTATTTTTATGTATTTTCTATCAAAACTGGGGCCAAAGCACACTACTTTGCTTATGGGATCCATGATGCTGTTAAAACAGCCCTCCTAGTACACGGTATTGTTATATATATTCGAAGAATTTGCATAGCAAGTGTACTAGTTGATTAATCTTATATTGTTTTTATTGGTAGCCTCTAAGGAGGTAAGGGTATTTTGAGAGGGTGTTTCCATGAAATAGTGGCACAAATGGAAGATTTGACTGAGGGAATTGCCAAGGCAAAGATGGACTTCTACAGAAAATCACATATAACGGTTCTCTGCTGGTAAAGAACTGAAGGACACACACATAAGTCGGTGGGCTCCTCAGCCGCACAGTTGTCTACCCTTTCCATTACTAATAATAGCAGGCGGCCCGGGTGGCAGTGGTTTCTGTTGCACTTGCCACTTGTGACTCATGTAACTACATGACAAACTCGCTAGGAAGGAAGGAAGCAAGCAACAACATCTTCCCATGTGGCACCCCAGGGAGTCAGAGGCAATCCGGAAAGGGACGACTTGACTCACGCGTGTAGGTCAGCCATTCATCACTAACTTCAAAACAAAAGAGACAGCAATGCGTGCTGCTCCGTGAACAAATTACGAGTGACCCACCGCGAGTGGCCGTTACGTGACTTGGAGCGAGCGAGAGAGAGAGAGCGCCGGAGCCGCCACCATTTTGCTCATTAACCCCGCTCTCTCGGCCGTGTCACATCTGAAGGCGGCATTTGAAGTGTCACGAACGCATTTCTAAAGCTTTATAAGAAAAGCTTAAGAGCCGGCGGCGGCTCTGGACGCGTGTCAACTTAAAGTGGGGCTGAGTGACGGAAGGAACGTTATGCCAGGCTGAAATAACGAGAGGAATTGTCGTCGCACGACATGTTCAATCTCCCAAGTTTGGATCAGTGGGCAAGCAGGCGTGCAGCTGAAGATGCTGATTTGCATCCTTCTGAAGCGCTGGCTTGCTGACTCGTGGGCACGCACAATCGCATTTAAGAACTTGGCAGCACCGGATCGTTCAGCCACTCATCCATCAGTTTGTTTTATTTTGTTTTATTAATGCACAGATAAACACTGTTATGTGTGTGCTCAGGTATAGTTCAGCACAGCAGCACCTGTGGAAATGGACACATGACATACATTCGTTAATTGTACATTTTTTGCTTTCATCAAATCAGAAATCATATCACTTAAAAACAGCCTGAACTTCTGCAGACATGAACAGCTAAATGTACAAAAAGATAAGTCTGCGACCTTTTTGGCATATTTATACCCTTTGAACTGCGGCAGTGGTCCCGAGCGCTGGCCCACTTTGGACTGCATTTCTACTTCAGAACTCCGCCCGCTTCAAAGCCTAAAAACTTCGTTATGCTTTAAGGGAAAATCGCCACTGAAACTCAGGGATAATAGAAGGCTTCTAAAGGACAGATAATTTAAGAAATGACAACCTAGAGGTGAGCTTTCATTTCTTTTTAAGTCTTTATTTTCTTTAGGGTTCGGAATGCATGGTGTTTTCAGTGTCACTCTTCAGACATCGCGTGAACATTTTAGTGCGATGTCTCCTCCATCAAGCAAATCGTTTCCAGATTCCATTGAAAAATCAATTAATAGATTACATTCAAAATAGCAGAACTGTACACATAACCGAATTCCTATCAATCATATAATGCATAAGACTACAAAATAATACTATTTAATCACATTTGCCTCTCACAGTAAGACAATCCATGTCATAAAGTGCGTCCCAGTCCTTGATAAATTAATACATAAGTGTCCTGGTTGGCTTCCTCTTTTATTTATTAAAGGGGAGCACAGCCCTCTGAATAAACAGAGCCAGTGATAATTAGTGGAAAGTCTTTGTCGTTACTAATTTATGTATAGAAAGATGAGGTGCTCTTGTACTGACTCCAAATAAAAAAAAAAAATGCCAAGAAGGCTGGAAATTGTACAAAATCAAAATCTTTATTATTGTGCTAGCTGTGTTACCGGGCTTCACTCTGGAAATTTCATAAGACATTGGGCCTCCGTTAATTAGATTTATCAGAAATGTTATGTAATTAAGTGATTTTTTTTTTTTGTTATACAATAGTTGAAGTTTATTTTTTTAATTAAGAAGACTGAACATTCCCATTTCCTGCATATCCATGATGCAAGGAAAAATGTTCACAAATAAGGCATCAGGCAGGAAAGGGGAATCAAAAAGAATAAAGTTTTGTTCAGTTAACCACAAAAAACGATTCAAATCAGTTGCTGCGAATTCAGTCAAGGTAAAGTCCATAAAAATAAATCCAATTCAAAAATATTCAGTTACATCCATGAACTATACATGCAGTAAAAGAAAGTGAAAGAAGTGCAAAAAGTGCAAGGTTCAATGTGAATTTTAACAATATGTGTTGTTAACAGGGAGTAGCGGCAGTAGCATGTGTGTGCCAGCCAAGAGCGGTGTTTGAGGGTGGCAAATAGGGTAACCGCCTCAGGCCCTGCACCTAAGAGGGCCCCGCTTTTGAGGTCTGCGTGTCCCGTTTGAGCGGATTTTTCAAGTTACATCCTCCAGTTATATTTTAATAAACTCTGCGTTTTGTCTTGCAAAAATTTAGCTCAATACTGTAATGAGAAACATTATTTTTATTAAATTTGCACGCAAGTTAATACAGTCCGCACATACCAGTAACAGCATTTGACATAACTGGCCCCACATAGGGTTGACCAGCCCTAGGCCCCGCACACCCCTCTGGCACCAGCATCCCTTCACCATTGCTAGCCAAGGGCCATTACTATTGGTGGCCAGTGTGGTGTAGTGGATAAGGTTTTGGACCTAGACCTTCAGACCATGAGGTTGTGTGTTCAAGGCCTTCTACTGACATTATGTGACCACATGCAAGTCACTTCACCTGCTTAGACTCTAACTTGAAAAAAAAATAATTGTATCTCAGATGTTATAAGGTGTCACCCAACTAAAAAATAACAATATAATTAGGTCCCCTTTCAAAGTCCACAGATATGAATATACAGTACAACAGAGTGGCTCATGGGGTACTCCTTAAGTTTGAACTAATGCTGTCACTCGCAGCTTGTCTTGTATCCAAGGACAGCATTTCTGCCTCTACTTCCCTGTCCATCCCTTTTTGCTTCCAGTGAAACAACACCAACTCTCACAGCCACAGCACCACACAGCCTCACTTAGAGCTTTATGGCATGCTTGCTAACCATTGAGCTATGAATTTTCCTTAAGCTTCACCAAACATTCTCCTTCCATTTCATACATGACTATAGACGCCAAATAAGATCACATCTCTTTTTCCTGTCTAGGTCACCATCCCTTCTTTCCCAGTCTTCGTTCCACCCTATTGGTTAGTGCTGTTCTTCGTGTGCCTGTCAATTGCTTGTACTGCATCCTTTGTTTGCATTAGGGCCCCGGTCAGCAAAGTGCAGACATTTTAGCATAATATTAATAAATATCAAAAATTTACAAAAAAGTTATTAACAAGTATAAAAACAAGGCTTGGATGTCTTGCTTTTTTATAACATCACCAAATTTTAATCAAAGCAGTCACAGCTTTTCTAAATTTTAGGGGTATTTTGTTTGTCTATTGGGGAATACTCTTAAATATTGAAATAATGAAATATACTTTCTTAGTGGTACAGATATACCAACCTTCCAAATTTCAGCTTTTAACCTGAATGGGAAATAATTTATTAATTTATTTTATATTCAATGAGTGAGTAAGTCAGTCAGCCAACTTTCCATTATATACTGTATCCGGTTTCCTCCCACAATCCAAAGACATGCAGGTTAGGTGGATTGGCAATTCTAAATTGGCCCTAGTGTGTGCTTGGTGTGTGGGTGTGTTTGTGTGTGTCCTGCGGTGGGTTGGCACCTGCCTTGTGCCCTGTGTTGGCTGGGATTGGCTCCAGCAGACCCCCGTGACCCTGTATTCGGATTCAGCGGGTTAGACAATGGATGGATGGATGGATGTTTATATATGTATAACAATGGCAGGACACCGAAGAGGTAGGTTAATAAACAATGACCAAACAAGAGCATAAAATAATCAACAAATCAACAAATCGTAAGAATCTCTGGGTCTGAATAAACCATAAGTACCCTGTCATCATCAGTTCCTCCTGACAGAAGAGCTCTTACCTCCACTGATCCTCTGAAACCCAAGCTCTCTTTTCTGGAGTCATTTTCAACCTCCCTTGAGTTGTCATTTCTGGGAACAGGACAGCCCCAGTGAACATCTAAGAGCTCTAAGTGTCCCTACAGGTCAGTCGTGGAAGTGGAAGTGGTGCAGAGCTACAAGCACCTGGGGGTCCATATAAACAACAAACTGGACTGGTCTGACAACAAAGTGCTTCTGTATTAGAAGGGTCAGAGCAGACTGGACTGGCTAAGAAGACTCAGGTCTTTTGATGTATGCAGCAAGCTGCTGGAAATGTTCTATTAGGCCATAATAGCCTGTGTGATATTCTACATTGTGGTCTCCTGGGGAAGCACCCTGAGCTCAAAAGAAGCACAATGCATGAACAAACTTGTAAAGAAAGCTTGCTCCATCACAAAGTGAATCCTGGACACAGTGGAAGCTGTTGTAAAAAATAGGATGGTAGCAAAATGGGATGCCATCATGAAACACCCCCTCCATCCTTTCCAGGAGGGTCTGTCTTGGAGCCCTTTTAGCCACAGGCTCATTCTACCATGGTGTGCTAAAAAGCATCTCTGGAGGTCTTTTCTGCCCACTTTTGTCAGGCATTTAATGCTTCCTCTTGGGGTATTCATTACATTTTTACTGAAATACCATTCTGATGTTTCTGAACCATATTAT
The DNA here is from genome assembly GCF_016835505.1 of Polypterus senegalus. Taxonomy (NCBI): domain Eukaryota; kingdom Metazoa; phylum Chordata; class Cladistia; order Polypteriformes; family Polypteridae; genus Polypterus; species Polypterus senegalus. The sequence goes on from NC_053159.1 coordinate 33,648,237, forward strand.
TTTATTTATTTTTATATATAATTTGATTGATTGATTGATTGGCTATTATTTGTCCTCCTTTATATGTTTGTGCTGCTGTATGCATCTGAATTTCATCTTGAGGTTAATAAAGTTTATCTAATGTAATGTAATCTAATCTAAGTTAATTACCAGGCTAACCCCATCACTGCAAAAAATTTGACTGTTGTCACGTAAGTGCCATTACTCTGTTTAAGTCTGATTTCTTAATATGGTGGAGGGGGTCAGACATTTATTATTGGATAACATTAGATCGGAGATGGGGGGGAACCCTTTGGACTTTCAACTGCCAAGATATTCATGATGGGTGCTGGTAGGGTAATGAACACTGACAGTACCAACCAAATACAGACAGTATATGGTTGTGAAACATGTAGAAGATCCAATCCTCTGCACTGCTGTGTACCAGCCCACTTCAAACCCCTCATTTACTGTAAATTATTACCTGCCAGATGCATTACTTTGACAGTATTTTACTGTATCATATTACTGTCTAACCCTGCGGTGGGCTGGCGCCCTGTCCGGGGTTTGTTTCCTGCCTTGCGCCCTGTGTTGGCTGGGATTGGCTCCAATAGATAGATAGATAGATAGATAGATAGATCCGTTATTAATCCCAAGGGGAAATTCACATAATCCAGCAGCAGTATACTGATACAAAGAAACAATCTTAAATTAAATAGTAAAAAAAATGAAAATAAATAAATAAATAAATAAAAATAAAATTAATGTTAGCATTTACTCCCCCGGGTGTAATTGAAGAGTTGCATAGTGTGGGGGAGGAACGATCTCCTAAGTCTGTCACTGAAGCTGCTCCTCTGTCTGGAGATGACCCTGTTCAGTGGATGCAGTGGATTATTCATGATTGACAGGAGTTTGCTTAATGCCCTCCTTGACCCTGTAGTTAGGATATAGTGGGTTGGATAATGGATGGATATTATTGTCTATTACAGTAAAAAAAAAATACAATACAGTGACTTCATGGTAAACTAGGCCACAAAATTTAAGTGATGTAGCAGTATGCTGCTGCTAAATTACAATTAACTCTTTCCAATTTATATTTTCCATTTTACATATCAATTGTAATGGCACTGTAAATCAGATGCCAATAGTTCATGATAAATGTACTCATACCACCTTGCTTAATATTATTCAGCACAGTAAGGCTATGTCCACACTAAAAATAATCTTTTAATGAAAATGATATGTCACCAAACTGAAGTTTTTTACATTTTTTACACAACTTTCCCTGTCCATAGTAAACTGGCCAAAAACACATATGATGGTGACCTTCATGTGCAGAGGGCATGTGCACATCAGTGACAAGTACCTTGAAAGGACTGTGACGTCAAAATATCAGAGCCCAATGAAAGTCAGATTCCAATGTGCTTTACGCGCTTTCAAAACTACCAGCGCAGGCAGGACTCGGGTAGCGTGTTCACAGCATAGAAAAGCAAACAATTCTTAAAAGAACTGGAGTGAATCGCTCCCATGTCATGTTAATGCGCTGATTACAGTGGAAAGTAGCAATCTTCAGAAATGCAAACGGTCATCTTGTCTTTAAATAAAAACAAAGCAAATGTTAAAGTGACACTTAACAAAGTATTTAACTCTTTGTTCATCTGCGAGATGATTGTTTATAAGCCATTCAGAGCAATCGAAGCACATCTACTAGTACAGATCGTTTGTAAAACTAACGCAATAAAGAAAGAATGTGTGTCTGTATTGTGCTTTAATTGTGTCTCTGATGTCCTATAACATTAGAAGTTCGGCTGCATTTTACACTTGTCCACTTCAGTAAGCACCTTGTTATTAATTTTGTTATGGAATGTGCTCCTCCTTACTGATCAGATTATGTTTATGTAATAAATGTTGATTAGAAGCTGTCAACTGAGTTATTTACAAATTGATCTTCATGGGCTCTGAATCTTTCACTTCAACTGTAATGTCGCCAGACACGAGATTTATGGCAAAACTAATGCGACCAATAAGTAATTTGCTTTTAATGTATAAATACAGCATTCAAACTTTACAAAATTCAGTTTAAATGCACAAAGGTAAGCAGCACAACAAAAGCTGTGAAAGCAATTCTTTCATGCCTGATATGTTGTAAAATTATTTTTCTTCTTTGATTGGTGAACAATCAAGACCGTTGTAACAACAAGATCCAATTAGGGAAGGACCACAAAATAAGCATTAACCAATCAGAGCACGATTCGAGCATCATCTTCAGAAAAACACATTTATGCTCGTCCACACTAAACGCTGATGCACTCAAAGTTTTACTCAGTTTTTGTTCTCATTTTAGTTTGTTCACATATCACTAATTTTTATTTTGTTTTAGTTTCATTGTTTGCCTAATTTCAGTTCTCACGCTTGTAAAGTGAATATTTTTAGTTCTAGTTCTCATTTTCGTTATGAAAATATCACTGGCAGTGCGCTTTTAAAAGTCTTTGTTTTCAGAGGGAAAAAAATGACTGGGTAGTGTGGAAGAAATCCAAAAACGTAGGCAAAAGTATATATTTTTAAAAGAAAATGAATTAGAGTGGATGGGGCTTACACTATAAAAACCTTGCTGTAAGATAACATTTCATTGACTGGCAACTACCAACATTTAATCACCAAAAGATGTCAGAAGCGTACAGTAGATACAATAACAATGTTCTCAGACAATAACTTTTAAACAATTAAATTATTTCATTGTTTAATACAACTACTTTAGGATGTCTGCTGAAGAAGAAAAGGTTGTGCTTAGGATGTAAGATGTGCTACCTGTTCTCCAGGGTATCAAAAACAATAATTGATCAGCTTAACACTAGAATGCCTGAAGCCTACGAAAAAACTCATAATCCCGGCCCACCTTAAATTCCTTCACACCTCTCCATCAGCGTCTTTTGTTTTGTAAATGTATTGATCCGCACAAGCAGCAAGCAGCCTGCTGTCCCATACCCCCTTTGACAGAGCTCAGCTCGCGGGCAAAAAGTTCTCCCAGCTCAAGCCAAGGCTCCTTATCTGCATGTGAGGTGAGGGGCCTGGAGTTGTAGAGGGTAAATAACACATTATATCATTATTTGGAACACATGCATTTCATTTCCATGTCTACAAAGATCTGGGTAAGTGTAGGATGAAAGGAAATGTGAGAAATGCAAGAAATGCTGAACACATACCTAAAGCAGAAACTTTTTCCACGTTATACTAATAATGACATGAAGTGTATAATGTGTGAAGACTTTCATCCACTACGGTGGGCTGGCGCCCTGCTCGGGGTTTGTTTCCTGCCTTGCGCCCTGTGTTGACTGGGATTGGCTCCAGTGGACCCCCGTAACCCTGTAGTTAGTATATGGCGAGTTGGATAATTGATGGATGGATGGACTTTAGTCCAAATATCAAATAAGTATGTGTGCTTTTATTCAAGAATATAACCAAAGAAAAAAAAAGCATTTGATGTACATGTGGTGGTCAATGAGTTAAAAACTCAAGCTCAAATGTCAGTCCACAGGGAGTTTACACGAATTCGTGAATGGAAAACTGCTGCATTATGAACGGGTTCAAGACTGGGCTCTCTGCATTTGAGTAGTGAGCTGCTATTATTATTATTATTAGTATTATTTTTCCACAATATAATAAAAACGTACATTTGATTTGAGTCTGTAACACCTGGTGTAAATTTTGTCTACTTGCAAAAGTTAGCGCTTGTTTTTTTATTATTCAGTTTTATTCCCTCAGTTGCATTAATGGGGTACAACGAACTTGCCTCTCCCTCTCTGAGTTAATGCCGTTTATCTCCATTGTTTTCACAAGAGCAGCACGATGCCTGCTCAGAACTATTTGTTGTACTGGCAATCAAAGATATGATGTCCCGTGACCGCTATCAGACTGGACATAGGCAGGACCATAACAACAGTCAGCTTCTTCACACTTTCACCAGCTAATAGACTGCTGCATTTTCATTGGCACCATAAGTAAAATGGGACTTCCTCTTACAACTAAAGTCACTTCAGTACGCGAGCAATTTGCCATGGTAGTGTTTAGATCTGGCAGCACCGTTCTGACCATATACAATTCCTGGCACCTCACCGCACACACAGATAAAGAGCCTTGGCTTGAGCTCCGTCAATGTGGGGGATGGGACAGCAGGCTGCTTACTGCTTGTGCTGATCGACACATTTGCAAAACAAAAGACGCTGATGGAGAGGTGTGAAGGGATTTAAGGTGGGCCGGGATTACGAGTTTTTTTATAGGCTTCAGGAATTCTAGTGTTTAAACCACAAAAAAAAAATAAATAAAATCAACACACACGGAAAATTTTATTGTAAGCCATTTTTAAATTGTTGGATCATTCCTTATGTATATATACTCATTTTATGCAAATTAGGAATTCTGTGCCATTGTAACTTTATTAAAATACATCAATTATTCATAAAATAGTCTAACACGTTTAAACACTTCATTGATACTGACAGCCGAAACACTGCTTGTAAATTTACAAGCGTTTATCTGTTTAAAAATCATTTTAACCATTTATCGGCACAAGTCAAGGGGCAGAGACAAGAAAATATCCAAGTCACTGAATATTCCTTGGAGTCCAGGTAAATCAATTATTAAGAATGCAATGTATTTTTACAGCATTTGTTTATGCTTTTTCTCCCAGTTCCCCCAAAATAACATCGTTGAGTTTTGAAGGCCCCTAAAGCCCTCCTGTCCACCTCACTACTTGGTCACTTATTCCTTGTCTGTGGTTTTCTGTGTGGATAACAACTTCAGAATATCTGTATACAATCAAAGAAGTTTCCATTGGTGTCCCTTTAGCCAGGTTTTGACTTTTAATTGTCATTTTAAAACACATATAAGTGAAACATTATGAAAATGCATGAACTGAAAAAGTCGTACATTGCAACACTGACTAGGCCAAACACAATTTAAGAATAATTTGCCTTCTGAAATTACAAAATACATTTTGGAATATTGAGAAAAATGACAGTTAACTCCTGGCAATAATAACAACAGCTACTGCTTTTTGTTTCTTTTTTATTTGATTTGATTTATTTATTGTTATTTTCCCAGTATTGTTTAGTATGCAGAGAGTAACTAATCCCAGGACAATCACTGAGTGGAAGCCTATCACACCCTGTTAGTGGTCCAGTCTTACATCACGTCTTTATATACTTTCTCTCTCTGTATATCTACATATATACTGTATATACTGTGTATATATATATATATATATATATATATATATATATATATACAGTGGTGTGAAAAACTATTTGCCCCTTCCTGATTTCTTATTCTTTTGCATGTTTGTCACACAAAATGTTTCTGATCATCAAACACATTTAACCATTAGTCAAATATAACACAAGTAAACACAAAATGCAGTTTTTAAATGATGGTTTTATTATTTAGGGAGAAAAAAAAATCCAAACCTACATGGCCCTGTGTGAAAAAGTAATTGCCCCTTGTTAAAAATAACCTAACTGTGGTGTATCACACCTGAGTTCAATTTCCGTAGCCACCCCCAGGCCTGATTACTGCCACACCTGTTTCAATCAAGAAATCACTTAAATAGGAGCTGCCTGACACAGAGAAGTAGACCAAAAGCACCTCAAAAGCTAGACATCATGCCAAGATCCAAAGAAATTCAGGAACAAATGAGAACAGAAGTCATTGAGATCTATCAGTCTGGTAAAGGTTATAAAGCCATTTCTAAAGCTTTGGGACTCCAGCGAACCACAGTGAGAGCCATTATCCACAAATGGCAAAAACATGGAACAGTGATGAACCTTCCCAGGAGTGGCCAGCCGACCAAAATAACCCCAAGAGCGCAGAGACGACTCATCCGAGAGGTCACAAAAGACCCCAGGACAATGTCTAAAGAACTGCAGGCCTCACTTGCCTCAATTAAGGTCAGTGTTCACGACTCCACCATAAGAAAGAGACTGGGCAAAACGGCCTGCATGGCAGATTTCCAAGACGCAAACCACTGTTAAGCAAAAAGAACATTAGGGCTTGTCTCAATTTTGCTAAGAAACATCTCAATGATTGCCAAGACTTTTGGGAAATACCTTGTGGACTGATGGGACAAAAGTTGAACTTTTGGAAGGCAAATGTCCGTTACATCTGGCGTAAAAGGAACACAGCATTTCAGAAAAAGAACATCATACCAACAGTAAAATATGGTGGTGGTAGTGTGATGGTCTGGGGTTGTTTTGTTGCTTCAGGACCTGGAAGGCTTGCTGTGATAGATGGAACCATGAATTCTACTGTCTACCAAAAATCCTGAAGGAGAATGTCCGGCCATCTGTTCATCAACTCAAGCTGAAGCGATCTTGGGTGCTGCAACAGGACAATGACCCAAAACACACCAGCAAATCCACCTCTGAATGGCTGAAGAAAAACAAAATGAAGACTTTGGAGTGGCCTAGTCAAAGTCCTGACCTGAATCCAATTGAGATGCTATGGCATGACCTTAAAAAGGCGCTTCATGCTAGAAAACCCTCAAATAAAGCTGAATTACAACAATTCTGCAAAGATGAGTGGGCCAAAATTCCTCCAGAGCGTTGTAAAAGACTCATTGCAAGTTATCGCAAACGCTTGATTTCAGTTATTGCTGCTAAGGGTGGCCCAACCAGTTATTAGGTTCAGGGGGCAATTACTTTTTCACACAGGGCCATGTAGGTTTGGATTTTTTTTCCCTAAATAATAAAACCATCATTTAAAAACTGCATTTTGTGTTTACTTGTGTTATATTTGACTAATGGTTAAATGTGTTTGATGATCAGAAACATTTTGTGTGACAAACATGCAAAAGAATAAGAAATCAGGAAGGGGGCAAATAGTTTTTCACACCACTGTATATATATATATATATATATTGTGGAGGACTGCCGGCTTCGTGCTCCGGCCCTCACCCCCAGGCCGCCAGGAGGAGCTCTCCCGACAACAGGCTCGTGCCCCGAGTTCCAGCAGAGCCTCATGGACTATGTAGTGTTTTTACACAGCCCTGCTGGATACCTTGGGGACCACCGGGAGTCGCTGTAGGGGGGCTCATGGGCTCTTGTGTGCCCTATAACCCGGGAGTACGTCACGGTCACGTGACGAGAAGGAACGACGTGCTCCCGGGTTGAAGCAAAGGACTGTTTAACCTGACCCGGAAGTAATAAAGAATTATGGGCTTAATTGGACAGGAACACCTCCAGGTCAGGGGCTATAAAGGGACGATGCCTCAGTCCAGATGCTGAGCTGTGCTGGGAGGGAGAGGAGCAAAGTGTCTGGGCGAGGAGGAGGGATTAGTGTGTTGAATTTGGTTTATAATTAATGAGTAGTGTGGAAGGTGCTTGGTGCACTGTGTTAAAAGAAAATAAAAAGTCTTGGACTTTTACCTGGTGTCTGGAGTTGTACCTGAGGGTTCAAGGGAGCACTAGCGCCCCTACTGCCACTATATATATATATATATATATATATATATATATATATATATATATATATATATGTATATGGACACAACTGACACAAACGGTCATCAGTCATGGGATGGTGTGTTCTTCATCTTTCTTCTCTTCCTCTTCACTCCTCTTCCCCCTCATAAGTGTTGTCTTCTGTCTCTCGACTTTAGCTTTCTGAGGTGAGACAGAAAGTTCCTTGTAAGCCAAATCCTGGAAGTACTTCTGATGTCTGGGCAGGGTCCAGAGGATGTACTTTGAAATCAGGCTGAAGTGTTTTAAAGTAGAAATAGGAGATCCCTGTAGCTCCCTCGATGGTATCCACAAACCCCCAGCAGAGCTATAATTCCCAGCCTGCCCCATGGTATGGAAAATGGGAGCAGTGACACATATGTACTCATATATACTTTGAATAGGCTAACTCCCCCGACCCCTCCATCATTCTGGCCTGTCTTTCAGGCAATGGACCAATTCCAATTCTGGACAGGATGCAAGTCCATTGCTGTTTTTCCATGCTGACCTCCTTTCCTGGCAAGGGACCAGTTTTCTTCTGGACGGATGCCAGAAAATCCCATTTGGCACATTCTGGTAGAGTGTAGCTTATTTTTGCCAAAATGCATACAGGTCTTGAACCAACAGAGGACAGGATGCAAGTTCATCACAGGGCACATTCATTCTCACATCCACACTAAGACCACTTAATCTAACACACATCTATTTGGAATACTACATTCACTCTCATATTATGTTGTCATTATGCATTTTTATTAAAAATACATTTTACACATAATGAAATCTACTTTGCTGCTGAACAGCTTGGCAGTACATTGGTGAATTCTGCTGCTTCACAGCTCCCTGGATGCCCGGGCCCAAATTCCTGCCTGTCCGGTTTTTGACTGTACTTTAGATCTTCTTCCTTGTCTGTATTATTTTGTTTTTGTTCTATTTTTCTCCCAGTCTTACAGATCTGCTCCATATTCCATGCAGGTTATGTTTGAATAGCATCTCCAAATTCTTTGTGTATGTGGGGTATGAGTGTATCCATGAGTCCAACCATGAGTCCCAGTGCTTTCAGACATGTTTCCGAGTTTCCTTGATACTGCAATTGAAGAAATGGTATGGAAAAAGTGCTGGATGATGCACTGAATTGTCCCTTACTAAAGCAAGTGTTGATTAATAATTTTATTTATTTGTTATGAATTCATCTTGCTACGACAGCCACAGAGATCTTATTGCTATTCATGTTGAGCACCAATTCAGTTGTCAGGCTGGCTTCTCTGTATTAGTTCTGTCCATTCCACTTGAGTCACGCCATTCTAACTTGCACCTATGACTGTACAGTCATCCATTCTGCTTTTATTCCCATCACGTTGCAGCTTTTTAATTTCCTTATTGACAACAGATTGAGCGATGGTATCCACTGTTCCCGTATTTCGGTCCGCCCCTCTTGCTAGCACTTAGTTTTCCTCCTGAGGTGCTGGCTGCACTGCCTTGTTTATTCAAGGAGACTTTTCTGATTTATGTGTGATCCGGCCATTTATCAATACACAGCCCAATGACTCTCCTCATTTCACTCTTCTTGATAAATGTGGAGGAACAGAGAGCTGAGCCATCCCAGTGGTGTGCGGCAAGCTACGACAATGAAAGTTGGGCTTTAACTTCGATTTTAATGACCCTTAGCTTCTGTGGTAAGCAAGACTGACTTTATTTACTTTGTTTATGCTTAAGCAGGGAAGTTAAAAGATAACTGGCTAATTGTCTTTAAAAGAAAAACACTGGCATAATGTGAACAATGCATTTTTATAAAATATTCTGAAATTGTAATGTTAATGAAAAGAACTGTTTATTGTACCATCAGTGCTGTTAAAATGTTGTGTTTAGTTTACCTCAACGTTTGATGCTGTCACGACATGGTAAGAACACGGAGTGGGTTACATTTCACACCCTCTAAGGTGGAGATCAACCCAAACTTGGTGTCAGTTTCCACACTGCAGTAATGACGTTTATTTTAAGGGCCTGGTTTTGTTTTCAGGAAATGCATCATAGAAATGTGTTTTTGGCCAATATCCACCTTTTCAAAAAAATTATTTAGTAGAGTATTACAATATATTTTTCTTTATGGTACATTAGAGCTACATTTACATTTATGAACTTATCAGACACATTTATCCAAAGTGACTTACAAAAGAGGTCAACATAACTGAGTAAATATCAGCCTGGGACTGTTTTGGGACAAGCATTACAGAACAGGTCAGGTCAGGTTGGGGAGCATGCACTGGTACAGCACATTGCCGCACCCACCACACGACCAAAGAACTAGGGATCCTGGCTGGCAACCCCCCAGGCAGACATGTGTTTCAGTCCCACCCTCTGAAAATGACCCTCTATCTGTTATGTGGGCATCCCCTTGGCCTGGTCCAGCCACTTCGGTCGTCAACAATGAGGATCCCGTGAGCTGGTTCACCCTCTTGGAATCGCGCCACATGGCTGCAGTGCTGTAATTGAAGCTCCCTCACAATGCAGGTAATATGTCTCATTTGGGACTCCATGAGCAACTGCTCATTCAACACAAAGTCAGACCAGCGGTATCCGAGGATTCTCTGAAGAGACACAGTACTGAAGGATTCCAGTCTTCACCTCAGGTCACTGGATAGTGTCCATGTCTCACAACCATATAACAAGATAGGAAACACCAGAACTCTAAAGACTTGGACCTTTGTCCTTTTGCATAGATATCGGGAGCAACACACCCCCCTTTCCAGCGACTTCATGACCCCACCATGCTCTTCCAATCCGTCTACTGACTTCATGGGAAAAGTCATAGGTAAGTAAACCTCCCGACAAGGTCGACACTCCATCCACAGACAGACACATTACAGCCATCATTACAGAACAGGTTTATAAAATGAACAATCATGAGTGAAGAGCTCTATAGGAGCGTTTCTCAACCTTTAAGTATTTGCGACCCAAGTTTTCATAACAGTTTTAATCGCACCCCCCTCCTAACATCTTTTGGAAATGTAGATGCATATTTTACTATACCTACTTAACTTTTATCGACATTTATCTAACTCTATATTTATTGTTCTAGTATCAGAATGTAGTTTAAGTTAATTTGTTTTGGTTTCAACAGATGTTTTTTTTCATATTTTTGATTCTTGTTTTCTTTTTTTCACATCTTTGCGCCCCCTTTTTGTTACTTTGCGCCCCCCTAGGGGGGCCCCACAGGTAGAGAACCATTGCTCTATAGCAAACAGAACAAATGCAAGACTACTTACGCTTTTTTTAGCTATTAAGAATCTCACATCAAAGCCATTATCAAGAGAGTCTTCAAACGCCTCATAAGCAATACACTGAGGATTTTTTTTATTGTTGTATTTTTTGAACTAAGGGTGAGTAGAAACATCTTTAAAGCAACACTAATGTTATTCTGTTGGAAAATAAATGAGTGCATTTTGTTTGTAGCTGTATTAATGCTGTGAAGAACAGCTTTAGAATTAAAGTACAATGACCATGGGCATCCTGTTAGCATTGACATTGAATATGTTCCAAACAAGGGTTTTGTATTCTTATTAATACACACTTTCTGTAGTCTTTAACTCTAATATAAAGGTGGTAGGACATAAGTAAATTTTAGACGAGAACAGGCCATTTAGTCCAATAAAACTTGCCAGTTCTATCTGCTTAGTTCTTCTAAAATAACATCAAGTCGAGTTTGAAGGTCCCAGCAGCCATACATGCACTTCAGAAGAGGTCATTCTCCTGAATCTAAGCATGTTTGGGGGCCCGGCCAGTATTTGGATGGGACACCAACCAGGAAAAGCTTGGGTTACTACTGGAAAAGGTGAGGCCAGCAGGGAGCGCTTACTCTGTGGTTTGAAAGTAGAACCCAATGCCCCAGTGCAGTGACAGGAACACTGTACTATAAAAATGGAGACGGATGAGACATACAATTGAGGTTCTGACTTTCTATGGTCATAAAAGATCTCTGTCCCTCCGTAAAGAGTAGGGTGTATTTCGATGTCCTGGCTAAATTGTCCACCATGCCTGGTCATTCTGGCTCCCTAATCATCCCCAGACTCTAATTGGTTCTCTCTCTCACCCTTTCACCACCTAATAGCTAATGTGTGGTGAGTGTACTGGCGCAAAAATGGCTGCCATCGCATTAACCAGGCGGATGCTGCATATTAGTGGTGACTGAAATGGCTCCCCACTCACTATGTAAAGTGCTTTGAGTAGTGAGAAAAGTGTTCTTTAAATGTAAAGAATTATTTTTATTAAAGTCCTACTGTATACCACACTACGTGGTAACTTATTCCATATGTCCATACTTTTCTATGTGAAGAAGAAGTTACTAATGTGTGTGTGACATACAAAAGCAAATGTAAAAGCAGATTGAATAAAGGACTTATAAAAAGTGTCATTTGTCCACTTTAAAACTATCAAGTTTCCAAAGAAAGAGAAGCAGTGTCTGCCTCTCCTTACAAATGTATTCTGTGTTAAGATCAAAGGTTAGCCTGCTTTCAATGATTGTCCTTAGATGTTCGTAGTGTTCTACCATCTCCGCTGTCTTCCTTTCAATTAAAGTTGAGACAGTGGAAGGAGGAGAGCACCTGAGATCTACAGCCACAGCCTTTGCCTTAGTAATTGCTTAGTTGTAAAAAGGAACAATCACATCTTTGAACCAACACATCAATATTAGGTCCATGGGTAATGTCCATTTCTTGTAGAAGACTCACAATGACAGAGTCATCTGCCCATCTGCAGATTTCAGCATATACTGTATCTCTTCTTCTGTGGACACCTGCTGTCACTTGTGCATTAGATAAATGAAAGAGGTGACAGACAGCAGCTTTGCGGTGTTCTGATAGATATTCTAAACTATCAAAAAAACAGCCGTTAACATTCACTCTGTGTTCTGTTAATTAAAAAGTTCATTATCCAACCCACCAAGTGTGGGTCCAAACAGAATAAGTTTATCAGCTAAAATGTGGGGTTGGATTATACTAAAAGCAGACAAGAAATTTGTAAACAGTCATCTTGCATAGTTTTGTGATCCTTCATTCAGTAAATTCAGAAGTGTTGCTGTGGTGTCCTCCACTTCCCCTTTGCTCTGTTTGTACGGTATATTGGTGCAGGTGCAGATTGGATTGGGTTTTTCTTTAATTGTAATTGTTTTTTAATTAATTTCTCAGAGGCTTTCATGATATGAGAAGTTATGGTTTGAAGTCACTTAATTCTTTGGGGTGTGTAGTTTTTGCTAATGGAGTAACATTTGCCTGAAATTGCTGTACTTGCTGTAAATCCAAAGATATCTCAGATATGGAGTGGACCCTTGGAGAGAGCTGTTCTGCACAGGAGTGAAGCAGACAACCCCTTATTCTGTCTGGAGCTGAGCTTTTCTTGATTGTAGTTTGTTTAAGAACCTTTCTGACATAATTCTGGTCAAAGAAGGGCTGGCCGTTGTGAGTCTGTTCATTTGACGACTAATTTCTGAAACAAAATCCTGTGTCTCAAATCTTTAGTTGCCTTGCAAACATATGAAGAGTTAGGAAATGAAACAAAAATGCCTGGAATCCCATAAATTTGAGAAATAGTAAGGGAAATCATAGGCTATGAATTGTATTATGAGGATGACTGAGTAACTGCCTTGTGTGTATAGTTATCAGAGCGGCCTCCAGTTCACCATTACGCATTACTAGAACAATGTGACTCGGAAAATGGATTGAGATTTGGTTTATCAAGGTGCAGGGGATGAACCTGCCCAATGGTTTTGCCCCCTGGAGTAATGGCTTCTTTTTTCTTTCTTTTTTTTCTTATTCTAACAAATGAATACTTTTTATGACATTTCTTTTTGTCTGGCAGCTATTTTGCTTTTTTTTTACTCCGTGTTTTATTTACAAGAATCATTCTTAGCAACACAAGGTGGGAGACACATTCATCATCTTCTAAGCCTCTTATAATCTAGCATAGCATTCCCAAAGTCACTTAATATAATTCAGAAGTGTGGCAGACTGGAGTCTATCCTGTAGCACTGAGTTCAAGGCAGGAAACACCTGAAGGATGAGGTGCCAGTCCACTGCAGGACTCTTTTATGCGCACATTGACACCCACACTCACACCAGACCTATTAACATAACAGTCAGTCTATTTTCTAGTCCAATGACTCCAGCTCTTTATTTTGAGACTTGACTTGAGTGCTCTGCGCCTACACTCAATGAAGAGCTCTCTATGCAAAAATAAATTGAATTGACTTTAATTTTCCTACAATGGCCAGGGAGTCTTGAATGAAATGCTGGGATATGTTTGTTTCCCATGACTCACACCATCAGAATGTGATTATATATTTTGTTAGATGCTGCTCAGTAGCCAAAAGACTAGAGATATGGGAAGATGGCCTAGGAATGAGGACAGTACTTGTGTGAGAAAAAGAGGCCATCAGAGCACACTTCTCATTTTAGTTTTTATAGCATCTTTCATGGACTACTCAGTCATAGGAGGTTTAAAAAAACAAACAACAAAAGCATTCAAAGTCCTGTAACATGATAAATTAGAACATAAGAGAAGTCAATAGATGATCAATTACAAGTAAACAAACCTTTAAAGTCTACATAAGTAAACATGAATCAACTGGACATGGGAATGGCTTGCGAGTACAGTCGATTTAGAGTAACTGCAGTTAGTACAGAAGATTCAAATTGGAAAATTGAAATGCACAAGGTAGACTTTTAAACATTTGAAATGTAGCCACTGATGGAGTTTAAAGAAAAGACCTTGGCAAACATTATTGACTCCTTTTCTTCTTGTTTTGTTCTTCTTTTTAAAATTTTAAAGAAGCTCTATTTTATTTTTGCGGGCAAGGGGTTTAACAGATTCCCTCTTCTTTAGCATACGGAATTCTGCTTTGGTCTTTGCAGATGGTGAAGCCTGTTTCTCAATTTTGTGTTCTAGGTTTCCATCAAATTATATTTATAACTAGCGACTGGGAGCCCGATCGAATCGGGCTACAAATTCTATGTTTCTGAAATCTATACTTTCTCTGCAAAGAATTATTTGTTTTTTTAAGTCCTTGAAATGATTTTGTTATCATGGCACTGATTTGTTCTTAAAATAGACCTCTTCGGACGATGTAATAAAGAACTTCCTGTTTAAACTGGGCTGCGAGACGTGGACTCAGCTCTTCTGCGCACCTCATTTGATTTTTTCTGGCAAACAAATTTTCCAAACAAACCGTATTTTACGACTCTAATCAGAGTCAGAGTAATAATTTTGTTGCCGTGGTCATTTTTGATCTGAGATCGGCTAAAATTTAAACAATGACCGTTGTTAATACCCAGCCGTCATTACTCAGTTTGCCAATAGGTGTCAGAAGGACAGATGCCAAAACCGAACTGCCCAAAGATTTAAACATACCAAGTAAATGGCGATACGTTCTAAATTACTTATGGTTCCGGAACTGTCGAAGGGTTTAAGTCAGTCAACGATGTTAGTCCTGGAAAGTACGCCCCACCAAACCAACGTTCCATAAACCAATCAAACTTACTGTTATCTGCTCAAACCAACACCGACTTAATATACTCGGCCATCCAGCGGCATCACTGAAGCATTCGAACATTCTTAGCCAATCATGCAATACTGCGTCCGGGTTTGCCAAGTTATGTTCTAACTACAGACCATTTTTGTCAAAAAACATACAAATTTTACATACAATAAAAAAAAATGAAATAATAACTTGAATGTACTGTTTATTTAAATTTCTTTTGTTCATACAAAGAATTTATTGTTACTCTATGACATTTTGTTTACAGTAAACCATTTGAAAATGAAACGGGTAAGCAGTTAAGGTAAAAATTTACGCTTATAGCTTTTCCTGGAGTGTTCATTGTTAGGACAATCCCGCCGGATGCTCCAACAATAGTCAGCCATCATATGTACATCCCATCTACCCTGATACCGTCCTTCCATGACCTTCCAATCTTGGTGGAATCGTTCACCTTGCTCATCACTGACTGCACCAAGGTTTTCCGGGAAGTTAGAAAGATGGCTATGCAGAAAATACTCCTATTGCAACCAACCATTTTGTAGCTCTCCAAGAGTTTCTGGACAATTTCTGTGTAATCATTTGCTCGTGTGTTTCCAAGAAAGTCCTTGACAATGGCTTTGAATGATAACCAAGCATTCTTTTCAACTTCTGACACTGTCCTGATGAAATGTTCATCTTTGATGAGCTGCCGAATCTGTGGACCATCAAGCACACCGGCCTTTATTTTTTCAAATGACAGGCTAGGAAATGCCAAAATGAGGTACTTGAAACAGTCTCCTTCAGTTGGCAAAGCTTTAACGAACTGCTTCATTAGACCCAGTTTCATGTGCAGAGGCAGGAATATAATATTCTTTCTATCAACAAGTGGCTCATGTAGAATGTTTGGATCACCTGGTTTTAGGGCAGATCTTGGAGGCCAATTCCTTTCCACCCAATGCCTCTCACAACCTCTGCTGTCCCACATGCACAGATAACAGGGATGCTTGGTGTATCTGCGTTGCTGACCATTTTAAGGTCAACACAGATGACCCAATTGTGTTGGTGATATTGCAACAACTCAGTGACTCTCTTTATGTCTACATATTCTTCACAAAGAGAAACTGAATGGCCAATTGGGACTGACCCAAATATATTGCCATTGTGAAGGAGGACACGCTTTAAGCTCCGCTTTGAGCTATCGATGAATAATCACCATTCAGTTGAGTTATAGATTGGAATTCCCAAATCCTCCATTAAACCAGGTATGTTATGGCAATGCACAAAGCCACTGCCAGTTCTAAAGTACTGCAGAAATGCAATTTCTCTGGTTCAAAAGTATGATACCTTTGTTCCTTTTTCAAGTAATTTTTTCTCACGCAGTCTTGATACTAGAAGTTCTGAAGCCTTCTTCGATAGTCCCAGATCACGTGCCAAATCACTCAACTCATGCTGATCAAATCCCTTATGAACAGAGTCCTCTTCAATTTCAAACTCTTCATCATTGTTGTCACCTACTTTATCACCATAACCATGTTCTTCAAGAGAGGGTAGTGTAATGAAAACCGGCACTGGGATTTCATCTGAATGAGCCACTGGGCGTATAGCCGATGGTAGACTAGGATACTCTATGTTACATTTATTTTTCTTGTTATATCCTGAAGTTTTCACTATACAAAAGTAACAGTCACTGAAATGATCGTCTGGCTTTCTCCAAACCATAGGTATACCAAATGACATCTTATCACGTGTTCCCTTTGTCCACATCCATAAACTCTCAATACACTGTTTGCACACCTTATGAGGGGCCCAAGACTTATCTTGATCATCAAGTTTAACTTTGAATTATTCAAATAGGTTTGCTCTACAAATGTGCTGATGTTCGCCCTTTGACTGGGAATGGTGAAACTGCCACAGATATAACAACATGAATCAGGGTTGTTTAGGCACTTACGATGAGAAACAGCAGAGCCAGACATGATCTGAAAGAAAGGAAATACGTGTGTAAGTAGAAAAATAGATTTCGCTTAATCACTACGTACAGCAGCTTACAACCTCTGACCACACTGTCTTGTGTGTAAATGAATAGCCTAAACAAATCCACACTGCAGTAATCACACTAATATAAGCGGTAGAGGAAAACCTGACATGATAGAAGAAAACTTACTGCACTTTCAAATTCAGCATACCTATTTTAGTGTAAATAAGCTTAAACATTGAAGTCAACAAAAAATGTGTTCAAAATTGTTCCTCAGTGTAGAGTTTCCTCCAAAGCAAAATAGTTTGGTCAAGAAGTGGGCCAGAATCTTCACTGCTCTGCTCAGTAGAATCTCATTAGTCTGGTAAGGCACAAAATACTATCTGCTTGCTTCAGTTGGAGTAGGCTCAAAAATGGGTAGCTGGCAAAAAAAAAAAAAAAATACTATAAATATCAAAAGAAATGCAAGGAGGAGGATCACCCTAAACCTCTGGCTTGGTCTGAAAAAAGTCAAATAAAGAATCTTTATAAATAAAACATTTATTTAACAAGATAGAAAAATAAATCAAAATGCTCAAATGAATAAATAAAAAACTAAACCAAATATGTTCATCAAATTCCAAAAGCAGTGCCAAAAAGGTCAAAAAGCCAGAAAAATTAAAAGAAATAACAATAACTAATAACTCACCAATACCAAGCGATTAGAATACCAAAGTGAGCCAAAATGCTTAATCAAAGAGAGAAAGTTAATATACGTCAATGAATACAGTTGCTCATTAACAACACGGATTGTTAAAACAAGAAACTGTGTGCCGCCATCATTTAGAAGCTGGACAAAAATTCTCAAACTGTCACGTAACTTCCCTGGAAACTGGTATAGCAAATGCCAATGATATGATAAAGGCCATGCTAAATAGTCACAAAATGGAAAGGACCAGCTAAAAACAGAATACAAAAGTGGTGTTTAGATAATGTCACTGCCATAATGTTAAAATGAAGAACAAGAAATACATGTGCAATTATCCTAAAATCTGTGAAGAAAGGTCATCCTGTGTTTATCTCTCTTTTCTATGCATTACTATATATATATATATATATATATATATATATATATATATATATATATATATATATATATATATATGTATATATATATATATACACACATATATATATATATATATATATATATATATATAGTCACAGATGGCCGAGGTCCTTGACAGGCCAGGAAGCCTCTTCGCTGAGAGGGCCGGGGGAGCAAGCATGGGTAGAACATTACATGTCCTGGGACACTAGATGGCAGCCCTATATGGGTTGCAGTGGGGCCTCGGACTCCAACAGAGTTTCATGGGAGATGGAGTTGTCTACAGCCTGTTGGGATGCGGGGGTGCCGCCATAGGGTGCTGCAGGTGCTCCTGAGCCTGTATGGGCGATCCTTTCACCACACCCGGAAGTGGTTATCAAAAACCTGGAGCACTTCTGGGTAACATATAAAAAGACCCAGCAGTCAGTATTCAGTAAGCCAGAGTTGGTAGGATGGAGATGAAGCTTGCCGAGGAGGAGTGGAGGAGAACAAAAAGACAAAGAAAAGAAAAGAATAGAGAAAAAGAGTATTGTGCTGTGATTGTGCTTAGTGAGACTATGTTGTGCTGTGGGAAACATTTGTGGTTTTATAAGAGCCTCCTGCGTCTGTCTGTGTTGGGTTGAGTGGCTACTACGCCCTCTATACTTGTCAAAAAATAAATAAATAAATATATATATATAAATATATATATATATATATATATATATATGTGTGTGTGTGTGTGGCTCGGTGGTGCAGTGGGTAGCGCTGCTACCTCGCAGTTAAGAGACCTGCATTTGATTCCCAGGTCCGCCCTCTGTGGAGTTTGCATGTTCTCCCCGTGTCTGTGTGGGTTTCATCTCACAGTCCAAAGACATGCTGATTAGGTGCATTGGCTATTCTAAATTGTCCCTAGCGTGTGCTTGGTGTGTGTGTGTGTGCGCCCTGCTTTGGGCTGGTGCCCTGCCTAAGGATTGTTTCCTGCCTTGCGCCCTGTGTTGGCTGGGATTGGCTCCAGCAGACCCCCCGTGACCCTGTAGTTAGGATAGCGGGTTGGATAAGGGATGGATGGATAATGGATGGATGGATATATATATATACAGTATATATATATATATTTTTTTTTAAAGTATATACCCCAGTGGTTAAGATTAGAGTTGTGGGAGGCATATCTGACTCAAAAAATGTCATGTACAGTCAAGAAAGTTAGTTCTACCTACTTGGTGCTCCATGGTGAATGCTCCAGGCTTTTTTGGTATTCCCCAAATATAAGGTGTACATGTAATGCCTGCCTTTTGAGACATTTACAATATTTACATGTTATGTATGTGGAACATACAGTAGGTATAACAAGTCAATTCAGTAACTGCAGTGTGACTACAAGAATATAAACTATAACACATTACACTCTTTTGTTACTGGGAAATTTAATTAGAGTACATTAATGTGTTACTTTGTGCCAGCTCTTCTAGGTGATGATATGCAGTATTTTTCATGCTAATTTCACTGTGATTCATGACAAAACAATAAGATGGTATCATCATCTTCATCACTAAACCTCCTGCACCCCAGCCATCAGTCATTTCTCGATGTCACTTCTTTAAGCATTTAAACACAAAATAACAAGCAAATGAGTCTGTCCAGAATTTCTGTGCCCGACTTTAAGTGCCACAGGATTCTACATCATTAATTATTTCAATGACTACTGCTGTGAAGAAGCACCTGCTTTCAGCTTATTTTATGTGGTGTTTCCTTTATTTTGTCAGTTCGCAAACTTATTCAAACCCGCAAAGTGCTTAAGTCCACCTACTGTTTATAATCCCAGTAGTCTTCTATTATAAATTACATTTCAATTTACTAAGCTTTAACACCGATCAGGGCTCTCTACTTACATTTCTTTATGTTCCCATTCCGTGGTATCCAAGAAATGAAGCCAAATTCCAGATCTGTTGTGAGCATCTAGACATGTGCCCTACTCACCTAAGTTGGCTGAAAAGCTTTTCAAATTAGCAGTCGGTGAAGGCTCCTGCTGCTTCCCTCTGTTTCAGCTGTCAGTTAATCCCAGGTGAACCCAGCACCATACAGGTAGATCTGGATCTTCGTAGTGCCTTGTGAGGACACATATCTTTACGATTGTGACTACTGGTGTTACCCAACTGGTACGGAACCTGTGACCCGTGACAATGGTGTCAGACAGGGGAAAAATCTAGAGAGACATCTTGCAGTCCATAAAACTAAACAACTAAATTTTCAGGTAAAACCTTAGATAACAGCTTTGAAGGACTGAACAAGAATATGGCGGTCTCTTTTCTTGGATTGAGTGTGGTACAGTGAACACTCAGAACTGGAAGGTTTTTCAAGGTGCCCAGTGGTTGGTGGCATATCTGGAACTATATAGAATGCAAGATCTTTACTAGGTGTAAGAGTATAAAATGCTTGTCTTCCATTTTATTAAATCTGTTTGGTTTATAATGCCTTTCACAGAACATCATCGTAATAACAGAAAAGGGGAAATGAAAGGAAATGCATAGATGAGGAAGTGGCTGAACGTACAGCACCTCATGCTGGGAAGGCATGAAAACAGGTTTTCATTTGAGAACAAGAGGCAGCTATTTGCATGAACATATTGTCAACTTTATTTCATTTTGATGTATCTTTGCCTGCTGAAGGAAGGAGACCTGCAATGAAATCACACCTCTGGTCTTCAGCCCCCTCCACTCCCTGGATTGTGTGTACTGCTGGTCAAGTGAGGAGAGAGTTGGGCAAACTCTGCATAAACAGGTCTTCAGGGCCTGATGGAATCAGCCCCAGAGCACTGAAAACATGTGCCAGTCATCTCTGCACGGTCCTTCAGCATCTGTTCTCCTTTTTCCTGAATTTGCAGAAGGTTCCTCAGCTGTGAAATCCTCCTGTGAGATCCCAGTGGCAAGGAAATGGCATTTCAGTGATCCAATTGCTCTTACTTCATACATCATGAAGATCTTTCAGAGGCCAGTCCTAAAACAGCTATGACCCCTGCTTTCACAGCATCTAGATCCTCTGCAGTTTGCCTACCAAACTCATATACAGTAGGTGTGGAGAATACTCTCATCTACAGTACATGCTCCACAGAGCCTACTCCCACTTTGACAAAGCTGGTACCACAGCCAGGATAATATTCTTTTATTTTCCCAGTGCTTTTAACACAGAAGATGCTCAAGACTTTGAATCTTGATGCTTCTGTAATCTCCTGGATCATGGACTACCTGACCAACAGACAGCAGTTTGTGAGGCTGAGGGACTGTGTGTCAGAAATTGTGGTGTGTAAAACTGGAGCACCGCATGGAACTGTCCTCTCTCTCATCCTTTTCACCCTCTACACAACAGAATTTCAGTACAATACCAGCTCTTGACACTAACAGACATTTTCAAATGACTCATCCATCATAGGCTACATTAATAATAGAGATGAGTCAGAATACAGGAAAAATCATGAAACACTTTGTTTTGCAGTGCAAGAGCCTGCAACTCAACATCAGCAAGATAAAAGAACTGGTGGATGACTTGCGATGTGCCAAGAAGCCTCTGAGACCATTCACCATTCACTGGGAGGATGTGGAAGTGGTGCAGAGCTGCAAGTACCTGGGGGTTCAGAGACTGGACTTGCAAAGGAGACTCAGGTCTTTAAATGTGTGCATCAAGCTGCTGGAAATGTCCCTGTCTTACAATATGAGGAAGGTATCTTCTATAAATGAAGACGCTCTTCATTCTGAATGCTTAATTACAGAAGTCAATCTCATGCACTGCAGGGCCAGCGGAGTCCAAGATATTAATAATAATGTTATTAGTAATGTTCGTTTCTTTTTTCATCGCGTTATATGCTTAATCTTAGGCATACACAATGACCAATTAAAAACGTACAGGACAACAAAACGCTGAAAAGTCCAGCTGACAGATGGCAAACTCCTAAACCACGGTGGTTGTGGCAGAGGTCATTCTGAATCGCAATGAATCGCGGCAATGAGCGGTGATCTTTATATTAATTCTGATTGGCTGAACTGCTTACAGGGAAACATAGTATGTTATTGTGTATGACAAATAATACGCCTGTGCGTTTATGGAACCAAACAGCGTTTCACATTGAATGTCCCGCTCTACACTTCAACGGGAGCCACGAGGCATGCCATTTATACTACGTTTATATTTTGTAGACTTTAGGCAATCGTAAATCGTCACATTAATTGCCTGCATTATGTGTATATCTGCAGTGATTGCTAAACTGAATAATCCGGAATCTGTTTATTTCATCAGCAGCACGATATGTTAGCGCTTATTCAAACTGCAGTGAACGGGACTTCAGCTCAAGATCGGAGATGAGAAGTCCGAATAGGGGTGTAATGAAAATAGTGTAAAATGACATTTTTTACAGGCAGAGGATTTGTACGTGCTAATATCCAAATTTAGTGTCGTGTCTGAAGCACGCAAAACAGACAGTGCGGATTTCGAGCAGAAATACCGTGGTGTTCTATACTCCACTAGAAAACAAAGAATATAAATCTCCCATCATCTGTTCTCCGCAGGAGTTCTTATTGCTAACTGTGTAATAAAATGGAGAATTTGTGGATAGAAGCCCTATAAGTAGCCATTTAACAAGCGTTCAATAGATCAATAAAGTCTAGCGGTAATGAGGGATGCAGCGTTTAGCACTGTCGCAACAGCTTTAAATTGCGAGTGCTTAGCTGTCTGTGTGGAGTTTACAAGCCTCCCAGTGCTTACGTTTGATTTGTCCTGATACTTCAGCTCCTTCCCAAATCCCACACAGTGGCAGCTTTAACTGGCTGATTGGAGGCTCTAAATTGCCCAGAACGAGTGACTGCAATTGATTGGCCGCCTGTCCAGAAATGGCTCCCGCCTTGCAGTCAAATAAGTTCTGGTTAACACTATATTAAAAAAAAGACGTTAGAAACAGAGCGAATAAGTTAACTCCTGTTTATTTTTATTTTCTTTAAAATTTCAGGAGATGATCCTTCTCCACTCTCTCTCAGAGCATCCGTAACTATAAAGCTGACATGCTCGTACTGACGCAACTCGCAAAACCCTTTCCTCAATATTTTTTTTTTCTTCCAGTCACTAATTTTTGTAGTTCTCCCTTAAAACGGGCTTTCTTAAAATTAACTTTCTTTTAGGACAAAATCTCCCACGTGGAACCCTCTTAAGCCATGCAGCTTTCGCGATCGAAAAGTGTGCTCTGTGTTTTAACAGATGCTAAATCCGCCGGCTTAAGGCCAACTCGCGTGAAACAAAAGCTTCTGCCTGGAAATAAGAGGTTTAGAGCCCTACAATCAGGTGCGCTTATTTCCTTTTGATCCTCCACCCGGCCCAAACTGATCTTGCACATGACTGATTGTCACAGTTCAACTGGAAAGCACTTGTCACCGTTCGTGAGCGTTTTCTGACTTGATGCCGCTAGTGGTTTGTTTCGACTGCGGTGCGATGCTTTCACATCATTCCCTGACTTAAGCGCATCTTCACGGCTCGGAGTTAAAAATGGCTAGGGCTTTTCTTGACAGACTCTCACCTTCACTATAGTGTGTCTTGATCATTGAAGGCGATGTGAAAAGAAAAAAAAAAATACCATCAGGGATCAAAGCGAACATATTACCTTTGATGCCTGCTCTTGTCTGACACAATAAACCATACTGCTAATGTTGGGAAGGACTAAGATGAGGTTTTTTATTAATCTAAAACAACAAAAAGTCCAAAATATGTTTGTCATATATATCGATTTGACCTATAATGGACAGGTGCCCCATCAAGAGCTAGTTCATAACCTACATCTTCATAGTGGTGTTGTGACGTTGGTTAAAATGTCACAATTCTCCATTCTGCAGACATATTCCATTCCTACCTGAGTGTAAACATTATTATCTGGTAGCGAATGACCAAGAAGCCTCCTGACATTACTAAAATTCGAGAGTTGAGTGGGTGGGCTAGCTTCCGAAGCCCAGGCAAGACCTCAAGACATTGCCAAATCTTGCAAGCTGGCCAAGCAAACTGATAAAGATCTGAAAGAGAGTAGAAAGGCAGAGAAGAGAATCTTCATGTGGTATTTCAAGGGGGGATTCGGGTTTCCATCTGGCAAGCTGTTGCATACATCCACTTGACACTGAAAAAAATATAACATTGATGTTGTTCATTCAACGTAAATTTTCTCTTTCAAGCAACTTAAGATTAGTCATTTAGTGTTGTAGCTTGAAATATTTGGTTTCAGATCTCAATCAAAGTAAAAAAAAAATTGTTTGTACCAAAGTAAGTTGTGGTGGAGGGAATAAACATAAAAATCCTAGTTCAGTTAACCTAATATTTTAGGTTGTTCGTGTGCTCTGTGGGAGGGGCCGTTTGTATATTCTTCCAGTTGAACTGTCCAGTGTGCAGGCTTTCCACCTGCCAAAAAAGAAGAACACTCTCCCGAGTGGAGTTGACGTGGCTATACAGGTCTGGGCATTTTCAGCAGCAGACTTTTATAATGGAGGATTTCTGGTAAGTAACCCTGTTTCTCAACTGTTAATTTTAAGTATAAGTACTCATAACAAAACATACTTTCAAGAAAGCTGTAGGAACATTTAATAATTTTTTGTTGTATATTTAAGATTTACACTGCAAAATGCTTGTGTATTTGCACTAGATTTTTAAATAAATGTAAAAAGTACAGCATTGGAATGTGTTATGTTCATAATATTTCTAATAACATAAAAACAGGTTACGACCAATAAACCATTTTAAATTGTAACAACTTAAAAAATAGATTTACTTCAGTATAAAACAAGTGAATTGCGCCCAATCACTCTAAATGATTTGCCTCAACATGAAAATTGAGGGATCAATAAGCTAAAAAGAATTATGTTGGCTCAGATTGAAAATATTAAGTGTGAATCATTACCTTAATTATTGTAAGTTGAATGGAGGTTATACTTTTTTCATTGACGTTACACAAGCAGTAGGAAGTGAAGAAAAAGATGACATGATGGCATTTCACATTTTTCACATTGATGGCTTTTTGCCTTCTACAAAGGGCTGAGTCCCTCCTTGTTCAATCCAATGAGCTACTCTCTCACTCATTTTGCCATTTATCAGCCTGCAAGGGAAAAACTGTTCCATGAAGAACCTCTTTAATTCTACCAGAAAGTCTTGCTTGGAGTCATTGGAGGTTTCTCTGGTGGTTTTAAATAGGGACTGATATGATCAATGTTAACATGTAGAAAGTCATGAAACCTCCTGCCTGAAGAAATTGCACCCCTACATTTGGATGGGATGTTTAGAGGCTGGAGAGAAGAAGGATTAGGTACTTTTTTTTTTTCTGGAGCCACCCTGGCATCTAGTTGAGAGACTCTGGTCACAGTGAGACCAAGCCAAGCAGCTCATTCTTAGAACAGGTTTACAATAGGCTAATATCTTCACCCAGTTCCTCTCCAGTCAAATTGGAAGCAGGTGTGCCACTTTCCTTTGCCACCATTTACATGTTGTGGTGGACATCCGGTGTCCTTACCTGGCCGGGATGCCTTTATACTGGAAGGACCTGGGGAGGCAACATATCCATAGCCGTGCCTCCCACTGCGTGAAAGATGGCAGCCCCCCACAGCTCCCCATGGGAACTGAAGTTTGGTGCAGCCCTATTGGGTTTCATGGGTGCTGCTGAGCCCTGTGTGGCAGCACATCCAGAAATGCTACCAGAAGAAGGTTGTCGAGTGCATGGAACACTTCTGGGTGTCCTATAAAAGGAACCAGCCGCCACTACTCTGGGAGCCAGAGTCAGGCAGAGGTTCCATAAGCTTGCTGGAGAAGTAGACGCTAAGAGGAAGAAAGAGAGGATGAGTAAGAAACAGGAAGATGAAAAGTGTGTGTGTTTGTGCAGTGTACTGTGCTTGAACTGTCCTGTACAGGTGGGAAACGGGGGATAAAGAAAAAAAAAAATAAATAAAAGCGAGCTGAAGTGCTGAATTGAACTGTCGGGTTTGGATGGCATGGGCGCCCTCTGCAGGCCACAATGTTTTGAAAAGTAGGCTGATGAACTATAATGGTGAATACAGGAATGTAAGAGACAGAAGAACATGAACTTCCAACCTCTGTGATGTGTGTGGAACGTATGAGAGATCTGGACTTTACCTTCCAGTCTGAACAGCCAAGCTATTTTTTGTTTTGTTTTTTATGTCCTCACCTGGCCATAGGACCTTATTTTTATTCTATGTTAATTAGTATTGCCTAATTTTATTTTCTTATATATTTTGTCTTCTTTTTCTTTCTTCATCCTGTAAAGCACTTTGAGCTAACATCATTTATTTGAAAATGTACTATATAAATAAATGTTGTTGTTGTTCTGTTAAGAAAAATATGAAAAATAATTCATTTCAGCCTGTTAGATGGATAAGTTCTTAGCTAGTCATAATGTTTCTAGAGCTCCTGAACTGTGATTGCAGTTTGATCAGTCTGCGCACATTTGTGCCTCCTCATAAATCTCCATCTCTTTGCTCATTGACCAATTGATTTAATGGCACATAATGGAGACATCTTTGGATGTCATCTTCTGTGAGTGTGTGAGACGCTTCTCTGAACTTTTCTACTGAATTTAGGAAAATAAACTTAAAACTGCTAAAGACCTCTTCTTCAAACAGGTACAGGAATATCAATAACTAGAATACATCTGTGGGATTTATCCTAACTACTAAGTTACAGTCAATAATTCTCAGAATCAAGGTGTAGTTATGGTTTGTGTTTTTTTGTTCACTTTGGGTTTAAGAGATGCTTTGCTCCAATTCCTTCAGGGTCGGCTTTCTCTGGCATACATGGAAGGCTGTTTAGTGGACCTTTTCTTTCTTTGTCCAGAAGATCTTCTCCTTCTTCAATTTGGTGACATCTTGTTTGCCTTCAAGGTTTCACATAGAGTGTTGAACTCATTGCTTCAGCTTTGGTCTTTGTTGCTTGTGCACTTTGCCTTACTTTAGCAAGATTTGGGCTTTACAGTATCTGTGACAATTCCATTCAACTCCATTATGGATGGTCTTCCTCTCTTAGAGTTCAGCACAATGTTACCCTTTGGAGTGAATGGGATCCCTCCAGCTTATGTTGCAGCCACACTCTAGGTGATGGGTGTCCTGCAATGAAACAGAAGTCATGGGCAGGCCAACAGCACAGATCTAGTGCTCGTCATGGGCTATAAAGCATTGAGTGGATGTTTTGGATGCACATAAGCTCAACCTGTTGGTTGATAATTGGTGCAAACATTTGCACGTCATGGTTGTCATTGGTTATGTTATGGCTCTGTGTTCACTGACCAAGCGTTTAAATAGTGCATCATGGAGAAATCTCTGGATGTAATTTGCCAAAGCGAGGCCCTGTGAGGAGCACTGACAGCTGAAGTTAAGAGGGTCTCACAGCTGCCTCTTAAGCAAAGTAAAGCTCCACACTGTAAATAACCATGAATTACATGATCACAGATTTGTGAAATAACAATGGGTCATGGACTCTTGCTGCCTATGTACAGTAACACAGCTCAAGCCCAGGTTTTCTTAATCTATTGGAGTTCTGCTAGATAGCATGAAATACATTAAAGATTTCTGGATTTTTCCACATATTGGGAAGTTTTTCAAAGCATAAACAATCAACTTCATATGCAAAGAACCATTCCCAGAATGATTGTTAAGTTTAGTTCTATGAGGTATCAAACAAACCAGTAAAGAACCCTAAAGTGCCATTAAAGAACCATTCATTTTAAGGGTGTACCCTGTTTATATCAATTTTGTCTTCTTCTGTCAAGATAGTAATCTGTATGAAATCTTAAGTTTCTTGACATTCTGTTACATGGAATAGCATTCATTCTACAAGAAGAAAACGATAGACTGACATGTCTCTAGAGAAAGCGTTTTCATTTTGCCCATTTTTGAACTAGAGCTGAACTTTAAGAATGCTGATACCTTGCAAACCAAGTTAACGGAATAACAGATTCCAGCAGTTGCAAGTCCAAAGGTTTCTCTAATAACCAGTTAGCACTTCAAATGACTAATGAAGGATAAGTTAAGTAAGCTGACCACTAGGGCACCAAATAAATGGCTGCTGAAAATGGGGCTTTGCAGTAATATATGAATAATAAATTAAAAATTAGTCATCCTGCGGTGGGTTGGCACCCTGCCCAGGATTGGTTCCTGCCTTGTGCCCTGTGTTGGCTGGGATTGGCTCCAGCGGACCCCCGTGACCCTGTGTTCGGATTCAGCGGGTTAGACAATGGATGGATGGAAATTAGTCAATTCAAAAAATAGTTCCCATTAGCAACATTAGTAATGCCTTGGTTGTATTTTTTATATCAGTGTAATGGCATCTTGAAAAAAAGGTATAAGTTTCTATAAAAAACATAAACCCTGCTAGTGTTCACTGGTAGTGGATGTATTTTTCTAGCAAACGTCTTGTGACCTTATTGCATTCAGACTCCCTAAAGCTCAGTATGAGCCTTTATCCATCCGAATACAAATAAATTTGTAACTTCTGCTTCATCCCAGTAGACATCATAAGCACCAGCGCTGAGGTAAATCAGCACCACTGACGTGTGGACAGAGGAAACTTTAAAGCACCTTACTTTTCCGTATCCTCCGCTAGTACGAGGGTGGAATAAATAACTGGAAGTAGCAGAGCCTGTGGCACATACAATATCATCATTGCCCCTTTCACAGTACATGACAAAAATGGGTAACTAAAGTTATTCTGAAATTAGGACACAAATCCTTTTCTACTCTTTGAAATGCCTGTGGTCTTCGCATTCGTGCCCCTCATTTATCAACTCATGCCGGCGCGCTCATGCAGCACTGATCGCACGCAAACCCTGTTAAACCCTGCAACCTTATGACGCACGTTAAATAACAAATAGAGGAGTGAATGGTGGCTGTTCTGGGGTCTCATCAACACTGCAGCCCCACTCCCCCCAAACACACACAAAACGCACACCCACCATTCTTCCCTTCATTAGGTTTATACACAAGTTTAAAACGGCGAGATTTACTCCTGAGGATAGAGTGTGGAATATATAAGTCGTATATGGTAACTAATCTTATTAATTTGTTTGTTTTCTTCGTATTTAAACACCCATTTGACCTCGCTGTTTTATTACAAGTCGTGGGAAATTTAATCCGTTCCCAGAAATTTCTTACTCAGAAATGATGCCTCGAGCACACCGGCGACATTCAAAGACGCCTATTAACCTAACAAGGACTTTGGTGTGTC